>NW_027464585.1:55239536-55851036 GCF_043290135.1 Rhipicephalus microplus | reverse complement strand
CTGCGTGTTGTACCGTTACAAGTGCGAAACTGCTATGTTGTGATATTCTCGTTAAAGCGCATGCAAGCATCGTGAAACCTTAAAGAATGATGTCATTTAGCGATATACAGCGTTCTGTACTCTAATACGTTGGAGAAAAACTGTGAGGTCATGCAAATATCTTAAATGTGAACGAAACAGTGTAATAGAGCGTTTTTAGATACAAGTGCGAACGTTAGGTTAGGTTAAGATATGAACCGTCGTAAAACCGCATGAAACAATGTCACTAAGTGAGATGCAGTGTTTTTCACCATTACAAGTCGGGAACTGCGATATCTATTGTGAAAGCGCAAGAAACTGTCGTAATGTTGTAGAGAGCATTGTAAAGTAGCGAGTAAAACGTTTTCTAACGATAGAAGTGCGAAGGTTATATTAGGTTGAGTTATGTTAGTTTAAGCTATGTAGCGTCGTGAGACCACCAAAAAGGACGTCATCTAACGAGATAGTGTTGTTTTATTGCATGTACGAAACTGCAATAGGTGAAATGTTGTGAAAGTACACAAAACGGTATGAACAAGCCAGATACTGCGTGTTGTACCGTTACAAGTGCGAAACTGCTATAATGTGATATTCTCGTTGAAGCGCATGCAAGCATCGTGAAACCTTAAAGAACGATGTCGTTTAGCGAGATACAGCGTTCTGTACTGCAATAAGTTGGTGAAAAACTGTGAGGTTATGCAAATATTGTAATTGTGAACGAAACAGTGTAATAGAGCGTTTTTCAATACAAGTGCGAAGGTTAGGTTAGGTTAATATATGAACCGTCGTAAAACCACATTAAACAATGTCACTTAGTGAGATGCCGTGTTTTTCACCATTACAAGTCGGGAACTGCGATATCTAATGTGAAAGCGCTTGCAAACTTCGTTAGGTTATGTTAGGTTAGGTTAGGTTAGGTTAGGTTAGGTTAGGGGACGTTAGGTTAGGTTAGGTTAGGTTAGGTTTGGTTGGGTTAGGTTAGGTTAGGTTAGGGTATGTTAGGTAAGGTATGGTTAGGTTAGCTAAGGTTAGGTTAGGTTGGGTTAGGTAAGGTTAGGTTAGGTTGGGTTAGGTTAGGTTAGGTTAAGATATGAACCGCGCTAAATCCGCATTAAACAATGTCACTTAGTGAGATGCTGTGTTTTTCACCATTACAAGTCGGGAACTGCGATATCTAATGTGAAAGCGCATGAAACCATCGTAATCTTGTAGAAAACATTGTAAAGTAGCGAATAAAACGTTTTCTAACGATAGAAGTGCGAAGGTTAGGTTAGTTTGAGCTAGGTAGCGTCGTGAAACCACCAAAAACGATGTCATCTAACGAGATAGTGATGTTTTATTGCGAGTACAAAACTGCGATAGGTGAAATACTGGGAAAGCACACAAAATGGCATGAACTAGCCAGATACTGCGTCTTGTGCCGTTACAAGTGCGAAACTGCTTTATTGTGATATTCTCGTTAAAGCGCATGCAAGTATCGTGAAACATTAAAGAACGATGTCATTTAGCGAGATACAGCGTTCTGTACTGTAATAAGTTGGTGAGAAACTGTGAGGTCAAGCAAATATCGTAATTGTGAACGAAACAGTGTAATTGAGCGTATTTAGATACAAGTACGAATGTTAGGTTAGGTTGAGATATCAACCGTCGTAAAACCGCATTAAACAATGTCACTTAGTGAGATGTAGTGTTTTTCAACATTACAAGTCGGGAACTACGATATCTAATGTGAAAGCGCATGAAACCGTCGTAATCTCTAGAAAACATTGTAAAGTTGCGAGTAAAACGTTTTATAACGATAGAAGTGCGAAGGTTAGGTTAGGTTAGGTTAGTTTAGGCTAGGTAGCGTCGTGAAACTACCAAAAACGACGTCATCTAACGAGATAGTGTTGTTTTATTGCGAGTATTAAACTGCGATAGGTGAAATATTGTGAAAGCACACAAAACGGCATGAACAAGCTAGATACTGCGTGTTGTAGCGTTACAAGTGCGAAACTGCTATAATGTGATATTCTCGTTAAAGCGCATGCAAGCATCGTGAAACCTCAAAGAACAGTGTCATTTAGCGAGATACAGCGTTCTGTACTGCAATAAGTTGGTGAAAAACTGTGAGGTTATGCAAATATCGTGATTGTGAACGAAACAGTGTAATAGAGCGTTTTTAGATACAAGTGCGAATGTTAGGTTAGGTTAAGATATGAACCGTCGTAAAACCGCATTAAACAATGTCACTTAGTGAGATGCAGTGTTTCTCACCATTACAAGTCGGGAACTGCGATATCTAATGTGAAAGCGCTTGCAACCGTCGTTAGGTTAGGTTAGGTTAGGTTAGGTTTGGTTAGGTTAGGTTAGATTAGGTTAGGTTGGGTTGAGTTGGGTTAGGTTAGGTTAGGCTAGGTTACGTTAGGGTACGTTAGGTTAGGTTACGTTAGGTTAGGTTAGGTTAGGTAAGAATAATTTGGTTAGGTTAGGTAAGGTTAGGTTAGGTTAGGTTAGGTTGGGTTGGGTTTTGTTGGGTTGGGTTGGGTTGGGTTAGGTTGGGTTAGGTTAGGTTAGGTTACGTTAGGTTAGGTTAGGTTAGGTTACGTTAGGTTATGTTAGGTTACGTTAGGTTAGGTTAGGTCAGGTAAGGTTAGGTTACGTTATAGTAGGTTAGGTTAGGTTAGGTTACGTTAGGTTAGGTTAGGTTAGGTTTGGTTAGGTTAGGTTAGGTTAGCTTAGGTTAGGTTAGGTTGGGTTGGGTTGGGTTAGGTTGGGTTAGGTTAGGTTAGGTTAGGTTGGGTTAGGTTAGTTTAGGTTAGGTTAGGTTAGGTTAGGTTGGGTTGGGTTGGGTTAGGTTAGGTTAGGTTAGATTAGGTTAGGTTAGGTTAGGTTAGGTTACGTTAGGTTAAAGTATGAACTGTCGTAAAACCGCATTAAACAATGTCACTTAGTGAGATGCAGTGTTTTTCACCTTTACAAGTTGGGAACTGCGATATCTAATGTGAAAGCGCTTGAAACCGTCGTAATGTTGTAGAAAGCAATGTAAAGTAGCGAGTAAAACGTTTTCTAACGATAGAAGTACGAAGGTTATGTTAGGTTGGGTTATGTTAGTTTAAGCTAGGTAGCATCGTGAAACCACCAAAAACGACGTCATCTAACGAGATAGTGTTGTTTTATTGTGAGTACGAAACTGCGATAGGTAAAATGTTGTGAAAGCACACAAAACGGCATGAACAAGCCAAATACTGCGTGTTGTACCGTTACAAGTGCGAAACTGCTATGTTGTGATATTCTCGGTAAAGCGCATGCAAGCATCGTGAAACCTTAAAGAACAATGTCATTTAGCGAGATACAGCGTTCTGTACTGCAATAAGTTGGTGAAAAACTGTGAGGGTATGCAAATATCGTAATTGTGAACAAAACAGTGTAATAGAGCGTTTTTAGATACAAGTGCGAATGTTAGGTTAGGTTAAGATATGAACCGTCGTAAAACCACATTAAAAAATGTCACTTAGTGAGATGCAGTGTTTTTCACCATTACAAGTCGGGAACTGCGATATCTAATGTGAAAGCGCATGAAACCGTCGTAATGTTGTAGAGAGCATTGTAAAGTAGCGAGTAAAACGTTTTCTAACGATAGAAGTGCGAAGGTTATGTTAGGTTGAATTATGTTAGTTTAAGCTAGGTAGCGTCGTGAAACCACCAAAAAGGACATCTAACGAGATATAATTGTTTTATTTCATGTACGAAACTGCAATAGGTGAAATGTTGTGAAAGCACACAAAACGGCATGAACAAGCCAAATACTGCGTGTTGTACCGTTACAAGTGCGAAACTGCTATGTTGTGATATTCTCGTTAAAGCGCATGCAAGCATCGTGAAACCTTAAAGAATGATGTCATTTAGCGATATACAGCGTTCTGTACTCTAATACGTTGGAGAAAAACTGTGAGGTCATGCAAATATCTTAAATGTGAACGAAACAGTGTAATAGAGCGTTTTTAGATACAAGTGCGAACGTTAGGTTAGGTTAAGATATGAACCGTCGTAAAACCGCATGAAACAATGTCACTAAGTGAGATGCAGTGTTTTTCACCATTACAAGTCGGGAACTGCGATATCTATTGTGAAAGCGCAAGAAACTGTCGTAATGTTGTAGAGAGCATTGTAAAGTAGCGAGTAAAACGTTTTCTAACGATAGAAGTGCGAAGGTTATATTAGGTTGAGTTATGTTAGTTTAAGCTATGTAGCGTCGTGAGACCACCAAAAAGGACGTCATCTAACGAGATAGTGTTGTTTTATTGCATGTACGAAACTGCAATAGGTGAAATGTTGTGAAAGTACACAAAACGGTATGAACAAGCCAGATACTGCGTGTTGTACCGTTACAAGTGCGAAACTGCTATAATGTGATATTCTCGTTGAAGCGCATGCAAGCATCGTGAAACCTTAAAGAACGATGTCGTTTAGCGAGATACAGCGTTCTGTACTGCAATAAGTTGGTGAAAAACTGTGAGGTTATGCAAATATTGTAATTGTGAACGAAACAGTGTAATAGAGCGTTTTTCAATACAAGTGCGAAGGTTAGGTTAGGTTAATATATGAACCGTCGTAAAACCACATTAAACAATGTCACTTAGTGAGATGCCGTGTTTTTCACCATTACAAGTCGGGAACTGCGATATCTAATGTGAAAGCGCTTGCAAACTTCGTTAGGTTATGTTAGGTTAGGTTAGGTTAGGTTAGGTTAGGTTAGGGGACGTTAGGTTAGGTTAGGTTAGGTTAGGTTTGGTTGGGTTAGGTTAGGTTAGGTTAGGGTATGTTAGGTAAGGTATGGTTAGGTTAGCTAAGGTTAGGTTAGGTTGGGTTAGGTAAGGTTAGGTTAGGTTGGGTTAGGTTAGGTTAGGTTAAGATATGAACCGCGCTAAATCCGCATTAAACAATGTCACTTAGTGAGATGCTGTGTTTTTCACCATTACAAGTCGGGAACTGCGATATCTAATGTGAAAGCGCATGAAACCATCGTAATCTTGTAGAAAACATTGTAAAGTAGCGAATAAAACGTTTTCTAACGATAGAAGTGCGAAGGTTAGGTTAGTTTGAGCTAGGTAGCGTCGTGAAACCACCAAAAACGATGTCATCTAACGAGATAGTGATGTTTTATTGCGAGTACAAAACTGCGATAGGTGAAATACTGGGAAAGCACACAAAATGGCATGAACTAGCCAGATACTGCGTCTTGTGCCGTTACAAGTGCGAAACTGCTTTATTGTGATATTCTCGTTAAAGCGCATGCAAGTATCGTGAAACATTAAAGAACGATGTCATTTAGCGAGATACAGCGTTCTGTACTGTAATAAGTTGGTGAGAAACTGTGAGGTCAAGCAAATATCGTAATTGTGAACGAAACAGTGTAATTGAGCGTATTTAGATACAAGTACGAATGTTAGGTTAGGTTGAGATATCAACCGTCGTAAAACCGCATTAAACAATGTCACTTAGTGAGATGTAGTGTTTTTCAACATTACAAGTCGGGAACTACGATATCTAATGTGAAAGCGCATGAAACCGTCGTAATCTCTAGAAAACATTGTAAAGTTGCGAGTAAAACGTTTTATAACGATAGAAGTGCGAAGGTTAGGTTAGGTTAGGTTAGTTTAGGCTAGGTAGCGTCGTGAAACTACCAAAAACGACGTCATCTAACGAGATAGTGTTGTTTTATTGCGAGTATTAAACTGCGATAGGTGAAATATTGTGAAAGCACACAAAACGGCATGAACAAGCTAGATACTGCGTGTTGTAGCGTTACAAGTGCGAAACTGCTATAATGTGATATTCTCGTTAAAGCGCATGCAAGCATCGTGAAACCTCAAAGAACAGTGTCATTTAGCGAGATACAGCGTTCTGTACTGCAATAAGTTGGTGAAAAACTGTGAGGTTATGCAAATATCGTGATTGTGAACGAAACAGTGTAATAGAGCGTTTTTAGATACAAGTGCGAATGTTAGGTTAGGTTAAGATATGAACCGTCGTAAAACCGCATTAAACAATGTCACTTAGTGAGATGCAGTGTTTCTCACCATTACAAGTCGGGAACTGCGATATCTAATGTGAAAGCGCTTGCAACCGTCGTTAGGTTAGGTTAGGTTAGGTTAGGTTTGGTTAGGTTAGGTTAGATTAGGTTAGGTTGGGTTGAGTTGGGTTAGGTTAGGTTAGGCTAGGTTACGTTAGGGTACGTTAGGTTAGGTTACGTTAGGTTAGGTTAGGTTAGGTAAGAATAATTTGGTTAGGTTAGGTAAGGTTAGGTTAGGTTAGGTTAGGTTGTGTTGGGTTGTGTTGGGTTGGGTTGGGTTGGGTTAGGTTGGGTTAGGTTAGGTTAGGTTACGTTAGGTTAGGTTAGGTTAGGTTACGTTAGGTTATGTTAGGTTAGGTTGGGTTACGTTAGGTTAGGTTAGGTCAGGTAAGGTTAGGTTACGTTAGAATAGGTTAGGTTAGGTTACGTTAGGTTAGGTTAGGTTAGGTTAGGTTTGGTTAGGTTAGGTTAGGTTAGGTTAGCTTAGGTTAGGTTAGGTTGGGTTGGGTTGGGTTAGGTTGGGTTAGGTTAGGTTAGGTTAGGTTGGGTTAGGTTAGTTTAGGTTAGGTTAGGTTAGGTTGGGTTGGGTTGGGTTAGGGTAGGTTAAGTTAGGTTAGGTGAGGTTACGTTCGGTTAGGTTAGGTTTGGTTAGGTTAGGTTAGGTTAGATTAGGTTAGGTTACGTTAGGTTAGGTTAGGTTAGGTTTGGTTAGTTTAGGTTAGGTTAGGTTATGTTAGGTAAGGTTTGGTTAGGTTAGGTTAGGTTAGGTTGGGTTAGGTTGGGTTAGGTAAGGTTAGGTTAGGTTAGGTTAAGATATGAACCGCGCTAAAACCGCACTAAACAATGTCACTCAGTGAGATGCTGTGTTTTTCACCATTACAAGTCGGGAACTGCGATATCTAATGTGAAAGCGCATGAAACCGTCGTAATCTTGTAGAAAACATTGTAAACTAGCGAATAAAACGTTTTCTAACGATAGAAGTGCGAAGGTTTGGTTAGTTTGAGCTACGTAGCGTCGTGAAACTACCAGAAACGACGTCATCTAACGAGATAGTGTTGTTTTATTGCGAGTATTAAACTGCGATAGGTGAAATGTTGTGAAAGCACACAAAACGGCATGAACAAGCCAAATACTGCGTGTTCTACCGTTACAAGTGCGAAACTGCTATATTGTGATATTCTCGTTAAAGCGCATGCAAGCATCGTGAAACCTTAAAGAACAATGTCATTTAGCGAGATACAGCGTTCTGTACTGCAATAAGTTGGTGAAAAACTGTGAGGTTATGCAAATATCGTAATTTTGAACAAAACAGTGTAATAGAGCGTTTTTAGATACAAGTGCGAATGTTAGGTTAGGTTAAGATATGAACCGTCGTAAAACCGCATTAAACAATGTCAATTAGTGAGATGCAGTGTTTTTCACCATTAAAAGTGGGGAACTGCGATATCTAATGTGAAAGCGCTTGCAACCGTCGTTAGGTTAGGTTAGGTTAGGTTAGGTTAGGTTAGGTTGGGTTAGGTTTGGTTAGGTTAGGTTAGGTTAGGTTAGATTAGGTTAGGTTGGGTTGAGTTGGGTTAGGTTAGGTTAGGTTAGGTTAGGTTGGGTTAGGTTAGGTTAGGTTATGTTAGGTTACGTTAGGTTAGGTTAGGTTACGTTAGGTTAGGTTAGGTTACGTTAGGTTAGGTTAGGTTAGGTAAGGATAATTTGGTTAGGTTAGGTAAGGTTAGGTTAGGTTAGGTTAGGTTGAGTTGGGTGTTGTTGGGTTGGGTTGGGTTAGGTTGGGTTAGGTTAGGTTAGGTTATGTTAGGTTAGGTTAGGTTAGGTTAGGTTACGTTAAGTTAGGTTAGGTCAGGTAAGGTTAGGTTACGTTAGAATAGGTTAGGTTAGGTTAGGTTACGTTAGGTTAGGTTAAGTTAGGTTAGGTTAGGTTTGGTTAGGTTAGGTTAGGTTAGCTTAGGTTAGGTTAGGTTGGGTTGGGATGGGTTAGGTTAGGTTAGGTTAGGTAAGGTTATGTTAGGTTAGGTTAGGTTACGTTAGGTTAAGGTATGAACCGTCGTAAAACCACATTAAACAATGTCACTTAGTGAGATGCAGTGTTTTTCACCTTTACAAGTTGGGAACTGTGATATCTAATGTGAAAGCGCTTGAAACCGTCGTAATGTTGTAGAAAGCAATGTAAAGTAGCGAGTAAAACGTTTTCTAACAATAGAAGTGCGAAGGTTAGGTTAGTTTAAGCTAGGTAGCGTCGTGAAACTTCCAAAAACAACGTCATCTAACGAGATAGTGTTGTTTTATTGCGAGTACAAAACTGCGATAGGTGAAATGTTGTGAAAGCACACAAAACGGCATGAACAAGCCAAATACTGCGTGTTGTACCGTTACAAGCGCGAAACTGCTATGTTGTGATATTCTCGTTAAAGCGCATGCAAGCATCGTGAAACCTTAAAGAACGATGTCATTTAGCGAGATACAGCGTTCTGTACTGCAATAAGTTGGTGAAAAACTGTGAGGTGATGCATATATCGTAATTGTGAACGAAACAGTGTAATAGAGCGTTTTTAGATACAAGTGCGAATGTTAGGTTAGGTTGAGATATCAACCGTCGTAAAACCGCATTAAACAATGTCACTTAGTGAGATGTAGTGTTTTTCAACATTACAAGTCGGGAACTACGATATCTAATGTGAAAGCGCATGAAACCGTCGTAATGTTGTAGAGAGCATTGTAAAGTAGCGAGTAAAACGTTTTCTAACGATAGAACTGCGAAGGTTATATTAGGTTGAGTTATGTTAGTTTAAGCTATGTAGCGTCGTGAGACCACCAAAAAGGACGTCATCTAACGAAATAGTGTTGTTTTATTGCATGTACGAAACTGCAATAGGTGAAATGTTGTGAAAGTACACAAAACGGCTTGAACAAGCCAGATACTGCGTGTTGTACCGTTACAAGTGCGAAACTGCTATAATGTGATATTCTCGTTAAAGCGCATGCAAGCATCGTGAAACCTTAAAGAATGATGTCATTTAGCGAGAGACAGCGTTCTGTACTGTAATAAGTTGGTGAAAAACTGTGAGGTCATGCAAATATCGTAACTGTGAACGAAACAGTGTAATAGAGCGTTTTGAGATACAAGCGCGAATGTTAGGTTAGGTTAAGATATGAACCGTCGTAAAACCGCCTTAAACAACGTCACTTTGTGAGATGCAGTGTTTTTCACCATTACAAGTCGGGAACTGCAATATCTAATGTGAAAGCGCATGAAACCGTCGTAATGTTGTAGAGAGCATTGTAAAGTAGCGAGTAAAACGTTTTGTAACGATAGAACTGCGAAGGTTATATTAGGTTGAGTTATGTTAGTTTAAGCTATGTAGCGTCGTGAGACCACCAAAAAGGACGTCATCTAACGAAATAGTGTTGTTTTATTGCATGTACGAAACTGCAATAGGTGAAATGTTGTGAAAGTACACAAAACGGTTTGAACAAGTCAGATACTGCGTGTTGTACCGTTACAAGTGCGAAACTGCTATAATGTGATATTCTCGTTAAAGCGCAAGCAAGCATCGTGAAACCTTAAAGAACAATGTCATTTAGCGAGATACAGCGTTCTGTACTGCAATAAGTTGGTGAAAAACTGTGAGGTTAGGCAAATATCGTAATTTTGAACAAAACAGTGTAATAGAGCGTTTTTAGATACAAGTGCGAATGTTAGGTTAGGTTAAGATATGAACCGTCGTAAAACCGCATTAAGCAATGTCAATTAGTGAGATGCAGTGTTTTTCACCATTAAAAGGGGGAACTGCGATATCTAATGTGAAAGCGCTTGCAACCGTCGTTAGGTTAGGTTAGGTTAGGTTAGGTTAGGTTGGGTTAGGTTTGGTTAGGTTAGGTTAGGTTAGGTTAGGTTAGATTAGGTTAGGTTGGGTTGAGTTGGGTTAGGTTAGGTTAGGTTAGGTTAGGTTGGGTTAGGTTAGGTTAGGTTAGGTTAGGTTACGTTAGGTTACGTTAGGTTACGTTAGGTAAGGTTAGGTTACGTTAGGTTAGGTTAGGTTAGGTAAGGATAATTTGGTTAGGTTAGGTAAGGTTAGGTTAGGTTAGGTTAGGTTGAGTTGGGTGTTGTTGGGTTGGGTTGGGTTAGGTTGGGTTAGGTTAGGTTAGGTTACGTTAGGTTAGGTTAGGTTAGGTTACGTTAGGTTATGTTAGGTTAGGTTAGGTTACGTTAAGTTAGGTTAGGTCAGGTAAGGTTAGGTTACGTTAGAATAGGTTAGGTTAGGTTAGGTTACGTTAGGTTAGGTTAAGTTAGGTTAGGTTAGGTTTGGTTAGGTTAGGTTAGGTTAGGTTAGGTTAGCTTAGGTTAGGTTAGGTTGGGTTGGGATGGGTTAGGTTGGGTTAGGTTAGGTTAGGTTAGGTTGGGTTAGGTTAGTTTAGGTTAGGTTAGGTTGGGTTGGGTTGGGTTAGGTTAGGTTAGGTAAGGTTATAATAGGTTAGGTTAGGTTACGTTAGGTTAAGGTATGAACCGTCGTAAAACCGCATTAAACAATGTCACTTAGTGAGATGCAGTGTTTTTCACCTTTACAAGTTGGGAACTGTGATATCTAATGTGAAAGCGCTTGAAACCGTCGTAATGTTGTAGAAAGCAATGTAAAGTAGCGAGTAAAACGTTTTCTAACGATAAAAGTGCGAAGGTTAGGTTAGTTTAAGCTAGGTAGCGTCGTGAAACTTCCAAAAACAACGTCATCTAACGAGATAGTGTTGTTTTATTGCGAGTACAAAACTGCGATAGGTGAAATGTTGTGAAAGCACACAAAACGGCATGAACAAGCCAAATACTGCGTGTTGTACCGTTACAAGCGCGAAACTGCTATGTTGTGATATTCTCGTTAAAGCGCATGCAAGCATCGTGAAACCTTAAAGAACGATGTCATTTAGCGAGATACAGCGTTCTGTACTGCAATAAGTTGGTGAAAAACTGTGAGGTGATGCAAATATCGTAATTGTGAACGAAACAGTGTAATAGAGCGTTTTTAGATACAAGTGCGAATGTTAGGTTAGGTTAAGATATAAACCGTCGTAAAACCGCCTTAAACAATGTCACTTAGTGAGATGCAGTGTTTCTCACCATTACAAGTCGGGAACTGCGATATCTAATGTGAAAGCGCTTGCAACCGTCGTTAGGTTAGGTTAGGTTAGGTTAGGTTGGGTTAGGTTAGGTTAGGTTACGTTAGGGTACGTTAGGTTAGGTTACGTTAGGTTAGGTTAGGTTAGGTAAGAATAATTTGGTTAGGTTAGGTAAGGTTAGGTTAGGTTAGGTTAGGTTAGGTTGGGTTGGGTTTTGTTGGGTTGGGTTGGGTTGGGTTAGGTTGGGTTAGGTTAGGTTAGGTTAGGTTAGGTTAGGATAGGTTACGTTAGGTTATGTTAGGTTAGGTTAGGTTACGTTAGGTTAGGTTAGGTCAGGTAAGGTTAGGTTACGTTAGAATAGGTTAGGTTAGGTTAGGTTACGTTAGGTTAGGTTAGGTTAGGTTTGGTTAGGTTAGGTTAGGTTAGCTTAGGTTAGGTTAGGTTGGGTGTGATTGGGTTAGGTTGGATTAGGTTAGGTTTGGTTTGGTTGGGTTAGGTTAGTTTAGGTTAGGTTAGGTTAGGTTAGGTTGGGTTGGGTTGGGTTAGGTTAGGTTAGGTTAGATTAGGTAAGGTTAGGTTAGGTTAGGTTAGGTTAGGTTACGTTAGGTTAAAGTATGAACCGTCGTAAAACCGCATTAAACAATGTCACTTAGTGAGATGCAGTGTTTTTCACCTTTAGAAGTTGGGAACCGCGATATCTAATGTGAAAGCGCTTGAAACCGTCGTAATGTTGTAGAAAGCAATGTAAAGTAGCGAGTAAAACGTTTTCTAACGATAGAAGTGCGAAGGTTATGTTAGGTTGAGTTATGTTAGTTTAAGCTAGGTAGCATCGTGAAACCACCAAAAACGACGTCATCTAACGAGATAGTGTTGTTTTATTGCGAGTACGAAACTACGATAGGTAAATTGTTGTGAAAGCACACAAAACGGCATGAACAAGCCAAATACTGCGTGTTGTACCGTTACAAGTGCGAAACTGCTTTGTTGTGATATTCTCGGTAAAGCGCATGCAAGCATCGTGAAACCTTAAAGAATGATGTCATTTAGCGAGAGACAGCGTTCTGTACTGTAATAAGTTGGTGAAAAACTGTGAGGTCATGCAAATATCGTAACTGTGAACGAAACAGTGTAATAGAGCGTTTTGAGATACAAGCGCGAATGTTAGGTTAGGTTAACATATGAACCGTCGTAAAACCGCATTAAACAATGTCACTTAGTGAGATGTAGTGTTTTTCAATATTACAAGTCGGGAACTACGATATCTAATGTGAAAGCGCATGAAACCGTCGTAATGTTGTAGAGAGCATTGTAAAGTAGCGAGTAAAACGTTTTCTAACGATAGAACTGCGAAGGTTATATTAGGTTGAGTTATGTTAGTTTAAGCTATGTAGCGTCGTGAGACCACCAAAAAGGACGTCATCTAACGAAATAGTGTTGTTTTATTGCATGTACGAAACTGCAATAGGTGAAATGTTGTGAAAGTACACAAAACGGCTTGAACAAGCCAGATACTGCGTGTTGTACCGTTACAAGTGCGAAACTGCTATAATGTGATATTCTCGTTAAAGCGCATGCAAGCATCGTGAAACCTTAAAGAATGATGTCATTTAGCGATATACAGCGTTCTGTACTGTAATACGTTGGAGAAAAACTGTGAGGTCATGCAAATATCTTCAATGTGAACGAAACAGTGTAATAGAGCGTTTTTAGATACAAGTGCGAATGTTAGGTTAGGTTAAGATATAAACCGTCGTAAAACCGCCTTAAACAATGTCACTTAGTGAGATGCAGTGTTTCTCACCATTACAAGTCGGGAACTGCGATATCTAATGTGAAAGCGCTTGCAACCGTCGTTAGGTTAGGTTAGGTTAGGTTAGGTTTGGTTAGGTTAGGTTAGGTTAGGTTTGATTAGGTTAGGTTGGGTTGAGTTGGGTTAGGTTAGGTTAGGTTAGGTTGGGTTAGGTTAGGTTAGGTTACGTTAGGGTACGTTAGGTTAGGTTACGTTAGGTTAGGTTAGGTTAGGTAAGAATAATTTGGTTAGGTTAGGTAAGGTTAGGTTAGGTTAGGTTAGGTTGGGTTGGGTTTTGTTGGGTTGGGTTGGGTTGGGTTAGGTTGGGTTAGGTTAGGTTAGGTTACGTTAGGTTAGGTTAGGTCAGGTAAGGTTAGGTTACGTTAGAATAGGTTAGGTTAGGTTAGGTTAGGTTAGGTTTGGTTAGGTTAGGTTAGGTTAGCTTAGGTTAGGTTAGGTTGGGTGTGGTTGGGTTAGGTTGGGTTAGGTTAGGTTGGGTTAGGTTAGTTTAGGTTAGGTTAGGTTAGGTTAGGTTGGGTTGGGTTGGGTTAGGTTAGGTTAGGTTAGATTAGGTAAGGTTAGGTTAGGTTAGGTTAGGTTAGGTTAGGTTACGTTAGGTTAAAGTATGAACCGTCGTAAAACCGCATTAAACAATGTCACTTAGTGAGATGCAGTGTTTGTCACCTTTACAAGTTGGGAACTGCGATATCTAATGTGAAAGCGCTTGAAACCGTCGTAATGTTGTAGAAAGCAATGTAAAGTAGCGAGTAAAACGTTTTCTAACGATAGAAGTGCGAAGGTTATGTTAGGTTGAGTTATGTTAGTTTAAGCTAGGTAGCATCGTGAAACCACCAAAAACGACGTCATCTAACGAGATAGTGTTGTTTTATTGCGAGTATTAAACTGCGATAGGTGAAATGTTGTGAAAGCACACAAAACGGCATGAACAAGCCAAATACTGCGTGTTCTAGCGTTACAAGTGCGAAACTGCTATATTGTGATATTCTCGTTAAAGCGCATGCAAGCATCGTGAAACCTTAAAGAACGATGTCATTTAGCGAGATACAGCGTTCTGTACTGCAATAAGTTGGTGAAAAACTGTGAGGTTATGCAAATATCGTAATTGTGAACAAAACAGTGTAATAGAGCGTTTTTAGATACAAGTGCGAATGTTAGGTTAGGTTAAGATATGAACCGTCGTAAAACCACATTAAACAATGTCACTTAGTGAGATGCAGTGTTTTTCACCATTACAAGTCGGGAACTGCGATATCTAATGTGAAAGCGCTTGCAAACGTCGTTAGGTTATATTAGGTTAGGTTAGGTTAGGTTAGGTTACGTTAGGTTAGGTTAGGTTAGGTTTGGTTAGGTTAGGTTAGGTTAGGTTAGGGTATGTTAGGTAAGGTTTGGTTAGGTTAGGTTAGGTTAGGTTAGGTTAGGTTAGGTTGGGTTAGGTAAGGTTAGGTTAGGTTAGGTTAGGTTAGGTTAAGATATGAACCGCGCTAAAACCGCTATAAACAATGTCACTTAGTGAGATGCTGTGTTTTTCACCATTACAAGTCGGGAACTGCGATATCTATTGTGAAAGCGCATGAAACCTTCGTAATCTTGTAGAAAACATTGTAAAGTAGCGAATAAAACGTTTTCTAACGATAGAAGTGCGAAGGTTAGGTTAGTTTGAGCTACGTAGCGTCGTGAAACCACCAAAAACTATGTCATCTAACGAGATAGTGTTGTTTTGTTGCATGTACGAAACTGCTATAAGTGAAATGTTGTGAAAGCACACAAAACGGCATGAACAAGCCAAATACTGCGTGTTGTATCGTTACAAGTGCGAAACTGCTATGTTGTGATATTCTCGTTAAAGCGCATGCAAGCATCGTGAAACCTTAAAGAATGATGTCATTTAGCGATATACAGCGTTCTGTACTGTAATAAGTTGGTGAAAAACTGTGAGGTTATGCAAATATCGTAACTGTGAACGAAACAGTGTAATAGAGCGTTTTACAATACAAGTGCGAATGTTAGGTTAGGTTAAGATATGAACCGTCGTAAAACCGCATTAAACAATGTCACTTAGTGAGATGCAGTGTTTTTCACCATTACAAGTCGGGAACTGCGATATCTAATGTGAAAGCGCTTGCAACCGTCGTTAGGTTAGGTTAGGTTAGGTTAGGTTTGGTTAGGTTAGGTTAGGTTAGGTTAGATTAGGTTAGGTTGGGTTGAGTTGAGTTGGGTTAGGTTAGGTTAGGTTAGGTTGGGTTAGGTTAGTTTAGGTTAGGTTAGGTTAGGTTGGGTTGGGTTAGGTTAGGTTAGGTTAGGTTAGATTGGGTTGGGTTGGGTTAGGTTAGGTTAGGTTAGGTTAGGTAAGGTTAGGTTAGGTTAGGTTACGTTAGGTTAAGGTATGAACCGTCGTAAAACCGCATTAAACAATGTCACTTAGTGAGATGTAGTGTTTTTCAACATTACAAGTCGGGAACTACGATATCTAATGTGAAAGCGCATGAAACCGTCGTAATCTTGTAGAAAACATTGTAAAGTTGCGAGTAAAACGTTTTCTAACAATAGAAGTGCGAAGGTTAGGTTAGTTTAAGCTAGGTAGCGTCGTGAAACTACCAAGAACGACGTCATCTAACGAGATAGTGTTGTTTTATTGCGAGTATTAAACTGCGATAGGTGAAATGTTGTGAAACCACACAAAACGGCATGAACAAGCCAAATACTGCGTGTTCTACCGTTACAAGTGCGAAACTGCTATATTGTGATATTCTCGTTAAAGCGCATGCAAGCATCGTGAAACCTTAAAGAACAATGTCATTTAGCGAGATACAGCGTTCTGTACTGCAATAAGTTGGTGAAAAACTGTGAGGTTATGCAAATATGGTAATTGTGAACAAAACAGTGTAATAGAGCGTTTTTAGATACAAGTGCGAATGTCAGGTTAGGTTAAGATATGAACCGTCGTAAAACCACATTAAACAATGTCACTTAGTGAGATGCTGTGTTTTTCACCATTACAAGTCGGGAACTGTGATATCTAATGTGAAAGCGCTTGCAACCGTCGTTAGGTTAGGTTAGGTTAGGTTAGGTTTGGTTAGGTTAGGTTAGGTTAGGTTAGATTAGGATAGGTTGGGTTGAGTTGAGTTGGGTTAGGTTAGGTTAGGTTAGGTTGGGTTAGGTTAGTTTAGGTTAGGTTAGGTTAGGTTGGGTTGGGTTAGGTTAGGTTAGGTTAGGTTAGGTTGGGTTGGGTTGGGTTAGGTTAGGTTAGGTTAGGTTAGGTAAGGTTAGGTTAGGTTAGGTTACGTTAGGTTAGGTTAGGTTAGGTTGGGTTGGGTTGGGTTAGGTTAGGTTAGGTTAGATTAGGTAAGGTTAGGTTAGGTTAGGTTAGGTTACGTTAGGTTAAAGTATGAACCGTCGTAAAACCGCATTAAACAATGTCACTTAGTGAGATGCAGTGTTTTTCACCTTTAGAAGTTGGGAACCGCGATATCTAATGTGAAAGCGCTTGAAACCGTCGTAATGTTGTAGAAAGCAATGTAAAGTAGCGAGTAAAACGTTTTCTAACGATAGAAGTGCGAAGGTTATGTTAGGTTGAGTTATGTTAGTTTAAGCTAGGTAGCATCGTGAAACCACCAAAAACGACGTCATCTAACGAGATAGTGTTGTTTTATTGCGAGTACGAAACTACGATAGGTAAATTGTTGTGAAAGCACACAAAACGGCATGAACAAGCCAAATACTGCGTGTTGTACCGTTACAAGTGCGAAACTGCTATGTTGTGATATTCTCGGTAAAGCGCATGCAAGCATCGTGAAACCTTAAAGAATGATGTCATTTAGCGAGAGACAGCGTTCTGTACTGTAATAAGTTGGTGAAAAACTGTGAGGTCATGCAAATATCGTAACTGTGAACGAAACAGTGTAATAGAGCGTTTTGAGATACAAGCGCGAATGTTAGGTTAGGTTAACATATGAACCGTCGTAAAACCGCATTAAACAATGTCACTTAGTGAGATGTAGTGTTTTTCAATATTACAAGTCGGGAACTACGATATCTAATGTGAAAGCGCATGAAACCGTCGTAATGTTGTAGAGAGCATTGTAAAGTAGCGAGTAAAACGTTTTCTAACGATAGAACTGCGAAGGTTATATTAGGTTGAGTTATGTTAGTTTAAGCTATGTAGCGTCGTGAGACCACCAAAAAGGACGTCATCTAACGAAATAGTGTTGTTTTATTGCATGTACAAAACTGCAATAGGTGAAATGTTGTGAAAGTACACAAAACGGCTTGAACAAGCCAGATACTGCGTGTTGTACCGTTACAAGTGCGAAACTGCTATAATGTGATATTCTCGTTAAAGCGCATGCAAGCATCGTGAAACCTTAAAGAATGATGTCATTTAGCGATATACAGCGTTCTGTACTGTAATACGTTGGAGAAAAACTGTGAGGTCATGCAAATATCTGCAATGTGAACGAAACAGTGTAATAGAGCGTTTTTAGATACAAGTGCGAACCTTAGGTTAGGTTAAGATATGAACCGTCGTAAAACCGCATGAAACAATGTCACTAAGTGAGATGCAGTGTTTTTCACCATTACGAGTCGGGAATTGCGATATCTATTGTGAAAGCGCATGAAACTGTCGTAATGTTGTAGAGAGCATTTTAAAGTTGCGAGTAAAACGTTTTATAACGATAGAAGTGCGAAGCTTAGGTTAGGTTAGGTTGGTTTAAGCTAGGTGGCGTCGTGAAACTACCAAAAACGACGTCATCTAACGAGATAGTGTTGTTTTATTGCGAGTATTAAACTGCGATAGGTGAAATATTGTGAAGGCACACAAAACGGCATGAACAAGCTAGATACTGCGTGTTGTAGCGTTACAAGTGCGAAACTGCTATAATGTGATATTCTCGTTAAAGCGCAGCAAGCATCGTGAAACCTCAAAGAACAATGTCATTTAGCGAGATACAGCGTTCTGTACTGCAATAAGTTGGTGAAAAACTGTGAGGTTATGCAAATATCGTAATTGTGAACGAAACAGTGTAATAGAGCGTTTTTAGATACAAGTGCGAATGTTAGGTTAGGTTAAGATATAAACCGTCGTAAAACCGCCTTAAACAATGTCACTTAGTGAGATGCAGTGTTTCTCACCATTACAAGTCGGGAACTGCGATATCTAATGTGAAAGCGCTTGCAACCGTCGTTAGGTTAGGTTAGGTTAGGTTAGGTTTGGTTAGGTTAGGTTAGGTTAGGTTTGATTAGGTTAGGTTGGGTTGAGTTGGGTTAGGTTAGGTTAGGTTAGGTTGGGTTAGGTTAGGTTAGGTTACGTTAGGGTACGTTAGGTTAGGTTACGTTAGGTTAGGTTAGGTTAGGTAAGAATAATTTGGTTAGGTTAGGTAAGGTTAGGTTAGGTTAGGTTAGGTTCGGTTGGGTTTTGTTGGGTTGGGTTGGGTTGGGTTAGGTTGGGTTAGGTTAGGTTAGGTTACGTTAGGTTAGGTTAGGTCAGGTAAGGTTAGGTTACGTTAGAATAGGTTAGGTTAGGTTAGGTTAGGTTAGGTTAGGTTTGGTTAGGTTAGGTTAGGTTAGCTTAGGTTAGGTTAGGTTGGGTGTGGTTGGGTTACGTTGGGTTAGGTTAGGTTAGGTTAGGTTGGGTTAGGTTAGTTTAGGTTAGGTTAGGTTAGGTTAGGTTGGGTTGGGTTGGGTTAGGTTAGGTTAGGTTAGATTAGGTAAGGTTAGGTTAGGTTAGGTTAGGTTAGGTTAGGTTACGTTAGGTTAAAGTATGAACCGTCGTAAAACCGCATTAAACAATGTCACTTAGTGAGATGCAGTGTTTTTCACCTTTACAAGTTGGGAACTGCGATATCTAATGTGAAAGCTCTTGAAACCGTCGTAATGTTGTAGAAAGCAATGTAAAGTAGCGAGTAAAACGTTTTCTAACGATAGAAGTGCGAAGGTTATGTTAGGTTGAGTTATGTTAGTTTAAGCTAGGTAGCATCGTGAAACCACCAAAAACGACGTCATCTAACGAGATAGTGTTGTTTTATTGCGAGTATTAAACTGCGATAGGTGAAATGTTGTGAAAGCACACAAAACGGCATGAACAAGCCAAATACTGCGTGTTCTAGCGTTACAAGTGCGAAACTGCTATATTGTGATATTCTCGTTAAAGCGCATGCAAGCATCGTGAAACCTTAAAGAACGATGTCATTTAGCGAGATACAGCGTTCTGTACTGCAATAAGTTGGTGAAAAACTGTGAGGTTATGCAAATATCGTAATTGTGAACAAAACAGTGTAATAGAGCGTTTTTAGATACAAGTGCGAATGTTAGGTTAGGTTAAGATATGAACCGTCGTAAAACCACATTAAACAATGTCACTTAGTGAGATGCAGTGTTTTTCACCATTACAAGTCGGGAACTGCGATATCTAATGTGAAAGCGCTTGCAAACGTCGTTAGGTTATATTAGGTTAGGTTAGGTTAGGTTAGGTTACGTTAGGTTAGGTTAGGTTAGGTTTGGTTAGGTTAGGTTAGGTTAGGTTAGGGTATGTTAGGTAAGGTTTGGTTAGGTTAGGTTAGGTTAGGTTAGGTTAGGTTGGGTTAGGTAAGGTTAGGTTAGGTTAGGTTAGGTTAGGTTAAGATATGAACCGCGCTAAAACCGCTATAAACAATGTCACTTAGTGAGATGCTGTGTTTTTCACCATTACAAGTCGGGAACTGCGATATCTATTGTGAAAGCGCATGAAACCTTCGTAATCTTGTAGAAAACATTGTAAAGTAGCGAATAAAACGTTTTCTAACGATAGAAGTGCGAAGGTTAGGTTAGTTTGAGCTACGTAGCGTCGTGAAACCACCAAAAACTGTGTCATCTAACGAGATAGTGTTAATTTGTTGCATGTACGAAACTGCTATAAGTGAAATGTTGTGAAAGCACACAAAACGGCATGAACAAGCCAAATACTGCGTGTTGTATCGTTACAAGTGCGAAACTGCTATGTTGTGATATTCTCGTTAAAGCGCATGCAAGCATCGTGAAACCTTAAAGAACAATGTCATTTAGCGAGATACAGCGTTCTGTACTGCAATAAGTTGGTGAAAAACTGTGAGGTTATGCAAATATCGTAACTGTGAACGAAACAGTGTAATAGAGCGTTTTATAATACAAGTGCGAATGTTAGGTTAGGTTAAGATATGAACCATCGTAAAACCGCATTAAACAATGTCACTTAGTGAGATGCAGTGTTTTTCACCATTACAAGTCGGGAACTGCGATATCTAATGTGAAAGCGCTTGCAACCGTCGTTAGGTTAGGTTAGGTTAGGTTAGGTTTGGTTAGGTTAGGTTAGGTTAGGTTAGATTAGGTTAGGTTGGGTTGAGTTGAGTTGGGTTAGGTTAGGTTAGGTTAGGTTGGGTTAGGTTAGTTTAGGTTAGGTTAGGTTAGGTTGGGTTGGGTTAGGTTAGGTTAGGTTAGGTTAGGTTGGGTTGGGTTGGGTTAGGTTAGGTTAGGTTAGGTTAGGTAAGGTTAGGTTAGGTTAGGTTACGTTAGGTTAAGGTATGAACCGTCGTAAAACCGTATTAAACAATGTCACTTAGTGAGATGTAGTGTTTTTCAACATTACAAGTCGGGAACTACGATATCTAATGTGAAAGCGCATAAAACCGTCGTAATCTTGTAGAAAACATTGTAAAGTAGCGAATAAAACGTTTTCTAACGATAGAAGTGCGAAGGTTAGGTTAGTTTGAGCTACGTAGCGTCGTGAAACCACCAAAAACTATGTCATCTAACGAGATAGTGTTGTTTTGTTGCATGTACGAAACTGCTATAAGTGAAATGTTGTGAAAGCACACAAAACGGCATGAACAAGCCAAATACTGCGTGTTGTATCGTTACAAGTGCGAAACTGCTATGTTGTGATATTCTCGTTAAAAAGCATGCAAGCATCGTGAAACCTTAAAGAATGATGTCATTTAGCGATATACAGCGTTCTGTACTGTAATAAGTTGGTGAAAAACTGTGAGGTTATGCAAATATCGTAACTGTGAACGAAACAGTGTAATAGAGCGTTTTACAATACAAGTGCGAATGTTAGGTTAGGTTAAGATATGAACCGTCGTAAAACCGCATTAAACAATGTCACTTAGTGAGATGCAGTGTTTTTCAACATTACAAGTCGGGAACTGCGATATCTAATGTGAAAGCGCTTGCAACCGTCGTTCGGTTAGGTTAGGTTAGGTTTGGTTAGGTTAGGTTAGGTTAGATTAGGTTAGGTTGGGTTGAGTTGAGTTGGGTTAGGTTAGGTTAGGTTAGGTTGGGTTAGGTTAGTTTAGGTTAGGTTAGGTTAGGTTGGGTTGGGTTAGGTTAGGTTAGGTTAGGTTAGGTTAGGTTGGGTTGGGTTGGGTTAGGTTAGGTTAGGTTAGGTTAGGTAAGGTTAGGTTAGGTTAGGTTACGTTAGGTTAAGGTATGAACCGTCGTAAAACCGCATTAAACAATGTCACTTAGTGAGATGTAGTGTTTTTCAACATTACAAGTCGGGAACTACGATATCTAATGTGAAAGCGCATGAAACCGTCGTAATCTTGTAGAAAACATTGTAAAGTTGCGAGTAAAACGTTTTCTAACGATAGAAGTGCGAAGGTTAGGTTAGTTTAAGCTAGGTAGCGTCGTGAAACTACCAAGAACGACGTCATCTAACGAGATAGTGTTGTTTTATTGCGAGTATTAAACTGCGATAGGTGAAATGTTGTGAAACCACACAAAACGGCATGAACAAGCCAAATACTGCGTGTTCTACCGTTACAAGTGCGAAACTGCTATATTGTGATATTCTCGTTAAAGCGCATGCAAGCATCGTGAAACCTTAAAGAACAATGTCATTTAGCGAGATACAGCGTTCTGTACTGCAATAAGTTGGTGAAAAACTGTGAGGTTATGCAAATATGGTAATTGTGAACAAAACAGTGTAATAGAGCGTTTTTAGATACAAGTGCGAATGTCAGGTTAGGTTAAGATATGAACCGTCGTAAAACCACATTAAACAATGTCACTTAGTGAGATGCTGTGTTTTTCACCATTACAAGTCGGGAACTGCGATATCTAATGTGAAAGCGCTTGCAACCGTCGTTAGGTTAGGTTCGGTTAGGTTAGGTTTGGTTAGGTTAGGTTAGGTTAGGTTAGATTAGGTTAGGTTGGGTTGAGTTGAGTTGGGTTAGGTTAGGTTAGGTTAGGTTGGGTTAGGTTAGTTTAGGTTAGGTTAGGTTAGGTTGGGTTGGGTTAGGTTAGGTTAGGTTAGGTTGGGTTGGGTTGGGTTAGGTTAGGTTAGGTTAGGTTAGGTAAGGTTAGGTTAGGTTAGGTTACGTTAGGTTAGGTTAGGTTAGGTTGGGTTGGGTTGGGTTAGGTTAGGTTAGGTTAGATTAGGTAAGGTTAGGTTAGGTTAGGTTAGGTTAGGTTACGTTAGGTTAAAGTATGAACCGTCGTAAAACCGCATTAAACAATGTCACTTAGTGAGATGCAGTGTTTTTCACCTTTAGAAGTTGGGAACCGCGATATCTAATGTGAAAGCGCTTGAAACCGTCGTAATGTTGTAGAAAGCAATGTAAAGTAGCGAGTAAAACGTTTTCTAACGATAGAAGTGCGAAGGTTATGTTAGGTTGAGTTATGTTAGTTTAAGCTAGGTAGCATCGTGAAACCACCAAAAACGACGTCATCTAACGAGATAGTGTTGTTTTATTGCGAGTACGAAACTACGATAGGTAAATTGTTGTGAAAGCACACAAAACGGCATGAACAAGCCAAATACTGCGTGTTGTACCGTTACAAGTGCGAAACTGCTATGTTGTGATATTCTCGGTAAAGCGCATGCAAGCATCGTGAAACCTTAAAGAATGATGTCATTTAGCGAGAGACAGCGTTCTGTACTGTAATAAGTTGGTGAAAAACTGTGAGGTCATGCAAATATCGTAACTGTGAACGAAACAGTGTAATAGAGCGTTTTGAGATACAAGCGCGAATGTTAGGTTAGGTTAACATATGAACCGTCGTAAAACCGCATTAAACAATGTCACTTAGTGAGATGTAGTGTTTTTCAATATTACAAGTCGGGAACTACGATATCTAATGTGAAAGCGCATGAAACCGTCGTAATGTTGTAGAGAGCATTGTAAAGTAGCGAGTAAAACGTTTTCTAACGATAGAACTGCGAAGGTTATATTAGGTTGAGTTATGTTAGTTTAAGCTATGTAGCGTCGTGAGACCACCAAAAAGGACGTCATCTAACGAAATAGTGTTGTTTTATTGCATGTACAAAACTGCAATAGGTGAAATGTTGTGAAAGTACACAAAACGGCTTGAATAAGCCAGATACTGCGTGTTGTACCGTTACAAGTGCGAAACTGCTATAATGTGATATTCTCGTTAAAGCGCATGCAAGCATCGTGAAACCTTAAAGAATGATGTCATTTAGCGATATACAGCGTTCTGTACTGTAATACGTTGGAGAAAAACTGTGAGGTCATGCAAATATCTGCAATGTGAACGAAACAGTGTAATAGAGCGTTTTTAGATACAAGTGCGAACCTTAGGTTAGGTTAAGATATGAACCGTCGTAAAACCGCATGAAACAATGTCACTAAGTGAGATGCAGTGTTTTTCACCATTACGAGTCGGGAACTGCGATATCTATTGTGAAAGCGCATGAAACTGTCGTAATGTTGTAGAGAGCATTTTAAAGTTGCGAGTAAAACGTTTTATAACGATAGAAGTGCGAAGGTTAGGTTATGTTAGGTTGGTTTAAGCTATGTAGCGTCGTGAAACTACCAAAAACGACGTCATCTAACGAGATAGTGTTGTTTTATTGCGAGTATTAAACTGCGATAGGTGAAATATTGTGAAGGCACACAAAACGGCATGAACAAGCTAGATACTGCGTGTTGTAGCGTTACAAGTGCGAAACTGCTATAATGTGATATTCTCGTTAAAGCGCAGCAAGCATCGTGAAACCTCAAAGAACAATGTCATTTAGCGAGATACAGCGTTCTGTACTGCAATAAGTTGGTGAAAAACTGTGAGGTTATGCAAATATCGTAATTGTGAACGAAACAGTGTAATAGAGCGTTTTTAGATACAAGTGCGAATGTTAGGTTAGGTTAAGATATAAACCGTCGTAAAACCGCCTTAAACAATGTCACTTAGTGAGATGCAGTGTTTCTCACCATTACAAGTCGGGAACTGCGATATCTAATGTGAAAGCGCTTGCAACCGTCGTTAGGTTAGGTTAGGTTAGGTTAGGTTTGGTTAGGTTAGGTTAGGTTAGGTTTGATTAGGTTAGGTTGGGTTGAGTTGGGTTAGGTTAGGTTAGGTTAGGTTGGGTTAGGTTAGGTTAGGTTACGTTAGGGTACGTTAGGTTAGGTTACGTTAGGTTAGGTTAGATTAGGTAAGAATAATTTGGTTAGGTTAGGTAAGGTTAGGTTAGGTTAGGTTAGGTTGGGTTGGGTTTTGTTGGGTTGGGTTGGGTTGGGTTAGGTTGGGTTAGGTTAGGTTAGGTTACGTTAGGTTAGGTTAGGTCAGGTAAGGTTAGGTTACGTTAGAATAGGTTAGGTTAGGTTAGGTTAGGTTAGGTTTGGTTAGGTTAGGTTAGGTTAGCTTAGGTTAGGTTAGGTTGGGTGTGGTTGGGTTACGTTGGGTTAGGTTAGGTTAGGTTAGGTTGGGCTAGGTTAGTTTAGGTTAGGTTAGGTTAGGTTAGGTTGGGTTGGGTTGGGTTAGGTTAGGTTAGGTTAGATTAGGTAAGGTTAGGTTAGGTTAGGTTAGGTTAGGTTAGGTTACGTTAGGTTAAAGTATGAACCGTCGTAAAACCGCATTAAACAATGTCACTTAGTGAGATGCAGTGTTTTTCACCTTTACAAGTTGGGAACTGCGATATCTAATGTGAAAGCGCTTGAAACCGTCGTAATGTTGTAGAAAGCAATGTAAAGTAGCGAGTAAAACGTTTTCTAACGATAGAAGTGCGAAGGTTATGTTAGGTTGAGTTATGTTAGTTTAAGCTAGGTAGCATCGTGAAACCACCAAAAACGACGTCATCTAACGAGATAGTGTTGTTTTATTGCGAGTATTAAACTGCGATAGGTGAAATGTTGTGAAAGCACACAAAACGGCATGAACAAGCCAAATACGGCGTGTTCTAGCGTTACAAGTGCGAAACTGCTATATTGTGATATTCTCGTTAAAGCGCATGCAAGCATCGTGAAACCTTAAAGAACGATGTCATTTAGCGAGATACAGCGTTCTGTACTGCAATAAGTTGGTGAAAAACTGTGAGGTTATGCAAATATCGTAATTGTGAACAAAACAGTGTAATAGAGCGTTTTTAGATACAAGTGCGAATGTTAGGTTAGGTTAAGATATGAACCGTCGTAAAACCACATTAAACAATGTCACTTAGTGAGATGCAGTGTTTTTCACCATTACAAGTCGGGAACTGCGATATCTAATGTGAAAGCGCTTGCAAACGTCGTTAGGTTATATTAGGTTAGGTTAGGTTAGGTTAGGTTACGTTAGGTTAGGTTAGGTTAGGTTTGGTTAGGTTAGGTTAGGTTAGGTTAGGGTATGTTAGGTAAGGTTTGGTTAGGTTAGGTTAGGTTAGGTTAGGTTGGGTTAGGTAAGGTTAGGTTAGGTTAGGTTAGGTTAGGTTAAGATATGAACCGCGCTAAAACCGCTATAAACAATGTCACTTAGTGAGATGCTGTGTTTTTCACCATTACAAGTCGGGAACTGCGATATCTATTGTGAAAGCGCATGAAACCTTCGTAATCTTGTAGAAAACATTGTAAAGTAGCGAATAAAACGTTTTCTAACGATAGAAGTGCGAAGGTTAGGTTAGTTTGAGCTACGTAGCGTTGTGAAACCACCAAAAACTGTGTCATCTAACGAGATAGTGTTGTTTTGTTGCATGTACGAAACTGCTATAAGTGAAATGTTGTGAAAGCACACAAAACGGCATGAACAAGCCAAATACTGCGTGTTGTATCGTTACAAGTGCGAAACTGCTATGTTGTGATATTCTCGTTAAAGCGCATGCAAGCATCGTGAAACCTTAAAGAACAATGTCATTTAGCGAGATACAGCGTTCTGTACTGCAATAAGTTGGTGAAAAACTGTGAGGTTATGCAAATATCGTAACTGTGAACGAAACAGTGTAATAGAGCGTTTTACAATACAAGTGCGAATGTTAGGTTAGGTTAAGATATGAACCGTCGTAAAACCGCATTAAACAATGTCACTTAGTGAGATGCAGTGTTTTTCACCATTACAAGTCGGGAACTGCGATATCTAATGTGAAAGCGCTTGTAACCGTCGTTAGGTTAGGTTAGGTTAGGTTAGGTTTGGTTAGGTTAGGTTAGGTTAGGTTAGATTAGGTTAGGTTGGGTTGAGTTGAGTTGGGTTAGGTTAGGTTAGGTTAGGTTGGGTTAGGTTAGTTTAGGTTAGGTTAGGTTAGGTTGGGTTGGGTTAGGTTAGGTTAGGTTAGGTTAGGTTAGGTTGGGTTGGGTTGGGTTAGGTTAGGTTAGGTTAGGTTAGGTAAGGTTAGGTTAGGTTAGGTTACGTTAGGTTAAGGTATGAACCGTCGTAAAACCGCATTAAACAATGTCACTTAGTGAGATGTAGTGTTTTTCAACATTACAAGTCGGGAACTACGATATCTAATGTGAAAGCGCATAAAACCGTCGTAATCTTGTAGAAAACATTGTAAAGTAGCGAATAAAACGTTTTCTAACGATAGAAGTGCGAAGGTTAGGTTAGTTTGAGCTAGGTAGCGTCATGAAACCACCAAAAACGATGTCATCTAACGAGATAGTGATGTTTTATTGCGAGTACAAAACTGCGATAGGTGAAATATTGGGAAAGCACACAAAATGGCATGAACTAGCCAGATACTGCGTCTTGTGCCGTTACAAGTGCGAAACTGCTTTATTGTGATATTCTCGTTAAAGCGCATGCAAGTATCGTGAAACATTAAAGAACGATGTCATTTAGCGAGATACAACGTTCTGTACTGTAATAAGTTGGTGAGAAACTGTGAGGTCAAGCAAATATCGTAATTGTGAACGAAACAGTGTAATTGAGCGTATTTAGATACAAGTGCGAATGTTAGGTTAGGTTTAGATATCAACCGTCGTAAAACCGCATTAAACAATGTCACTTAGTGAGATGTAGTGTTTTTCAACATTACAAGTCGGGAACTACAATATCTAATGTGAAAGCGCATGAAACCGTCATAATCTTGTAGAAAACATTGTAAAGTTGCGAGTAAAACGTTTTATAACGATAGAAGTGCGAAGGTTAGGTTAGGTTAGGTTAGTTTAAGCTAGGTAGCGTCGTGAAACTACCAAAAACGACGTCATCTAACGAGATAGTGTTGTTTTATTGCGAGTATTAAACTGCGATAGGTGAAATATTGTGAAAGCACACAAAACGGCATGAACAAGCTAAATACTGCGTGTTGTAGCGTTACAAGTGCGAAACTGCTATAATGTGATATTCTCGTTAAAGCGCATGCAAGCATCGTGAAACCTCAAAGAACAATGTCATTTAGCGAGATACAGCGTTCTGTACTGCAATAAGTTGGTGAAAAACTGTGAGGTTATGCAAATATCGTAATTGTGAACGAAACAGTGTAATAGAGCGTTTTTAGATACAAGTGCGAATGTTAGGTTAGGTTAAGATATGAACCGTCGTAAAACCGCATTAAACAATGTCACTTAGTGAGATGCAGTGTTTCTCACCATTACAAGTCGGGAACTGCGATATCTAATGTGAAAGCGCTTGCAACCGTCGTTAGGTTAGGTTAGGTTAGGTTAGGTTAGGGTTGGTTAGGTTAGGTTAGGTTAGGTTAGGTTAGATTAGGTTAGGTTGGGTTGAGTTGGGTTAGGTTAGGTTAGGTTAGGTTAGGTTACGTTAGGGTACGTTAGGTTAGGTTACGTTAGGTTAGGTTAGGTTAGGTAAGAATAATTTGGTTAGGTTAGGTAAGGTTAGGTTAGGTTAGGTTAGGTTGTGTTGGGTTGGGTTGGGTTGGGTTAGGTTGGGTTAGGTTAGGTTAGGTTACGTTAGGTTAGGTTAGGTTACGTTAGGTTATGTTAGGTTAGGTTAGGTTACGTTAGGTTAGGTTACGTCAGGTAAGGTTAGGTTACGTTAGAATAGGTTAGGTTAGGTTACGTTAGGTTAGGTTAGGTTAGCTTTGGTTAGGTTAGGTTAGGTTAGATTAGGTTAGGTTAGGTTGGGTTGGGTTGGGTTAGGTTGGGTTAGGTTAGGTTAGGTTAGGTTAGGTTGGGTTAGGTTAGTTTAGGTTAGGTTAGGTTAGGTTAGGTTGGGTTGGGTTAGTTTAGGTTAGGTTAGGTAAGGTTACGTTAGGTTAGGTTAGGTTAGGTTTGGTTAGGTTAGGTTAGGTTAGGTTACGTTAGGTTAGGTTAGGTTAGGTTAGGTTTGGTTAGGTTAGGTTAGGTTATGTTAGGTAAGGTTTGGTTAGGTTAGGTTAGGTTAGGTTGGGTTAGGTTGGGTTAAGGTAAGGTTAGGTTAGGTTAGGTTAAGATATGAACCGCGCTAAAACCGCATTAAACAATGTCACTCAGTGAGATGCTGTGTTTTTCACCATTACAAGTCGGGAACTGCGATATCTAATGTGAAAGCGCATGAAACCGTCGTAATCTTGTAGAAAACATTGTAAAGTAGCGAATAAAACGTTTTCTAACGATAGAAGTGCGAAGGTTTGGTTAGTTTGAGCTACGTAGCGTCGTGAAACTACCAAAAACGACGTCATCTAACGAGATTGTGTTGTTTTATTGCGAGTATTAAACTGCGATAGGTGAAATGTTGTGAAAGCACACAAAACGGCATGAACAAGCCAAATACTGCGTGTTCTACCGTTACAAGTGCGAAACTGCTATATTGTGATATTCTCGTTAAAGCGCATGCAAGCATCGTGAAACCTTAAAGAACAATGTCATTTAGCGAGATACAGCGTTCTGTACTGCAATAAGTTGGTGAAAAACTCTGAGGTTATGCAAATATCGTAATTTTGAACAAAACAGTGTAATAGAGCGTTTTTAGATACAAGTGCGAATGTTAGGTTAGGTTAAGATATGAACCGTCGTAAAACCGCATTAAACAATGTCAATTAGTGAGATGCAGTGTTTTTCACCATTAAAAGTGGGGAACTGCGATATCTAATGTGAAAGCGCTTGCAACCGTCGTTAGGTTAGGTTGGGTTAGGTTAGGTTAGGTTAGGTTAGGTTAGGTTTGGTTAGGTTAGGTTAGGTTAGGTTAGGTTAGATTAGGTTAGGTTGGGTTGAGTTGGGTTAGGTTAGGTTAGGTTAGGTTGGGTTAGGTTAGGTTAGGTTAGGTTAGGTTACGTTAGGTTAGGTTAGGTTAGGTTACGTTTGGTTAGGTTAGGTTAGGTAAGGATAATTTGGTTAGGTTAGGTAAGGTTAGGTTAGGTTAGGTTAGGTTGGGTTGGGTGTTGTTGGGTTGGGTTGGGTTAGGTTGGGTTAGGTTAGGTTAGGTTACGTTAGGTTAGGTTAGGTTAGGTTACGTTAGGTTATGTTAGGTTAGGTTAGGTTACGTTAAGTTAGGTTAGGTCAGGTAAGGTTAGGTTACGTTAGAATAGGTTAGGTTAGGTTAGGTTACGTTAGGTTAGGTTAAGTTAGGTTAGGTTAGGTTTGGTTAGGTTAGCTTAGGTTAGCTTAGGTTAGGTTAGGTTAGGTTGGGTTGGGTTGGGTTAGGTTGGGTTAGGTTAGGTTAGGTTAGGTTAGGTTGGGTTAGGTTAGTTTAGGTTAGGTTAGGTTAGGTTAGGTTAGGTTGGGTTGGGTTGGGTTATGTTAGGTTACGTTAGGTTAGGTAAGGTTAGGTTAGGTTAGGTTAGGTTACGTTAGGTTAAGGTATGAACCGTCGTAAAACCGCATTAAACAATGTCACTTAGTGAGATGCAGTGTTTTTCACCTTTACAAGTTGGGAACTGTGATATCTAATGTGAAAGCGCTTGAAACCGTCGTAATGTTGTAGAAAGCAATGTAAAGTAGCGAGTAAAACGTTTTCTAACGATAGAAGTGCAAAGGTTATGTTAGGTTGAGTTATGTTAGTTTAAGCTAGGTAGCGTCGTGAAACTACTAAAAACAACGTCATCTAACGAGATAGTGTTGTTTTATTGCGAGTACAAAACTGCGATAGGTGAAATGTTGTGAAAGCACACAAAACGGCATGAACAAGCCAAATACTGCGTGTTGTACCGTTACAAGCGCGAAACTGCTATGTTGTGATATTCTCGTTAAAGCGCATGCAAGCATCGTGAAACCTTAAAGAACGATGTCATTTAGCGAGATACAGCGTTCTGTACTGCAATAAGTTGGTGAAAAACTCTGAGGTTATGCAAATATCGTAATTGTGAACGAAACAGTGTAATAGAGCGTTTTTTAATACAAGCGCGAATGTTAGGTTAGGTGAAGATATGAACCGTCGTAAAACCGCATTAAACAATGTCACTTAGTGAGATGCAGTGTTTTTCACCATTACAAGTCGGGAACTGCGATATCTAATGTGAAAGCGCTTGCAAACGTCGTTAGGTTAGGTTAGGTTAGGTTACGTTAGGTTAGGTTAGGTTACGTTAGGTTAGGTTAGGTTTGGTTAGGTTAGGTTAGGCTAGGTTAGGTTAGGGTATGTTAGGTAAGGTTTGGTTAGCTTAGGTTGGGTTAGGTAAGGTTAGGTTAGGTTGGGTTAGGTTAGGTTAGGTTAGGTTAAGATATGAACCGCGCTAAAACCGCATTAAACAATGTCACTTAGTGAGATGCTGTGTTTTTCACCATTACAAGTCGGGAACTGCGATATCTAATGTGAAAGCGCATGAAACCGTCGTAATCTTGTAGAAAACATTGTAAAGTAGCGAATAAAACGTTTTCTAACGATAGAAGTGCGAAGGTTAGGTTAGTTTGAGCTAGGTAGCGTCGTGAAACCACCAAAAACGATGTCATCTAACGAGATAGTGTTGTTTTATTGCGAGTACGAAACTGCGATAGGTGAAATATTGGGAAAGCACACAAAATGGCATGAACTAGCCAGATACTGCGTCTTGTGCCGTTACAAGTGCGAAACTGCTTTATTGTGATATTCTCGTTAAAGCGCATGCAAGTATCGTGAAACCTTAAAGAACGATGTCATTTAGCGAGATACAGCGTTCTGTACTGTAATAAGTTGGTGAGAAACTGTGAGGTCAAGCAAATATCGTAATTGTGAACGAAACAGTGTAATTGAGCGTATTTAGATACAAGTGCGAATGTTAGGTTAGGTTGAGATATGAACCGTCGTAAAACCGCATTAAACAATGTCAATTAGTGAGATGCAGTGTTTTTCACCATTAAAAGTGGGGAACTGCGATATCTAGTGTGAAAGCGCTTGAAACCGTCGTAATGTTGTAGAAAGCAATGTAAAGTAGCGAGTAAAACGTTTTCTAACGATAGAAGTGCGAAGGTTATGTTAGGTTGAGTTATGTTAGTTTAAGCTAGGTAGCGTCGTGAAACTACTAAAAACAACGTCATCTAACGAGATAGTGTTGTTTTATTGCGAGTACAAAACTGCGATAGGTGAAATGTTGTGAAAGCACACAAAACGGCATGAACAAGCCAAATACTGCGTGTTGTACCGTTACAAGCGCGAAACTGCTATGTTGTGATATTCTCGTTAAAGCGCATGCAAGCATCGTGAAACCTTAAAGAACGATGTCATTTAGCGAGATACAGCGTTCTGTACTGCAATAAGTTGGTGAAAAACTCTGAGGTTATGCAAATATCGTAATTGTGAACGAAACAGTGTAATAGAGCGTTTTTTAATACAAGCGCGAATGTTAGGTTAGGTGAAGATATGAACCGTCGTAAAACCGCATTAAACAATGTCACTTAGTGAGATGCAGTGTTTTTCACCATTACAAGTCGGGAACTGCGATATCTAATGTGAAAGCGCTTGCAAACGTCGTTAGGTTAGGTTAGGTTAGGTTACGTTAGGTTAGGTTAGGCTAGGTTAGGTTAGGGTATGTTAGGTAAGGTTTGGTTAGCTTAGGTTGGGTTTGGTAAGGTTAGGTTAGGTTGGGTTAGGTTAGGTTAGGTTAGGTTAAGATATGAACCGCGCTAAAACCGCATTAAACAATGTCACTTAGTGAGGTGCTGTGTTTTTCACCATTACAAGTCGGGAACTGCGATATCTAATGTGAAAGCGCATGAAACCGTCGTAATCTTGTAGAAAACATTGTAAAGTAGCGAATAAAACGTTTTCTAACGATAGAAGTGCGAAGGTTAGGTTAGTTTGAGCTAGGAAGCGTCGTGAAACCACCAAAAACGATGTCATCTAACGAGATAGTGTTGTTTTATTGCGAGTACGAAACTGCGATAGGTAAAATATTGGGAAAGCACACAAAATGGCATGAACTAGCCAGATACTGCGTCTTGTGCCGTTACAAGTGCGAAACTGCTTTATTGTGATATTCTCGTTAAAGCGCATGCAAGTATCGTGAAACCTTAAAGAACGATGTCATTTAGCGAGATACAGCGTTCTGTACTGTAATAAGTTGTTGAGAAACTGTGAGGTCAAGCAAATATCGTAATTGTGAACGAAACAGTGTAATTGAGCGTATTTAGATACAAGTGCGAATGTTAGGTTAGGTTGAGATATCAACCGTCGTAAAACCGCATTAAACAATGTCACTTAGTGAGATGTAGTGTTTTTCAACATTACAAGTCGGGAACTACGATATCTAATGTGAAAGCGCATGAAACCGTCGTAATCTTGTAGAAAACATTGTAAAGTTGCGAGTAAAACGTTTTCTAACAATAGAAGTGCGAAGGTTAGCTTGAGTTATGTTAGTTTAAGCTATGTAGCGTCGTGAGACCACCAAAAAGGACGTCATCTAACGAAATAGTGTTGTTTTATTGCATGTACGAAACTGCAATAGGTGAAATGTTGTGAAAGTACACAAAACGGCTTGAACAAGCCAGATACTGCGTGTTGTACCGTTACAAGTGCGAAACTGCTATAATGTGATATTCTCGTTAAAGCGCATGCAAGCATCGTGAAACCTTAAAGAATGATGTCATTTAGCGAGAGACAGCGTTCTGTACTGTAATAAGTTGGTGAAAAACTGTGAGGTCATGCAAATATCGTAACTGTGAACGAAACAGTGTAATAGAGCGTTTTGAGATACAAGCGCGAATGTTAGGTTAGGTTAAGATATGAACCGTCGTAAAACCGCATTAAACAATGTCACTTTGTGAGATGCAGTGTTTTTCACCATTACAAGTCGGGAACTGCGATATCTAATGTGAAAGCGCATGAAACCGTCGTAATTTTGTAGAAAACATTGTAAAGTAGCGAATAAAACGTTTTCTAACGATAGAAGTGCGAAGGTTTGGTTAGTTTGAGCTACGTAGCGTCGTGAAACTACCAAAAACGACGTCATCTAACGAGATTGTGTTGTTTTATTGCGAGTATTAAACTGCGATAGGTGAAATGTTGTGAAAGCACACAAAACGGCATGAACAAGCCAAATACTGCGTGTTCTACCGTTACAAGTGCGAAACTGCTATATTGTGATATTCTCGTTAAAGCGCATGCAAGCATCGTGAAACCTTAAAGAACAATGTCATTTAGCGAGATACAGCGTTCTGTACTGCAATAAGTTGGTGAAAAACTGTGAGGTTATGCAAATATCGTAATTTTGAACAAAACAGTGTAATAGAGCGTTTTTAGATACAAGTGCGAATGTTAGGTTAGGTTAAGATATGAACCGTCGTAAAACCGCATTAAACAATGTCAATTAGTGAGATGCAGTGTTTTTCACCATTAAAAGTGGGGAACTGCGATATCTAATGTGAAAGCGCTTGCAACCGTCGTTAGGTTAGGTTGGGTTAGGTTAGGTTAGGTTAGGTTAGGTTAGGTTTGGTTAGGTTAGGTTAGGTTAGGTTAGGTTAGATTAGATTAGGTTAGGTTGGGTTGAGTTGGGTTAGGTTAGGTTAGGTTAGGTTAGGTTGGGTTAGGTTAGGTTAGGTTAGGTTACGTTAGGTTAGGTTAGGTTAGGTTACGTTAGGTTAGGTTAGGTTAGGTAAGGATAATTTGGTTAGGTTAGGTAAGGTTAGGTTAGGTTAGGTTAGGTTGGGTTGGGTGTTGTTGGGTTGGGTTGGGTTGGGTTAGGTTGGGTTAGGTTAGGTTAGGTTACGTTAGGTTAGGTTAGGTTAGGTTAGGTTACGTTAGGTTATGTTAGGTTAGGTTAGGTTACGTTAAGTTAGGTTAGGTCAGGTAAGGTTAGGTTACGTTAGAATAGGTAAGGTTAGGTTAGGTTACGTTAGGTTAGGTTAAGTTAGGTTAGGTTAGGTTTGGTTAGGTTAGGTTAGGTTAGCTTAGGTTAGGTTAGGTTAGGTTGGGTTGGGTTGGGTTAGGTTGGGTTAGGTTAGGTTAGGTTAGGTTGGGTTAGGTTAGTTTAGGTTAGGTTAGGTTAGGTTAGGTTAGGTTGGGTTGGGTTGGGTTATGTTAGGTTACGTTAGGTTAGGTAAGGTTAGGTTAGGTTAGGTTAATTTACGTTAGGTTAAGGTATGAACCGTCGTAAAACCGCAATTAACAATGTCACTTAGTGAGATGCAGTGTTTTTCACCTTTACAAGTTGGGAACTGTGATATCTAATGTGAAAGCGCTTGAAACCGTCGTAATGTTGTAGAAAGCAATGTAAAGTAGCGAGTAAAACGTTTTCTAACGATAGAAGTGCGAAGGTTATGTTAGGTTGAGTTATGTTAGTTTAAGCTAGGTAGCGTCGTGAAACTACTAAAAACAACGTCATCTAACGAGATAGTGTTGTTTTATTGCGAGTACAAAACTGCGATAGGTGAAATGTTGTGAAAGCACACAAAACGGCATGAACAAGCCAAATACTGCGTGTTGTACCGTTACAAGCGCGAAACTGCTATGTTGTGATATTCTCGTTAAAGCGCATGCAAGCATCGTGAAACCTTAAAGAACGATGTCATTTAGCGAGATACAGCGTTCTGTACTGCAATAAGTTGGTGAAAAACTCTGAGGTTATGCAAATATCGTAATTGTGAACGAAACAGTGTAATAGAGCGTTTTTTAATACAAGCGCGAATGTTAGGTTAGGTGAAGATATGAACCGTCGTAAAACCGCATTAAACAATGTCACTTAGTGAGATGCAGTGTTTTTCACCATTACAAGTCGGGAACTGCGATATCTAATGTGAAAGTGCTTGCAAACGTCGTTAGGTTAGGTTAGGTTAGGTTACGTTAGGTTAGGTTAGGTTACGTTAGGTTAGGTTAGGTTTGGTTAGGTTAGGTTAGGCTAGGTTAGGTTAGGGTATGTTAGGTAAGGTTTGGTTAGCTTAGGTTGGGTTAGGTAAGGTTAGGTTAGGTTGGGTTAGGTTAGGTTAGGTTAGGTTAAGATATGAACCGCGCTAAAACCGCATAAACAAGGTCACTTAGTGAGATGCTGTGTTTTTCACCATTACAAGTCGGGAACTGCGATATCTAATGTGAAAGCGCATGAAACCGTCGTAATCTTGTAGAAAACATTGTAAAGTAGCGAATAAAACGTTTTCTAACGATAGAAGTGCGAAGGTTAGGTTAGTTTGAGCTAGGAAGCGTCGTGAAACCACCAAAAACGATGTCATCTAACGAGATAGTGTTGTTTTATTGCATGTACGAAACTGCAATAGGTGAAATGTTGTGAAAGTACACAAAACGGCTTGAACAAGCCAGATACTGCGTGTTGTACCGTTACAAGTGCGAAACTGCTATAATGTGATATTCTCGTTAAAGCGCATGCAAGCATCGTGAAACCTTAAAGAATGATGTCATTTAGCGAGAGACAGCGTTCTGTACTGTAATAAGTTGGTGAAAAACTGCGAGGTTATGCAAATATCGTAATTGTGAACGAAACAGTGTAATAGAGCGTTTTTAGATACAAGTGCGAATGTTAGGTTAGGTTAAGATATAAACCGTCGTAAAACCGCCTTAAACTTGGTGAGATGCAGTGTTTCTCACCATTACAAGTCGGGAACTGCGATATCTAATGTGAAAGCGCTTGCAACCGTCGTTAGGTTAGGTTAGGTTAGGTTAGGTTAGGTTTGGTTAGGTTAGGTTAGATTAGGTTAGGTTGGGTTGAGTTGGGTTAGGTTAGGTTAGGTTAGGTTGGGTTAGGTTAGGTTAGGTTACGTTAGGTTAGGTTAGGTTAGGTAAGAATAATTTGGTTAGGTTAGGTAAGGTTAGGTTAGGTTAGGTTATGTTAGGTTAGGTTGGGTTGGGTTTTGTTGGGTTGGGTTGGGTTGGGTTAGGTTGGGTTAGGTTAGGTTAGGTTACGTTAGGTTAGGTTAGGTTAGGTTAGGTTACGTTAGGTTATGTTAGGTTAGGTTAGGTTAGGTTAGGTTAGGTTAGGTTACGTTAGGTTAGGTTAGGTCAGGTAAGGTTAGGTTACGTTAGAATAGGTTAGGTTAGGTTACGTTAGGTTAGGTTAGGTTAGGTTAGCTTAGGTTAGGTTAGGTTGGGTGTGGTTGGGTTAGGTTGGGTTAGGTTAGGTTAGGTTAGGTTAAGTTGGGTTAGGTTAGTTTAGGTTAGGTTAGGTTAGGTTAGGTTAGGTTGGGTTGGGTTGGGTTAGGTTAGGTTAGGTTAGATTAGGTAAGGTTAGGTTAGGTTAGGTTAGGTCAGGTTACGTTAGGTTAAAGTATGAACCATCGTAAAACCATGTCACTTAGTGAGATGCAGTGTTTTTCACCTTTACAAGTTGCGAACTGCGATATCTAATGTGAAAGCGCTTGAAACCGTCGTAATGTTGTAGAAAGCAATGTAAAGTAGCGAGTAAAACGTTTTCTAACGATAGAAGTGCGAAGGTTATGTTAGGTTGAGTTATGTTAGTTTAAGCTAGGTAGCGTCGTGAAACCACCAAAAAGGACATCTAACGAGATATAATTGTTTTATTTCATGTACGAAACTGCAATAGGTGAAATGTTGTGAAAGCACACAAAACGGCATGAACAAGCCAAATACTGCGTGTTGTACCGTTACAAGTGCGAAACTGCTATGTTGTGATATTCTCGTTAAAGCGCATGCAAGCATCGTGAAACCTTAAAGAATGATGTCATTTAGCGATATACAGCGTTCTGTACTGTAATACGTTGGTGAAAAACTGTGAGGTCATGCAAATATCTTGAATGTGAACGAAACAGTGTAATAGAGCGTTTTTAGATACAAGTGCCAACGTTAGGTTAGGTTAAGATATGAACCGTCGTAAAACCGCATGAAACAATGTCACTAAGTGAGATGCAGTGTTTTTCACCAATACAAGTCGGGAACTGCGATATCTATTGTGAAAGCGCATGAAACTGTCGTAATGTTGTAGAGAGCATTGTAAAGTAGCGAGTAAAACGTTTTCTAACGATAGAAGTGCGAAGGTTATATTAGGTTCAGTTATGTTAGTTTAAGCTATGTAGCGTCGTGAGACCACCAAAAAGGACGTCATCTAACGAGATAGTGTTGTTTTATTGCATGTACGAAACTGCAATAGGTGAAATGTTGTGAAAGTACACAAAACGGCATGAACAAGCTAGATACTGCGTGTTGTACCGTTACAAGTGCGAAACTGCTATAATGTGATATTCTCGTTGAAGCGCATGCAAGCATCATGAAAGCTTAAAGAACGATGTCGTTTAGCGAGATACAGCGTTCTGTACTGCAATAAGTTGGTGAAAAACTGTGAGGTTATGCAAATATTGTAATTGTGAACGAAACAGTGTAATAGTGCGTTTTTCAATACAAGTGCGAAGGTTAGGTTAGGTTGAGATATCAACCGTCGTAAAACCGCATTAAACAATGTCACTTAGTGAGATGTAGTGTTTTTCAACATTACAAGTCGGGAACTACGATATCTAATGTGAAAGCGCATGAAACCGTCGTAATCTTGTAGAAAACATTGTAAAGTTGCGAGTAAAACGTTTTATAATGATAGAAGTGCGAAGGTTAGGTTAGGTTAGGTTAGTTTACGCTAGGTAGCGTCGTGAAACTACCAAAAACGACGTCATCTAACGAGATAGTGTTGTTTTATTGCGAGTATTAAACTGCGATAGGTGAAATATTGGGAAAGCACACAAAATGGCATGAACTAGCCAGATACTGCGTCTTGTGCCGTTACAAGTGCGAAACTGCTTTATTGTCATATTCTCGTTAAAGCGCATGCAAGTATCGTGAAACCTTAAAGAACGATGTCATTTAGCGAGATACAGCGTTCTGTACTGTAATAAGTTGGTGAGAAACTGTGAGGTCAAGCAAATATCGTAATTGTGAACGAAACAGTGTAATTGAGCGTATTTAGATACAAGTGCGAATGTTAGGTTAGGTTGAGATATCAACCGTCGTAAAACCGCATTAAACAATGTCACTTAGTGAGATGTAGTGTTTTTCAACATTACAAGTCGGGAACTACGATATCTAATGTAAAAGCGCATGAAACCGTCGTAATCTTGTAGAAAACATTGTAAAGTTGCGAGTAAAACGTTTTATAACGATAGAAGTGCGAAGGTTAGGTTAGGTTAGGTTAGTTTACGCTAGGTAGCGTCGTGAAACTACCAAAAACGACGTCATCTAACGAGATAGTGTTGTTTTATTGCGAGTATTAAACTGCGATAGGTGAAATATTGTGAAAGCACACAAAACGGCATGAACAAGCTAGATACTGCGTGTTGTAGCGTTACAAGTGCGAAACTGCTATAATGTGATATTCTCGTTAAAGCGCAGCAAGCATCGTGAAACCTCAAAGAACAATGTCATTTAGCGAGATACAGCGTTCTGTACTGCAATAAGTTGGTGAAAAACTGTGAGGTTATGCAAATATCGTAATTGTGAACGAAACAGTGTAATAGAGCGTTTTTAGATACAAGTGCGAATGTTAGGTTAGGTTGAGATATGAACCGTCGTAAAACCGCCTTAAACAATGTCACTTAGTGAGATGCAGTGTTTCTCACCATTACAAGTCGGGAACTGCGATATCTAATGTGAAAGCGCTTGCAACCGTCGTTAGGTTAGGTTAGGTTAGGTTAGGTTAGGTTAGGTTTGGTTAGGTTAGGTTAGGTTAGGTTAGATTAGGTTAGGTTGGGTTGAGTTGGGTTAGGTTAGGTTAGGTTAGGTTGGGTTGGGTTAGGTTAGGTTAGGTTAGGTTACGTTAGGGTACGTTAGGTAAGGTTACGTTAGGTTAGGTTAGGTTAGGTAAGAATAATTTGGTTAGGTTAGGTAAGGTTAGGTTAGGTTAGGTTAGGTTAGGTTGGGTTGGGTTTTGTTGGGTTGGGTTGGGTTGGGTTAGGTTGGGTTAGGTTGGGTTAGGTTAGGTTAGGTTACGTTAGGTTAGGTTAGGTTTGGTTAGGTTACGTTAGGTTATGTTAGGTTAGGTTAGGTTACGTTAGGTTAGGTTAGGTCAGGTAAGGTTAGGTTACGTTAGAATAGGTTAGGTAAGGTTAGGTTACGTTAGGTTAAGTTAGGTTAGGTTTGGTTAGGTTAGGTTAGGTTAGCTTAGGTTAGGTTAGGTTGGGTTGGGTTGGGTTAGGTTGGGTTAGGTTAGGTTAGCTTAGGTTAGGTTGGGTTAGGTTAGTTTAGGTTAGGTTAGGTTAGGTTAGGTTGGGTTGGGTTGGGTTAGGTTAGGTTAGGTTAGATTAGGTAAGGTTAGGTTAGGTTAGGTTCGGTTAGGTTAGGTTACGTTAGGTTAAAGTATGAACCGTCGTAAAACCGCATTAAACAATGTCACTTAGTGAGATGCAGTGTTTTTCACCTTTACAAGTTGGGAACTGCAATATCTAATGTGAAAGCGCTTGAAACCATCGTAATGTTGTAGAAAGCAATGTAAAGTAGCGAGTAAAACGTTTTCTAACGATAGAAGTTAGAAGGTTATGTTAGGTTGAGTTATGTTAGTTTAAGCTAGGTAGCATCGTGAAACCACCAAAAACGACGTCATCTAACGACATAGTGTTGTTTTATTGCGAGTACGAAACTGCGATAGGTAAAATGTTGTGAAAGCACACAAAACGGCATGAACAAGCCAAATACTGCGTGTTGTACCGTTACAAGTGCGAAACTGCTATGTTGTGATATTCTCGGTAAAGCGCATGCAAGCATCGTGAAACCTTAAAGAATGATGTCATTTAGCGAGAGACAGCGTTCTGTACTGTAATAAGTTGGTGAAAAACTGTGAGGTCATGCAAATATCGTAACTGTGAACGAAACAGTGTAATAGAGCGTTTTGAGATACAAGCGCGAATGTTAGGTTAGGTTAAGATATGAACCGTCGTAAAACCGCATTAAACAATGTCACTTTGTGAGATGCAGTGTTTTTCACCATTACAAGTCGGGAACTGCGATATCTAATGTGAAAGCGCATGAAACCGTCGTAATGTTGTAGAGAGCATTGTAAAGTAGCGAGTAAAACGTTTTCTAACGATAGAAGTGCGAAGGTTATGTTAGGTTGAATTATGTTAGTTTAAGCTAGGTAGCGTCATGAAACCACCAAAAAGGACATCAAACGAGATATAATTGTTTTATTTCATGTACGAAACTGCAATGAGTGAAATGTTGTGAAAGCACACAAAACGGCATGAACAAGCCAAATACTGCGTGTTGTACCGTTACAAGTGCGAAACTGCTATATTGTGATATTCTCGTTAAAGCGCATGCAAGCATCGTGAAACCTTAAAGAACAATGTCATTTAGCGAGATACAGCGTTTTGTACTGCAATAAGTTGGTGAAAAACTGTGAGGTTATGCAAATGTCGTAATAGTGAACAAAACAGTGTAATAGAGCGTTTTTAGATACAAGTGCGAATGTCAGGTTAGGTTAAGGTATGAACCGTCGTAAAACCACATGAAACAATGTCACTAAGTGAGATGCAGTGTTTTTCACCATTACAAGTCGGGAACTGCGATATCTATTGTGAAAGCGCATGAAACTGTCGTAAAGTAGCGAGTAAAACGTTTTCTAACGATAGAAGTGCGAAGGTTATATTAGGTTCAGTTATGTTAGTTTAAGCTATGTAGCGTCGTGAGACCACCAAAAAGGACGTCATCTAACGAGATAGTGTTGTTTTATTGCATGTACGAAACTGCAATAGGTGAAATGTTGTGAAAGTACACAAAACGGCATGAACAAGTCAGATACTGTGTGTTGTACCGTTACAAGTGCGAAACTGCTATAATGTGATATTCTCGTTGAAGCGCATGCAAGCATCGTGAAAGCTTAAAGAACGATGTCGTTTAGCGAGATACAGCGTTCTGTACTGCAATAAGTTGGTGAAAAACTGTGAGGTTACGCAAATATCGTAATTGTGAACAAAACAGTGTAATAGAGCGTTTTTAGATACAAGTGCGAATGTTAGGTTAGGTTAAGATATGAACCGTCGTAAAACCACATTAAACAATGTCACTTAGTGAGATGCAGTGTTTTTCACCGTTACAAGTCGGGAACTGCGATATCTAATGTGAAAGCGCTTGCAACCGTCGTTAGGTTAGGTTAGGTTAGGTTAGGTTAGGTTTGGTTAGGTTAGGTTAGGTTCAAAACCTCAAAAACAAAATCTGTGCTCTTTCGTCCAATAAATAAGCCCGTAAACTGCGATTTATCATTAGTGATTGGCTCAGAATCTATAAGGATTGAACCGATAGTGAAAACTCTGGGAGTTTTTTTCCACGAAAACATGCTATGGAAGGATCAGGCTGAGTTTGCCCATGCTAAACTTTCTCGTACTGTAGGTATCTTATCGCGCTTACGTTTTCTCTTGCCACAAAAAATTAAACTCTTACTATATAATTCGCTATTTTTATCTACATTAAGCTATTGCTATCTAGTATGGGGCACCACATCGGAAAAGAACTTAGGCCGAATATATAGATTACAGAAAAAGGCTGTGCGCATAATTACAGGTGTTCCTCGCGATGAACATTCCAAACCCATTTTCGAAGCCCTTAATTTACAACCAATGCCTGAGATATACAATACAATTTTAATGAAGCGATATCGTACTTCCTTAAAGAATCACGACTCTTTTCTTACTGATTTAGCGCGTTTGACACCCTATACCTGCCCCTATAGCACACGAGCTACCGATGACTGGAAAATTCCTTACACACGTACTAACTATGGTCGCCAGATGATGAGCTACTTACTGCCACTAACCTTAAACAGTTTCTTACAATAAACCATTTATACTGCTCCGTTCTGTAAATGTTTTTCAACGTGTTAATAAAATGCAAATCGGCATGACCTTGAAGTACATGTTTTGATATTGTATAATAACTGATGATCTCATGCTGCTGTTGCTGTTGCTATGTTGTCAAATGGTGCGAAAGCCTTCGTCAAGCCTTAATGGCTTTTTGCTTTCGCCCCACAGCATCACTGTTGTGACTTTTGTAATGTCTCCTGTGATGTCGGAATAAACTGAATTGAATAGGTTAGGTTAGGTTAGGTTGGGTTGGGTTAGGTTAGGTTAGGTTAGGTTAGGCTAGGTTGGGTTGGGTTAGGTTAGGTTAAGTTAGGTAAGGTTAGGTTAGGTTAGGTTAGGTTAGGTTACATGTCATCTCACTAGTGACATTAAACAATGTCACTTAGTGAGATGCAGTGTTTTTCACCATTACAAGTCGGGAACTGCGATATCTAATGTGAAAGCGCTTGCAAACGTCGTTAGGTTATGTTAGGTTAGGTTAGGTTAGGTTAGGTTAGGTTAGGTTGGGATAGGTTAGGTTAGGTTAGGTTGGGTTGAGTTGGGTTAGGTTAGGTTAGGTTAGGTTAGGCTAGGTTGGGTTGGGTTAGGTTAGGTTAAGTTAGGTAAGGTTAGGTTAGGTTAGGTTAGGTTAGGTTGGGTTAGGTTATGTTAGGTTAAGATATGAACCGCGCTAAATCCGCATTAAACAATGTCACTTAGTGAGATGCTGTGTTTTTCACCATTACAAGTCGGGAACTGCGATATCTAATCTGAAAGCGCATGAAACCGTCGTAATCTTGTAGAAAACATTGTAAAGTAGCGAATAAAACGTTTTCTAACGATAGAAGTGCGAAAGTTAGGTTAGTTTGAGCTAGGTAGCGTCGTGAAACCACCAAAAACGATGTCATCTAATGAGATAGTGATGTTTTATTGCGAGTACTAAACTGCGATAGGTGAAATATTGGGAAAGCACACAAAATGGCATGAACTAGCCAGATACTGCGTCTTGTGCCGTTACAAGTGCGAAACTGCTTTATTGTGATATTCTCGTTAAAGCGCATGCAAGTATCGTGAAACAATAAAGAACGATGTCATTTAGCGAGATACAGCGTTCTGTACTGTAATACGTTGGTGAGAAACTGTTAGGTCAAGCAAATATCGTAATTGTGAACGAAACAGTGTAATTGAGCGTATTTAGATACAAGTGCGAATGTTAGGTTAGGTTGGGATATCAACCGTCGTAAAACCGCATTAAACAATGTCACTTAGTGAGATGTAGTGTTTTTCACCATTACAAGTCGAGAACTACGATATCTAATGTGAAAGCGCATGAAACCGTCGTAATCTTGTAGAAAACATTGTAAAGTTGCGAGTAAAATGTTTTATAACGATAGAAGTGCGAAGGTTAGGTTAGGTTAGGTTAGTTTAAGCTAGGTAGCGTCGTGAAACTACCAAAAACGACGTCATCTAACGAGATAGTGTTGTTTCATTGCGAGTATTAAACTGCGATAGGTGAAATATTGTGAAAGCACACAAAACGGCATGAACAAGCTAGATACTGCGTGTTGTAGCGTTACAAGTGCGAAACTGCTATAATGTGATATTCTCGTTAAAGCGCATGCAAGCATCGTGAAACCTCCAAGAACAATGTCATTTAGCGAGATACAGCGTTCTGTACTGCAATAAGTTGGTGAAAAACTGTGAGGTTATGCAAATATCGTAATTGTGAACGAAACAGTGTAATAGAGCGTTTTTAGATACAAGTGCGAATGTTAGGTTAGGTTAAGATATGAACCGTCGTAAAACCGCATTAAACAATGTCACTTAGTGAGATGCAGTGTTTCTCACCATTACAAGTCGGGAACTGCGATATCTAATGTGAAAGCGCTTGCAACCGTCGTTAGGTTAGAATAGGTTAGGTTAGGTTAGGTTAGGTTTGGTTAGGTTAGGTTAGGTTAGGTTAGATTAGGTTAGGTTGGGTTGAGTTGGGTTAGGTTAGGTTAGGTTAGGTTACGTTAGGGTACGTTAGGTTAGGTTACGTTAGGTTAGGTTAGGTTAGGTAAGAATAATTTGGTTAGGTTAGGTAAGGTTAGGTTAGGTTAGCTTAGGTTGGGTTGGGTTGTGTTGGGTTGGGTTGGGTTGGGTTAGGTTGGGTTAGCTTAGGTTAGGTTACGTTAGGTTAGGTTAGGTTAGGTTACGTTAGGTTATGTTAGGTTAGGTTAGGTTACGTTAGGTTAGGTTAGGTCAGGTAAGGTTAGGTTACGTTAGAATAGGTTAGGTTAGGTTAGGTTACGTTAGGTTAGGTTAGGTTAGGTTTGGTTAGGTTAGGTTAGGTTAGCTTAGGTTAGGTTAGGTTGGGTTGGGTTGGGTTTGGTTGGGTTAGGTTAGGTTAGGTTAGGTTAGGTTGGGTTAGGTTAGTTTAGGTTAGGTTAGGTTAGGTTAGGTTGGGTTGGGTTGGGTTAGGTGAGGTTAGGTTAGGTAAGGTTACGTTAGGTTAGGTTAGGTTAGGTAAGGATAATTTGGTTAGGTTAGGTAAGGTTAGGTTAGGTTAGGTCAGGTTGGGTTGGGTGTTGTTGGGTTGGGTTGGGTTGGGTTAGGTTGGGTTAGGTTAGGTTAGGTTACGTTAGGTTAGGTTAGGTTAGGTTAGGTTACGTTAGGTTATGTTAGGTTAGGTTAGGTTACGTTAAGTTAGGTTAGGTCAGGTAAGGTTAGGTTACGTTAGAATAGGTAAGGTTAGGTTAGGTTACGTTAGGTTAGGTTAAGTTAGGTTAGGTTAGGTTTGGTTAGGTTAGGTTAGGTTAGCTTAGGTTAGGTTAGGTTAGGTTGGGTTGGGTTGGGTTAGGTTGGGTTAGGTTAGGTTAGGTTAGGTTGGGTTAGGTTAGTTTAGGTTAGGCTAGGTTAGGTTAGGTTGGGTTGGGTTGGGTTATGTTAGGTTACGTTAGGTTAGGTAAGGTTAGGTTAGGTTAGGTTAATTTACGTTAGGTTAAGGTATGAACCGTCGTAAAACCGCAATTAACAATGTCACTTAGTGAGATGCAGTGTTTTTCACCTTTACAAGTTGGGAACTGTGATATCTAATGTGAAAGCGCTTGAAACCGTGGTAATGTTGTAGAAAGCAATGTAAAGTAGCGAGTAAAACGTTTTCTAACGATAGAAGTGCGAAGGTTATGTTAGGTTGAGTTATGTTAGTTTAAGCTAGGTAGCGTCGTGAAACTACTAAAAACAACGTCATCTAACGAGATAGTGTTGTTTTATTGCGAGTACAAAACTGCGATAGGTGAAATGTTGTGAAAGCACACAAAACGGCATGAACAAGCCAAATACTGCGTGTTGTACCGTTACAAGCGCGAAACTGCTATGTTGTGATATTCTCGTTAAAGCGCATGCAAGCATCGTGAAACCTTAAAGAACGATGTCATTTAGCGAGATACAGCGTTCTGTACTGCAATAAGTTGGTGAAAAACTCTGAGGTTATGCAAATATCGTAATTGTGAACGAAACAGTGTAATAGAGCGTTTTTTAATACAAGCGCGAATGTTAGGTTAGGTGAAGATATGAACCGTCGTAAAACCGCATTAAACAATGTCACTTAGTGAGATGCAGTGTTTTTCACCATTACAAGTCGGGAACTGCGATATCTAATGTGAAAGTGCTTGCAAACGTCGTTAGGTTAGGTTAGGTTAGGTTACGTTAGGTTAGGTTAGGTTACGTTAGGTTAGGTTAGGTTTGGTTAGGTTAGGTTAGGCTAGGTTAGGTTAGGGTATGTTAGGTAAGGTTTGGTTAGCTTAGGTTGGGTTAGGTAAGGTTAGGTTAGGTTGGGTTAGGTTAGGTTAGGTTAGGTTAAGATATGAACCGCGCTAAAACCGCATAAACAAGGTCACTTAGTGAGATGCTGTGTTTTTCACCATTACAAGTCGGGAACTGCGATATCTAATGTGAAAGCGCATGAAACCGTCGTAATCTTGTAGAAAACATTGTAAAGTAGCGAATAAAACGTTTTCTAACGATAGAAGTGCGAAGGTTAGGTTAGTTTGAGCTAGGAAGCGTCGTGAAACCACCAAAAACGATGTCATCTAACGAGATAGTGTTGTTTTATTGCATGTACGAAACTGCAATAGGTGAAATGTTGTGAAAGTACACAAAACGGCTTGAACAAGCCAGATACTGCGTGTTGTACCGTTACAAGTGCGAAACTGCTATAATGTGATATTCTCGTTAAAGCGCATGCAAGTATCGTGAAACCTTAAAGAATGATGTCATTTAGCGAGAGACAGCGTTCTGTACTGTAATAAGTTGGTGAAAAACTGCGAGGTTATGCAAATATCGTAATTGTGAACGAAACAGTGTAATAGAGCGTTTTTAGATACAAGTGCGAATGTTAGGTTAGGTTAAGATATAAACCGTCGTAAAACCGCCTTAAACTTGGTGAGATGCAGTGTTTCTCACCATTACAAGTCGGGAACTGCGATATCTAATGTGAAAGCGCTTGCAACCGTCGTTAGGTTAGGTTAGGTTAGGTTAGGTTAGGTTTGGTTAGGTTAGGTTAGATTAGGTTAGGTTGGGTTGAGTTGGGTTAGGTTAGGTTAGGTTAGGTTGGGTTAGGTTAGGTTAGGTTACGTTAGGGTACGTTAGGTTAGGTTACGTTAGGTTAGGTTAGGTTAGGTAAGAATAATTTGGTTAGGTTAGGTAAGGTTAGGTTAGGTTAGGTTATGTTAGGTTAGGTTGGGTTGGGTTTTGTTGGGTTGGGTTGGGTTGGGTTAGGTTGGGTTAGGTTAGGTTAGGTTACGTTAGGTTAGGTTAGGTTAGGTTAGGTTACGTTAGGTTATGTTAGGTTAGGTTAGGTTAGGTTAGGTTAGGTTAGGTTACGTTAGGTTAGGTTAGGTCAGGTAAGGTTAGGTTACGTTAGAATAGGTTAGGTTAGGTTACGTTAGGTTAGGTTAGGTTAGGTTAGCTTAGGTTAGGTTAGGTTGGGTGTGGTTGGGTTAGGTTGGGTTAGGTTAGGTTAGGTTAGGTTAAGTTGGGTTAGGTTAGTTTAGGTTAGGTTAGGTTAGGTTAGGTTAGGTTGGGTTGGGTTGGGTTAGGTTAGGTTAGGTTAGATTAGGTAAGGTTAGGTTAGGTTAGGTTAGGTCAGGTTACGTTAGGTTAAAGTATGAACCATCGTAAAACCATGTCACTTAGTGAGATGCAGTGTTTTTCACCTTTACAAGTTGCGAACTGCGATATCTAATGTGAAAGCGCTTGAAACCGTCGTAATGTTGTAGAAAGCAATGTAAAGTAGCGAGTAAAACGTTTTCTAACGATAGAAGTGCGAAGGTTATGTTAGGTTGAGTTATGTTAGTTTAAGCTAGGTAGCGTCGTGAAACCACCAAAAAGGACATCTAACGAGATATAATTGTTTTATTTCATGTACGAAACTGCAATAGGTGAAATGTTGTGAAAGCACACAAAACGGCATGAACAAGCCAAATACTGCGTGTTGTACCGTTACAAGTGCGAAACTGCTATGTTGTGATATTCTCGTTAAAGCGCATGCAAGCATCGTGAAACCTTAAAGAATGATGTCATTTAGCGATATACAGCGTTCTGTACTGTAATACGTTGGTGAAAAACTGTGAGGTCATGCAAATATCTTGAATGTGAACGAAACAGTGTAATAGAGCGTTTTTAGATACAAGTACCAACGTTAGGTTAGGTTAAGATATGAACCGTCGTAAAACCGCATGAAACAATGTCACTAAGTGAGATGCAGTGTTTTTCACCAATACAAGTCGGGAACTGCGATATCTATTGTGAAAGCGCATGAAACTGTCGTAATGTTGTAGAGAGCATTGTAAAGTAGCGAGTAAAACGTTTTCTAACGATAGAAGTGCGAAGGTTATATTAGGTTCAGTTATGTTAGTTTAAGCTATGTAGCGTCGTGAGACCACCAAAAAGGACGTCATCTAACGAGATAGTGTTGTTTTATTGCATGTACGAAACTGCAATAGGTGAAATGTTGTGAAAGTACACAAAACGGCATGAACAAGCTAGATACTGCGTGTTGTACCGTTACAAGTGCGAAACTGCTATAATGTGATATTCTCGTTGAAGCGCATGCAAGCATCATGAAAGCTTAAAGAACGATGTCGTTTAGCGAGATACAGCGTTCTGTACTGCAATAAGTTGGTGAAAAACTGTGAGGTTATGCAAATATTGTAATTGTGAACGAAACAGTGTAATAGTGCGTTTTTCAATACAAGTGCGAAGGTTAGGTTAGGTTGAGATATCAACCGTCGTAAAACCGCATTAAACAATGTCACTTAGTGAGATGTAGTGTTTTTCAACATTACAAGTCGGGAACTACGATATCTAATGTGAAAGCGCATGAAACCGTCGTAATCTTGTAGAAAACATTGTAAAGTTGCGAGTAAAACGTTTTATAATGATAGAAGTGCGAAGGTTAGGTTAGGTTAGGTTAGTTTACGCTAGGTAGCGTCGTGAAACTACCAAAAACGACGTCATCTAACGAGATAGTGTTGTTTTATTGCGAGTATTAAACTGCGATAGGTGAAATATTGGGAAAGCACACAAAATGGCATGAACTAGCCAGATACTGCGTCTTGTGCCGTTACAAGTGCGAAACTGCTTTATTGTCATATTCTCGTTAAAGCGCATGCAAGTATCGTGAAACCTTAAAGAACGATGTCATTTAGCGAGATACAGCGTTCTGTACTGTAATAAGTTGGTGAGAAACTGTGAGGTTATGCAAATATCGTAATTGTGAACGAAACAGTGTAATAGAGCGTTTTTAGATACAAGTGCGAATGTTAGGTTAGGTTAAGATATGAACCGTCGTAAAACCGCCTTAAACAATGTCACTTAGTGAGATGCAGTGTTTCTCACCATTACAAGTCGGGAACTGCGATATCTAATGTGAAAGCGCTTGCAACCGTCGTTAGGTTAGGTTAGGTTAGGTTAGGTTAGGTTTGGTTAGGTTAGGTTAGGTTAGGTTAAATTAGGTTAGGTTGGGTTGAGTTGGGTTAGGTTAGGTTAGGTTAGGTTGGGTTGGGTTAGGTTAGGTTAGGTTAGGTTACGTTAGGGTACGTTAGGTAAGGTTACGTTAGGTTAGGTTAGGTTAGGTAAGAATAATTTGGTTAGGTTAGGTAAGGTTAGGTTAGGTTAGGTTAGGTTAGGTTGGGTTGGGTTTTGTTGGGTTGGGTTGGGTTGGGTTAGGTTGGGTTATGTTGGGTTAGGTTAGGTTAGGTTACGTTAGGTTAGGTTAGGTTTGGTTAGGTTACGTTAGGTTATGTTAGGTTAGGTTAGGTTACGTTAGGTTAGGTTAGGTCAGGTAAGGTTAGGTTACGTTAGAATAGGTTAGGTAAGGTTAGGTTACGTTAGGTTAAGTTAGGTTAGGTTTGGTTAGGTTAGGTTAGGTTAGCTTAGGTTAGGTTAGGTTGGGTTGGGTTGGGTTAGGTTGGGTTAGGTTAGGTTAGCTTAGGTTAGGTTGGGTTAGGTTAGTTTAGGTTAGGTTAGGTTAGGTTAGGTTGGGTTGGGTTGGGTTAGGTTAGGTTAGGTTAGATTAGGTAAGGTTAGGTTAGGTTAGGTTCGGTTAGGTTAGGTTACGTTAGGTTAAAGTATGAACCGTCGTAAAACCGCATTAAACAATGTCACTTAATGAGATGCAGTGTTTTTCACCTTTACAAGTTGGGAACTGCAATATCTAATGTGAAAGCGCTTGAAACCATCGTAATGTTGTAGAAAGCAATGTAAAGTAGCGAGTAAAACGTTTTCTAACGATAGAAGTTAGAAGGTTATGTTAGGTTGAGTTATGTTAGTTTAAGCTAGGTAGCATCGTGAAACCACCAAAAACGACGTCATCTAACGACATAGTGTTGTTTTATTGCGAGTACGAAACTGCGATAGGTAAAATGTTGTGAAAGCACACAAAACGGCATGAACAAGCCAAATACTGCGTGTTGTACCGTTACAAGTGCGAAACTGCTATGTTGTGATATTCTCGGTAAAGCGCATGCAAGCATCGTGAAACCTTAAAGAACGATGTCATTTAGCGAGATACAGCGTTCTGTACTGCAATAAGTTGGTGAAAAACTGTGAGGTCATGCAAATATCGTAACTGTGAACGAAACAGTGTAATAGAGCGTTTTGAGATACAAGCGCGAATGTTAGGTTAGGTTAAGATATGAACCGTCGTAAAACCGCATTAAACAATGTCACTTTGTGAGATGCAGTGTTTTTCACCATTACAAGTCGGGAACTGCGATATCTAATGTAAAAGCGCATGAAACCGTCGTAATGTTGTAGAGAGCATTGTAAAGTAGCGAGTAAAACGTTTTCTAACGATAGAAGTGCGAAGGTTATGTTAGGTTGAATTATGTTAGTTTAAGCTAGGTAGCGTCATGAAACCACCAAAAAGGACATCAAACGAGATATAATTGTTTTATTTCATGTACGAAACTGCAATGGGTGAAATGTTGTGAAAGCACACAAAACGGCATGAACAAGCCAAATACTGCGTGTTGTACCGTTACAAGTGCGAAACTGCTATGTTGTGATATTCTCGTTAAAGCGCATGCAAGCATCGTGAAACCTTAAAGAATGATGTCATTTAGCGATATACAGCGTTCTGTACTGTAATACGTTGGAGAAAAACTGTGAGGTCATGCAAATATCTTAAATGTGAACGAAACAGTGTAATAGAGCGTTTTTAGATACAAGTGCCAACGTTAGGTTAGGTTAAGATATGAACCGTCGTAAAACCGCATGAAACAATGTCACTAAGTGAGATGCAGTGTTTTTCACCATTACAAGTCGGGAACTGCGATATCTATTGTGAAAGCGCATGAAACTGTCGTAAAGTAGCGAGTAAAACGTTTTCTAACGATAGAAGTGCGAAGGTTATATTAGGTTCAGTTATGTTAGTTTAAGCTATGTAGCGTCGTGAGACCACCAAAAAGGACGTCATCTAACGAGATAGTGTTGTTTTATTGCATGTACGAAACTGCAATAGGTGAAATGTTGTGAAAGTACACAAAACGGCATGAACAAGTCAGATACTGTGTGTTGTACCGTTACAAGTGCGAAACTGCTATAATGTGATATTCTCGTTGAAGCGCATGCAAGCATCGTGAAAGCTTAAAGAACGATGTCCTTTAGCGAGATACAGCGTTCTGTACTGCAATAAGTTGGTGAAAAACTGTGAGGTTACGCAAATATCGTAATTGTGAACAAAACAGTGTAATAGAGCGTTTTTAGATACAAGTGCGAATGTTAGGTTAGGTTAAGATATGAACCGTCGTAAAACCACATTAAACAATGTCACTTAGTGAGATGCAGTGTTTTTCACCGTTACAAGTCGGGAACTGCGATATCTAATGTGAAAGCGCTTGCAACCGTCGTTAGGTTAGGTTATGTTAGGTTAGGTTAGGTTTGGTTAGGTTAGGTTAGGTTAGGTTAGGTTGGGTTGAGTTGGGTTAGGTTAGGTTAGGTTAGGTTAGGTTGGGATAGGTTAGTTTAGGTTAGGTTAGGTTAGGTTGGGTTGGGTTAGGTTAGGTTAGGTTAGGTTAGGCTAGGTTGGGTTGGGTTGGGTTAGGTTAGGTTAAGTTAGGTAAGGTTAGGTTAGGTTAGGTTAGGTTACGTTAGGTTAAGGTATGAACCGTCGTAAAACCGCATTAAACAATGTCACTTAGTGAGATGTAGTGTTTTTCAACATTACAAGTCGGGAACTACGATATCTAATGTGAAAGCACATGAAACCGTCGTAATCTTGTAGAAAACATTGTAAAGTTGCGAGTAAAACGTTTTCTAACGATAGAAGTGCGAAGGTTACTTTAGGTTAGGTTAGTTTAAGCTAGGTAGCGTCGTGAAACTACCAAGAACGACCTCATCTAACGAGATAGTGTTGTTTTATTGCGAGTATTAAACTGCGATAGGTGAAATGTTGTGAAACCACACAAAACGGCATGAACAAGCCAAATACTGCGTGTTCTACCGTTACAAGTGCGAAACTGCTATATTGTGATATTCTCGTTAAAGCGCATGCAAGCATCGTGAAACCTTAAATAACAATGTCATTTAGCGAGATACAGCGTTTTGTACTGCAATAAGTTGGTGAAAAACTGTGAGGTTATGCAAATGTCGTAATAGTGAACAAAACAGTGTAATAGAGCGTTTTTAGATACAAGTGCGAATGTCAGGTTAGGTTAAGATATGAACCGTCGTAAAACCACATTAAACAATGTCACTTAGTGAGATGCAGTGTTTTTCACCATTACAAGTCGGGAACTGCGATATCTAATGTGAAAGCGCTTGCAAACGTCGTTAGGTTATGTTAGGTTAGGTTAGGTTAGGTTAGGTTAGGTTAGGTTAGGTTACGATAGGTTAGGTTAGGTTAGGTTAGGTTTGGTTAGGTTAGGTTAGGTTAGGTTAGGGTATGTTAGGTAAGGTTTGGTTAGGTTAGGTTAGGTTAGGTTAGGTTGGGTTAGGTAAGGTTAGGTTAGGTTGGGTTAGGTTATGTTAGGTTAAGATATGAACCGCGCTAAATCCGCATTAAACAATGTCACTTAGTGAGATGCTGTGTTTTTCACCATTACAAGTCGGGAACTGCGATATCTAATCTGAAAGCGCATGAAACCGTCGTAATCTTGTAGAAAACATTGTAAAGTAGCGAATAAAACGTTTTCTAACGATAGAAGTGCGAAAGTTAGGTTAGTTTGAGCTAGGTAGCGTCGTGAAACCACCAAAAACGATGTCATCTAATGAGATAGTGATGTTTTATTGCGAGTACTAAACTGCGATAGGTGAAATATTGGGAAAGCACACAAAATGGCATGAACTAGCCAGATACTGCGTCTTGTGCCGTTACAAGTGCGAAACTGCTTTATTGTGATATTCTCGTTAAAGCGCATGCAAGTATCGTGAAACAATAAAGAACGATGTCATTTAGCGAGATACAGCGTTCTGTACTGTAATACGTTGGTGAGAAACTGTTAGGTCAAGCAAATATCGTAATTGTGAACGAAACAGTGTAATTGAGCGTATTTAGATACAAGTGCGAATGTTAGGTTAGGTTGGGATATCAACCGTCGTAAAACCGCATTAAACAATGTCACTTAGTGAGATGCAGTGTTTCTCACCATTACAAGTCGGGAACTGCGATATCTAATGTGAAAGCGCTTGCAACCGTCGTTAGGTTAGAATAGGTTAGGTTAGGTTAGGTTAGGTTTGGTTAGGTTAGGTTAGGTTAGGTTAGATTAGGTTAGGTTGGGTTGAGTTGGGTTAGGTTAGGTTAGGTTAGGTTACGTTAGGGTACGTTAGGTTAGGTTACGTTAGGTTAGGTTAGGTTAGGTAAGAATAATTTGGTTAGGTTAGGTAAGGTTAGGTTAGGTTAGCTTAGGTTGGGTTGGGTTGTGTTGGGTTGGGTTGGGTTGGGTTAGGTTGGGTTAGCTTAGGTTAGGTTACGTTAGGTTAGGTTAGGTTAGGTTACGTTAGGTTATGTTAGGTTAGGTTAGGTTACGTTAGGTTAGGTTAGGTCAGGTAAGGTTAGGTTACGTTAGAATAGGTTAGGTTAGGTTAGGTTACGTTAGGTTAGGTTAGGTTAGGTTTGGTTAGGTTAGGTTAGGTTAGCTTAGGTTAGGTTAGGTTGGGTTGGGTTGGGTTTGGTTGGGTTAGGTTAGGTTAGGTTAGGTTAGGTTGGGTTAGGTTAGTTTAGGTTAGGTTAGGTTAGGTTAGGTTGGGTTGGGTTGGGTTAGGTGAGGTTAGGTTAGGTAAGGTTACGTTAGGTTAGGTTAGGTTAGGTAAGGATAATTTGGTTAGGTTAGGTAAGGTTAGGTTAGGTTAGGTTAGGTTGGGTTGGGTGTTGTTGGGTTGGGTTGGGTTGGGTTAGGTTGGGTTAGGTTAGGTTAGGTTACGTTAGGTTAGGTTAGGTTAGGTTAGGTTACGTTAGGTTATGTTAGGTTAGGTTAGGTTACGTTAAGTTAGGTTAGGTCAGGTAAGGTTAGGTTACGTTAGAATAGGTAAGGTTAGGTTAGGTTACGTTAGGTTAGGTTAAGTTAGGTTAGGTTAGGTTTGGTTAGGTTAGGTTAGGTTAGCTTAGGTTAGGTTAGGTTAGGTTGGGTTGGGTTGGGTTAGGTTGGGTTAGGTTAGGTTAGGTTAGGTTGCGTTAGGTTAGTTTAGGTTAGGTTAGGTTAGGTTAGGTTGGGTTGGGTTGGGTTATGTTAGGTTACGTTAGGTTAGGTAAGGTTAGGTTAGGTTAGGTTAATTTACGTTAGGTTAAGGTATGAACCGTCGTAAAACCGCAATTAACAATGTCACTTAGTGAGATGCAGTGTTTTTCACCTTTACAAGTTGGGAACTGTGATATCTAATGTGAAAGCGCTTGAAACCGTCGTAATGTTGTAGAAAGCAATGTAAAGTAGCGAGTAAAACGTTTTCTAACGATAGAAGTGCGAAGGTTATGTTAGGTTGAGTTATGTTAGTTTAAGCTAGGTAGCGTCGTGAAACTACTAAAAACAACGTCATCTAACGAGATAGTGTTGTTTTATTGCGAGTACAAAACTGCGATAGGTGAAATGTTGTGAAAGCACACAAAACGGCATGAACAAGCCAAATACTGCGTGTTGTACCGTTACAAGCGCGAAACTGCTATGTTGTGATATTCTCGTTAAAGCGCATGCAAGCATCGTGAAACCTTAAAGAACGATGTCATTTAGCGAGATACAGCGTTCTGTACTGCAATAAGTTGGTGAAAAACTCTGAGGTTATGCAAATATCGTAATTGTGAACGAAACAGTGTAATAGAGCGTTTTTTAATACAAGCGCGAATGTTAGGTTAGGTGAAGATATGAACCGTCGTAAAACCGCATTAAACAATGTCACTTAGTGAGATGCAGTGTTTTTCACCATTACAAGTCGGGAACTGCGATATCTAATGTGAAAGTGCTTGCAAACGTCGTTAGGTTAGGTTAGGTTAGGTTACGTTAGGTTAGGTTAGGTTACGTTAGGTTAGGTTAGGTTTGGTTAGGTTAGGTTAGGCTAGGTTAGGTTAGGGTATGTTAGGTAAGGTTTGGTTAGCTTAGGTTGGGTTAGGTAAGGTTAGGTTAGGTTGGGTTAGGTTAGGTTAGGTTAGGTTAAGATATGAACCGCGCTAAAACCGCATAAACAAGGTCACTTAGTGAGATGCTGTGTTTTTCACCATTACAAGTCGGGAACTGCGATATCTAATGTGAAAGCGCATGAAACCGTCGTAATCTTGTAGAAAACATTGTAAAGTAGCGAATAAAACGTTTTCTAACGATAGAAGTGCGAAGGTTAGGTTAGTTTGAGCTAGGAAGCGTCGTGAAACCACCAAAAACGATGTCATCTAACGAGATAGTGTTGTTTTATTGCATGTACGAAACTGCAATAGGTGAAATGTTGTGAAAGTACACAAAACGGCTTGAACAAGCCAGATACTGCGTGTTGTACCGTTACAAGTGCGAAACTGCTATAATGTGATATTCTCGTTAAAGCGCATGCAAGCATCGTGAAACCTTAAAGAATGATGTCATTTAGCGAGAGACAGCGTTCTGTACTGTAATAAGTTGGTGAAAAACTGCGAGGTTATGCAAATATCGTAATTGTGAACGAAACAGTGTAATAGAGCGTTTTTAGATACAAGTGCGAATGTTAGGTTAGGTTAAGATATAAACCGTCGTAAAACCGCCTTAAACTTGGTGAGATGCAGTGTTTCTCACCATTACAAGTCGGGAACTGCGATATCTAATGTGAAAGCGCTTGCAACCGTCGTTAGGTTAGGTTAGGTTAGGTTAGGTTAGGTTTGGTTAGGTTAGGTTAGATTAGGTTAGGTTGGGTTGAGTTGGGTTAGGTTAGGTTAGGTTAGGTTAGGTTACGTTAGGGTACGTTAGGTTAGGTTACGTTAGGTTAGGTTAGGTTAGGTAAGAATAATTTGGTTATGTTAGGTGAGGTTAGGTTAGGTTAGCTTAGGTTGGGTTGGGTTGTGTTGGGTTGGGTTGGGTTGGGTTAGGTTGGGTTAGGTTAGGTTAGGTTACGTTAGGTTAGGTTAGGTTAGGTTAGGTTACGTTAGGTTATGTTAGGTTAGGTTAGGTTACGTTAGGTTAGGTTAGGTCAGGTAAGGTTAGGTTACGTTAGAATAGGTTAGGTTAGGTTAGGTTACGTTAGGTTAGGTTAGGTTAGGTTTGGTTAGGTTAGGTTAGGTTAGCTTAGGTTAGGTTAGGTTGGGTTGGGTTGGGTTTGGTTGGGTTAGGTTAGGTTAGGTTAGGTTAGGTTGGGTTAGGTTAGTTTAGGTTAGGTTAGGTTAGGTTAGGTTGGGTTGGGTTGGGTTAGGTTAGGTTAGGTTAGGTAAGGTTACGTTAGGTTAGGTTAGGTTAGGTTTGGTTAGGTTAGGTTAGGTTAGGTTTGGTTAGGTTACGTTAGGTTAGGTTAGGTTTGGTTAGGTTAGGTTAGGTTATGTTAGGTAAGGTTTGGTTAGGTTAGGTTAGGTTAGGTTGGGTTAGGTTGGGTTAGGTAAGGTTAGGTTAGGTTAGGTGAAGATATGAACCGCGCTAAAACCGCATTAAACAATGTCACTCAGTGAGATGCTGTGTGTTTCACCATTACAAGTCGGGAACTGCGATATCTAATGTGAAAGCGCATGAAACCGTCGTAATCTTGTAGAAAACATTGTAAAGTAGCGAATAAAACGTTTTCTAACGATAGAAGTGCGAAGGTTAGGTTAGTTTGAGCTACGTAGCGTCGTGAAACTACCAATAACGACGTCATCTAACGAGATAGTGTTGTTTTATTGCGAGTATTAAACTGCGATAGGTGAAATGTTGTGAAAGCACACAAAACGGCATGAACAAGCCAAATACTGCGTGTTCTACCGTTACAAGTGCGAAACTGCTATATAGTGATATTCTCGTTAAAGCGCATGCAAGCATCGTGAAACCTTAAAGAACAATGTCATTTAGCGAGATACAGCGTTCTGTACTGCAATAAGTTGGTGAAAAACTGTGAGGTTATGCAAATATCGTAATTGTGAACGAAACAGTGTAATAGAGCGTTTTTAGATACAAGTGCGAATGTTAGGTTAGGTTAAGATATGAACCGTCGTAAAACCGCATTAAACAATGTCACTTAGTGAGATGCAGTGTTTCTCACCATTACAAGTCGGGAACTGCGATATCTAATGTGAAAGCGCTTGCAACCGTCGTTAGGTTAGAATAGGTTAGGTTAGGTTAGGTTAGGTTTGGTTAGGTTAGGTTAGGTTAGGTTAGGTTAGGTTAGATTAGGTTAGGTTAGGTTAGGTTAGGTTAGGTTAGGTTAGGTTAGGTTAGGTTAGGTTAGGTTAAGTTACGTTAGGTTAGGTTAGGTTAGGTAAGGATAATTTGGTTAGGTTAGGTAAGGTTAGGTTAGGTTAGGTTAGGTTGGGTTGGGTGTTGTTGGGTTGGGTTGGGTTGGGTTAGGTTGGGTTAGGTTAGGTTAGGTTACGTTAGGTTAGGTTAGGTTACGTTAGGTTATGTTAGGTTAGGTTAGGTTACGTTAAGTTAGGTTAGGTCAGGTAAGGTTAGGTTACGTTAGAATAGGTTAGGTTAGGTTAGGTTACGTTAGGTTAGGTTAAGTTAGGTTAGGTTAGGTTTGGTTAGGTTAGGTTAGGTTAGCTTAGGTTAGGTTAGGTTGGGTTGGGTTGGGTTAGGTTGGGTTAGGTTAGGTTAGGTTAGGTTAGGTTGGGTTAGGTTAGTTTAGGTTAGGTTAGGTTAGGTTGGGTTGGGTTGGGTTCGGTTAGGTTAGGTTAGGTAAGGTTAGGTTAGGTTAGGTTAGGTTACGTTAGGTTAAGGTATGAACCGTCGTAAAACCGCATTAAACAATGTCACTTAGTGAGATGCAGTGTTTTTCACCTTTACAAGTTGGGAACTGTGATATCTAATGTGAAAGCGCATGAAACCGTCGTAATCTTGTAGAAAACATTGTAAAGTTGCGAGTAAAACGTTTTATAACGATAGAAGTGCGAAGTTTAGGTTAGGTTAGGTTAGTTTAAGCTAGGTAGCGTCGTGAAACTACCAAAAACGACGTCATCTAACGAGATAGTGTTGTTTCATTGCGAGTATTAAACTGCGATAGGTGAAATATTGTGAAAGCACACAAAACGGCATGAACAAGCTAGATACTGCGTGTTGTAGCGTTACAAGTGCGAAACTGCTATAATGTGATATTCTCGTTAAAGCGCATGCAAGCATCGTGAAACCTCCAAGAACAATGTCATTTAGCGAGATACAGCGTTCTGTACTGCAATAAGTTGGTGAAAAACTGTGAGGTTATGCAAATATCGTAATTGTGAACGAAACAGTGTAATAGAGCGTTTTTAGATACAAGTGCGAATGTTAGGTTAGGTTAAGATATGAACCGTCGTAAAACCGCATTAAACAATGTCACTTAGTGAGATGCAGTGTTTCTCACCATTACAAGTCGGGAACTGCGATATCTAATGTGAAAGCGCTTGCAACCGTCGTTAGGTTAGAATAGGTTAGGTTAGGTTAGGTTAGGTTTGGTTAGGTTAGGTTAGGTTAGGTTAGATTAGGTTAGGTTGGGTTGAGTTGGGTTAGGTTAGGTTAGGTTAGGTTACGTTAGGGTACGTTAGGTTAGGTTACGTTAGGTTAGGTTAGGTTAGGTAAGAATAATTTGGTTATGTTAGGTGAGGTTAGGTTAGGTTAGCTTAGGTTGGGTTGGGTTGTGTTGGGTTGGGTTGGGTTGGGTTAGGTTGGGTTAGGTTAGGTTAGGTTACGTTAGGTTAGGTTAGGTTAGGTTAGGTTACGTTAGGTTATGTTAGGTTAGGTTAGGTTACGTTAGGTTAGGTTAGGTCAGGTAAGGTTAGGTTACGTTAGAATAGGTTAGGTTAGGTTAGGTTACGTTAGGTTAGGTTAGGTTAGGTTTGGTTAGGTTAGGTTAGGTTAGCTTAGGTTAGGTTAGGTTGGGTTGGGTTGGGTTTGGTTGGGTTAGGTTAGGTTAGGTTAGGTTAGGTTGGGTTAGGTTAGTTTAGGTTAGGTTAGGTTAGGTTAGGTTGGGTTGGGTTGGGTTAGGTTAGGTTAGATTAGGTAAGGTTACGTTAGGTTAGGTTAGGTTAGGTTTGGTTAGGTTAGGTTAGGTTAGGTTTGGTTAGGTTACGTTAGGTTAGGTTAGGTTTGGTTAGGTTAGGTTAGGTTATGTTAGGTAAGGTTTGGTTAGGTTAGGTTAGGTTAGGTTGGGTTAGGTTGGGTTAGGTAAGGTTAGGTTAGGTTAGGTGAAGATATGAACCGCGCTAAAACCGCATTAAACAATGTCACTCAGTGAGATGCTGTGTGTTTCACCATTACAAGTCGGGAACTGCGATATCTAATGTGAAAGCGCATGAAACCGTCGTAATCTTGTAGAAAACATTGTAAAGTAGCGAATAAAACGTTTTCTAACGATAGAAGTGCGAAGGTTAGGTTAGTTTGAGCTACGTAGCGTCGTGAAACTACCAATAACGACGTCATCTAACGAGATAGTGTTGTTTTATTGCGAGTATTAAACTGCGATAGGTGAAATGTTGTGAAAGCACACAAAACGGCATGAACAAGCCAAATACTGCGTGTTCTACCGTTACAAGTGCGAAACTGCTATATAGTGATATTCTCGTTAAAGCGCATGCAAGCATCGTGAAACCTTAAAGAACAATGTCATTTAGCGAGATACAGCGTTCTGTACTGCAATAAGTTGGTGAAAAAGTGTGAGGTTATGCAAATATCGTAATTGTGAACAAAACAGTGTAATAGAGCGTTTTTAGATACAAGTGCGAATGTTAGGTTAGGTTAAGATATGAACCGTCGTAAAACCGCATTAAACAATGTCAATTAGTGAGATGCAGTGTTTTTCACCATTAAAAGTGGGGAACTGCGATATCTAATGTGAAAGCGCTTGCAACCGTCGTTAGGTTAGGTTGGGTTAGGTTAGGTTAGGTTTGGTTAGGTTAGGTTAGGTTAGGTTAGATTAGGTTAGGTTGGGTTGAGTGGGGTTAGGTTAGGTTAGGTTAGGTTAGGTTGGGTTAGGTTAGGTTAGGTTAGGTTAGGTTAGGTTACGTTAGGTTAGGTTAGGTTAGGTTACGTTAGGTTAGGTTAGGTTAGGTTAGGATAATTTGGTTAGGTTAGGTAAGGTTAGGTTAGGTTAGGTTAGGTTGGGTTGGGTGTTGTTGGGTTGGGTTGGGTTGGGTTAGGTTGGGTTAGGTTAGGTTAGGTTACGTTAGGTTAGGTTAGGTTAGGTTACGTTAGAATAGGTTAGGTTAGGTTAGGTTACGTTAGGTTAGGTTAAGTTAGGTTAGGTTAGGTTTGGTTAGGTTAGGTTAGGTTAGCTTAGGTTAGGTTAGGTTGGGTTGGGTTGGGTTAGGTTGGGTTAGGTTAGGTTAGGTTAGGTTGGGTTAGGTTAGTTTAGGTTAGGTTAGGTTAGGTTGGGTTGGATTGGGTTAGGTTAGGTTAGGTTAGGTTAGGTTAGGTAAGGTTAGGTTAGGTTAGGTTAGGTTACGTTAGGTTAAGGTATGAACCGTCGTAAAACCGCATTAAACAATGTCACTTAGTGAGATGCAGTGTTTTTCACCTTTACAAGTTGGGAACTGTGATATATAATGTGAAAGCGCTTGAAACCGTCGTAATGTTGTAGAAAGCAATGTAAAGTAGCGAGTAAAACGTTTTCTAACGATAGAAGTGCGAAGGTTATGTTAGGTTGAGTTATGTTAGTTTAAGCTAGGTAGCGTCGTGAAAGTACCAAAAACAACGTCATCTAACGAGATAGTGTTGTTTTATTGCGAGTACGAAACTGCGATAGGTGAAATGTTGTGAAAGCACACAAAACGGCATGAACAAGCCAAATACTGCGTGTTGTACCGTTACAAGTGCGAAACTGCTATGTTGTGATATTCTCGTTAAAGCGCATGCAAGCATCGTGAAACATTAAAGAACGATGTCATTTAGCGAGATACAGCGTTCTGTACTGCAATAAGTTGGTGAAAAACTGTGAGGTTATGCAAATATCGTAATTGTGAACGAAACAGTGTAATTAATAGAGCGTTTATTAATACAAGTGCGAATGTTAGGTTAGGTTAAGATATGAACCGTCGTAAAACCGCATTAAACAATTCCACTTAGTGAGATGCAGTGTTTTTCACCATTACAAGTCGGGAACTGCGATATCTAATGTGAAAGCGCTTGCAAACGTCGTTAGGTTAGGTTAGGTTAGGTTAGGTTAGGTTAGGTTAGGTTTGGTTAGGTTAGGTTAGGTTAGGTTAGGGTATGTTAGGTAAGGTTTGGTTAGGTTAGGTTAGGGTAAGATATGAACCGCGCTAAAACCGCATTAAACAATGTCACTTAGTGAGATGCTGTGTTTTTCACCATTACAAGTCGGGAACTGCGATATCTAATGTAAAAGCGCATGAAACCGTCGTAATGTTGTAGAGAGCATTGTAAAGTAGCGAGTAAAACGTTTTCTAACGATAGAAGTGCGAAGGTTATGTTAGGTTGAATTATGTTAGTTTAAGCTAGGTAGCGTCGTGAAACCACCAAAAAGGACGTCATCTAACGAGATATAATTGTTTTATTTCATGTACGAAACTGCAATAGGTGAAATGTTGTGAAAGCACACAAAACGGCATGAACAAGCCAAATACTGCGTGTTGTACCGTTACAAGTGCGAAACTGCTATGTTGTGATATTCTCGTTAAAGCGCATGCAAGCATCGTGAAACCTTAAAGAATGATGTCATTTAGCGATATACAGCGTTCTGTACTGTAATACGTTGGAGAAAAACTGTGAGGTCATGCAAATATCTTAAATGTGAACTAAACAGTGTAATAGAGCGTTTATAGATACAAGTGCGAACGTTAGGTTAGGTTAAGATATGAACCGTCGTAAAACCGCATGAAACAATGTCACTAAGTGAGATGCAGTGTTTTTCACCATTACAAGTCGGGAACTGCGATATCTATTGTGAAAGCGCATAAGCGCATGAAACTGTCGTAATGTTGTAGAGAGCATTGTAAAGTAGCGAGTAAAACTTTTCTAACGATAGAAGTACGAAGGTTATATTAGGTTGAGTTATGTTAGTTTAAGCTATGTAGCGTCGTGAGACCACCAAAAAGGACGTCATCTAACGAGATAGTGTTGTTTTATTGCATGTACGAAACTGCAATAGGTGAAATGTTGTGAAAGTACACAAAACGGCATGAACAAGCCAGATACTGCGTGTTGTACCGTTACAAGTGCGAAACTGCTATAATGTGATATTCTCGTTAGAGCGCATGCAAGTATCGTGAAACCTTAAAGAACGATGTCATTTAGCGAGATACAGCGTTCTGTACTGTAATAAGTTGGTGAGAAACTGTGAGGTCAAGCAAATATCGTAATTGTGAACGAAACAGTGTAATTGAGCGTATTTAGATACAAGTGCGAATGTTAGGTTAGGTTGAGATATCAACCGTCGTAAAACCGCATTAAACAATGTCACTTAATGAGATGTAGTGTTTTTCAACATTACAAGTCGGGAACTACGATATCTAATGTGAAAGCGCATGAAACCGTCATAATGTTGTAGAGAGCATTGTAAAGTAGCGAGTAAAACGTTTTCTAACGATAGAAGTGCGAAGGTTATATTAGGTTGAGTTATGTTAGTTTAAGCTAGGTAGCATCGTGAAACCACCAAAAACAACGTCATCTAACGAGATAGTGTTGTTTTATTGTGAGTACGAAACTGCAATAGGTGAAATGTTGTGAAAGCACACAAAACGGCATGAACAAGCCAAATACTGCGTGTTGTACCGTTACAAGTGCGAAACTGCTATGTTGTGATATTCTCGTTAAAGCGCATGCAAGCATCGTGAAACCTTAAAGAATGATGTCATTTAGCGATATACAGCGTTCTGTACTGTAATACGTTGGAGAAAAACTGTGAGGTCATGCAAATATCTTAAATTTGAACGAAACAGCGTAATAGAGCGTTTTTAGACACAAGTGCGAACGTTAGGTTAGGTTAAGATATGAACCGTCGTAAAACCGCATGAAACAATGTCACTAAGTGAGATGCAGTGTTTTTCACCATTACAAGTCGGGAACTGCGATATCTATTGTGAAAGCGCATAAGCGCATGAAACTCTCGTAATGTTGTAGAGAGCATTGTAAAGTAGCGAGTAAAACGTTTTCTAACGATAGAAGTGCGAAGGTTATATTAGGTTGAGTTATGTTAGTTTAAGCTATGTAGCGTCGTGAGACCACCAAAAAGGACGTCATCTAACGAGATAGTGTTGTTTTATTGCATGTACGAAACTGCAATAGGTGAAATGTTGTGAAAGTACACAAAACGGCATGAACAAGCCAGATACTGCGTGTTGTACCGTTACAAGTGCGAAACTGCTATAATGTGATATTCTCGTTAGAGCGCATGCAAGTATCGTGAAACCTTAAAGAACGATGTCATTTAGCGAGATACAGCGTTCTGTACTGTAATAAGTTGGTGAGAAACTGTGAGGTCAAGCAAATATCGTAATTGTGAACGAAACAGTGTAATTGAGCGTATTTAGATACAAGTGCGAATGTTAGGTTAGGTTGAGATATCAACCGTCGTAAAACCGCATTAAACAATGTCACTTAATGAGATGTAGTGTTTTTCAACATTACAAGTCGGGAACTACGATATCTAATGTGAAAGCGCATGAAACCGTCATAATGTTGTAGACAGCATTGTAAAGTAGCGAGTAAAACGTTTTCTAACGATAGAAGTGCGAAGGTTATATTAGGTTGAGTTATGTTAGTTTAAGCTATGTAGCGTCGTGAGACCACCAAAAAGGACGTCATCTAACGAGATAGTGTTGTTTTATTGCATGTACGAAACTGCAATAGGTGAAATGTTGTGAAAGTACACAAAACGGCATGAACAAGCCAGATACTGCGTGTTGTACCGTTACAAGTGCGAAACAGCTATAATGTGATATTCTCGTTATAGCGCATGCAAGTATCGTGAAACCTTAAAGAACGATGTCATTTAGCGAGATACAGCGTTCTGTACTGTAATAAGTTGGTGAGCAACTGTGAGGTCAAGCAAATATCGTAATTGTGAACGAAACAGTGTAATTGAGCGTATTTAGATACAAGTGCGAATGTTAGGTTAGGTTGAGATATCAACCGTCGTAAAACCGCATTAAACAATGTCACTTAATGAGATGTAGTGTTTTTCAACATTACAAGTCGGGAACTACGATATCTAATGTGAAAGCGCATGAAACCGTCGTAATCTTGTAGAAAACATTGTAAAGTTGCGTGTAAAACGTTTTCTAACGATAGAAGTGCGAAGGTTAGATTAGGTTAGGTTAGTTTAAGCTAGGTAGCGTCGTGAAACTACCATAAACGACGTCATCTAACGAGATAGTGTTGTTTTATTGCGAGTATTAAACTGCGATAGGTGAAATGTTGTGAAAGCACACAAAACGGCATGAACAAGCCAAATACTGCGTGTTCGACCGTCACAAGTGCGAAACTGCTATATTGTGATATTCTCGTTAAAGCGCATGCAAGCATCGTGAAACCTTAAAGAATGATGTCATCTAGCGAGAGACAGCGTTCTGTACTGTAATAAGTTGGTGAAAAACTGTGAGGTCATGCAAATATCATAATTGTGAACGAAACAGTGTAATAGAGCGTTTTGAGATACAAGTGCAAATGTTTGGTTAGGGTAAGATATGAACCGTCGTAAAACCACAATAAACAATCTCACTTAGTGAGATGCAGTGTTTTTCACCATTACAAGTCAGAAACTGCGATATCTAATGTGAAAGCGCATGAAACCGTCGTAATGTTGTAGAGAGCATTGTAAAGTAGCGAGTAAAACGTTTTCTAACGATAGAAGTGCGAAGGTTATGTTAGGTTGAGTTTAAGCTAGGTAGCGTCATGAAACCACCAGAAACGACGTCATCTAACGAGATGGTGTTGTTTTATTGCGACTACAAAACTGCGATAGGTGAAATATTGTGAAAGCACACAAAACGGCATGAACAAGCCAGATACTGCGTGTTGTACCGTTACAAGTGCGAAACTGCTATAATGTGATATTCTCGTTAAAGCGCATGCAAGCATCGTGAAACCTTAAAGAACAATGTCATTTAGCGAAATACAGCGTTCTCTACTGCAATAAGTTGGTGAAAAACTGTGAGGTTATGCAAATATCGTTATTGTGAACGAAACAGTGTAATAGAGCGTTTTTAGATACAAGTGCGATTGTTAGGTTAGGTTAAGATATGAACCGTCGTAAAACCGCATTAAACAATGTCACTTGGTGAGATGCAGTGTTTCTCACCATTACAAGTCGGGAACTGCTATATCTAATGTGAAACCGCTTGCAACCATCGTTAGGTTAGGTTGGGTTAGGTTAGGTTAGGTTAGGTTAGGTTAGATTAGGTTAGGTTGGGTTGAGTTGGGCTAGGTTAGGTTAGGTTAGGCTACGTTAGGTTAGGTTAGGTTACGTTAGGTTACGTTAGGTTAGGTTACGTTAGGTTAGGTTAGGTTAGGTAAGGATAATTTGGTTAGGTTAGGTAAGGTTAGGTTAGGTTAGGTTAGGTTGGGTTGGGTTTTGTTGGGTTGGGTTGGGTTGGGTTAGGTTGGGTTAGGTTAGGTTAGGTTACGTTAGGTTATGTTAGGTTAGGTTAGGTTACGTTAGGTTAGGTTAGGTCAGGTAAGGACAGGTTACGTTAGAATAGGTTAGGTTAGGTTAGGTTAGGTTAGGTTAGGTTTGGTTAGGTTAGATTAGGTTAGCTTAGGTTAGGTTAGGTTGGGTTGGGTTGGGTTAGGTTGGGTTAGGTTAGGTTAGGTTAGGTTAGTTTAGGTTAGGTTAGGTTAGGTTAGGTTGGGTTGGGTTGGGTTAGGTTAGGTTAGGTTAGGTAAGGTTAGGTTAGGTTAGGTTAGGTTACGTTAGGTTAAGGTATGAACCGTCGTAAAACCGCATTAAACAATGTCACTTAGTGACATGCAGTGTTTTTCACCTTTCCAAGTTGGGAACTGCGATATCTAATGTGAAAGCGCTTGAAACCGTCGTAATGTATTAGAAGGCAATGTAAAGTAGCGAGTAAAACGCTTTCTAACGATAGAAGTGCGAAGGTTATGTTAGGTTGAGCTACGTAGCGTCGTGAAACCACCAAAAACGATGCCATCTAACGAGATAGTGTTGTTTTATTGCGAGTACGAAACTGCGATAGGTGAAATATTGTGAAAGCACACAAAATGGCATGAACTAGCCAGATACTGCGTCTTGTGCCGTTACAAGTGCGAAACTGCTTTATTGTGATATTCTCGTTAAAGCGCATGCAAGTATCGTGAAACCTTAAAGAACGATGTCACTTAGCGAGATACAGCGTTCTGTACTGTAATAAGTTGGTGAGAAACTGTGAGGTCAAGCAAATATCGTAATTGTGAACGAAACAGTGTAATTGAGCGTCTTTAGATACAAGTGCGAATGTTAGGTTAGGTTGACATATCAACCGTCGTAAAACCGCATTAAACAATGTCACTTAGTGAGATGTAGTGTTTTTCAACATTACAAGTCGGGAACTACGATATCTAATGTGAAAGCGCACGAAACTGTCGTAATCTTGTAGAAAACATTGTAAAGTTGCGAGTAAAACGTTTTCTAACGATAGCAGTGCGAAGGTTAGGTTAGGTTAGGTTAGTTTAAGCTAGGTAGCGTCGTGAAACTACCAAAAACGACGTCATCTAACGAGATAGTGTTGTTTTATTGCGAGTATCAAACTGCGATAGGTGAAATGTTGTGAAAGCACACAAAACGGCTTGAACAAGCCAAATACTGCGTGTTCTACCGTTACAAGTGCGAAACTGCTATATTGTGATATTCTCGTTAAAGCGCATGCAAGCATCGTGAAACCTTAAAGAACAAAGTCATTTAGCGAGATACAGCGTTCTGTACTGCAATAAGTTGGTGAAAAACTGTGAGGTTATGCAAATATCGTAATTGTGAACAAAACAGTGTAATAGAGCGTTTTTAGATACAAGTGCGAATGTTAGGTTAGGTTAAGATATGAACCGTCGTAAAACCACATTAAACAATGTCACTTAGTGAGATGCAGTGTTTTTCACCATTACAAGTCGGGAACTGCGATATCTAATGTGAAAGCGCTTGCAAACGTCGTTAGGTTATGTTAGGTTAGGTTAGGTTACGTTAGGTTAGGTTACGTTAGGTTAGGTTAGGTTAGGTTTGGTTAGGTTAGGTTAGGTTAGGTTAGGGTATGTTAGGTAAGGTTTGGTTAGGTTAGGTTAGGTTAGGTTGGGTTAGGTAAGGTTAGGTTAGGTTAGGTTAGGTTAAGATATGAACCGCGCTAAATCCGCATTAAACAATGTCACTTAGTGAGATGCTGTGTTTTTCACCATTACAAGTCGGGAACTGCGATATCTAATGTGAAAGCGCATGAAACCGTCGTAATCTTGTAGAAAACGTTGTAAAGTAGCGAATAAAACGTTTTCTAACGATAGAAGTGCGAGGGTTAGGTTAGTTTGAGCTACGTAGCGTCGTGAAACCACCAAAAACGATGCCATTTAACGAGATAGTGTTGTTTTATTGCGAGTACGAAACTGCGATAGGTGAAATATTGTGAAAGCACACAAAATGGCATGAACTAGCCAGATACTGTGTCTTGTGCCGTTACAAGTGCGAAACTGCTTTATTGTGATATTCTCGTTAAAGCGCATGCAAGTATCGTGAAACCTTAAAGAACGATGACATTTAGCGAGATACAGCTTTCTGTACTGTAATAAGTTGGTGAGAAACTGTGAGGTCAAGCAAATATCGTAATTGTGAACGAAACAGTGTAATTGAGCGTATTTAGATACAAGTGCGAATATTAGGTTAGGTTGAGATATCAACCGTCGTAAAACCGAATTAAACAATGTCACTTAGTGAGATGTAGTGTTTTTCAACATTACAAGTCGGGAACTACGATATCTAATGTGAAAGCGCATGAAACCGTCGTAATTTTGTAGAAAACATTGTAAAAATGCGAGTAAAATGTTTTCTAACGATAGAAGTGCGAAGGTTAGCTTGAGTTATGTTAGTTTAAGCTATGTAGCGTCGTGAGACCACCAAAAAGGACGTCATCTAACGAGATAGTGTTGTTTTATTGCATGTACGAAACTGCAATAAGTGAAATGTTGTGAAAGTACACAAAACGGCTTGAACAAGCCAGATACTGCGTGTTGTACCGTTACAAGTGCGAAACTGCTATAATGTGATATTCTCGTTAAAGCGCATGCAAGCATCGTGAAAGCTTAAAGAACGATGTCATTTAGCGAGATACAGCGTTCTGTACTGCAATAAGTTGGTGAAAAACTGTGAGGTCAAGCAAATATCGTAATTGTGAACGAAACAGTGTAATTGAGCGTCTTTAGATACAAGTGTGAATGTTAGGTTAGGTTGACATATCAACCGTCATAAAACCGCATTAAACAATGTCACTTAGTGAGATGTAGTGTTTTTCAACATTACAAGTCGGGAACTACGATATCTAATGTGAAAGCGCATGAAACCGTCGTAATCTTGTAGAAAACATTGTAAAGTTGCAAGTAAAACGTTTTCTAACGATAGCAGTGCGAAGGCTAGGTTAGGTTAGGTTAGTTTAAGCTAGGTAGCGTCGTGAAACTACCAAAAACGACGTCATCTAACGAGATAGTGTTGTTTTATGGCGAGTATTAAACTGCGATAGGTGAAATGTTGTGAAAGCACACAAAACGGCATGAACAAGCCAAATACTGCGTGTTCTACCGTTACAAGTGCGAAACTGCTATATTGTGATATTCTCGTTAAAGCGCATGCAAGCATCGTGAAACCTTAAAGAACAAAGTCATTTAGCGAGATACAGCGTTCTGTACTGCAATAAGTTGGTGAAAAACGGTGAGGTTATGCAAATATCGTAATTGTGAACAAAATAGTGTAATAGAGCGTTTTTAGATACAAGTGCGAATGTTAGGTTAGGTTAAGATATGAACCGTCGTAAAACCACATTAAACAATGTCACTTAGTGAGATGCAGTGTTTTTCACCATTACAAGTCGGGAACTGCGATATCTAATGTGAAAGCGCTTGCAACCGTCGTTAGGTTAGGTTAGGTTAGGTTAGGTTAGGTTACGTTTGGTTAGGTTTGGTTAGGTTAGGTTAGGTTAGGTTATGTTAGGTAAGGTTTGGTTAGGTTAGGTTAGGTTATGTTGGGTTAGGTAAGGTTAGGTTAGGTTGGGTTAGGTTAGGTTAGGTTAGGTGAAGATATGAACCGCGCAAAAACCACAATAAACAATGTCACTTAGTGAGATGCTGTGTTTTTCACCATTACAAGTCGGGAACTGCGATATCTAATGTGAAAGCGCATGAAACCGTCGTAATCTTGTAGAAAACGTTGTAAAGTAGCGAATAAAACGTTTTCTAACGATAGAAGTGCGAGGGTTAGGTTAGTTTGAGCTACGTAGCGTCGTGAAACCACCAAAAACGATGCCATTTAACGAGATAGTGTTGTTTTATTGCGAGTACGAAACTGCGATAGGTGAAATATTGTGAAAGCACACAAAATGGCATGAACTAGCCAGATACTGTGTCTTGTGCCGTTACAAGTGCGAAACTGCTTTATTGTGATATTCTCGTTAAAGCGCATGCAAGTATCGTGAAACCTTAAAGAACGATGACATTTAGCGAGATACAGCGTTCTGTACTGTAATAAGTTGGTGAGAAACTGTGAGGTCAAGCAAATATCGTAATTGTGAACGAAACAGTGTAATTGAGCGTCTTTAGATACAAGTGCGAATGTTAGGTTAGGTTGACATATCAACCGTCTTAAAACCGCATTAAACAATGTCACTTAGTGAGATGTAGTGTTTTTCAACATTACAAGTCGGGAACTACAATATCTAATGTGAAAGCGCATGAAACCGTCGTAATCTTGTAGAAAGCATTGTAAAGTTGCGAGTAAAACGTTTTCTAACGATAGAAGTGTGAAGGTTAGGTTAGGTTAGGTTAGTTTAAGCTAGGTAGCGTCGTGAAACTACCAAAAACGACGTCATCTAACGTGATAGTGTTGTTTTATTGCGAGTATTAAACTGCGATAGGTGAAATGTTGTGAAAGCACACAAAACGGCATGAACAAGCCAAATACTGCGTGTTCTACCGTTACAAGTGCGAAACTGCTATATTGTGATATTCTCGTTAAAGCGCATGCAAGCATCGTGAAACCTTAAAGAACAATGTCATTTAGCGAGATACAGCGTTCTGTACTGCAATAGGTCGGTAAAAAACTGTGAGGTTATGCAAATATCGTAATTGTGAACAAAACAGTGTAATAGAGCATTTTAGATACAAGTGCGAATGTTAGGTTAGGTTAAGATATGAACCGTCGTAAAACCACATTAAACAATGTCACTTAGTGAGATGCAGTGTTTTTCACCATTACAAGTCGGGAACTGCGATATCTAATGTGAAAGCGCTTGCAACTGTCGTTAGGTTAGGTTAGTTTAGGTTAGGTTAGGTTAGGTTAGGCTAGGTTAGGTTTGGTTAGGTTAGGTTAGGTTAGGTTAGATTAGGTTAGGTTGGGTTGAGTTGGGTTAGGTTAGGTTAAAGCGCATGCAAGCATCGTGAAACCATAAAGAACAATGTCATTTAGCGAGATACAGCGTTCTGTACTGCAATAAGTTGGTGAAAAACTGTGAGGTTATGCAAATATCGTAATTGTGAACGAAACAGTGTGATAGAGCGTTTTTAGATACAAGTGCGAATATTCGGTTAGGTTAAGATATGAACCGTCGTAAAACCGCATTAAACAATGTCACTTAGTGAGATGCAGTGTTTTTCACCATTACAAGTTGGGAACTGCGATATCTAATGTGAAAGCGCTTGCAACCGTCGTTAGGTCAGGTTAGGTTAGGTTAGGTTAGGTTTGCTTAGGTTAGGTTAGGTTAGGTTAGATTAGGTTAGGTTGGGTTGAGTTGGGTTAGGTTAGGTTAGGTTAGGTTACGTTGGGTTAGGTTAGGTTAGGTTAGGTTACGTTAGGTTAGGTTAGGTTACGTTAGGTTAGGTTAGGTTAGGTTACGTTAGGTTAGGTTAGGTTAGGTAAGGATAATTTGGTTAGGTTAGGTTGGGGTGGGTGTTGTTGGGTTGGGTTGGGTTGGGTTAGGTTTAGTTAGGTTAGATTAGGTTACGTTAGGTTAGGTTAGGTTAGGTTACGTTAGGTTATGTTAGGTTAGGTTAGGTTACGTTAAGTAAGGTTAGATCAGGTAAGGTTAGGTTACGTTAGAATAGGTTAGGTTAGGTTAGGTTACGTTAGGTTAGGTTAGGTTAGGTTTGGTTAGGTTAGGTTAGGTTAGGTTAGGTTGGGTTGGGTTGGGTTAGGTTAGGTTAGGTTAGGTTAGGTAAGGTTAGGTTAGGTTAGGTTAGGTTACGTTAGGTTCAGGTATGAACCGTCGTAAAACCGCGTTAAACAATGTCACTTAGTGAGATGCAGTGTTTTTCAACTTTACAAGTTGGGAACTGCGATATCTAATGTGAAAGCGCTTGAAACCGTCGTAATGTTGTAGAAAGCAATGTAAAGTAGCGAGTAAAACGTTTTCTAACGATAGAAGTCCGAAGGTTATGTTAGGTTGAGTTATGTTAGTTTAAGGTAGGTAGCGTCGTGAAACCACCAAAAACGACGTCATCTAACGAGATAGTGTTGTTTTATTGCCAGTACGAAACTGCGATAGGTGAAATGTTGTGAAAGCACACAAAACGTCATGAACAAGCCAAATACTGCGTGTTGTACCGTTACAAGTGCGAAACTGCTATGTTGTGATATTCTCGTTAAAGCGCATGCAAGCATCGTGAAACCTTAAAGAATGATGTTATTTAGCGAGAGACAGCGTTCTGTACTGTAATAAGTTGGTGAAAAACTGTGACGTCATGCAAATATCGTAATTGTGAAATAAACAGTGTATTAGAGCGTTTTGAGATACAAGCGCGAATGTTAGCTTAGGTTAAGATATGAACCGTCGTAAAACCGCATTGAACAATGTCACTTTGTGAGATGCAGGTTTTTTCATCATTACAAGTCGGGAACTGCGATATCTAATGTGAAAGTGCATGAAACCGTCGTAATGTTGTAGAGAGCATTGTAAAGTAGCGAGTAAAACGTTTTCTAACGATAGAAGTGCGAAGGTTATGTTAGGTTGAATTATGTTAGTTTAAGCTAGGTAGCGTCGTGAAACCACCAAAAAAGACATCATCTAACGAGATATAATTGTTTTATTTCATGTACGAAACTGCAATAGGTGAAATGTTGTGAAACACACAAAACGGCATGAAAAAGCCAAATACTGCGTGTTGTACCGTTACAAGTGCGAAACTGCTATGTTGTGATATTCTCGTTAAAGCGCATGCAAGCATCGTGAAACCTTAAAGAATGATGTCATTTAGCGATATACAGCGTTCTGTACTGTAATAAGTTGGAGAAAAACTGTGAGGTCATGCAAATATCTTAAATATGAACGAAACAGTGTATAGAGCGTTTTTAGATACAAGTGCGAACGTTAGGTTCGGTTAAGATATGAACCGTCGTAAAACCGCATGAAACAATGTCACTAAGTGAGATGCAGTGTTTTTCACCATTACAAGTCGGGAACTGCGATATCTATTGTGAAAGCGCATGAAACTGTCGTAATGTTGTAGAGAGCATTGTAAAGTAGCGAGTAAAATGTTTTCTAAAGATAGAAGTGCGAAGGTTAAATTAGGTTGAGTTATGTTAGTTCAAGCTAGGTAGCGTCGTGAGACCACTAAAAAGGACGTCATCTAACGAGATAGTGTTGTTTTATTGCATGTACGAAATTTCAATAGGTGAAATGTTGTGAAAGCACACAAAACGGCATGAACAAGCCAGATACTGCGTGTTGTACCGTTGCAAGTGCGAAACTGCTATAATGTGATATTCTCGTTAAAGCGCATGCAAGCATCGTGAAACCTTAAAGAACGAAGTCATTTAGCGAGATACAGCGTTCTGTGCTGCAATAAGTTGGTGAAAAACTGTGAGGTTATGCAAATATCGTAATTGTGAACGAAACAGTGTAATAGAGCGTTTTTCAATACAAGTGCGATTGTTAGGTTAGGTTAAGATATGAACCGTCGTAAAACCGCATTAAACAATGTCACTTAGTGAGATGCAGTGTTTTTCACCATTACAAGTCGGGAACTGCGATATCTAATGTGAAAGCGCTTGCAAACGTCGTTAGGTTAGGTTAGGTGAGGTTAGGTTAGGCTAGGTTACGTTAGGTTAGGTTAGGTTAGGTTTGGTCAGGTTAGGTTAGGTTAGGTTATGTTAGGTAAGGTTTGGTTAGGTTAGGTTAGGTTAGGTTGAGTTAGGTTGGGTTAAGTAAGGTTAGGTTAGGTTGGGTTAGGTTAGGTTAGGTTAGGTTAAGATATGAACCGCGCTAAAACCGCATTAAACAATGTCACTTAGTGAGATGCTGTGTTTTTCACCATTACAAGTCGGGAACTGCGATATCTAATGTGAAAGCGCATGAAACCGTCGTAATCTTGTAGAAAACATTGTAAAGTAGCGAATAAAACGTTTTCTAATGATAGAAGTGCGAAGGTTAGGTTAGTTTGAGCTAGGTAGCGTCGTGAAACCACCAAAAACGATGTCATCTAACGAGATAGTGTTGTTTTATTGCGAGTACGAAACTGCGATAGGTGAAATATTGTGAAAGCACACAAAATGGCATGAACTAGCCAGATACTGCGTCTTGTGCCGTTACAAGTGCGAAACTGCTTTATTGTGATATTCTCGTTAAAGCGCATGCAAGTATCGTGAAACCTTAAAGAACGATGTCATTTAGCGAGATACAGCGTTCTGTACTGTAATAAGTTGGTGAGAAACTGTGAGGTCAAGCAAATATGGTAATTGTGAACGAAACAGTCTGATTGAGCGTCTTTAGATACAAGTGCGAATATTCGGTTAGGTTAAGATATGAACCGTGGTAAAACCGCATTAAACAATGTCACTTAGTGAGATGCAGTGTTTTTCACCATTACAAGTCGGGAACTGCGATATCTAATGTGAAAGCGCTTGCAACCGTCGTTAGGTCAGGTTAGGTTAGGTTAGGTTAGGTTTGCTTAGGTTAGGTTAGGTTAGGTTAGATTAGGTTAGGTTGGGTTGAGTTGGGTTAGGTTAGGTTAGGTTAGGTTAGGTTACGTTGGGTTAGGTTAGGTTAGGTTAGGTTACGTTAGGTTAGACACAAGAGTGGAAACTTGGGCTAGTTGGTGCGTAGTCATATTTGCAAGATGTTTCAGCGCGCGAACAAAGGAAAAAGGACAGGGTAGACAGAAAGAGCGCTGACTTCCAACTAACTTTATTTCACAGAGTGGCAAGAATATATACTGCTAAAAAAGGATGATAACAGAGCATGAAGGTAAAATGCACCCTAATCTACACATCAGTAACAACACACGTGTGACAGGTCCTCTATTGCCTCAAAGCCGAGCTAGGTAATCACGTTCAGCCTGTGATAAAGCAATCGATGATGTGCTTACACATTTATCTCCTAGCAAGTGTATTTTTTCGGCTTCAATAATTTCTCGGGTAAGCTGATCCCTGTGCCTTGCCAATATGGAGCACTGATCAAAGAGAGGTGTGCACCCACAATCTCGGCAATGAATGCCAAGATGCCCTTGTACCACATTGTGCACATTGTTTCGGTGTTCTCGGAGGCGGTCATTTATGCACCTGCCGGTTTGCCCGACATAGATGCACCCACACGTCAGTGGAATCAAGTAAACGACTCCCACTGCGCATGGGACGTAGCGTGTCCTGTGCGCGACAGAGCACGAGGCAGAATTTGCACGAGGTGCATTGACCCGTTTGCAAAGCCTCTGCAATTTTTCCGGGGCAGAAAAAACCACAAAAACGTTGGCGTCTCGAGCAATCTTTTTTAGCCTGTGTGATACGTCGTGCACGTAAGGCAGTACGACAGGCCGGCTCTTTTTGCCACTGTTTCGCTTATCCGGTTTGTCGCCTCGCTTCAAGACAGTGACCAGCTTTTCCGCCACCGAAACGAGAACATGCGCGGGGTAACCAGCTTTGGTAAGCCGCTCTACTTGTAGAGCAAAGCTGTGGTGTACCATGTGGGGGCATGACTTCTTTAAGGCATTGACAAGGCAGAGGTTAGCGATGCCCCGCTTGACCAATTTAGAGTGAGCTGAGCTGAAAGGCAGAAGAGGCTTGCCGCTCCTTGGCTCATACATCCAGCAAACATGTCGGGAGTCTAACAAAAGCTTCAAATCTAGAAACTTCAGGTTGTTATTAGTGGGTGATTCATGGGTTAGAACTAGTGGTTTCAGGCACTCCCGGAAAACAGTCAACACGTCAGAGGAAACGGTCTGAAAGTTTTGACTATCGCATTTCAACAACACTAAGTAATCATCAACAAAACGGCAAACTTTAAAAACTACAGAGTCGTCAAGCTTGTTTGACAAGACACGATCATGATGTGCTAGAAATATGTCACTAAGAATGGGTGCCAAACATGAACCAATACATATTCCACTTTTTTGCAAGTAGTTTTTGTCCTCCCATGATACAAAGGTGGCCTTCAAATAAAAACCAAGTAATTCTAATAAGCTGCTGTTGTGAATTCCAGTACGCGTTTGAAACGCTGATGATCCTAACCTGTCTATGGATTCCTCTACACATTTAAGTAGTTGGTCATGCGGCAAAGAGTAATACAAGTCCTTAATATCTACAGACATTGCCTGGAGTCCTGTGTTAGTTCGTCCAATAATGTCAATAACAGCGTCAGAGTTCTTGACCAAAAAAGGATCGTCTATTGTTATGTGTTTTAGCTTTTCCTGCAAGAAAAGTGCTACAGACTTTTGCCAGGTCCCCCTTTCTGTTACAATGACCCGCAATGGGCAGTCAATTTTGTGAGTTTTCGCAGAAAAGAACAGGTCAAGGCTAAGCTTTTTGCAACTATCTATCGCCTTCGAAAGCTTCTGAAACCCCAGGGCCCCGGTAAGAGTTTTTGCACGCTTCTTAAGCTTATCCAGACCAATCTCATCATTCTCGTTGAAAAGAGACTGCATTGCATGCATAGCTTTCACTTTAAACATTGAACGAGGAAGAACCACAAAACCACCCTCCTTGTCAGCCGGCAGAAGTGACAAGGAATGTGCTTTTAGGTACGCGACAGTGCTTCCTGTATTGGCAAATTTGTTCGAAGGCTTACTTCTCGAGAGCACCTGCACGCCTTGGGCAACACATCTATCACATTCAGAGTCAGGAGCACGACGGGCAACTTGCCTGACCAGAGTGAGGAGCTCGTGCGGTGTTCTTGAAGGTGCCACCGCGTACTTTGGTCCGAGGCATAGGGTGTGCTTAACGTTGTCGGGAAGAAAAGCAATAGAGGACCTGTCACACGTGTGTTGTTACTGATGTGTAGATTAGGGTGCATTTTACCTTCATGCTCTGTTATCATCCTTTTTTAGCAGTATATATTCTTGCCACTCTGTGAAATAAAGTTAGTTGGAAGTCAGCGCTCTTTCTGTCTACCCTGTCCTTTTTCCTTTGTTCGCGCGCTGAAACATCTTGCAAATATGACTACGCACCAACTAGCCCAAGTTTCCACTCTTGTGAGTTACATTTCTAGTACATCGGGCATCTATATCTCCTCTTCTACAAGCCCTTCTCTTCTCGTCAGTTTAATCAGTGTGGCTGCTTGCCGCGCACGCTCGTTGGCGTACTGCATCCGGCTAAAGATACTTCTTCCCGAAGTCAAGGCATTGTTTGGTGGCCTCACTCCCTCGGTTGGCCATGGTTTAAGAGTATCCAAGATTCTACGCTCAGAATGGCTTCGGCAGGCTCGACTGTACCGTCAAGCCCTGCAACTACAAATCCTAGGGAACGAACGCACAGCAGTTAAACAGAAGAAGTGTCGTGAACTCTCAAGCCTCGTAGACCGAAACGTCGAGTTCATGTGGCGTCAGTCGCTCAGTTACCTGCGGGCCATCACACCAAGGAAGTCTCCAGCTGCTAAAGACTGTGTGCATGTCCTCGGGGATGCTTTTCTTCCCGACAACGTTAAGCACACCCTATGCCTCGGACCAAAGTACGCGGTGGCACCTTCAAGAACACCGCACGAGCTCCTCACTCTGGTCAGGCAAGTTGCCCGTCGTGCTCCTGACTCTGAATGTGATAGATGTGTTGCCCAAGGCGTGCAGGTGCTCTCGAGAAGTAAGCCTTCGAACAAATTTGCCAATACAGGAAGCACTGTCGCGTACCTAAAAGCACATTCCTTGTCACTTCTGCCGGCTGACAAGGAGGGTGGTTTTGTGGTTCTTCCTCGTTCAATGTTTAAAGTGAAAGCTATGCATGCAATGCAGTCTCTTTTCAACGAGAATGATGAGATTGGTCTGGATAAGCTTAAGAAGCGTGCAAAAACTCTTACCGGGGCCCTGGGGTTTCAGAAGCTTTCGAAGGCGATAGATAGTTGCAAAAAGCTTAGCCTTGACCTGTTCTTTTCTGCGAAAACTCACAAAATTGACTGCCCATTGCGGGTCATTGTAACAGAAAGGGGGACCTGGCAAAAGTCTGTAGCACTTTTCTTGCAGGAAAAGCTAAAACACATAACAATAGACGATCCTTTTTTGGTCAAGAACTCTGACGCTGTTATTGACATTATTGGACGAACTAACACAGGACTCCAGGCAATGTCTGTAGATATTAAGGACTTGTATTACTCTTTGCCGCATGACCAACTACTTAAATGTGTAGAGGAATCCATAGACAGGTTAGGATCATCAGCGTTTCAAACGCGTACTGGAATTCACAACAGCAGCTTATTAGAATTACTCGGTTTTTATTTGAAGGCCACCTTTGTATCATGGGAGGACAAAAACTACTTGCAAAAAAGTGGAATATGTATTGGTTCATGTTTGGCACCCATTCTTAGTGACATATTTCTAGCACATCATGATCGTGTCTTGTCAAACAAGCTTGACGACTCTGTAGTTTTTAAAGTTTGCCGTTTTGTTGATGATTACTTAGTGTTGTTGAAATGCGATAGTCAAAACTTTCAGACCGTTTCCTCTGACGTGTTGACTGTTTTCCGGGAGTGCCTGAAACCACTAGTTCTAACCCATGAATCACCCACTAATAACAACCTGAAGTTTCTAGATTTGAAGCTTTTGTTAGACTCCCGACATGTTTGCTGGATGTATGAGCCAAGGAGCGGCAAGCCTCTTCTGCCTTTCAGCTCAGCTCACTCTAAATTGGTCAAGCGGGGCATCGCTAACCTCTGCCTTGTCAATGCCTTAAAGAAGTCATGCCCCCACATGGTACACCACAGCTTTGCTCTACAAGTAGAGCGGCTTACCAAAGCTGGTTACCCCGCGCATGTTCTCGTTTCGGTGGCGGAAAAGCTGGTCACTGTCTTGAAGCGAGGCGACAAACCGGATAAGCGAAACAGTGGCAAAAAGAGCCGGCCTGTCGTACTGCCTTACGTGCACGACGTATCACACAGGCTAAAAAAGATTGCTCGAGACGCCAACGTTTTTGTGGTTTTTTCTGCCCCGGAAAAATTGCAGAGGCTTTGCAAACGGGTCAATGCACCTCGTGCAAATTCTGCCTCGTGCTCTGTCGCGCACAGGACACGCTACGTCCCATGCGCAGTGGGAGTCGTTTACTTGATTCCACTGACGTGTGGGTGCATCTATGTCGGGCAAACCGGCAGGTGCATAAATGACCGCCTCCGAGAACACCGAAACAATGTGCACAATGTGGTACAAGGGCATCTTGGCATTCATTGCCGAGATTGTGGGTGCACACCTCTCTTTGATCAGTGCTCCATATTGGCAAGGCACAGGGATCAGCTTACCCGAGAAATTATTGAAGCCGAAAAAATACACTTGCTAGGAGATAAATGTGTAAGCACATCATCGATTGCTTTATCACAGGCTGAACGTGATTACCTAGCTCGGCTTTGAGGCAATAGAGGACCTGTCACACGTGTGTTGTTACTGATGTGTAGATTAGGGTGCATTTTACCTTCATGCTCTGTTATCATCCTTTTTTAGCAGTATATATTCTTGCCACTCTGTGAAATAAAGTTAGTTGGAAGTCAGCGCTCTTTCTGTCTACCCTGTCCTTTTTCCTTTGTTCGCGCGCTGAAACATCTTGCAAATATGACGTTAGGTTAGGTTAGGTTACGTTAGGTTAGGTTAGGTTAGGTTACGTTAGGTTAGGTTAGGTTAGGTAAGGATAATTTGGTTAGGTTAGGTAAGGTTAGGTTAGGTTAGGTTGGGGTGGGTGTTGTTGGGTTGGGTTGGGTTGGGTTAGGTTTAGTTAGGTTAGGTTAGGTTAGGTTACGTTAGGTTAGGTTAGGTTTGGTTACGTTAGGTTATGTTAGGTTAGGTTAGGTTACGTTAAGTAAGGTTAGATCAGGTAAGGTTAGGTTACGTTAGAATAGGTTAGGTTAGGTTACGTTAGGTTAGGTTAGGTTAGGTTAGGTTTGGTTAGGTTAGGTTGGGTTGGGTTGGGTTAGGTTAGGTTAGGTTAGGTTAGGTAAGGTTAGGTTAGGTTAGGTTAGGTTACGTTAGGTTCAGGTATGAACCGTCGTAAAACCGCGTTAAACAATGTCACTTAGTGAGATGCAGTGTTTTTCACCTTTACAAGTTGGAAACTGCGATATCTAATGTGAAAGCGCTTGAAACCGTCGTAATGTTGTAGAAAGCAATGTAAAGTAGCGAGTAAAACGTTTTCTAACGATAGAAGTCCGAAGGTTATGTTAGGTTGAGTTATGTTAGTTTAAGGTAGGTAGCGTCGTGAAACCACCAAAAACGACGTCATCTAACGAGATAGTGTTGTTTTATTGCCAGTACGAAACTGCGATAGGTGAAATGTTGTGAAAGCACACAAAACGTCATGAACAAGCCAAATACTGCGTGTTGTACCGTTACAAGTGCGAAACTGCTATGTTGTGATATTCTCGTTAAAGCGCATGCAAGCATCGTGAAACCTTAAAGAATGATGTTATTTAGCGAGAGACAGCGTTCTGTACTGTAATAAGTTGGTGAAAAACTGTGACGTCATGCAAATATCGTAATTGTGAAATAAACAGTGTATTAGAGCGTTTTGAGATACAAGCGCGAATGTTAGCTTAGGTTAAGATATGAACCGTCGTAAAACCGCATTGAACAATGTCACTTTGTGGGATGCAGGTTTTTTCATCATTACAAGTCGGGAACTGCGATATCTAATGTGAAAGTGCATGAAACCGTCGTAATGTTGTAGAGAGCATTGTAAAGTAGCGAGTAAAACGTTTTCTAACGATAGAAGTGCGAAGGTTATGTTAGGTTGAATTCTGTTAGTTTAAGCTAGGTAGCGTCGTGAAAGCACCAAAAAAGACATCATCTAACGAGATATAATTGTTTTATTTCATGTACGAAACTGCAATAGGTGAAATGTTGTGAAACACACAAAACGGCATGAAAAAGCCAAATACTGCGTGTTGTACCGTTACAAGTGCGAAACTGCTATGTTGTGATATTCTCGTTAAAGCGCATGCAAGCATCGTGAAACCTTAAAGAATGATGTCATTTAGCGATATACAGCGTTCTGTACTGTAATAAGTTGGAGAAAAACTGTGAGGTCATGCAAATATCTTAAATATGAACGAAACAGTGTATAGAGCGTTTTTAGATACAAGTGCGAACGTTAGGTTCGGTTAAGATTAGAACCGTCGTAAAACCGCATGAAACAATGTCACTAAGTGAGATGCAGTGTTTTTCACCATTACAAGTCGGGAACTGCGATATCTATTGTGAAAGCGCATGAAACTGTCGTAATGTTGTAGAGAGCATTGTAAAGTAGCGAGTAAAATGTTTTCTAACGATAGAAGTGCGAAGGTTAAATTAGGTTGAGTTATGTTAGTTCAAGCTAGGTAGCGTCGTGAGACCACCAAAAAGGACGTCATCTAACGAGATAGTGTTGTTTTATTGCATGTACGAAATTTCAATAGGTGAAATGTTGTGAAAGCACACAAAACGGCATGAACAAGCCAGATACTGCGTGTTGTACCGTTGCAAGTGCGAAACTGCTATAATGTGATATTCTCGTTAAAGCGCATGCAAGCATCGTGAAACCTTAAAGAACGAAGTCATTTAGCGAGATACAGCGTTCTGTACTGCAATAAGTTGGTGAAAAACTGTGAGGTTATGCAAATATCGTAATTGTGAACGAAACAGTGTAATAGAGCGTTTTTCAATACAAGTGCGATTGTTAGGTTAGGTTAAGATATGAACCGTCGTAAAACCGCATTAAACAATGTCACTTAGTGAGATGCAGTGTTTTTCACCATTACAAGTCGGGAACTGCGATATCTAATGTGAAAGCGCTTGCAAACGTCGTTAGGTTAGGTTAGGTGAGGTTAGGTTAGGCTAGGTTACGTTAGGTTAGGTTAGGTTAGGTTTGGTCAGGTTAGGTTAGGTTAGGTTATGTTAGGTAAGGTTTGGTTAGGTTAGGTTAGGTTAGGTTGAGTTAGGTTGGGTTAAGTAAGGTTAGGTTAGGTTGGGTTAGGTTAGGTTAGGTTAGGTTAAGATATGAACCGCGCTAAAACCGCATTAAACAATGTCACTTAGTGAGATGCTGTGTTTTTCACCATTACAAGTCGGGAACTGCGATATCTAATGTGAAAGCGCATGAAACCGTCGTAATCTTGTAGAAAACATTGTAAAGTAGCGAATAAAACGTTTTCTAATGATAGAAGTGCGAAGGTTAGGTTAGTTTGAGCTAGGTAGCGTCGTGAAACCACCAAAAACGATGTCATCTAACGAGATAGTGTTGTTTTATTGCGAGTACGAAACTGCGATAGGTGAAATATTGTGAAAGCACACAAAATGGCATGAACTAGCCAGATACTGCGTCTTGTGCCGTTACAAGTGCGAAACTGCTTTATTGTGATATTCTCGTTAAAGCGCATGCAAGTATCGTGAAACCCTAAAGAACGATGTCATTTAGCGATATACAGCGTTCTGTATTGTAATAAGTTTGTGAGAAACTGTGAGGTCATGCAAATATCTTAAATATGAACGAAACAGTGTGATAGAGCGTAATAAGATACAAGTGCGAATGTTAGGTTAGGTTGAGATATCAACCGTCGTAAAACCGCATTAAACAATGTCACTTAGTTAGATGTAGTGTTTTTCAACATTACAAGTCGGGAACTACGATATCTAATAGGAAAGCGCATGAAACCGTCGTAATATTGTAGAAAACATTGTAAAGTTGCGAGTAAAACGTTTTCTAACGATAGAAGTGCGAAGGTTAGGTTAGGTTAGGTTAGTTTAAGCTAGGTAGCGTCGTGAAACTACCAAAAACGACGTCATCTAACGAGAAAGTGTTGTTTTATTGCGAGTATTAAACTGCGATAGGTGAAATGTTGTGAAAGCACACAAAACGGCATGAACAAGCCAAATACTGCGTGTTCTACCGTTACAAGTGCGAAACTGCTATATTGTGATATTCTCGTTAAAGCGCATGCAAGCATCGTGAAACCATAAAGAACAATGTCGTTTAGCGAGATACAGCGTTCTGTACTGCAATAAGTTGGTGAAAAACTGTGAGGTTATGCAAATATCGTAATTGTGAACGAAACAGTGTAATAGAGCGTTTTTAGATACAAGTGCCAATATTCGGTTAGGTTAAGATATAAACCGTCGTAAAACCGCATTAAACAATGTCACTTAGTGAGATGCAGTGTTTTTCACCATTACAAGTCGGGAACTGCGATATCTAATGTGAAACCGCTTGCAACCGTCGTTAGGTCAGGTTAGGTTAGGTTAGGTTAGGTTAGGTTTGGTTAGGTTAGGTTAGGTTAGGTTAGATTAGGTTAGGTTGGGTTGAGTTGGGTTAGGTTAGGTTAGGTTACGTTGGGTTGGGTTAGGTTAGGTTACGTTAGGTTAGGTTAGGTTACGTTAGGTTAGGTTAGGTTAGGTTACGTTAGGTTAGGTTAGGTTAGGTAAGGATAATTTGGTTAGGTTAGGTAAGGTTAGGTTAGGTTAGGTTGGGGTGGGTGTTGTTGGGTTGGGTGGGGTTGGGTTAGGTTTGGTTAGGTTAGGTTAGGTTACGTTAGGTTAGGTTAGGTTAGGTTACGTTAGGTTATGTTAGGTTAGGTTACGTTAGGTTAGGTTAGATCAGGTAAGGTTAGGTTACGTTAGAATAGGTTAGGTTAGGTTACGTTAGGTTAGGTTAGGTTAGGTCAGGTTTGGTTAGGTTAGGTTAGGTTAGCTTAGGTTAGGTTAGGTTGGGTTGGGTTGGGTTAGGTTGGGTTAGGTTAGGTTAGGTTAGGTTAGGTTGGGTTAGGTCAGTTTAGGTTAGGTTAGGTTAGGTTAGGTTGGGTTGGGTTGGGTTAGATTAGGTTAGGTTAGGTAAGGTTAGGTTAGGTTAGGTTAGGTTACGTTAGGTTCAGGTATGAACCGTCGTACAACCGCGTTAAACAATGTCACTTAGTGAGATGCAGTGTTTTTCACCTTTACAAGTTGGGAACTGCGATATCTAATGTGAAAGCGCTTGAAACCGTCGTAATGTTGTAGAAAGCAATGTAAAGTAGCGAGTAAAACGTTTTCTAACGATAGAAGTCCGAAGGTTCTGTTAGGTTGAGTTATGTTAGTTTAGGCTAGGTAGCGTCGTGAAACCACCAAAAACGACGTCATCTAACGAGATAGTGTTGTTTTATTGCGAGTACGAAACTGCGATAGGTGCAATGTTGTGAAAGCACACAAAACGTCATGAACAAGCCAAATACTGCGTGTTGTACCGTCACAAGTGCGAAACTGCTATGTTGTGATATTCTCGTTAAAGCGCATGCAAGCATCGTGAAACCTTAAAGAATGATGTCATTTAGCGATATACAGCGTTCTGTACTGTAATAAGTTGGAGAAAAACTGTGAGGTCATGCAAATATCTTAAATATGAACGAAACAGTGTGATAGAGCGTTTTTAGATACAAGTGCGAACGTTAGGTTCGGTTAAGATATGAACCGTCGTAAAACCGCATGAAACAATGTCACTAAGTGAGATGCAGTGTTTTTCACCATTACAAGTCGGGAACTGCGATATCTATTGTGAAAGCGCATGAAACTGTCGTATTGTTGTAGAGAGCATTGTAAAGTAGCGAGTAAAATGTTTTCTAACGACAGAAGTGCGAAGGTTATATTAGGTTGAGTTATCTTAGTTTAAGCTAGGTAGCGTCGTGAGACCACCAAAAAGGACGTCATCTAACGAGATAGTGTTGTTTTATTGCATGTACGAAATTGCAATAGGTGAAATGTTGTGAAAGCACACAAAACGGCATGAACAAGCCAGATACTGCGTGTTGTACCGTTACAAGTGCGAAACTGCTATAATGTGATATTGTCGTTAGAGCGCATGCAAGCATCGTGAAACCTTAAAGAACGAAGTCATTTAGCGAGATACAGCGTTCTGTACTGCAATAAGTTGGTGAAAAACTGTGAGGTTATGCAAATATCGTAATTGTGAACGAAACAGTGTAATAGAGCGTTTTTCAATACAAGTGCGATTGTTAGGTTAGGTTAAGATATGAACCGTCGTAAAACCACATTAAACAATGTCACTCAGTGAGATGCAGTGTTTTTCAACATTACAAGTCGGGAACTGCGATATCTTATGTGAAAGCGCTTGCAAACGTCGTTAGGTTAGGTTAGGTTAGGTTAGGTTAGGTTACGTTAGGTTAGGTTAGGTTAGGTATGGTCAGGTTAGGTTAGGTTAGGTTATGTTAGGTAAGGTTTGGTTAGGTTAGGTTAGGTTAGCTTGGGTTAGGTTGGGTTAAGTAAGGTTAGGTTAGGTTGGGTTAGGTTAGGTTAGGTTAGGTTAAGATATGAACCTCGCTAAAACCGCATTAAACAATGTCACTTAGTGAGATGCTGTGTTTTTCACCATTACAAGTCGGGAACTGCGATATCTAATGTGAAAGCGCATGAAACCGTCGTAATCTTGTAGAAAACATTGTAAAGTAGCGAATAAAACGTTTTCTAACAATAGAAGTGCGAAGGTTAGGTTAGTTTGAGCTAGGTATCGTCGTGAAACCACCAAAAACGATGTCATCTAACGAGATAGTGTTGTTTTATTGCGAGTACGAAACTGCGATAGGTGAAATATTGTGAAAGCACACATAATGGCATGAACTAGCCAGATACTGCGTCTTGTGCCGTTACAAGTGCGAAACTGCTTTATTGTGATATTCTCGTCAAAGCGCATGCAAGTATCGTGAAAGCCTAAAGAACGATGTCATTTAGCGAGTGGGCTCGGCGGCTGTGCCACGGGACAGTTGCCTAAGCTGCTACTTTTCAATATGCAGGTCGTCGCCATCGCAGTGATCTGCGCAGCTCTGCCCGCTACCATACTGGCCATCCCGCACGCACCCTCAACCTGTGTGGAACCATGCATTGGCCGTATATCGGTTGCTTTCTCATATGATAAGCTAACCGCCCCTGACACGGATTTCGTCACCATTGCCACCTGGGATACGCCTATGTCAGCAACATCAATCGCCTCTTCGGCTATAAAGGAGCGACACCCTCGCGCGCCCAACTGTGGGCTCGGCGGCTGTGCCACGGGACAGTTGCCTAAGCTGCTACTTTTCAATATGCAGGTCGTCGCCATCGCAGTGATCTGCGCAGCTCTGCCCGCTACCATACTGGCCATCCCGCACGCACCCTCAACCTGTGTGGAACCATGCATTGGCCGTATATCGGTTGCTTTCTCATATGATAAGCTAACCGCCCCTGACACGGATTTCGTCACCATTGCCACCTGGGATACGCCTATGTCAGCAACATCAATCGCCTCTTCGGCTATAAAGGAGCGACACCCTCGCGCGCCCAACTGTGGGCTCGGCGGCTGTGCCACGGGACAGTTGCCTAAGCTGCTACTTTTCAATATGCAGGTTAGTCGACCTTTGAGTCTTTACGCTAAGAAATCGAGCGACTTGTTTCTGGTACTGCTGCCGAGCCCCCAGTGTTTGTTATCCATTATTGTAGAGTGTATTGATGTCTTGTGTGCCTTGCTATTGCTGTCAGGCGACATTGAAACTAACCCGGGCCCGGAACCTAACGCTATACTAACCGAATTGCAAAAACTGTCAGCAGGGCAATCACAGCTAATAATCGAACTGAAGGGTTTAAAAACCGAACTCGCCGAAAATAGCAGCATAATAGGTGAACTTAGCAGAAGAATCAATATCGTTGAGAGCCACTGTCAACGCATCGAATCCCTGCAACAACAGGTCAAAACCATCACGTCTACTACTGCCGAGACAACCCAGGCAATCTCAGACATAGAAGCACGAATTGATGACGCCGAAAATCGAGCCCGCCGCAACAATCTAATCTTTTTCGGTATTCCCGACCCTGGCGCATCGGAATCTGCCTCTCAGATAGAAGAAAAAATCATTCGCCTTTGCTCAGATCAGTTGGGCTTAACTGTGAATCCCGACGAGATTGAGCGTGCGCATCGTCTCGGCCGCCACAATACTAGCCGTAACCGCCCCATAATTGCGAAATTTGCTCGCTTTAAAACCAAAAAAAAATCCTGTCTAATGGACCCAAGCTCAAAGGCAGTAACTGCAGAATTGGTCAGGACTACTCCCGCACAGTACAAAATGCCCGGAAACACCTTCTTGCTTTTGCAAAGGCGAAAGCTGTCGCCTTTTCTCTACGTTATAAAACCCTGTACATAGGATCCGCGAAGTATATGTACGATGACGCAGCGAAGCGTGTTAAAGAAATCAGATAGCAATTGCCACATCATCGACAGCCATCACAGCGCTCGATAACAATACGCCCAAGCACTGCTATTTCAGCAATTTTTACTAACATACGGAGTTTTCTTCCTAAACGCGACGTCGTATGTAATATTGCCCTATCGTCTGGGTGTAATTTGTTAATACTTACCGAAACATGGCTTACTGCCGACGTATCTGACGCAGAGGTTATGGATGACCTACCGGGCTTTCATGTTTTCCGCAAAGATCGTCAGAACTCCAGAGGTGGTGGTGTGCTCATTGCCGTCAGTGATACCTTGCCTTGCACCATTGTTCATACACCCAGTGATCTTGAAATACTATGGCTACTTTTCCGTTCCTCTCCTCATACTATTTTACTTGGTGTATGCTACCGCCCGCCGCGAACAGATACGGACTTCATTGAAAAGCTTAGCTGCGTCTTGAACACACTCACGACAAAATACATTAACGCTCAGATATTGTTCTTTGGGGATTTTAACTTCCCTCACATAAATTGGAATAGTAATCCGCCTTCATCAATGAGTAAAGCCGATAATGATTTCCTCGATCTCTGTTTTAACTTCAATTTAAGTCAGCTTGTGTTACAACCAACACGCGTTGCGCATGGCTCAGCCAGCGTTTTAAATCTTATACTAACCAATAGTCCAAATAGCCTATCTTCGATGTCTTACCTCCGCGAAATTAGCGACCATAAAATAATCCACGCAGTCTTTAGCTTTACCTTGCTGAAACGAGAATCGTGGAGAAAAACAATACGCTTATACGGCAAAGGCAACTACGATGCCATAAACAACGAACTTATCGCTTTTTACTCGACTTTTTGCACCGATTTTTTCAGCCGCACACTTCATGCAAACTGGTCGATCTTCCAACAAAAGTTTACTGAGCTCGCCACCAACCACATTCCAGTTACTTCAGTACAAGCTAACCGCAATAAACCTTGGTTCAATAGGAAATTAAAATCTCTAGAAAATAAGAAAAAACGACTTTACCGATTCGCAAGGCAACAAAATTGTACCACGGCCTGGGAAAAATATTACGTAGCTGAGAAAGTTTACTTATCAGCTATACGTCATGACAAGCACTCCTTCTTTTATGACACCTTACCCTGTGTACTCAAGAGCAACCCCCAAAAATTCTGGCAAATTTTAAACCCCAAGCCACATACTGCTGTTGTCATTACCGACCATAACGACATTGCGATTCCTGAGCAAGAATGTGCTGATGTATTTAACCTTGCTTTTTCATCTGTATTTACCACTGAACCTGATGCTCCTCTACCAGTGCCCCCACCCCCTGTCCAAGGTGTCATGCCAGGAATCCAATTCAGCGAACAAGGAATAATTGCCATAATTGAAAATCTTAAACTTTCATCAACTTCAGGGGCAGATGATATCAATACAAAACTGTTAAAAAACACCAAGAACATCTGCGCAGCCTATTTCAGAATTATTTTTGAGCAGTCCTTATCATCCGGTAGCATCCCCCTCTCCTGGAAGGAAGGGCAGGTCGTTCCAATCTTCAAATCAGGCAACAAAAGCTCTCCTCTCAACTATCGACTGATTTCCCTGACTAGTGTACCTTGCAAGATAATGGAGCACGTCATCTACACGCAAATCATGCAGTTTCTTGACAGGCACAACTTTTTTCACGCATCTCAACATGGATTCCGGAAGGGCCTCTCATGCGAAACGCAACTTGCCATGTTCATCCACGACTTGCACATCAACCTCGATACTAACAAACAGGTAGATGCCATTTTTCTTGATTACGCAAAAGCTTTTGATAAGTTACCCCACCAACGGCTGTTACTTAAGCTCTCTCAGTTGAATCTACATCCCGATATTTTCCATTGGATTAAGGAATTTCTTGCTAGCCGATCACAGTCAGTACATATCAATAATTCCATTTCCGCCCCCCTCCCTGTAACATCTGGCGTTCCACAGGGCAGCGTCTTAGGCCCTCTGCTGTTTCTTATTTATATAAATGACCTCCCTCTACATGTTTCCTCTCAAATCCGAATGTTCGCAGATGATTGTGTCATCTACCGTACAATCACTAACAATGCTGACCACGCTATTTTGCAAGAAGATCTCAACAATATTCAGGATTGGTGCAACGAATGGCTGATGACCCTCAACCCCAACAAATGCAAGGTAGTATGTTTCACTCGCCGTCTTCAGCCATTATACACACCTTACACTATTGCTAACACTTCATTAGAAACAGTGGATACATTCAAGTACCTTGGTGTCACACTCTCACATGACTTAAACTGGTCGCCTCATATAGCATGCATTACCGCCTCGGCCAACCAAACCCTGGGATTTCTAAAACGCCACCTGCGTCATGCACCACGCCACGTAAAACTTCTAGCATATAAGTCACTCGTACTCCCGAAACTAGAATACGCTTCTCCCATATGGTCACCTCATCAAGCATGTCTTATCAATACCCTAGAAGCCATTCAGAATCGCGCAGTAAGGTTTATTCAATCGTCATATTCCTATAACATCAGCATATCATTACTAAAAACACAGTCTGGTTTAAACACGCTATCATACCGGCGCCGCATTGATTCATTAATCCTTTTCACAAGTTTTTCTACAGCTCGCTTCATCATGCCCCATATATTTTGGCCCCGCCACCGCGCACATCGCTGCGCACAGGGCACCACTTGCAAGTTTCTCGTCCACGCAGCCGCACTACAACATTTTCTGCATCTTTCTTTTGTCGATCATCAGTTGACTGGAACGGCCTGCCCCGCCATATCGTCGAAACCACCTGCTCATCATCATTTTCGGTAAAACTAAAATCTGCTGTTTTTCAATAAATGTATGTAGCCACTATTTTGTAAAAAAATGTGTGTTAACCCCACCCCTTATGTAATACCTCCAGTGCGAGGTCTTTAAGGAAAATAAAGTGAAGTACAGCGTTCTGTATTGTAATAAGTGGGTGAGAAACTGTGAGGTCAAGCAAATATCGTAATTGTGAACGAAACAGTGTAATTGAGCGTAATTAGATACAAGTGCGAATGTTAGGTTAGGTTGAGATATGAACCGTCGTAAAACCGCATTAAACAATGTCACTTAGTGAGATGCAGTGTTTTTCACCATTACAAGTCGGGAACTGCGATATCTAATGTGAAAGCGCTTGCAACCGTCGTTAGGTCAGGTTAGGTTAGGTTAGGTTAGGTTAGGTTAGGTTTGGTTAGGTTAGGTTAGGTTAGGTTAGATTAGGTTAGGTTGGGTTGAGTTGGGTTAGGTTAGGTTAGGTTAGGTTACGTTGGGTTAGGCTAGGTTAGGTTACGTTAGGTTAGGTTAGGGTACGTTAGGTTAGGTTAGGTTAGGTTAGGTTACGTTAGGTTAGGTTAGGTTAGGTAAGGATAATTTGGTTAGGTTAGGTAAGGTTAGGTTAGGTTAGGTTGGGGTGGGTGTTGTTGGGTTGGGTTGGGTTGGGTTAGGTTTGGTTAGGTTCGGTTAGGTTACGTTAGGTTAGGTTAGGTTACGTTAGGTTATGTTAGGTTAGGTTAGGTTACGTTAGGTTAGGTTAGATCAGGTAAGGTTAGGTTACGTTAGAATAGGTTAGGTTAGGTTAGGTTACGTTAGGTTAGGTTAGGTTAGGTTAGGTTTGGTTAGGTTAGGTTAGCTTAGGTTAGGTTAGGTTGGGTTGGGTTGGGTTAGGTTGGGTTAGGTTAGGTTAGGTTAGGTTAGGTTGGGTTAGGTTAGTTTAGGTTAGGTTAGGTTAGGTTAGGTTGGGTTGGGTTGGGTTGGGTTAGGTTAGGTTAGGTTAGGTTAGGTTAGGTAAGGTTAGGTTAGGTTAGGTTAGGTTACGTTAGGTTCAGGTATGAACCGTCGTAAAACCGCGTTAAACAATGTCACTTAGTGAGATGCAGTGTTTTTCACCTTTACAAGTTGGGAACTGCGATATCTAATGTGAAAGCGCTTGAAACCGTCGTAATGTTGTAGAAAGCAATGTAAAGTAGCAAGTAAAACGTTTTCTAACGATAGAAGTCCGAAGGTTATGTTAGGTTGAGTTATGTTAGTTTAAGCTAGGTAGCGTCGTGAAACCACCAAAAACGACGTCATCTAACGAGATAGTGTTGTTTTATTGCGAGTACGAAACTGCGATAGGTGAAATATTGTGAAAGCATCCATAATGGCATGAACTTGCCAGATACTGCGTCTTGTGCCGTTACAAGTGCGAAACTGCTTTATTGTGATATTCTCGTTAAAGCGCATGCAAGTATCGTGAAACCCTAAAAAACGATGTCATTTAGCGAGATACAGCGTTCTGTATTGTAATAAGTTGGTGAGAAACTGTGAGGTCAAGCAAATAGCGTAATTGTGAACGAAACAGTGTAATTGAGCGTAATCAGATACAAGTGCGAATGTTAGGTTAGGTTGAGATATCAACCGTCGTAAAACCGCATTATACAATGTCACTTAGTTAGATGTAGTGTTTTTCAACATTACAAGTCGGTAACTACGATATCTAATAGGAAAGCGCATGAAACCGTCGTAATCTTGTAGAAAACATTGTAAAGTTGCGAGTAAAACGTTTTCTAACGATAGAAGTGCGAAGGTTAGGTTAGGTTAGGTTAGTTTAAGCTAGGTAGCGTCGTGAAACTACCAAAAACGACGTCATCTAACGAGATAGTGTTGTTTTATAGCGAGTATTAAACTGCGATAGGTGAAATGTTGTGAAAGCACACAAAACGGCATGAACAAGCCAAATACTGCGTGTTCTACCGTTACAAGTGCGAAACTGCAATATTGTGATATTCTCGTTAAAGCGCATGCAAGCATCGTGAAACCATAAAGAACAATGTCATTTAGCGAGATACAGCGTTCTGTACTGCAATAAGTTGGTGAAAAACTGTGAGGTTATGCAAATATCGTAAATGTGAACGAAACGGTGTAATAGAGCGTTTTTAGATACAAGTGCGAATGTTCGGTTAGGTTAAGATATGAACCGTCGTAAAACCGCATTAAACAATGTCACTTAGTGAGATGCAGTGTTTTTCACCATTACAAGTCGGGAACTGCGATATCTAATGTGAAAGCGCTTGCAACCGTCGTTAGGTTAGGTTAGGTTAGGTTAGGTTAGGTTAGGTTTGGTTAGGTTAGGTTAGGTTAAGTTAGATTAGGTTAGGTTAAGTTGAGTTGGGTTAGGTTAGGTTAGGTTAGGTTACGTTGGGTTAGGTTAGGTTAGGTTAGGTTACGTTAGGTTAGGTTAGGTTACGTTAGGTTAGGTTAGGTTAGGTTAGGTTACGTTAGGTTAGGTTAGGTTAGGTAAGGATAATTTGGTTAGGTTAGGTAAGGTTAGGTTAGGTTAGGTTGGGGTGGGTGTTGGGTTGGGTTGGGTTGGGTTAGGTTTGGTTAGGTTAGGTTAGGTTACGTTAGGTTAGGTTAGGTTAGGTTACGTTAGGTTATGTTAGGTTAGGTTAGGTTACGTTAGGTTAGGTTAGATCAGGTAAGGTTAGGTTACGTTAGAATAGGTTAGGTTAGGTTAGGTTACGTTAGGTTAGGTTAGGTTAGGTTAGGTTTGGTTAGGTTAGGTTAGGTTAGCTTAGGTTAGGTTAGGTTGGGTTGGGTTGTGTTAGGTTGGGTTAGGTTAGGTTAGGTTAGGTTAGGTTGGGTTAGGTTAGTTTAGGTTAGGTTAGGTTAGGTTAGGTTAGGTTACGTTAGGTTCAGGTATGAACCGTCGTAAAACCGCGTTAAACAATGTCACTTAGTGAGATGCAGTGTTTTTCACCTTTACAAGTTGAGAACTGCGATATCTAATGTGAAAGCGCTTGAACCCGTCGTAATGTTGTAGAAAGCAATGTAAAGTAGCGAGTAAAACGTTTTCTAACGATAGAAGTCCGAAGGTTATGTTAGGTTGAGTTATGTTAGTTTAAGCTAGGTAGCGTCGTGAAACCACCAAAAACGACGTCATCTAACGAGATAGTGTTGTTTTATTGCAAGTACGAAACTGAGATAGGTGAAATGTTGTGAAAGCACACAAAACGTCATGAACAAGCCAAATACTGCGTGTTGTACCGTTACAAGTGCGAAACTGCTATGTTGTGATATTCTCGTTAAAGCGCATGCAAGCATCGTGAAACCTTAAAGAACGAAGTCATTTAGCGAGATACAGCGTTCTGTACTGCAATAAGTTGGTGAAAAACTGTGAGGTTATGCAAATATCGTAATTGTGAACGAAACAGTGTAATAGAGCGTTTTTCAATACAAGTGCGATTGTTAGGTTAGGTTAAGATATGAACCGTCGTAAAACCGCATGAAACAATGTCACTAAGTGAGATGCAGTGTTTTTCACCATTACAAGTCGGGAACTGCGATATCTATTGTGAAAGCGCATGAAACTGTCGTAATGTTGTAGAGAGCATTGTAAAGTAGCAAGTAAAATGTTTTCTAACGATAGAAGTGCGAAGGTTATATTAGGTTGAGTTATGTTAGTTTAAGCTAGGTAGCGTCGTGAGACCACCAAAAAGGACGTCATCTAACGAGATAGTGTTGTTTTATTGCATGTACGAAATTGCAATAGGTGAAATGTTGTGAAAGCACACAAAACGGCATGAACAAGCCAGATACTGCGTGTTGTACCGTTACAAGTGCGAAACTGCTATAATGTGATATTCTCGTTAAAGCGCATGCAAGCATCGTGAAACCTTAAAGAACGAAGTCATTTAGCGAGATACAGCGTTCTGTACTGCAATAAGTTGGTGAAAAACTGTGAGGTTATGCAAATATCGTAATTGTGAACGAAACAGTGTAATAGAGCGTTTTTCAATACAAGTGCGATTATTAGGTTAGGTTAAGATATGAACCGTCGTAAAACCGCATTAAACAATGTCACTTAGTGAGATGCAGTGTTTTTCACCATTACAAGTCGGGAACTGCGATATCTAATGTGAAAGCGCTTGCAAACGTCGTTAGGTTAGGTTTGGTTAGGTTAGGTTGGGTTAGGTTATGTTAGGTAAGTTTTGGTTAGGTTAGGTTATGTTAGGTTGGGTTAGGTTAGGTTAGGTTAGGTTAGGTTAGGTTACGTTAGGTTAGGTTAGGTTAGGTTAGGTAAGGATAATTTGGTTAGGTTAGGTAAGGATAATTTGGTTAGGTAAGGTAAGGTTAGGTTAGGTTAGGTTAGGTTGGGGTGGGTGTTGTTGGGTTGGGTTGGGTTGGGTTAGGTTTGGTTAGGTTAGGTTAGGTTACGTTAGGTTAGGTTAGGTTAGGTTACGTTAGGTTATGTTAGGTTAGGTTAGGTTACGTTAGGTTAGGTTAGATCAGGTAAGGTTAGGTTACGTTAGAATAGGTTAGGTTAGGTTAGGTTACGTCAGGTTAGGTTAGGTTAGGTTTGGTTAGGTTAGGTTAGGTTAGCTTAGGTTAGGTTAGGTTGGTTTGGGTTGGGTTAGGTTGGGTTAGGTTAGGTTAGGTTGGGTTAGGTTAGTTTAGGTTAGGTTAGGTTAGGTTAGGTTGGGTTAGGTTGGGTTAGGTTAGGTTAGGTTAGGTTAGGTAAGGTTAGGTTAGGTAAGGTTAGGTTACGTTAGGTTAAGGTATGAACCGTCGTAAAACCGCGTTAAACAATGTCACTTAGTGAGATGCAGTGTTTTTCACCTTTACAAGTTGGGAACTGCGATATCTAATGTGAAAGCGCTTGAAACCGTCGTAATGTTGTAGAAAGCAATGTAAAGTAGCGAGTAAAACGTTTTCTAACGATAGAAGTTCGAAGGTTATGTTAGGTTGAGTTATGCTAATTTTAGCTAGGTAGCGTCGTGAAACCACCAAAAACGACGTCATCTAACGAGATAGTGTTTTTTTATTGCGAGTACGAAACTGCGATAAGTGAAATGTTGTGAAAGCACACAAAACGTCATGAACAAGCCAAATACTGCGTGTTGTACCGTTACAAGTGCGAAACTGCTATGTTGTGATATTCTGGTTAAAGCGCATGCAAGCATCGTGAAACCTTAAAGAACGAAGTCATTTAGCGAGATACAGCGTTCTGTACTGCAATAAGTTGGTGAAAAACTGTGAGGTTATGCAAATATCGTAATTGTGAACGAAACAGTGTAATAGAGCGTTTTTCAATACAAGTGCGAATTTTAGGTTAGGTTAAGATATGAACCGTCGTAAAACCGCATTAAACAATGTCACTTAGTGAGATGCAGTGTTTTTCACCGTTACAAGTCGGGGACTGCGATATCTAATGTGAAAGCGCTTGCAAACGTCGTTAGGTTAGGTTAGGTTAGGTTAGGTTACGTTAGGTTAGGTTAGGTTAGGTTAGGTTATATTAGGTTAGGTTAGGTTAGGTTAGGTTAAGATAAACCGCGCTAAAACCGCATTAAACAATGTCACTTAGTGAGATGCTGTGTTTTTCACCATAACAAGTCGGGAACTGCGATATCTAATGTGAAAGCGCATGAAACCGTCGTAATCTTGTAGAAAACATTGTAAAGTTGCGAGTAAAACGTTTTCTAATGATAGAAGTGCGAAGGTTAGGTTAGGTTAGGTTAGTTTAAGCTGGGTAGCGTCGTGAAACTACCAAAAACGACGTCATCTAACGAGATAGTGTTGTTATATTGCGAGTACGAAACTGCGATAGGTGAAATGTTGTGAAAGCACACAAAACGTCATGAACAAGCCAAATACTGCGTGTTGTACCGTTACAAGTGCGAAACTGCTATGTTGTGATATTCTCGTTAAAGCGCATGCAAGCATCGTGAAACCTTGAATGATGTCATTTAGCGAGAGACAGCGTTCTGTACTGTAATAAGTTGGTGAAAAACTGTGAGGTCATGCAAATATCGTAATTGTCAATGAAACAGTGTAATAGAGCGTTTTGAGATACAAGCGCGAATGTAAGGTTAGGTCAAGATATGAACCGTCGTAAAACCGCATTGAACAATGTCACTTTGTGAGATGCAGGTTTTTTCACCATTACAAGTCGGGAACTGCGATATCTATTGTGAAAGCGCATGAAACTGTCGTAATGTTGTAGAGAGCATGTTAGGTAGCGAGTAAAATGTTTTCTAACGATAGAAGTGCGAAGGTTATGTTAGGTTGAGTTATGTTAGTTTAAGGTAGGTAGCGTCGTGAGACCACCAAAAAGGACGTCATCTAACGAGATAGTGTTGTTTTATTGCATGTACGAAATTGCAATAGGTGAAATGTTGTGAAAGCACACAAAACGGCATGAAAAAGCCAAATACTGCGTGTTGTACCGTTACAAGTGCGAAACTACTGTGTTGTGATATTCTCGTTAAAGCGCATGCAAGCATCGTGAAACCTTAAAGAATGATGTCATTTAGCGATATACAGCGTTCTGTACTGTAATAGGTTGGAGAAAAACTGTGAGGTCATGCAAATATCTTAAATATGAACGAAACAGTGTGATAGAGCGTTTTTAGATACAAGTGCGAACGTTAGGTTCGGTGAAGATATGAACCGTCGTAAAACCGCATGAAACAATGTCACTAAGTGAGATGCAGTGTTTTTCACCATTACAAGTCGGGAACTGCGATATCTATTGTGAAAGCGCATGAAACTGTCGTAATGTTGTAGAGAGCATGTTAAGTAGCGAGTAAAATGTTTTCTAACGATAGAAGTGCGAAGGTTATATTAGGTTGAGTTATGTTAGTTTAAGGTAGGTAGCGTCGTGAGACCACCAAAAAGGACGTCATCTAACGAGATAGTGTTGTTTTATTGCATGTACGAAATTGCAATAGTTGAAATGTTGTGAAAGCACACAAAACGGCATGAACAAGCCAGATACTGCGTGTTGTACCGTTACAAGTGCGAAACTGCTATAATGTGATATTCTCGTTAAAGCGCATGCAAGCATCGTGAAACCTTAAAGAACGAAGTCATTTAGCGAGATACAGCGTTCTGTACTGCAATAAGTTGGTGAAAAACTGTGAGGTCAAGCAAATATCGTAATTGTGAACGAAACAGTGTAATTGAGCGTAATTAGATGCAAGTGCGAATGTTAGGTTAGGTTGAGATATCAACCGTCGTAAAACCGCATTAAACAATGTCACTTAGTTAGATATAGTGTTTTTCAACATTACAAGTCGGTAACTACGATATCTAATAGGAAAGCGCATGAAACCGTCGTAATCTTGTAGAAAACATTGTAAAGTTGCGAGTAAAATGTTTTCTACGATAGAAGTGCGAAGGTTAGGTTAGGTTAGGTTAGTTTAGGCTAGGTAGCGTCGTGAAACTACCAAAAACGACGTCATCTAACGAGATAGTGTTGTTTTATTGCGAGTATTAAACTGCGATAGGTGAAATGTTGTGAAAGCACACAAAACGGCATGAACAAGCCAAATACTGCGTGTTCTATTGTTACAAGTGCGAAACTGCTATATTGTGATATTCTCGTTAAAGCGCATGCAAGCATCGTGAAACCATAAAGAACAATGTCATTTAGCGAGATACAGCGTTCTGTACTGCAATAAGTTGGTGAAAAACTGTGAGGTTATGCAAATATCGTAATTGTGAACGAAACAGTGTAATAGAGCGTTTTTAGATACAAGTGCGAATGTTCGGTTAGGTAAAGATATGAACCGTCGTAAAACCGCATTAAGCAATGTCACTTAGTGAGATGCATTGTTTTTCACCATTACAAGTCGGGAACTGCGATATCTAGTGTGAAAGCGCTTGCAACCGTCGTTAGGTTAGGTTAGGTTAGGTTAGGTTTGGTTAGGTTAGGTTAGGTTAGGTTAGATTAGGTTAGGTTAAGTTGAGTTGGGTTAGGTTAGGTTAGGTTAGGTTACGTTGGGTTAGGTTAGGTTAGGTTAGGTTACGTTAGGTTAGGTTAGGTTAGGTAAGGATAATTTGGTTAGGTTAGGTAAGGTTAGGTTAGGTTAGGTTGGGGTGGGTGTTGGGTTGGGTTGGGTTGGGTTAGGTTTGGTTAGGTTAGGTTAGGTTACGTTAGGTTAGGTTAGGTTAGGTTACGTTAGGTTATGTTAGGTTAGGTTAGGTTACGTTAGGTTAGGTTAGATCAGGTAAGGTTAGGTTACGTTAGAATAGGTTAGGTTAGGTTAGGTTACGTTAGGTTAGGTTAGGTTAGGTTTGGTTAGGTTAGGTTAGGTTAGCTTAGGTTAGGTTAGGTTGGGTTGGGTTGGGTTAGGTTGGGTTAGGTTAGGTTAGGTTAGGTTGGGTTAGGTTAGTTTAGGTTAGGTTAGGTTAGGTTAGGTTAGGTTAGGTTGGGTTGGGTTAGGTTAGGTAAGGTTAGGTAAGGTTAGGTTAGGTTAGGTTAGGTTACGTTAGGTTCAGGTATGAACCGTCGTAAAACCGCGTTAAACAATGTCACTTAGTGAGATGCAGTGTTTTTCACCTTTACAAGTTGGGAACTGCGATATCTAATGTGAAAGCGCTTGAAACCGTCGTAATGTTGTAGAAAGCAATGTAAAGTAGCGAGTAAAACGTTTTCTAACGATAGAAGTCCGAAGGTTATGTTAGGTTGAGTTATGTTAGTTTAAGCTAGGTAGCGTCGTGAAACCACCAAAAACGACGTCATCTAACGAGATAGTGTTGTTTTATTGCGAGTACGAAACTGAGATAGGTGAAATGTTGTGAAAGCACACAAAACGTCATGAACAAGCCAAAATCTGCGTGTTGTACCGTTACAAGTGCGAAACTGCTATGTTGTGATATTCTCGTTAAAGCGCATGCAAGCATCGTGAAACCTTAAAGAACGAAGTCATTTAGTGAGATACAGCGTTCTGTACTGCAATAAGTTGGTGAAAAACTGTGAGGTTATGCAAATATCGTAATTGTGAACGAAACAGTGTAATAGGGCGTTTTTCAATACAAGTGCGATTGTTAGGTTAGGTTAAGATATGAACCGTCGTAAAACCGCATGAAACAATGTCACTAAGTGAGATGCAGTGTTTTTCACCATTACAAGTCGGGAACTGCGATATCTATTGTGAAAGCGCATGAAACTGTCGTAATGTTGTAGAGAGCATTGTAAAGTAGCGAGTAAAATGTTTTCTAACGATAGAAGTGCGAAGGTTATATTTGGTTGAGTTATGTTAGTTTAAGCTAGGTAGCGTCGTGAGACCACCAAAAAGGACGTCATCTAACGAGATAGTGTTGTTTTATTGCATGTACGAAATTGCAATAAGTGAAATGTTGTGAAAGCACACAAAACGGCATGAACAAGCCAGATACTGCGTGTTGTACCGTTACAAGTGCGAAACTGCTATAATGTGATATTCTCGTTAAAGCGCATGCAAGCATCGTGAAACCTTAAAGAACGAAGTCATTTAGCGAGATACAGCGTTCTGTGCTGCAATAAGTTGGTGAAAAACTGTGAGGTTATGCAAATATCGTAATTGTGAACGAAACAGTGTAATAGAGCGTTTTTCAATACAAGTGCGATTGTTAGGTTAGGTTAAGATATGAACCGTCGTAAAACCGCATTAAACAATGTCACTTAGTGAGATGCAGTGTTTTTCACCATTACAAGTCGGGAACTGCGATATCTAATGTGAAAGCGCTTGCAAACGTCGTTAGGTTAGGTTAGGTTAGGTTAGGCTAGGTTAGGTTACGTTAGGTTAGGTTAGGTTAGGTTTGGTTAGGTTAGGTTAGGTTAGGTTATGTTAGGTAAGGTTTGGTTAGGTTAGGTTAGGTTAGGTTGGGTTAGGTTAGGTTAGGTTAGGTTACGTTAGGTTAGGTTAGGTTACGTTAGGTTAGGTTAGGTTAGGTTAGGTAAGGATAATTTGGTTAGGTTAGGTAAGGATAATTTGGTTAGGTAAGGTAAGGTTAGGTTAGGTTAGGTTAGGTAGGGGTGGGTGTTGTTGGGTTGGGTTGGGTTGGGTTAGGTTTGGTTAGGTTAGGTTAGGTTACGTTAGGTTAGGTTAGGTTAGGTTAGGTTACGTTAGGTTATGTTAGGTTAGGTTAGGTTACGTTAGGTTAGGTTAGATCAGGTAAGGTTAGGTTACGTTAGAATAGGTTAGGTTAGGTTAGGTTACGTTAGGTTAGGTTAGGTTAGGTTTGGTTAGGTTAGGTTAGGTTAGCTTAGGTTAGGTTAGGTTGGGTTGGGTTGGGTTAGGTTGGGTTAGGTTAGGTTAGGTTGGGTTAGGTTAGTTTAGGTTAGGTTAGGTTAGGTTAGGTTGGGTTAGGTTAAGGTATGAACCGTCGTAAAACCACGTTAAACAATGTCACTTAGTGAGATGCAGTGTTTTTCACCTTTACAAGTTGGGAACTGCGATATCTAATGTGAAAGCGCTTGAAACCGTCGTAATGTTGTAGAAAGCAATGTAAAGTAGCGAGTAAAACGTTTTCTAACGATAGAAGTCCGAAGGTTATGTTAGGTTGAGTTATGTTAATTTTAGCTAGGTAGCGTCGTGAAACCACCAAAAACGACGTCATCTAACGAGATAGTGTTTTTTTATTGCGAGTACGAAACTGCGGTAGGTGAAATGTTGTGAAAGCACACAAAACGTCATGAACAAGCCAAATACTGCGTGTTGTACCGTTACAAGTGCGAAACTGCTATGTTGTGTTATTCTCGTTAAAGCGCATGCAAGCATCGTGAAACCTTAAAGAACGAAGTCATTTAGCGAGATACAGCGTTCTGTACTGCAATAGGTTGGTGAAAAACTGTGAGGTTATGCAAATATCGTAATTGTGAACGAAACAGTGTAATAGAGCGTTTTTCAATACAAGTGCGATTGTTAGGTTAGGTTAAGATATGAACCGTCGTAAAACCGCATTAAACAATGTCACTTAGTGAGATGCAGTGTTTTTCACCGTTACAAGTCGGGAACTGCGATATCTAATGTGAAAGCGCTTGCAAACGTCGTTAGGTTAGGTTAGGTTAGGTTAGGTTAGGTTACGTTAGGTTAGGTTAGGTTAGGTTAGGTTATATTAGGTTAGGTTAGGTCAGGTTAAGATAAACCGCGCTAAAACCGCATTAAACATTGTCACTTAGTGAGATGCTGTGTTTTTCACCATAACAAGTCGGGAACTGCGATATCTAATGTGAAAGCGCATGAAACCGTCGTAATCTTGGTGAAAACATTGTAAAGTAGCAAATAAAACGTTTTCTAACGATAGAAATGCGAAGGTTAGGTTAGGTTAGGTTAGTTTAAGCTAGGTAGCGTCGTGAAACCACCAAAAACGACGTCATCTGACGAGATAGTGTTGTTTTATTGCGAGTACGAAACTGCGATAGGTGAAATGTTGTGAAAGCACACAAAACGTCATGAACAAGCCAAATACTGCGTGTTGTACCGTTACAAGTGCGAAACTGCTATGTTGTGATATTCTCGTTAAAGCGCATGCAAGCATCGTGAAACCTTAAAGAACGAAGTCATTTAGCGAGATACAGCGTTCTGTACTGCAATAAGTTGGTGAAAAACTGTGAGGCTATGCAAATATCGTAATTGTGAACGAAACAGTGTAATTGAGCGTAATTAGATACAAGTGCGAATGTTAGGTTAGGTTGAGATATCAACCGTCGTAAAACCGCATTAAATAATGTCACTTAGTTAGATGTAGTGTTTTTCAACATTACAAGTCGGGAACTACGATATGTAATAGGAAAGCGCATGAAACCGTCGTAATCTTGTAGAAAACATTGTAAAGTTGCGAGTAAAACGTTTTCTAACGATAGAAGTGCGAAGGTTAGGTTAGGTATATTAGTTTAGGCTAGGTAGCGTCGTGAAACTACCAAAAACGACGTCATCTAACGAGATAGTGTTGTTTTATTGCGAGTAATAAACTGCGATAGGTGAAATGTTGTGAAAGCACACAAAACGGCATGAACAAGCCAAATACTGCGTGTTCTACCGTTACAAGTGCGAAACTGCTATATTGTGATATTCTCGTTAAATCGCATGCAAGCATCGTGAAACCATAAAGAACAATGTCATTTAGCGAGATACAGCGTTCTGTACCGCAATAAGTTGGTGAAAAACTGTGAGGTCATGCAAATACCGTAATTGTGAACGATACAGTGTAATAGAGCGTTTTGAGATACAAGCGCGATTGTTAGGTTAGGTTAAGATATGAACCGTCGTAAAACCGCATGAAACAATGTCACTAAGTGAGATGCAGTGTTTTTCACCATTACAAGTCGGGAACTGCAATATCTATTGTGAAAGCGCATGAAACTCTCGTAATGTTGTAGAGAGCATTATAAAGTAGCGAGTAAAATGTTTTCTAACGATAGAAGTGCGAAGGTTATATTAGGTTGAGTTATGTTAGTTTAAGCTAGGTAGCGTCGTGAGACCACCAAAAAGGACGTCATCTAACGAGATAGTGTTGTTTTATTGCATGTACGAAATTGCAATAGGTGAAATGTTGTGAAAGCACACAAAACGGCATGAACAAGCCAGATACTGCGTGTTGTACCGTTACAAGTGCGAAACTGCTATAATGTGATATTCTCGTTAAAGCGCATACAAGCATCGTGAAACCTTAAAGAACGAAGTCATTTAGCGAGATACAGCGTTCTGTACTGCAATAAGTTGGTGAAAAACTGTGAGCTTATGAATATATCGTAATTGTGAACGAAACAGTGTAATAGAGCGTTTTTCAATACAAGTGCGATTGTTAGGTTAGGTTAAGATATGAACCGTCGTAAAACCGCATTAAACAATGTCACTTAGTGAGATGCAGTGTTTTTCACCATTACAAGTCGGGAACTGCGATATCTAATGTGAAAGCGCTTGCAAACGTCGTTAGGTTAGGTTAGGTTAGGTTAGGCTAGGTTAGGTTACGTTAGGTTAGGTTAGGTTAGGTTTGGTTAGGTTAGGTTAGGTTAGGTTATGTTAGGTAAGGTTTGGTTAGGTTAGGTTAGGTTAGGTTGGGTTAGGTTAGGTTAGGTTAGGTTACGTTAGGTTAGGTTAGGTTACGTTAGGTTAGGTTAGGTTAGGTTAGGTAAGGATAATTTGGTTAGGTTAGGTAAGGATAATTTGGTTAGGTAAGGTAAGGTTAGGTTAGGTTAGGTTAGGTAGGGGTGGGTGTTGTTGGGTTGGGTTGGGTTGGGTTAGGTTTGGTTAGGTTAGGTTAGGTTACGTTAGGTTAGGTTTGGTTAGGTTAGGTTACGTTAGGTTATGTTAGGTTAGGTTAGGTTACGTTAGGTTAGGTTAGATCAGGTAAGGTTAGGTTACGTTAGAATAGGTTAGGTTAGGTTAGGTTACGTTAGGTTAGGTTAGGTTAGGTTTGGTTAGGTTAGGCTAGGTTAGCTTAGGTTAGGTTAGGTTGGGTTGGGTTGGGTTAGGTTGGGTTAGGTTAGGTTAGGTTGGGTTAGGTTAGTTTAGGTTAGGTTAGGTTAGGTTAGGTTGGGTTAGGTTAAGGTATGAACCGTCGTAAAACCACGTTAAACAATGTCACTTAGTGAGATGCAGTGTTTTTCACCTTTACAAGTTGGGAACTGCGATATCTAATGTGAAAGCGCTTGAAACCGTCGTAATGTTGTAGAAAGCAATGTAAAGTAGCGAGTAAAACGTTTTCTAACGATAGAAGTCCGAAGGTTATGTTAGGTTGAGTTATGTTAATTTTAGCTAGGTAGCGTCGTGAAACCACCAAAAACGACGTCATCTAACGAGATAGTGTTTTTTTATTGCGAGTACGAAACTGCGGTAGGTGAAATGTTGTGAAAGCACACAAAACGTCATGAACAAGCCAAATACTGCGTGTTGTACCGTTACAAGTGCGAAACTGCTATGTTGTGTTATTCTCGTTAAAGCGCATGCAAGCATCGTGAAACCTTAAAGAACGAAGTCATTTAGCGAGATACAGCGTTCTGTACTGCAATAGGTTGGTGAAAAACTGTGAGGTTATGCAAATATCGTAATTGTGAACGAAACAGTGTAATAGAGCGTTTTTCAATACAAGTGCGATTGTTAGGTTAGGTTAAGATATGAACCGTCGTAAAACCGCATTAAACAATGTCACTTAGTGAGATGCAGTGTTTTTCACCGTTACAAGTCGGGAACTGCGATATCTAATGTGAAAGCGCTTGCAAACGTCGTTAGGTTAGGTTAGGTTAGGTTAGGTTAGGTTACGTTAGGTTAGGTTAGGTTAGGTTAGGTTATATTAGGTTAGGTTAGGTCAGGTTAAGATAAACCGCGCTAAAACCGCATTAAACAATGTCACTTAGTGAGATGCTGTGTTTTTCACCATAACAAGTCGGGAACTGCGATATCTAATGTGAAAGCGCATGAAACCGTCGTAATCTTGGTGAAAACATTGTAAAGTAGCAAATAAAACGTTTTCTAACGATAGAAATGCGAAGGTTAGGTTAGGTTAGGTTAGTTTAAGCTAGGTAGCGTCGTGAAACCACAAAAAACGACGTCCTCTGACGAGATAGTGTTGTTTTATTGCGAGTACGAAACTGCGATAGGTGAAATGTTGTGGAAGCACACAAAACGTCATGAACAAGCCAAATACTGCGTGTTGTACCGTTACAAGTGCGAAACTGCTATGTTGTGATATTCTCGTTAAAGCGCATGCAAGCATCGTGAAACCTTAAAGAACGAAGTCATTTAGCGAGATACAGCGTTCTGTACTGCAATAAGTTGGTGAAAAACTGTGAGGCTATGCAAATATCGTAATTGTGAACGAAACAGTGTAATTGAGCGTAATTAGATACAAGTGCGAATGTTAGGTTAGGTTGAGATATCAACCGTCGTAAAACCGCATTAAATAATGTCACTTAGTTAGATGTAGTGTTTTTCAACATTACAAGTCGGGAACTACGATATGTAATAGGAAAGCGCATGAAACCGTCGTAATCTTGTAGAAAACATTGTAAAGTTGCGAGTAAAACGTTTTCTAACGATAGAAGTGCGAAGGTTAGGTTAGGTTAGGTTAGTTTAGGCTAGGTAGCGTCGTGAAACTACCAAAAACGACGTCATCTAACGAGATAGTGTTGTTTTATTGCGAGTAATAAACTGCGATAGGTGAAATGTTGTGAAAGCACACAAAACGGCATGAACAAGCCAAATACTGCGTGTTCTACCGTTACAAGTGCGAAACTGCTATATTGTGATATTCTCGTTAAATCGCATGCAAGCATCGTGAAACCATAAAGAACAATGTCATTTAGCGAGATACAGCGTTCTGTACTGCAATAAGTTGGTGAAAAACTGTGAGGTCATGCAAATATCGTAATTGTGAACGATACAGTGTAATAGAGCGTTTTGAGATACAAGCGCGATTGTTAGGTTAGGTTAAGATATGAACCGTCGTAAAACCGCATGAAACAATGTCACTAAGTGAGATGCAGTGTTTTTCACCATTACAAGTCGGGAACTGCGATATCTATTGTGAAAGCGCATGAAACTGTCGTAATGCTGTAGAGAGCATTATAGAGTAGCGAGTAAAATGTTTTCTAACGATAGAAGTGCGAAGGTTATATTAGGTTGAGTTATGTTAGTTTAAGCTAGGTAGCGTCGTGAGACCACCAAAAAGGACGTCATCTAACGAGATAGTGTTGTTTTATTGCATGTACGAAATTGCAATAGGTGAAATGTTGTGAAAGCACACAAAACGGCATGAACAAGCCAGATACTGCGTGTTGTACCGTTACAAGTGCGAAACTGCTATATTGTGATATTCTCGTTAAAGCGCATACAAACATCGTGAAACCATAAAGAACAATGTCATTTAGCGAGATACAGCGTTCTGTACTGCAATAAGTTGGTGAAAAACTGTGAGGTTATGCAAATATCGTAATTGTGAACGAAACAGTGTAACAGAGCGTTTTTAGATACAAGTGCGAATGTTCGGTTAGGTTAAGATATGAACCGTCGTAGAACCGCATTAAACAATGTCACTTAGTGAGATGCAGTGTTTTTCACCATTACAAGTCGGGAACTGCGATATCTAATGTGAAAGCGCTTGCAACCGTCGTTAGGTCAGGTTAGGTTAGGTTAGGTTAGGTTAGGTTAGGTTTGGTTAGGTTAGGTTAGGTTAGGTTAGATTAGGTTAGGTTGGGTTGAGTTGGGTTAGGTTATGTTAGGTTTCGTTGGGTTAAGTTAGGTTAGGTTAGGTTACGTTAGGTTAGGTTAGGTTACGTTAGGTTAGGTTAGGTTACGTTAGGTTAGGTTACGTTAGGTTAGGTTAGGTTAGGTAAGGATAATTTGGTTAGGTTAGGTAAGGTTAGGTTAGGTTAGGTTGGGGTGGGTGTTGTTGGGTTGGGTTGGGTTGGGTTAGGTTTATTTAGGTTAGGTTAGGTTACGTTAGGTTAGGTTAGGTTAGGTTACGTTAGGTTATGTTATGTTAGGTTACGTTAGGTTAGGTTAGATCAGGTAAGGTTAGGTTACGTTAGAATAGGTTAGGTTAGGTTAGGTTACGTTAGGTTAGGTTATGTTAGGTTTGGTTAGGTTAGGTTAGGTTAGCTTAGGTTAGGTTAGGTTGGGTTGGGTTGGGTTAGGTTGGGTTAGGTTAGGTTAGGTTAGGTTGGGTTAGGTTAGTTTAGGTTAGGTTAGGTTAGGTTAGGTTGGGTTGGGTTGAGTTAGGTTAGGTTAGGTTAGGTTAGGTAAGGTTAGGTTAGGTTAGGTTAGGTTAGGTTAGGTTCAGGTATGAACCGTCGTAAAACCGCGTTAAACAATGTCACTTAGTGAGATGCAGTGTTTTTCACCTTTACAAGTTGGGAACTGCGATATCTAATGTGAAAGCGCTTGAAACCGTCGTAATGTTGAAGAAAGCAATGTAAAGTAGCGAGTAAAACGTTTTCTAACGATAGAAGTCCGAAGGTTATGTTAGGTTGAGTTATGTTAGTTTAAGCTAGGTAGCGTCGTGAAACCACCAAAAACAACGTCATCTAACGAGATAGTGTTGTTTTATTGCGAGTACGAAACTGCGATAGGTGAAATGTTGTGAAAGCACACAAAACGTCATGAACAAGCCAAATACTGCGTGTTGTACCGTTACAAGTGCGGAACTGCTATGTTGTGATATTCTCGTTAAAGCGCATGCAAGCATCGTGAAACCTTAAAGAATGATGTCATTTAGCGAGAAACAGCGTTCTGTACTGTAATAAGTTGGTGAAAAACTGTTAGGTCATGCAAACATCGTAATTGTGAACGAAACAGTGTAATAGAGCGTTTTGAGATACAAGCGCGAATGTTAGGTTAGGTTAAGATATGAACCGTCGTAAAACCGCATGGAACAATGTCACTTTGTGAGATGCAGGTTTTTTCACCATTACAAGTCGGGAACTGCGATATCTAATGTGAAAGTGCATGAAACCGTCGTAATGTTGTAGAGAGCATTGTAAAGTAGCGAGTAGAACGTTTTCTAACGATAGAAGTGCGAAGGTTATGTTAGGTTGAATTATGTTAGTTTAAGCTAGGTAGCGTCGTGAAACCACCAAAAAAGACATCATCTAACGAGATATAATTGTTTTATTTCATGTACGAAACTGCAATAGGTGAAATGTTGTGTAAGCACACAAAACGGCATGAAAAAGCCAAATACTGCGTGTTGTACCGTTACAAGTGCGAAACTGCTATGTTGTGATATTCTCGTTAAAGCGCATGCAAGCATCGTGAAGCCTTAAAGAATGATGTCATTTAGCGATATACAGCGTTCTGTACTGTAATAAGTTGGAGAAAAACTGTGAGGTCATGCAAATATCTTAAATATGAACGAAACAGTGTGATAGAGCGTTTTTAGATACAAGTGCGAACGTTAGGTTCGGTTAAGATATGAACCGTCGTAAAACCGCATGAAACAATGTCACTAAGTGAGATGCAGTGTTTTTCACCATTACAAGTCGGGAACTGGGATATCTATTGTGAAAGCGCATGAAACTGTCCTAATATTGTAGAGAGCATTGTAAAGTAGCGAGTAAAATGTTTTCTAACGATAGAAGTGCGAAGGTTATATTAGGTTGAGTTATGTTAGTTTAAGCTAGGTAGCGTCGTGAGACCACCAAAAAGGACGTCATCTAACGAGATAGTGTTGTTTTATTGCATGTACGAAATTGCAATAGGTGAAATGTTGTGAAAGCACACAAAACGGCATGAAGAAGCCAGATACTGCGTGTTGTACCGTTACAAGTGCGAAACTGCTATAATGTGATATTCTCGTTAAAGCGCATGCAAGCATCGTGAAACTTAAAGAACGAAGTCATTTAGCGAGATACAGAGTTCTGTACTGCAATAAGTTGGTGAAAAACTGTGAGGTTATGCAAATATCGTAATTGTGAACGAAACAGTGTAATAGAACGTTTTTCAATACAAGTGCGATTGTTAGGTTAGGTTAAGATATGAACCGTCGTAAAACCGCATTAAACAATGTCACTTAGTGAGATGCAGTGTTTTTCACCATTACAAGTCGGGAACTGCGATATCTAATGTGAAAGCGCTTGCAAACGTCGTTAGGTTAGGTTAGGTTAGGTTAGGTTACGTTAGGTTAGGTTAGGTTAGGCTTGGTCAGGTTAGGTTAGGTTAGGTTATGTTAGGTAAGGTTTGGTTAGGTTAGAATAGGTTAGGTTGGGTTAAGTAAGGTTAGGTTAGGTTGGGTTAGGTTAGGTTAGGTTAGGTTAAGATATGAACCGCGCTAAAACCGCATTAAACAATGTCACTTAGTGAGATGCTGTGTTTTTCACCATTACAAGTCGGGAACTGCGATATCTAATGTGAAAGCGCATGAAACCGTCGTAATCTTGTAGAAAACATTGTAAAGTAGCGAATAAAACGTTTTCTAACGATAGAAGTGCGAAGGTTAGGTTAGTTTGAGCTAGGTAGCGTCGTGAAACCACCAAAAACGATGTCATCTAACGAGATAGTGTTGTTTTATTGCGAGTACGAAACTGCGATAGGTGAAATATTGTGAAAGCACACATAATGGCATGAACTAGCCAGATACTGCGTCTTGTGCCGTTACAAGTGCGAAACTGCTTTATTGTGATATTCTCGTTAAAGCGCATGCAAGTATCGTGAAACCCTAAAGAACGATGTCATTTAGCGAGATACAGCGTTCTGTATTGTAATAAGTTGGTGAGAAACTGTGAGGTCAAGCAAATATTGTAATTGTGAACGAAACAGTGTAATTGAGCGTAATTAGATACAAGTGCGAATGTTAGGTTAGGTTGAGATATCAACCGTCGTAAAACCGCATTAAACAATGTCACTTAGTGAGATGCAGTGTTTTTCACCATTACAAGTCGGGAACTGCGATATCTAATGTGAAAGCGCTTGCAACCGTCGTTAGGTCAGGTTAGGTTAGGTTAGGTTAGGTTAGGTTTGGTTAGGTTAGGTTAGGTTAGGTTAGATTAGGTTAGGTTGGGTTGAGTTGGGTTAGGTTAGGTTAGGTTACGTTGGGTTAGGTTAGGTTAGGTTAGGTTACGTTAGGTTAGGTTAGGTTACGTTAGGTTAGGTTAGGTTAGGTTACGTTAGGTTAGGTTAGGTTAGGTAAGGATAATTTGGTTAGGTTAGGTAAGGTTAGGTTAGGTTAGGTTGGGGTGGGTGTTGTTGGGTTGGGTTGGGTTGGGTTAGGTTTGATTAGGTTAGGTTAGGTTACGTTAGGTTAGGTTAGGTTAGGTTACGTTAGGTTATGTTAGGTTAGGTTAGGTTACGTTAGGTTAGGTTAGATCAGGTAAGGTTAGGTTACGTAGAATAGGTTACGTTAGGTTACGTTAGGTTAGGTTAGGTTAGGTTTGGTTAGGTTAGGTTAGGTTAGCTTAGGTTAGGTTAGGTTGGGTTGGGTTGGGTTAGGTTGGGTTAGGTTAGGTTAGGTTAGGTTAGGTTGGGTTAGGTTAGTTTAGGTTAGGTTAGGTTAGGTTAGGTTGGGTTGGGTTGGGTTCAGGTATGAACCGTCGTAAAACCGCGTTAAACAATGTCACTTAGTGAGATGCAGTGTTTTTCACCTTTACAAGTTGGGAACTGCGATATCTAATGTGAAAGCGCTTGAAACCGTCGTAATGTTGTAGAAAGCAATGTAAAGTAGCGAGTAAAACGTTTTCTAACGATAGAAGTCCGAAGGTTATGTTAGGTTGAGTTATGTTAGTTTAAGCTAGGTAGCGTCGTGAAACCACCAAAAACGACGTCATCTAACGAGATAGTGTTGTTTTATTGCGAGTACGAAACTGCGATAGGTGAAATGTTGTGAAAGCACACAAAACGTCATGAACAAGCCAAATACTGCGTGTTGTACAGTTACAAGTGCGGAACTGCTATTTTGTGATATTCTCGTTAAAGCGCATGCAAGCATCGTGAAACCTTAAAGAATGATGTCATTTAGCGAGAGACAGCGTTCTGTACTGTAATAAGTTGGTGAAAAACTGTGAGGTCATGCAAATATCGTAATTGTGAACGAAACAGTGTAATAGAGCGTTTTGAGACACAAGCGCGAATGTTAGGTTAGGTTAAGATATGAACCGTCGTAAAACCGCATTGAACAATGTCACTTTGTGAGATGCAGGTTTTTTCACCATTAAAAGTCGGGAACTGCGATATCCAATGTGAAAGTGCATGAAACCGTCGTAATGTTGTAGAGAGCATTGTAAAGTAGCGAGTAGAACGTTTTCTAACGATAGAAGTGCGAAGGTTATGTTAGGTTGAATTATGTTAGTTTAAGCTAGGTAGCGTCGTGAAACCACCAAAAAAGACATCATCTAACGAGATATAATTGTTTTATTTCATGTACGAAACTGCAATAGGTGAAATGTTGTGAAAGCACACAAAACGGCATGAAAAAGCCAAATACTGCGTGTTGTACCGTTACAAGTGCGAAACTGCTATGTTGTGATATTCTCGTTAAAGCGCATGCAAGCATCGTGAAACCATAAAGAATGATGTCATTTAGCGATATACAGCGTTCTGTACTGTAATAAGTTGGAGAAAAACTGTGAGGTCATGCAAATATCTTAAATATGAACGAAACAGTGTGATAGAGCGTTTTTAGATACAAGTGCGAACGTTAGGTTCGGTTAAGATATGAACCGTCGTAAAACCGCATGAAACAATGTCACAAAGTGAGATGCAGTGTTTTTCACCATTACAAGTCGGGAACTGCGATATCTATTGTGAAAGCGCATGAAACCGTCGTAATGTTGTAGAGAGCATTATAAAGTAGCGAGTAAAATGTTTTCTAACGATAGAAGTGCGAAGGTTATATTAGGTTGAGTTATGTTAGTTTAAGCTAGGTAGCGTCGTGAGACCACCAAAAAGGACGTCATCTAACGAGATAGTGTTGTTTTATTGCATGTACGAAATCGCAATAGGTGAAATGTTGTGAAAGCACACAAAACGGCATGAACAAGCCAGATACTGCGTGTTGTACCGTTACAAGTGCGAAACGGCTATAATGTGATATTCTCGTTAAAGCGCATACAAGCATCGTGAAACCTTAAAGAACGAAGTCATTTAGCGAGATACAGCGTTCTGTACTGCAATAAGTTGGTGAAAAACTGTGAGCTTATGAATATATCGTAATTGTGAACGAAACAGTGTAATAGAGCGTTTTTCAATACAAGTGCGATTGTTAGGTTAGGTTAAGATATGAACCGTCGTAAAACCGCATTAAACAATGTCACTTAGTGAGATGCAGTGTTTTTCACCATTACAAGTCGGGAACTGCGATATCTAATGTGAAAGCGCTTGCAAACGTCGTTAGGTTAGTTTAGGCTAGGTTAGGTTAGGTTAGGTTACGTTAGGTTAGGTTAGGTTTGGTCAGGTTAGGTTAGGTTAGGTTATGTTAGGTAAGGTTTGGTTAGGTTAGGTTAGGTTAGGTTGGGTTAGGTTGCGTTAAGTAAGGTTAGGTTAGGTTAGGTTGGGTTAGGTTAGGTTAGGTTAGGTTAGGTTAGGTTAGGTTAAGATATGAACCGCGCTAAAACCGCATTAAAAAATGTCACTTAGTGAGATGCTGTGCTTTTCACCATTACAAGTCGGGAACTGCGATATCTAATGTGAAAGCGCATGAAACCGTCGTAATCTTGTAGAAAACATTGTAAAGTAGCGAATAAAACGTTTTCTAACGATAGAAGTGCGAAGGTTAGGTGAGTTTGAGCTAGGTAGCGTCGTGAAACCACCAAAAACGATGTCATCTAACGAGATAGTGTTGTTTTATTGCGAGTACGAAACTGCGATAGGTGAAATATTGTGAAAGCACACATAATGGCATGAACTAGCCAGATACTGCGTCTTGTGCCGTTACAAGTGCGAAACTGCTTTATTGTGATATTCTCGTTAAAGCGCATGCAAGTTTCGTGAAACCCTAAAGAACGATGTCATTTAGCGAGATACATCGTTCTGTATTGTAATAAGTTGGTGAGAAACTGTTAGGGCAAGCAAATATCGTAATTGTGAACGAAACAGTGTAATTGAGCGTAATTAGATACAAGTGCGAATGTTAGGTTAGGTTGAGATATCAACCGTCGTAAAACCGCATTAAACAATGTCACTTAGTTAGATGTAGTGTTTTTCAACATTACAAGTCGGGAACCACGATATCTAATAGGAAAGCGCATGAAACCGTCGTAATCTTGTAGAAAACATTGTAAAGTTGCGAGTAAAACGTTTTCTAACGATAGAAGTGCGAAGGTTAGGTTAGGTTAGTTTAAGCTAGGAAGCGTCGTGAAACTACCAAAAACGACGTCATCTAACGAGATAGTGTTGTTTTATTGCGAGTATTAAACTGCGATAGGTGAAATGTTGTGAAAGCACACAAAACGGCATGAACAAGCCAAATACTGCGTGTTCTACCGTTACAAGTGCGAAACTGCTATATTGTGATATTCTCGTTAAAGCGCATGCAAGCATCGTGAAACCATAAAGAACAATGTCATTTAGCGAGATACAGCGTTCTGTACTGCAATTAGTTGGTGAAAAACTGTGAGGTTATGCAAATATCGTAATTGTGAACGAAACAGTGTAATAGAGCGTTTTTAGATACAAGTGCGAATGTTCGGTTAGGTTAAGATATGAACCGTCGTAAAACCGCATTAAACAATGTCACTTAGTGAGATGCAGTGTTTTTCACCATTACAAGTCGGGAACTGCGATATCTAATGTGAAAGCGCTTGCAACCGTCGTTAGGTTAGGTTAGGTTAGGTTAGGTTTGGTTTGGTTAGGTTAGGTTAGGTTAGGTTAGATTAGGTTAGGTTGGGTTGAGTTGGGTTAGGTTAGGTTAGGTTAGGTTACGTTGGGTTAGGTTAGGTTAGGTTGGGTTACGTTAGGTTAGGTTAGGTTACGTTAGGTTAGGTTAGGTTAGGTTAGGTTACGTTAGGTTAGGTTAGGTTAGGTAAGGATAATTTGGTTAGGTTAGGTAAGGTTAGGTTAGGTTAGGTTGGGGTGGGTGTTGTTGGGTTGGGTTGGGTTGGCTTAGGTTTGGTTAGGTTAGGTTAGGTTACGTTAGGTTAGGTTAGGTTAGGTTACGTTAGGTTATGTTAGGTTAGGTTAGGTTACGTTAGGTTAGGTTAGATCAGGTAAGGTTAGGTTACGTTAGAATAGGTTAGGTTAGATTAGGTTACGTTAGGTTAGGTTAGGTTAGGTGAGGTTTGGTTAGGTTAGGTTAGGTTAGCTTAGGTTAGGTTAGGTTGGGTTGGGTTGGGTTAGGTTGGGTTAGGTTAGGTTAGGTTAGGTTAGGTTGGGTTAGGTTAGTTTAGGTTAGGTTAGGTTAGGTTAGGTTGGGTTGGGTTGGGTTAGGTTAGGTTAGGTTAGGTTAGGTAAGGTTAGGTTAGGTTAGGTTAGGTTACGTTAGGTTCAGGTATGAACCGTCGTAAAACCGCGTTAAACAATGTCACTTAGTGAGATGCAGTGTTTTTCACCTTTACAAGTTGGGAACTGCGATATCTAATGTTAAAGCGCTTGAAACCGTCGTAATGGTATAGAAAGCAATGTAAAGTAGCGAGTAAAACGTTTTCTAACGATAGAAGTCCGAAGGTTATGTTAGGTTGAGTTATGTTAGTTTAAGCTAGGTAGCGTCGTGAAACCACCAAAAACGACGTCATCTAACGAGATAGTGTTGTTTTATTGCGAGTACAAAACTGCGATAGGTGAAATGTTGTGAAAGCACACAAAACGTCAGGAACAAGCCAAATACTGCGTGTTGTACCGTTACAAGTGCGAAACTGCTATGTTGTGATATTCTCGTTAAAGCGCATGCAAGCATCGTGAAACCTTAAAGAATGATGTCATTAGCGAGAGACAGCGTTCTGTACTGTATTAAGTTGGTGAAAAACTGTGAGGTAATGCAAATATCGTAATTGTGAACGAAACAGTGTAATAGAGCGTTTTGAGATACAAGCGCGATTGTTAGGTTAGGTTAAGATATGAACCGTCGTAAAACCGCATTGAACAATGTCACTTAGTGAGATGCAGGTTTTTTCACCCTTACAAGTCGGGAACTGCGATATCTAATGTGAAAGTGCATGAAACCGTAATAATGTTGTAGAGAGCATTGTAAAGTAGCGAGTAAAACGTTTTCTAACGATAGAAGTGCAAAGGTTATGTTAGGTTGAATTATGTTAGTTTAAGCTAGGTAGCGTCGTGAAACCACCAAAAAAGACATCATCTAACGAGATATAATTGTTTTATTTCATGTACGAAACTGCAATAGGGGAAATGTTGTGAAAGCACACAAAACGGCATGAAAAAGCCAAATACTGCGTGTTGCACCGTTACAAGTGCGAAACTGCTATGTTGTGATATTCTCGTTAAAGCGCATGCAAGCGTCGTGAAACCTTAAAGAATGATGTCATTTAGCGATATACAGCGTTCTGTACTGTAATAAGTTGGAGAAAAACTGTGAGGTCATGCAAATATCTTAAATATGAACGAAGCAGTGTGATAGAGCGTTTTTAGATACAAGTGCGAACGTTAGGTTCGGTTAAGATATGAACCATCGTAAAACCGCATGAAACAATGTCACTAAGTGAGATGCAGTGTTTTTCACCATTACAAGTCGGGAACTGCGATATCTATTGTGAAAGCGCATGAAACTGTCGTAATGTTGTAGAGAGCATTGTAAAGTAGCGAGTAAAATGTTTTCTAACGATGGAAGTGCGAAGGTTATATTAGGTTGAGTTATGTTAGTTTAAGCTAGGTAGCGTCGTGAGACCACCAAAAAGGACGTCATCTAACGAGATAGTGTTGTTTTATTGCATGTACGAAATTGCAATAGGTGAAATGTAGTGAAAGCACACAAAACGGCATGAACAAGCCAGATACTGCGTGTTGTACCGTTACAAGTGCGAAACTGCTATAATGTGATATTCTCGTTAAAGCGCATGCAGGCATCGTGAAACCTTAAAGAACGAAGTCATTTAGCGAGATACAGCGTTCTGTACTGCAATAAGTTGGTGAAAAACTGTGAGGTTATGCAAATATCGTAATTGTGAACGAAACAGTGTAATAGAGCGTTTTTCAATACAAGTGCGATTGTTAGGTTAGGTTAAGATATGAACCGTCGTAAAACCGCATTAAACAATGTCACTTAGTGAGATGCAGTGTTTTTCACCATTACAAGTCGGGAACTGCGATATCTAATGTGAAAGCGCTTGCAAACGTCGTTAGGTTAGGTTAGGTTAGGTTAGGCTAGGTTAGGTTACGTTAGGTTAGGTTAGGTTAGGTTTGGTTAGGTTAGGTTAGGTTAGGTTATGTTAGGTAAGGTTTGGTTAGGTTAGGTTAGGTTAGGTTAGGTTACGTTAGGTTAGGTTAGGTTACGTTAGGTTAGGTTAGGTTAGGTTAGGTTAGGTAAGGATAATTTGGTTAGGTTAGGTAAGGATAATTTGGTTAGGTAAGGTAAGGTTAGGTTAGGTTAGGTTAGGTTGGGGTGGGTGTTGTTGGGTTGGGTTGGGTTGGGTTAGGTTTGGTTAGGTTAGGTTAGGTTACGTTAGGTTAGGTTACGTTAGGTTATGTTAGGTTAGGTTAGGTTACGTTAGGTTAGGTTAGATCAGGTAAGGTTAGGTTACGTTAGAATAGGTTATGTTAGGTTAGGTTACGTTAGGTTAGGTTAGGTTAGGTTTGGTTAGGTTAGGTTAGGTTAGCTTAAGTTAGGTTAGGTTGGGTTGGGTTGGGTTAGGTTGGGTTAGGTTAGGTTAGGTTGGGTTAGGTTAGTTTAGGTTAGCTTAGGTTAGGTTAGGTTGGGTTGGGTTGGATTAGGTTAGGTTAGGTTAGGTAAGGTTAGGTTAGGTTAGGTTAGGTTACGTTAGGTTAAGGTATGAACCGTCGTAAAACCGCGTTAAACAATGTCACTTAGTGAGATGCAGTGTTTTTCACCTTTACAAGTTGGGAACTGCGATATCTAATGTGAAAGCGCTTGAAACCGTCGTAATGTTGTAGAAAGCAATGTAAAGTAGCGATTAAAACGTTTTCTAACGATAGAAGTCCGAAGGTTATGTTAGGTTGAGTTATGTTAACTTTAGCTAGGTAGCGTCGTGAAACCACCAAAAACGACGTCATCTAACAAGATAGTGTTTTTTTATTGCGAGTACGAAACTGCGATAGGTGAAATGTTGTGAAAGCACACAAAACGTCATGAACAAGCCAAATACTGCGTGTTGTACCGTAACAAGTGCGAAACTGCTATGTTGTGATATTCTCGTTAAAGCGCATGCAAGCATCGTGAAAACTTAAAGAACGAAGTCATTTAGCGAGATACAGCGTTCTGTACTGCAATAGGTTGGTGAAAAACTGTGAGGTTATGCAAATATCGTAATTGTGAACGAAACAGTGTAATAGAGCGTTTTTCAATACAAGTGCGATTGTTAGGTTAGGTTAAGATTTGAACCGTCGTAAAACCGCATTGAACAATGTCACTTAGTGAGATGCAGTGTTTTTCACCGTTACAAGTCGGGAACTGCGATATCTAATATGAAAGTGCTTGCAAACGTCGTTAGGTTAGGTTAGGTTAGGTTACGTTAGGTTAGGTTAGGTTAGGTTATATTAGGTTAGGTTAGGTTAGGTTAAGATAAACCGCGCTAAAACCGCATTAAACAATGTCACTTAGTGAGACGCTGTGTTTTTCACCATAACAAGTCGGGAACTGCGATATCTAATGTGAAAGCGCATGAAACCGTCGTAATCTTGTAGAAAACATTGTAAAGTAGCGAATAAAACGTTTTCTAACGATAGAAGTGCGAAGGTTAGGTTAGTTTGAGCTAGGTAGCGTCGTGAAACCACCAAAAACGATGTCATCTAACGAGATAGTGTTGTTTTATTGCGAGTACGAAACTGCGATAGGTGAAATATTGTGAAAGCACACAAAATGGCATGAACTAGCCAGATACTGCGTCTTGTGCCGTTACAAGTGCGAAACTGCTTTATTGTGATATTCTCGTTAAAGCGCATGTCATTATCGTGAAACCCTAAAGAACGATGTCATTTAGCGAGATACAGCGTTCTGTATTGTAATAAGTTGGTGAGAAACTGTGAGGTCAAGCAAATATCGTAATTGTGAACGAAACAGTGTAATTGAGCGTAATTAGATACAAGTGCGAATGTTAGGTTAGGTTGAGATATCAACCGTCGTAAAACCGCGTTAAACAATGTCACTTAGTGAGATGCAGTGTTTTTCACCTTTACAAGTTGGGAACTGCGATATCTAATGTGAAAGCGCTTGAAACCGTCGTAATGTTGTAGAAAGCGATATCTAATGTGAAAGCGCTTGAAACCGTCGTAATGTTGTAGAAAGCAATGTAAAGTAGCGAGAAAACGTTTTCTAACGATAGAAGTCCGAAGGTTATGTTAGGTTGAGTTATGTTAGTTTAAGCTAGGTAGCGTCGTGAAACTACCAAAAACGATGTCATCTAACGAGATAGTGTTGTTTTATTGCGAGTACGAAACTGCAATAGGTGAAATGTTCTGAAAGCACACAAAACGGCATGAACAAGCCAGATACTGCGTGTTGTACCGTTACAAGTGCGAAACTGCTAAATGTGATATTCTCGTTAAAGCGCATGCAAGCATTGCGAAACCTTAAAGAACGAAGTCATTTAGCGAGATACAGCGTTCTGTACTGCAATAAGTTGGTGAAAAACTGTGAGGTTATGCAAATATCGTAATTGTGAACGAAACAGTGTAATAGAGCGTTTTTCAATACAAGTGCGAATCTTAAGTTAGGTTAAGATATGAACCGTCGTAAAACCGCATTAAACAATGTCACTTAGTGAGATGCAGTGTTTTTCACCATTACAAGTCGGGAACTGCGATATCTAATGTGAAAGCGCTTGCAAACGTCGTTAGGTTAGGTTAGGTTAGGTTAGGTTACGTTAGGTTAGGTTAGGTTAGGTTTGGTTTGGTTAGGTTAGGTTAGGTTAGGTTAGGTTATGTTAGGTAAGGTTTGGTTAGGTTAGGTTAGGTTAGGTTTGGTTAGGTTGGGTTAAGTAAGGTTAGGTTAGGTTGGGTTAGGTTAGGTTAGGTTAGGTTAGGTTAGGTTAGGTTAAGATATGAACCGCGCTAAAACCGCATTAAACAATGTCACTTAGTGAGATGCTGTGTTTTTCACCATTACAAGTCGGGAACTGCGATATCTAATGTGAAAGCGCATGAAACCGTCGTAATCTTGTAGAAAACATTGTAAAGTAGCGAATAAAACGTTTTCTAACGATAGAAGTGCGAAGGTTAGGTTAGTTTGAGCTAGGTAGCGTCATGAAACCACCAAAAACGATGTCATCTAACGAGATAGTGTTGTTTTATCGCGAGTACGAAACTGCGATAGGTGAAATATTGTGAAAGCACACAAAATGGCATGAACTAGCCAGATACTGCGTCTTGTGCCGTTACAAGTGCGAAACTGCTTTATTGTGATATTCTCGTTAAAGCGCATGCAAGTATCGTGAAACCCTAAAGAACGATGTCATTTAGCGATATACAGCGTTCTGTATTGTAATAAGTTTGTGAGAAACTGTGAGGTCATGCAAATATCTTAAATATGAACGAAACAGTGTGATAGAGCGTAATAAGATACAAGTGCGAATGTTAGGTTAGGTTGAGATATCAACCGTCGTAAAACCGCATTAAACAATGTCACTTAGTTAGATGTAGTGTTTTTCAACATTACAAGTCGGGAACTACGATATCTAATAGGAAAGCGCATGAAACCGTCGTAATATTGTAGAAAACATTGTAAAGTTGCGAGTAAAACGTTTTCTAACGATAGAAGTGCGAAGGTTAGGTTAGGTTAGGTTAGTTTAAGCTAGGTAGCGTCGTGAAACTACCAAAAACGACGTCATCTAACGAGAAAGTGTTGTTTTATTGCGAGTATTAAACTGCGATAGGTGAAATGTTGTGAAAGCACACAAAACGGCATGAACAAGCCAAATACTGCGTGTTCTACCGTTACAAGTGCGAAACTGCTATATTGTGATATTCTCGTTAAAGCGCATGCAAGCATCGTGAAACCATAAAGAACAATGTCGTTTAGCGAGATACAGCGTTCTGTACTGCAATAAGTTGGTGAAAAACTGTGAGGTTATGCAAATATCGTAATTGTGAACGAAACAGTGTAATAGAGCGTTTTTAGATACAAGTGCCAATATTCGGTTAGGTTAAGATATAAACCGTCGTAAAACCGCATTAAACAATGTCACTTAGTGAGATGCAGTGTTTTTCACCATTACAAGTCGGGAACTGCGATATCTAATGTGAAACCGCTTGCAACCGTCGTTAGGTCAGGTTAGGTTAGGTTAGGTTAGGTTAGGTTTGGTTAGGTTAGGTTAGGTTAGGTTAGATTAGGTTAGGTTGGGTTGAGTTGGGTTAGGTTAGGTTAGGTTACGTTGGGTTGGGTTAGGTTAGGTTACGTTAGGTTAGGTTAGGTTACGTTAGGTTAGGTTAGGTTAGGTTACGTTAGGTTAGGTTAGGTTAGGTAAGGATAATTTGGTTAGGTTAGGTAAGGTTAGGTTAGGTTAGGTTGGGGTGGGTGTTGTTGGGTTGGGTGGGGTTGGGTTAGGTTTGGTTAGGTTAGGTTAGGTTACGTTAGGTTAGGTTAGGTTAGGTTACGTTAGGTTATGTTAGGTTAGGTTACGTTAGGTTAGGTTAGATCAGGTAAGGTTAGGTTACGTTAGAATAGGTTAGGTTAGGTTACGTTAGGTTAGGTTAGGTTAGGTCAGGTTTGGTTAGGTTAGGTTAGGTTAGCTTAGGTTAGGTTAGGTTGGGTTGGGTTGGGTTAGGTTGGGTTAGGTTAGGTTAGGTTAGGTTAGGTTGGGTTAGGTCAGTTTAGGTTAGGTTAGGTTAGGTTAGGTTGGGTTGGGTTGGGTTAGATTAGGTTAGGTTAGGTAAGGTTAGGTTAGGTTAGGTTAGGTTACGTTAGGTTCAGGTATGAACCGTCGTACAACCGCGTTAAACAATGTCACTTAGTGAGATGCAGTGTTTTTCACCTTTACAAGTTGGGAACTGCGATATCTAATGTGAAAGCGCTTGAAACCGTCGTAATGTTGTAGAAAGCAATGTAAAGTAGCGAGTAAAACGTTTTCTAACGATAGAAGTCCGAAGGTTCTGTTAGGTTGAGTTATGTTAGTTTAGGCTAGGTAGCGTCGTGAAACCACCAAAAACGACGTCATCTAACGAGATAGTGTTGTTTTATTGCGAGTACGAAACTGCGATAGGTGCAATGTTGTGAAAGCACACAAAACGTCATGAACAAGCCAAATACTGCGTGTTGTACCGTTACAAGTGCGAAACTGCTATGTTGTGATATTCTCGTTAAAGCGCATGCAAGCATCGTGAAACCTTAAAGAATGATGTCATTTAGCGATATACAGCGTTCTGTACTGTAATAAGTTGGAGAAAAACTGTGAGGTCATGCAAATATCTTAAATATGAACGAAACAGTGTGATAGAGCGTTTTTAGATACAAGTGCGAACGTTAGGTTCGGTTAAGATATGAACCGTCGTAAAACCGCATGAAACAATGTCACTAAGTGAGATGCAGTGTTTTTCACCATTACAAGTCGGGAACTGCGATATCTATTGTGAAAGCGCATGAAACTGTCGTATTGTTGTAGAGAGCATTGTAAAGTAGCGAGTAAAATGTTTTCTAACGACAGAAGTGCGAAGGTTATATTAGGTTGAGTTATCTTAGTTTAAGCTAGGTAGCGTCGTGAGACCACCAAAAAGGACGTCATCTAACGAGATAGTGTTGTTTTATTGCATGTACGAAATTGCAATAGGTGAAATGTTGTGAAAGCACACAAAACGGCATGAACAAGCCAGATACTGCGTGTTGTACCGTTACAAGTGCGAAACTGCTATAATGTGATATTGTCGTTAGAGCGCATGCAAGCATCGTGAAACCTTAAAGAACGAAGTCATTTAGCGAGATACAGCGTTCTGTACTGCAATAAGTTGGTGAAAAACTGTGAGGTTATGCAAATAACGTAATTGTGAACGAAACAGTGTAATAGAGCGTTTTTCAATACAAGTGCGATTGTTAGGTTAGGTTAAGATATGAACCGTCGTAAAACCACATTAAACAATGTCACTCAGTGAGATGCAGTGTTTTTCAACATTACAAGTCGGGAACTGCGATATCTTATGTGAAAGCGCTTGCAAACGTCGTTAGGTTAGGTTAGGTTAGGTTAGGTTAGGTTACGTTAGGTTAGGTTAGGTTAGGTATGGTCAGGTTAGGTTAGGTTAGGTTATGTTAGGTAAGGTTTGGTTAGGTTAGGTTAGGTTAGCTTGGGTTAGGTTGGGTTAAGTAAGGTTAGGTTAGGTTGGGTTAGGTTAGGTTAGGTTAGGTTAAGATATGAACCTCGCTAAAACCGCATTAAACAATGTCACTTAGTGAGATGCTGTGTTTTTCACCATTACAAGTCGGGAACTGCGATATCTAATGTGAAAGCGCATGAAACCGTCGTAATCTTGTAGAAAACATTGTAAAGTAGCGAATAAAACGTTTTCTAACAATAGAAGTGCGAAGGTTAGGTTAGTTTGAGCTAGGTATCGTCGTGAAACCACCAAAAACGATGTCATCTAACGAGATAGTGTTGTTTTATTGCGAGTACGAAACTGCGATAGGTGAAATATTGTGAAAGCACACATAATGGCATGAACTAGCCAGATACTGCGTCTTGTGCCGTTACAAGTGCGAAACTGCTTTATTGTGATATTCTCGTCAAAGCGCATGCAAGTATCGTGAAAGCCTAAAGAACGATGTCATTTAGCGAGTGGGCTCGGCGGCTGTGCCACGGGACAGTTGCCTAAGCTGCTACTTTTCAATATGCAGGTCGTCGCCATCGCAGTGATCTGCGCAGCTCTGCCCGCTACCATACTGGCCATCCCGCACGCACCCTCAACCTGTGTGGAACCATGCATTGGCCGTATATCGGTTGCTTTCTCATATGATAAGCTAACCGCCCCTGACACGGATTTCGTCACCATTGCCACCTGGGATACGCCTATGTCAGCAACATCAATCGCCTCTTCGGCTATAAAGGAGCGACACCCTCGCGCGCCCAACTGTGGGCTCGGCGGCTGTGCCACGGGACAGTTGCCTAAGCTGCTACTTTTCAATATGCAGGTCGTCGCCATCGCAGTGATCTGCGCAGCTCTGCCCGCTACCATACTGGCCATCCCGCACGCACCCTCAACCTGTGTGGAACCATGCATTGGCCGTATATCGGTTGCTTTCTCATATGATAAGCTAACCGCCCCTGACACGGATTTCGTCACCATTGCCACCTGGGATACGCCTATGTCAGCAACATCAATCGCCTCTTCGGCTATAAAGGAGCGACACCCTCGCGCGCCCAACTGTGGGCTCGGCGGCTGTGCCACGGGACAGTTGCCTAAGCTGCTACTTTTCAATATGCAGGTTAGTCGACCTTTGAGTCTTTACGCTAAGAAATCGAGCGACTTGTTTCTGGTACTGCTGCCGAGCCCCCAGTGTTTGTTATCCATTATTGTAGAGTGTATTGATGTCTTGTGTGCCTTGCTATTGCTGTCAGGCGACATTGAAACTAACCCGGGCCCGGAACCTAACGCTATACTAACCGAATTGCAAAAACTGTCAGCAGGGCAATCACAGCTAATAATCGAACTGAAGGGTTTAAAAACCGAACTCGCCGAAAATAGCAGCATAATAGGTGAACTTAGCAGAAGAATCAATATCGTTGAGAGCCACTGTCAACGCATCGAATCCCTGCAACAACAGGTCAAAACCATCACGTCTACTACTGCCGAGACAACCCAGGCAATCTCAGACATAGAAGCACGAATTGATGACGCCGAAAATCGAGCCCGCCGCAACAATCTAATCTTTTTCGGTATTCCCGACCCTGGCGCATCGGAATCTGCCTCTCAGATAGAAGAAAAAATCATTCGCCTTTGCTCAGATCAGTTGGGCTTAACTGTGAATCCCGACGAGATTGAGCGTGCGCATCGTCTCGGCCGCCACAATACTAGCCGTAACCGCCCCATAATTGCGAAATTTGCTCGCTTTAAAACCAAAAAAAAATCCTGTCTAATGGACCCAAGCTCAAAGGCAGTAACTGCAGAATTGGTCAGGACTACTCCCGCACAGTACAAAATGCCCGGAAACACCTTCTTGCTTTTGCAAAGGCGAAAGCTGTCGCCTTTTCTCTACGTTATAAAACCCTGTACATAGGATCCGCGAAGTATATGTACGATGACGCAGCGAAGCGTGTTAAAGAAATCAGATAGCAATTGCCACATCATCGACAGCCATCACAGCGCTCGATAACAATACGCCCAAGCACTGCTATTTCAGCAATTTTTACTAACATACGGAGTTTTCTTCCTAAACGCGACGTCGTATGTAATATTGCCCTATCGTCTGGGTGTAATTTGTTAATACTTACCGAAACATGGCTTACTGCCGACGTATCTGACGCAGAGGTTATGGATGACCTACCGGGCTTTCATGTTTTCCGCAAAGATCGTCAGAACTCCAGAGGTGGTGGTGTGCTCATTGCCGTCAGTGATACCTTGCCTTGCACCATTGTTCATACACCCAGTGATCTTGAAATACTATGGCTACTTTTCCGTTCCTCTCCTCATACTATTTTACTTGGTGTATGCTACCGCCCGCCGCGAACAGATACGGACTTCATTGAAAAGCTTAGCTGCGTCTTGAACACACTCACGACAAAATACATTAACGCTCAGATATTGTTCTTTGGGGATTTTAACTTCCCTCACATAAATTGGAATAGTAATCCGCCTTCATCAATGAGTAAAGCCGATAATGATTTCCTCGATCTCTGTTTTAACTTCAATTTAAGTCAGCTTGTGTTACAACCAACACGCGTTGCGCATGGCTCAGCCAGCGTTTTAAATCTTATACTAACCAATAGTCCAAATAGCCTATCTTCGATGTCTTACCTCCGCGAAATTAGCGACCATAAAATAATCCACGCAGTCTTTAGCTTTACCTTGCTGAAACGAGAATCGTGGAGAAAAACAATACGCTTATACGGCAAAGGCAACTACGATGCCATAAACAACGAACTTATCGCTTTTTACTCGACTTTTTGCACCGATTTTTTCAGCCGCACACTTCATGCAAACTGGTCGATCTTCCAACAAAAGTTTACTGAGCTCGCCACCAACCACATTCCAGTTACTTCAGTACAAGCTAACCGCAATAAACCTTGGTTCAATAGGAAATTAAAATCTCTAGAAAATAAGAAAAAACGACTTTACCGATTCGCAAGGCAACAAAATTGTACCACGGCCTGGGAAAAATATTACGTAGCTGAGAAAGTTTACTTATCAGCTATACGTCATGACAAGCACTCCTTCTTTTATGACACCTTACCCTGTGTACTCAAGAGCAACCCCCAAAAATTCTGGCAAATTTTAAACCCCAAGCCACATACTGCTGTTGTCATTACCGACCATAACGACATTGCGATTCCTGAGCAAGAATGTGCTGATGTATTTAACCTTGCTTTTTCATCTGTATTTACCACTGAACCTGATGCTCCTCTACCAGTGCCCCCACCCCCTGTCCAAGGTGTCATGCCAGGAATCCAATTCAGCGAACAAGGAATAATTGCCATAATTGAAAATCTTAAACTTTCATCAACTTCAGGGGCAGATGATATCAATACAAAACTGTTAAAAAACACCAAGAACATCTGCGCAGCCTATTTCAGAATTATTTTTGAGCAGTCCTTATCATCCGGTAGCATCCCCCTCTCCTGGAAGGAAGGGCAGGTCGTTCCAATCTTCAAATCAGGCAACAAAAGCTCTCCTCTCAACTATCGACTGATTTCCCTGACTAGTGTACCTTGCAAGATAATGGAGCACGTCATCTACACGCAAATCATGCAGTTTCTTGACAGGCACAACTTTTTTCACGCATCTCAACATGGATTCCGGAAGGGCCTCTCATGCGAAACGCAACTTGCCATGTTCATCCACGACTTGCACATCAACCTCGATACTAACAAACAGGTAGATGCCATTTTTCTTGATTACGCAAAAGCTTTTGATAAGTTACCCCACCAACGGCTGTTACTTAAGCTCTCTCAGTTGAATCTACATCCCGATATTTTCCATTGGATTAAGGAATTTCTTGCTAGCCGATCACAGTCAGTACATATCAATAATTCCATTTCCGCCCCCCTCCCTGTAACATCTGGCGTTCCACAGGGCAGCGTCTTAGGCCCTCTGCTGTTTCTTATTTATATAAATGACCTCCCTCTACATGTTTCCTCTCAAATCCGAATGTTCGCAGATGATTGTGTCATCTACCGTACAATCACTAACAATGCTGACCACGCTATTTTGCAAGAAGATCTCAACAATATTCAGGATTGGTGCAACGAATGGCTGATGACCCTCAACCCCAACAAATGCAAGGTAGTATGTTTCACTCGCCGTCTTCAGCCATTATACACACCTTACACTATTGCTAACACTTCATTAGAAACAGTGGATACATTCAAGTACCTTGGTGTCACACTCTCACATGACTTAAACTGGTCGCCTCATATAGCATGCATTACCGCCTCGGCCAACCAAACCCTGGGATTTCTAAAACGCCACCTGCGTCATGCACCACGCCACGTAAAACTTCTAGCATATAAGTCACTCGTACTCCCGAAACTAGAATACGCTTCTCCCATATGGTCACCTCATCAAGCATGTCTTATCAATACCCTAGAAGCCATTCAGAATCGCGCAGTAAGGTTTATTCAATCGTCATATTCCTATAACATCAGCATATCATTACTAAAAACACAGTCTGGTTTAAACACGCTATCATACCGGCGCCGCATTGATTCATTAATCCTTTTCACAAGTTTTTCTACAGCTCGCTTCATCATGCCCCATATATTTTGGCCCCGCCACCGCGCACATCGCTGCGCACAGGGCACCACTTGCAAGTTTCTCGTCCACGCAGCCGCACTACAACATTTTCTGCATCTTTCTTTTGTCGATCATCAGTTGACTGGAACGGCCTGCCCCGCCATATCGTCGAAACCACCTGCTCATCATCATTTTCGGTAAAACTAAAATCTGCTGTTTTTCAATAAATGTATGTAGCCACTATTTTGTAAAAAAATGTGTGTTAACCCCACCCCTTATGTAATACCTCCAGTGCGAGGTCTTTAAGGAAAATAAAGTGAAGTACAGCGTTCTGTATTGTAATAAGTGGGTGAGAAACTGTGAGGTCAAGCAAATATCGTAATTGTGAACGAAACAGTGTAATTGAGCGTAATTAGATACAAGTGCGAATGTTAGGTTAGGTTGAGATATGAACCGTCGTAAAACCGCATTAAACAATGTCACTTAGTGAGATGCAGTGTTTTTCACCATTACAAGTCGGGAACTGCGATATCTAATGTGAAAGCGCTTGCAACCGTCGTTAGGTCAGGTTAGGTTAGGTTAGGTTAGGTTAGGTTAGGTTTGGTTAGGTTAGGTTAGGTTAGGTTAGATTAGGTTAGGTTGGGTTGAGTTGGGTTAGGTTAGGTTAGGTTAGGTTACGTTGGGTTAGGCTAGGTTAGGTTACGTTAGGTTAGGTTAGGGTACGTTAGGTTAGGTTAGGTTAGGTTAGGTTACGTTAGGTTAGGTTAGGTTAGGTAAGGATAATTTGGTTAGGTTAGGTAAGGTTAGGTTAGGTTAGGTTGGGGTGGGTGTTGTTGGGTTGGGTTGGGTTGGGTTAGGTTTGGTTAGGTTCGGTTAGGTTACGTTAGGTTAGGTTAGGTTACGTTAGGTTATGTTAGGTTAGGTTAGGTTACGTTAGGTTAGGTTAGATCAGGTAAGGTTAGGTTACGTTAGAATAGGTTAGGTTAGGTTAGGTTACGTTAGGTTAGGTTAGGTTAGGTTAGGTTTGGTTAGGTTAGGTTAGCTTAGGTTAGGTTAGGTTGGGTTGGGTTGGGTTAGGTTGGGTTAGGTTAGGTTAGGTTAGGTTAGGTTGGGTTAGGTTAGTTTAGGTTAGGTTAGGTTAGGTTAGGTTGGGTTGGGTTGGGTTGGGTTAGGTTAGGTTAGGTTAGGTTAGGTTAGGTAAGGTTAGGTTAGGTTAGGTTAGGTTACGTTAGGTTCAGGTATGAACCGTCGTAAAACCGCGTTAAACAATGTCACTTAGTGAGATGCAGTGTTTTTCACCTTTACAAGTTGGGAACTGCGATATCTAATGTGAAAGCGCTTGAAACCGTCGTAATGTTGTAGAAAGCAATGTAAAGTAGCAAGTAAAACGTTTTCTAACGATAGAAGTCCGAAGGTTATGTTAGGTTGAGTTATGTTAGTTTAAGCTAGGTAGCGTCGTGAAACCACCAAAAACGACGTCATCTAACGAGATAGTGTTGTTTTATTGCGAGTACGAAACTGCGATAGGTGAAATATTGTGAAAGCATCCATAATGGCATGAACTTGCCAGATACTGCGTCTTGTGCCGTTACAAGTGCGAAACTGCTTTATTGTGATATTCTCGTTAAAGCGCATGCAAGTATCGTGAAACCCTAAAAAACGATGTCATTTAGCGAGATACAGCGTTCTGTATTGTAATAAGTTGGTGAGAAACTGTGAGGTCAAGCAAATAGCGTAATTGTGAACGAAACAGTGTAATTGAGCGTAATCAGATACAAGTGCGAATGTTAGGTTAGGTTGAGATATCAACCGTCGTAAAACCGCATTATACAATGTCACTTAGTTAGATGTAGTGTTTTTCAACATTACAAGTCGGTAACTACGATATCTAATAGGAAAGCGCATGAAACCGTCGTAATCTTGTAGAAAACATTGTAAAGTTGCGAGTAAAACGTTTTCTAACGATAGAAGTGCGAAGGTTAGGTTAGGTTAGGTTAGTTTAAGCTAGGTAGCGTCGTGAAACTACCAAAAACGACGTCATCTAACGAGATAGTGTTGTTTTATAGCGAGTATTAAACTGCGATAGGTGAAATGTTGTGAAAGCACACAAAACGGCATGAACAAGCCAAATACTGCGTGTTCTACCGTTACAAGTGCGAAACTGCAATATTGTGATATTCTCGTTAAAGCGCATGCAAGCATCGTGAAACCATAAAGAACAATGTCATTTAGCGAGATACAGCGTTCTGTACTGCAATAAGTTGGTGAAAAACTGTGAGGTTATGCAAATATCGTAAATGTGAACGAAACGGTGTAATAGAGCGTTTTTAGATACAAGTGCGAATGTTCGGTTAGGTTAAGATATGAACCGTCGTAAAACCGCATTAAACAATGTCACTTAGTGAGATGCAGTGTTTTTCACCATTACAAGTCGGGAACTGCGATATCTAATGTGAAAGCGCTTGCAACCGTCGTTAGGTTAGGTTAGGTTAGGTTAGGTTAGGTTAGGTTTGGTTAGGTTAGGTTAGGTTAAGTTAGATTAGGTTAGGTTAAGTTGAGTTGGGTTAGGTTAGGTTAGGTTAGGTTACGTTGGGTTAGGTTAGGTTAGGTTAGGTTACGTTAGGTTAGGTTAGGTTACGTTAGGTTAGGTTAGGTTAGGTTAGGTTACGTTAGGTTAGGTTAGGTTAGGTAAGGATAATTTGGTTAGGTTAGGTAAGGTTAGGTTAGGTTAGGTTGGGGTGGGTGTTGGGTTGGGTTGGGTTGGGTTAGGTTTGGTTAGGTTAGGTTAGGTTACGTTAGGTTAGGTTAGGTTAGGTTACGTTAGGTTATGTTAGGTTAGGTTAGGTTACGTTAGGTTAGGTTAGATCAGGTAAGGTTAGGTTACGTTAGAATAGGTTAGGTTAGGTTAGGTTACGTTAGGTTAGGTTAGGTTAGGTTAGGTTTGGTTAGGTTAGGTTAGGTTAGCTTAGGTTAGGTTAGGTTGGGTTGGGTTGTGTTAGGTTGGGTTAGGTTAGGTTAGGTTAGGTTAGGTTGGGTTAGGTTAGTTTAGGTTAGGTTAGGTTAGGTTAGGTTAGGTTACGTTAGGTTCAGGTATGAACCGTCGTAAAACCGCGTTAAACAATGTCACTTAGTGAGATGCAGTGTTTTTCACCTTTACAAGTTGAGAACTGCGATATCTAATGTGAAAGCGCTTGAACCCGTCGTAATGTTGTAGAAAGCAATGTAAAGTAGCGAGTAAAACGTTTTCTAACGATAGAAGTCCGAAGGTTATGTTAGGTTGAGTTATGTTAGTTTAAGCTAGGTAGCGTCGTGAAACCACCAAAAACGACGTCATCTAACGAGATAGTGTTGTTTTATTGCAAGTACGAAACTGAGATAGGTGAAATGTTGTGAAAGCACACAAAACGTCATGAACAAGCCAAATACTGCGTGTTGTACCGTTACAAGTGCGAAACTGCTATGTTGTGATATTCTCGTTAAAGCGCATGCAAGCATCGTGAAACCTTAAAGAACGAAGTCATTTAGCGAGATACAGCGTTCTGTACTGCAATAAGTTGGTGAAAAACTGTGAGGTTATGCAAATATCGTAATTGTGAACGAAACAGTGTAATAGAGCGTTTTTCAATACAAGTGCGATTGTTAGGTTAGGTTAAGATATGAACCGTCGTAAAACCGCATGAAACAATGTCACTAAGTGAGATGCAGTGTTTTTCACCATTACAAGTCGGGAACTGCGATATCTATTGTGAAAGCGCATGAAACTGTCGTAATGTTGTAGAGAGCATTGTAAAGTAGCAAGTAAAATGTTTTCTAACGATAGAAGTGCGAAGGTTATATTAGGTTGAGTTATGTTAGTTTAAGCTAGGTAGCGTCGTGAGACCACCAAAAAGGACGTCATCTAACGAGATAGTGTTGTTTTATTGCATGTACGAAATTGCAATAGGTGAAATGTTGTGAAAGCACACAAAACGGCATGAACAAGCCAGATACTGCGTGTTGTACCGTTACAAGTGCGAAACTGCTATAATGTGATATTCTCGTTAAAGCGCATGCAAGCATCGTGAAACCTTAAAGAACGAAGTCATTTAGCGAGATACAGCGTTCTGTACTGCAATAAGTTGGTGAAAAACTGTGAGGTTATGCAAATATCGTAATTGTGAACGAAACAGTGTAATAGAGCGTTTTTCAATACAAGTGCGATTATTAGGTTAGGTTAAGATATGAACCGTCGTAAAACCGCATTAAACAATGTCACTTAGTGAGATGCAGTGTTTTTCACCATTACAAGTCGGGAACTGCGATATCTAATGTGAAAGCGCTTGCAAACGTCGTTAGGTTAGGTTTGGTTAGGTTAGGTTGGGTTAGGTTATGTTAGGTAAGTTTTGGTTAGGTTAGGTTATGTTAGGTTGGGTTAGGTTAGGTTAGGTTAGGTTAGGTTAGGTTACGTTAGGTTAGGTTAGGTTAGGTTAGGTAAGGATAATTTGGTTAGGTTAGGTAAGGATAATTTGGTTAGGTAAGGTAAGGTTAGGTTAGGTTAGGTTAGGTTGGGGTGGGTGTTGTTGGGTTGGGTTGGGTTGGGTTAGGTTTGGTTAGGTTAGGTTAGGTTACGTTAGGTTAGGTTAGGTTAGGTTACGTTAGGTTATGTTAGGTTAGGTTAGGTTACGTTAGGTTAGGTTAGATCAGGTAAGGTTAGGTTACGTTAGAATAGGTTAGGTTAGGTTAGGTTACGTCAGGTTAGGTTAGGTTAGGTTTGGTTAGGTTAGGTTAGGTTAGCTTAGGTTAGGTTAGGTTGGTTTGGGTTGGGTTAGGTTGGGTTAGGTTAGGTTAGGTTGGGTTAGGTTAGTTTAGGTTAGGTTAGGTTAGGTTAGGTTGGGTTAGGTTGGGTTAGGTTAGGTTAGGTTAGGTTAGGTAAGGTTAGGTTAGGTAAGGTTAGGTTACGTTAGGTTAAGGTATGAACCGTCGTAAAACCGCGTTAAACAATGTCACTTAGTGAGATGCAGTGTTTTTCACCTTTACAAGTTGGGAACTGCGATATCTAATGTGAAAGCGCTTGAAACCGTCGTAATGTTGTAGAAAGCAATGTAAAGTAGCGAGTAAAACGTTTTCTAACGATAGAAGTTCGAAGGTTATGTTAGGTTGAGTTATGCTAATTTTAGCTAGGTAGCGTCGTGAAACCACCAAAAACGACGTCATCTAACGAGATAGTGTTTTTTTATTGCGAGTACGAAACTGCGATAAGTGAAATGTTGTGAAAGCACACAAAACGTCATGAACAAGCCAAATACTGCGTGTTGTACCGTTACAAGTGCGAAACTGCTATGTTGTGATATTCTGGTTAAAGCGCATGCAAGCATCGTGAAACCTTAAAGAACGAAGTCATTTAGCGAGATACAGCGTTCTGTACTGCAATAAGTTGGTGAAAAACTGTGAGGTTATGCAAATATCGTAATTGTGAACGAAACAGTGTAATAGAGCGTTTTTCAATACAAGTGCGAATTTTAGGTTAGGTTAAGATATGAACCGTCGTAAAACCGCATTAAACAATGTCACTTAGTGAGATGCAGTGTTTTTCACCGTTACAAGTCGGGGACTGCGATATCTAATGTGAAAGCGCTTGCAAACGTCGTTAGGTTAGGTTAGGTTAGGTTAGGTTAGGTTACGTTAGGTTAGGTTAGGTTAGGTTAGGTTATATTAGGTTAGGTTAGGTTAGGTTAGGTTAAGATAAACCGCGCTAAAACCGCATTAAACAATGTCACTTAGTGAGATGCTGTGTTTTTCACCATAACAAGTCGGGAACTGCGATATCTAATGTGAAAGCGCATGAAACCGTCGTAATCTTGTAGAAAACATTGTAAAGTTGCGAGTAAAACGTTTTCTAATGATAGAAGTGCGAAGGTTAGGTTAGGTTAGGTTAGTTTAAGCTGGGTAGCGTCGTGAAACTACCAAAAACGACGTCATCTAACGAGATAGTGTTGTTATATTGCGAGTACGAAACTGCGATAGGTGAAATGTTGTGAAAGCACACAAAACGTCATGAACAAGCCAAATACTGCGTGTTGTACCGTTACAAGTGCGAAACTGCTATGTTGTGATATTCTCGTTAAAGCGCATGCAAGCATCGTGAAACCTTGAATGATGTCATTTAGCGAGAGACAGCGTTCTGTACTGTAATAAGTTGGTGAAAAACTGTGAGGTCATGCAAATATCGTAATTGTCAATGAAACAGTGTAATAGAGCGTTTTGAGATACAAGCGCGAATGTAAGGTTAGGTCAAGATATGAACCGTCGTAAAACCGCATTGAACAATGTCACTTTGTGAGATGCAGGTTTTTTCACCATTACAAGTCGGGAACTGCGATATCTATTGTGAAAGCGCATGAAACTGTCGTAATGTTGTAGAGAGCATGTTAGGTAGCGAGTAAAATGTTTTCTAACGATAGAAGTGCGAAGGTTATGTTAGGTTGAGTTATGTTAGTTTAAGGTAGGTAGCGTCGTGAGACCACCAAAAAGGACGTCATCTAACGAGATAGTGTTGTTTTATTGCATGTACGAAATTGCAATAGGTGAAATGTTGTGAAAGCACACAAAACGGCATGAAAAAGCCAAATACTGCGTGTTGTACCGTTACAAGTGCGAAACTACTGTGTTGTGATATTCTCGTTAAAGCGCATGCAAGCATCGTGAAACCTTAAAGAATGATGTCATTTAGCGATATACAGCGTTCTGTACTGTAATAGGTTGGAGAAAAACTGTGAGGTCATGCAAATATCTTAAATATGAACGAAACAGTGTGATAGAGCGTTTTTAGATACAAGTGCGAACGTTAGGTTCGGTGAAGATATGAACCGTCGTAAAACCGCATGAAACAATGTCACTAAGTGAGATGCAGTGTTTTTCACCATTACAAGTCGGGAACTGCGATATCTATTGTGAAAGCGCATGAAACTGTCGTAATGTTGTAGAGAGCATGTTAAGTAGCGAGTAAAATGTTTTCTAACGATAGAAGTGCGAAGGTTATATTAGGTTGAGTTATGTTAGTTTAAGGTAGGTAGCGTCGTGAGACCACCAAAAAGGACGTCATCTAACGAGATAGTGTTGTTTTATTGCATGTACGAAATTGCAATAGTTGAAATGTTGTGAAAGCACACAAAACGGCATGAACAAGCCAGATACTGCGTGTTGTACCGTTACAAGTGCGAAACTGCTATAATGTGATATTCTCGTTAAAGCGCATGCAAGCATCGTGAAACCTTAAAGAACGAAGTCATTTAGCGAGATACAGCGTTCTGTACTGCAATAAGTTGGTGAAAAACTGTGAGGTCAAGCAAATATCGTAATTGTGAACGAAACAGTGTAATTGAGCGTAATTAGATGCAAGTGCGAATGTTAGGTTAGGTTGAGATATCAACCGTCGTAAAACCGCATTAAACAATGTCACTTAGTTAGATATAGTGTTTTTCAACATTACAAGTCGGTAACTACGATATCTAATAGGAAAGCGCATGAAACCGTCGTAATCTTGTAGAAAACATTGTAAAGTTGCGAGTAAAATGTTTTCTACGATAGAAGTGCGAAGGTTAGGTTAGGTTAGGTTAGTTTAGGCTAGGTAGCGTCGTGAAACTACCAAAAACGACGTCATCTAACGAGATAGTGTTGTTTTATTGCGAGTATTAAACTGCGATAGGTGAAATGTTGTGAAAGCACACAAAACGGCATGAACAAGCCAAATACTGCGTGTTCTATTGTTACAAGTGCGAAACTGCTATATTGTGATATTCTCGTTAAAGCGCATGCAAGCATCGTGAAACCATAAAGAACAATGTCATTTAGCGAGATACAGCGTTCTGTACTGCAATAAGTTGGTGAAAAACTGTGAGGTTATGCAAATATTGTAATTGTGAACGAAACAGTGTAATAGAGCGTTTTTAGATACAAGTGCGAATGTTCGGTTAGGTAAAGATATGAACCGTCGTAAAACCGCATTAAGCAATGTCACTTAGTGAGATGCATTGTTTTTCACCATTACAAGTCGGGAACTGCGATATCTAGTGTGAAAGCGCTTGCAACCGTCGTTAGGTTAGGTTAGGTTAGGTTAGGTTTGGTTAGGTTAGGTTAGGTTAGGTTAGATTAGGTTAGGTTAAGTTGAGTTGGGTTAGGTTAGGTTAGGTTAGGTTACGTTGGGTTAGGTTAGGTTAGGTTAGGTTACGTTAGGTTAGGTTAGGTTAGGTAAGGATAATTTGGTTAGGTTAGGTAAGGTTAGGTTAGGTTAGGTTGGGGTGGGTGTTGGGTTGGGTTGGGTTGGGTTAGGTTTGGTTAGGTTAGGTTAGGTTACGTTAGGTTAGGTTAGGTTAGGTTACGTTAGGTTATGTTAGGTTAGGTTAGGTTACGTTAGGTTAGGTTAGATCAGGTAAGGTTAGGTTACGTTAGAATAGGTTAGGTTAGGTTAGGTTACGTTAGGTTAGGTTAGGTTAGGTTTGGTTAGGTTAGGTTAGGTTAGCTTATGTTAGGTTAGGTTGGGTTGGGTTGGGTTAGGTTGGGTTAGGTTAGGTTAGGTTAGGTTGGGTTAGGTTAGTTTAGGTTAGGTTAGGTTAGGTTAGGTTAGGTTAGGTTGGGTTGGGTTAGGTTAGGTAAGGTTAGGTAAGGTTAGGTTAGGTTAGGTTAGGTTACGTTAGGTTCAGGTATGAACCGTCGTAAAACCGCGTTAAACAATGTCACTTAGTGAGATGCAGTGTTTTTCACCTTTACAAGTTGGGAACTGCGATATCTAATGTGAAAGCGCTTGAAACCGTCGTAATGTTGTAGAAAGCAATGTAAAGTAGCGAGTAAAACGTTTTCTAACGATAGAAGTCCGAAGGTTATGTTAGGTTGAGTTATGTTAGTTTAAGCTAGGTAGCGTCGTGAAACCACCAAAAACGACGTCATCTAACGAGATAGTGTTGTTTTATTGCGAGTACGAAACTGAGATAGGTGAAATGTTGTGAAAGCACACAAAACGTCATGAACAAGCCAAAATCTGCGTGTTGTACCGTTACAAGTGCGAAACTGCTATGTTGTGATATTCTCGTTAAAGCGCATGCAAGCATCGTGAAACCTTAAAGAACGAAGTCATTTAGTGAGATACAGCGTTCTGTACTGCAATAAGTTGGTGAAAAACTGTGAGGTTATGCAAATATCGTAATTGTGAACGAAACAGTGTAATAGGGCGTTTTTCAATACAAGTGCGATTGTTAGGTTAGGTTAAGATATGAACCGTCGTAAAACCGCATGAAACAATGTCACTAAGTGAGATGCAGTGTTTTTCACCATTACAAGTCGGGAACTGCGATATCTATTGTGAAAGCGCATGAAACTGTCGTAATGTTGTAGAGAGCATTGTAAAGTAGCGAGTAAAATGTTTTCTAACGATAGAAGTGCGAAGGTTATATTTGGTTGAGTTATGTTAGTTTAAGCTAGGTAGCGTCGTGAGACCACCAAAAAGGACGTCATCTAACGAGATAGTGTTGTTTTATTGCATGTACGAAATTGCAATAAGTGAAATGTTGTGAAAGCACACAAAACGGCATGAACAAGCCAGATACTGCGTGTTGTACCGTTACAAGTGCGAAACTGCTATAATGTGATATTCTCGTTAAAGCGCATGCAAGCATCGTGAAACCTTAAAGAACGAAGTCATTTAGCGAGATACAGCGTTCTGTGCTGCAATAAGTTGGTGAAAAACTGTGAGGTTATGCAAATATCGTAATTGTGAACGAAACAGTGTAATAGAGCGTTTTTCAATACAAGTGCGATTGTTAGGTTAGGTTAAGATATGAACCGTCGTAAAACCGCATTAAACAATGTCACTTAGTGAGATGCAGTGTTTTTCACCATTACAAGTCGGGAACTGCGATATCTAATGTGAAAGCGCTTGCAAACGTCGTTAGGTTAGGTTAGGTTAGGTTAGGTTAGGTTACGTTAGGTTAGGTTAGGTTAGGTTAGGTTATATTAGGTTAGGTTAGGTCAGGTTAAGATAAACCGCGCTAAAACCGCATTAAACAATGTCACTTAGTGAGATGCTGTGTTTTTCACCATAACAAGTCGGGAACTGCGATATCTAATGTGAAAGCGCATGAAACCGTCGTAATCTTGGTGAAAACATTGTAAAGTAGCAAATAAAACGTTTTCTAACGATAGAAATGCGAAGGTTAGGTTAGGTTAGGTTAGTTTAAGCTAGGTAGCGTCGTGAAACCACCAAAAACGACGTCATCTGACGAGATAGTGTTGTTTTATTGCGAGTACGAAACTGCGATAGGTGAAATGTTGTGAAAGCACACAAAACGTCATGAACAAGCCAAATACTGCGTGTTGTACCGTTACAAGTGCGAAACTGCTATGTTGTGATATTCTCGTTAAAGCGCATGCAAGCATCGTGAAACCTTAAAGAACGAAGTCATTTAGCGAGATACAGCGTTCTGTACTGCAATAAGTTGGTGAAAAACTGTGAGGCTATGCAAATATCGTAATTGTGAACGAAACAGTGTAATTGAGCGTAATTAGATACAAGTGCGAATGTTAGGTTAGGTTGAGATATCAACCGTCGTAAAACCGCATTAAATAATGTCACTTAGTTAGATGTAGTGTTTTTCAACATTACAAGTCGGGAACTACGATATGTAATAGGAAAGCGCATGAAACCGTCGTAATCTTGTAGAAAACATTGTAAAGTTGCGAGTAAAACGTTTTCTAACGATAGAAGTGCGAAGGTTAGGTTAGGTATATTAGTTTAGGCTAGGTAGCGTCGTGAAACTACCAAAAACGACGTCATCTAACGAGATAGTGTTGTTTTATTGCGAGTAATAAACTGCGATAGGTGAAATGTTGTGAAAGCACACAAAACGGCATGAACAAGCCAAATACTGCGTGTTCTACCGTTACAAGTGCGAAACTGCTATATTGTGATATTCTCGTTAAATCGCATGCAAGCATCGTGAAACCATAAAGAACAATGTCATTTAGCGAGATACAGCGTTCTGTACCGCAATAAGTTGGTGAAAAACTGTGAGGTCATGCAAATACCGTAATTGTGAACGATACAGTGTAATAGAGCGTTTTGAGATACAAGCGCGATTGTTAGGTTAGGTTAAGATATGAACCGTCGTAAAACCGCATGAAACAATGTCACTAAGTGAGATGCAGTGTTTTTCACCATTACAAGTCGGGAACTGCAATATCTATTGTGAAAGCGCATGAAACTCTCGTAATGTTGTAGAGAGCATTATAAAGTAGCGAGTAAAATGTTTTCTAACGATAGAAGTGCGAAGGTTATATTAGGTTGAGTTATGTTAGTTTAAGCTAGGTAGCGTCGTGAGACCACCAAAAAGGACGTCATCTAACGAGATAGTGTTGTTTTATTGCATGTACGAAATTGCAATAGGTGAAATGTTGTGAAAGCACACAAAACGGCATGAACAAGCCAGATACTGCGTGTTGTACCGTTACAAGTGCGAAACTGCTATAATGTGATATTCTCGTTAAAGCGCATACAAGCATCGTGAAACCTTAAAGAACGAAGTCATTTAGCGAGATACAGCGTTCTGTACTGCAATAAGTTGGTGAAAAACTGTGAGCTTATGAATATATCGTAATTGTGAACGAAACAGTGTAATAGAGCGTTTTTCAATACAAGTGCGATTGTTAGGTTAGGTTAAGATATGAACCGTCGTAAAACCGCATTAAACAATGTCACTTAGTGAGATGCAGTGTTTTTCACCATTACAAGTCGGGAACTGCGATATCTAATGTGAAAGCGCTTGCAAACGTCGTTAGGTTAGGTTAGGTTAGGTTAGGCTAGGTTAGGTTACGTTAGGTTAGGTTAGGTTAGGTTTGGTTAGGTTAGGTTAGGTTAGGTTATGTTAGGTAAGGTTTGGTTAGGTTAGGTTAGGTTAGGTTGGGTTAGGTTAGGTTAGGTTAGGTTACGTTAGGTTAGGTTAGGTTACGTTAGGTTAGGTTAGGTTAGGTTAGGTAAGGATAATTTGGTTAGGTTAGGTAAGGATAATTTGGTTAGGTAAGGTAAGGTTAGGTTAGGTTAGGTTAGGTTACGTTAGGTTAGGTTAGGTTAGGTTAGGTTACGTTAGGTTATGTTAGGTTAGGTTAGGTTACGTTAGGTTAGGTTAGATCAGGTAAGGTTAGGTTACGTTAGAATAGGTTAGGTTAGGTTAGGTTACGTTAGGTTAGGTTAGGTTAGGTTTGGTTAGGTTAGGTTAGGTTAGCTTAGGTTAGGTTAGGTTGGGTTGGGTTGGGTTAGGTTGGGTTAGGTTAGGTTAGGTTGGGTTAGGTTAGTTTAGGTTAGGTTAGGTTAGGTTAGGTTGGGTTAGGTTAAGGTATGAACCGTCGTAAAACCACGTTAAACAATGTCACTTAGTGAGATGCAGTGTTTTTCACCTTTACAAGTTGGGAACTGCGATATCTAATGTGAAAGCGCTTGAAACCGTCGTAATGTTGTAGAAAGCAATGTAAAGTAGCGAGTAAAACGTTTTCTAACGATAGAAGTCCGAAGGTTATGTTAGGTTGAGTTATGTTAATTTTAGCTAGGTAGCGTCGTGAAACCACCAAAAACGACGTCATCTAACGAGATAGTGTTTTTTTATTGCGAGTACGAAACTGCGGTAGGTGAAATGTTGTGAAAGCACACAAAACGTCATGAACAAGCCAAATACTGCGTGTTGTACCGTTACAAGTGCGAAACTGCTATGTTGTGTTATTCTCGTTAAAGCGCATGCAAGCATCGTGAAACCTTAAAGAACGAAGTCATTTAGCGAGATACAGCGTTCTGTACTGCAATAGGTTGGTGAAAAACTGTGAGGTTATGCAAATATCGTAATTGTGAACGAAACAGTGTAATAGAGCGTTTTTCAATACAAGTGCGATTGTTAGGTTAGGTTAAGATATGAACCGTCGTAAAACCGCATTAAACAATGTCACTTAGTGAGATGCAGTGTTTTTCACCGTTACAAGTCGGGAACTGCGATATCTAATGTGAAAGCGCTTGCAAACGTCGTTAGGTTAGGTTAGGTTAGGTTAGGTTAGGTTACGTTAGGTTAGGTTAGGTTAGGTTAGGTTATATTAGGTTAGGTTAGGTCAGGTTAAGATAAACCGCGCTAAAACCGCATTAAACAATGTCACTTAGTGAGATGCTGTGTTTTTCACCATAACAAGTCGGGAACTGCGATATCTAATGTGAAAGCGCATGAAACCGTCGTAATCTTGGTGAAAACATTGTAAAGTAGCAAATAAAACGTTTTCTAACGATAGAAATGCGAAGGTTAGGTTAGGTTAGGTTAGTTTAAGCTAGGTAGCGTCGTGAAACCACAAAAAACGACGTCCTCTGACGAGATAGTGTTGTTTTATTGCGAGTACGAAACTGCGATAGGTGAAATGTTGTGGAAGCACACAAAACGTCATGAACAAGCCAAATACTGCGTGTTGTACCGTTACAAGTGCGAAACTGCTATGTTGTGTTATTCTCGTTAAAGCGCATGCAAGCATCGTGAAACCTTAAAGAACGAAGTCATTTAGCGAGATACAGCGTTCTGTACTGCAATAGGTTGGTGAAAAACTGTGAGGTTATGCAAATATCGTAATTGTGAACGAAACAGTGTAATAGAGCGTTTTTCAATACAAGTGCGATTGTTAGGTTAGGTTAAGATATGAACCGTCGTAAAACCGCATTAAACAATGTCACTTAGTGAGATGCAGTGTTTTTCACCGTTACAAGTCGGGAACTGCGATATCTAATGTGAAAGCGCTTGCAAACGTCGTTAGGTTAGGTTAGGTTAGGTTAGGTTAGGTTACGTTAGGTTAGGTTAGGTTAGGTTAGGTTATATTAGGTTAGGTTAGGTCAGGTTAAGATAAACCGCGCTAAAACCGCATTAAACAATGTCACTTAGTGAGATGCTGTGTTTTTCACCATAACAAGTCGGGAACTGCGATATCTAATGTGAAAGCGCATGAAACCGTCGTAATCTTGGTGAAAACATTGTAAAGTAGCAAATAAAACGTTTTCTAACGATAGAAATGCGAAGGTTAGGTTAGGTTAGGTTAGTTTAAGCTAGGTAGCGTCGTGAAACCACAAAAAACGACGTCCTCTGACGAGATAGTGTTGTTTTATTGCGAGTACGAAACTGCGATAGGTGAAATGTTGTGGAAGCACACAAAACGTCATGAACAAGCCAAATACTGCGTGTTGTACCGTTACAAGTGCGAAACTGCTATGTTGTGATATTCTCGTTAAAGCGCATGCAAGCATCGTGAAACCTTAAAGAACGAAGTCATTTAGCGAGATACAGCGTTCTGTACTGCAATAAGTTGGTGAAAAACTGTGAGGCTATGCAAATATCGTAATTGTGAACGAAACAGTGTAATTGAGCGTAATTAGATACAAGTGCGAATGTTAGGTTAGGTTGAGATATCAACCGTCGTAAAACCGCATTAAATAATGTCACTTAGTTAGATGTAGTGTTTTTCAACATTACAAGTCGGGAACTACGATATGTAATAGGAAAGCGCATGAAACCGTCGTAATCTTGTAGAAAACATTGTAAAGTTGCGAGTAAAACGTTTTCTAACGATAGAAGTGCGAAGGTTAGGTTAGGTTAGGTTAGTTTAGGCTAGGTAGCGTCGTGAAACTACCAAAAACGACGTCATCTAACGAGATAGTGTTGTTTTATTGCGAGTAATAAACTGCGATAGGTGAAATGTTGTGAAAGCACACAAAACGGCATGAACACGCCAAATACTGCGTGTTCTACCGTTACAAGTGCGAAACTGCTATATTGTGATATTCTCGTTAAATCGCATGCAAGCATCGTGAAACCATAAAGAACAATGTCATTTAGCGAGATACAGCGTTCTGTACTGCAATAAGTTGGTGAAAAACTGTGAGGTCATGCAAATATCGTAATTGTGAACGATACAGTGTAATAGAGCGTTTTGAGATACAAGCGCGATTGTTAGGTTAGGTTAAGATATGAACCGTCGTAAAACCGCATGAAACAATGTCACTAAGTGAGATGCAGTGTTTTTCACCATTACAAGTCGGGAACTGCGATATCTATTGTGAAAGCGCATGAAACTGTCGTAATGCTGTAGAGAGCATTATAGAGTAGCGAGTAAAATGTTTTCTAACGATAGAAGTGCGAAGGTTATATTAGGTTGAGTTATGTTAGTTTAAGCTAGGTAGCGTCGTGAGACCACCAAAAAGGACGTCATCTAACGAGATAGTGTTGTTTTATTGCATGTACGAAATTGCAATAGGTGAAATGTTGTGAAAGCACACAAAACGGCATGAACAAGCCAGATACTGCGTGTTGTACCGTTACAAGTGCGAAACTGCTATATTGTGATATTCTCGTTAAAGCGCATACAAACATCGTGAAACCATAAAGAACAATGTCATTTAGCGAGATACAGCGTTCTGTACTGCAATAAGTTGGTGAAAAACTGTGAGGTTATGCAAATATCGTAATTGTGAACGAAACAGTGTAACAGAGCGTTTTTAGATACAAGTGCGAATGTTCGGTTAGGTTAAGATATGAACCGTCGTAGAACCGCATTAAACAATGTCACTTAGTGAGATGCAGTGTTTTTCACCATTACAAGTCGGGAACTGCGATATCTAATGTGAAAGCGCTTGCAACCGTCGTTAGGTCAGGTTAGGTTAGGTTAGGTTAGGTTAGGTTAGGTTTGGTTAGGTTAGGTTAGGTTAGGTTAGATTAGGTTAGGTTGGGTTGAGTTGGGTTAGGTTATGTTAGGTTTCGTTGGGTTAAGTTAGGTTAGGTTAGGTTACGTTAGGTTAGGTTAGGTTACGTTAGGTTAGGTTAGGTTACGTTAGGTTAGGTTACGTTAGGTTAGGTTAGGTTAGGTAAGGATAATTTGGTTAGGTTAGGTAAGGTTAGGTTAGGTTAGGTTGGGGTGGGTGTTGTTGGGTTGGGTTGGGTTGGGTTAGGTTTATTTAGGTTAGGTTAGGTTACGTTAGGTTAGGTTAGGTTAGGTTACGTTAGGTTATGTTATGTTAGGTTACGTTAGGTTAGGTTAGATCAGGTAAGGTTAGGTTACGTTAGAATAGGTTAGGTTAGGTTAGGTTACGTTAGGTTAGGTTATGTTAGGTTTGGTTAGGTTAGGTTAGGTTAGCTTAGGTTAGGTTAGGTTGGGTTGGGTTGGGTTAGGTTGGGTTAGGTTAGGTTAGGTTAGGTTGGGTTAGGTTAGTTTAGGTTAGGTTAGGTTAGGTTAGGTTGGGTTGGGTTGAGTTAGGTTAGGTTAGGTTAGGTTAGGTAAGGTTAGGTTAGGTTAGGTTAGGTTAGGTTAGGTTCAGGTATGAACCGTCGTAAAACCGCGTTAAACAATGTCACTTAGTGAGATGCAGTGTTTTTCACCTTTACAAGTTGGGAACTGCGATATCTAATGTGAAAGCGCTTGAAACCGTCGTAATGTTGAAGAAAGCAATGTAAAGTAGCGAGTAAAACGTTTTCTAACGATAGAAGTCCGAAGGTTATGTTAGGTTGAGTTATGTTAGTTTAAGCTAGGTAGCGTCGTGAAACCACCAAAAACAACGTCATCTAACGAGATAGTGTTGTTTTATTGCGAGTACGAAACTGCGATAGGTGAAATGTTGTGAAAGCACACAAAACGTCATGAACAAGCCAAATACTGCGTGTTGTACCGTTACAAGTGCGGAACTGCTATGTTGTGATATTCTCGTTAAAGCGCATGCAAGCATCGTGAAACCTTAAAGAATGATGTCATTTAGCGAGAAACAGCGTTCTGTACTGTAATAAGTTGGTGAAAAACTGTTAGGTCATGCAAACATCGTAATTGTGAACGAAACAGTGTAATAGAGCGTTTTGAGATACAAGCGCGAATGTTAGGTTAGGTTAAGATATGAACCGTCGTAAAACCGCATGGAACAATGTCACTTTGTGAGATGCAGGTTTTTTCACCATTACAAGTCGGGAACTGCGATATCTAATGTGAAAGTGCATGAAACCGTCGTAATGTTGTAGAGAGCATTGTAAAGTAGCGAGTAGAACGTTTTCTAACGATAGAAGTGCGAAGGTTATGTTAGGTTGAATTATGTTAGTTTAAGCTAGGTAGCGTCGTGAAACCACCAAAAAAGACATCATCTAACGAGATATAATTGTTTTATTTCATGTACGAAACTGCAATAGGTGAAATGTTGTGTAAGCACACAAAACGGCATGAAAAAGCCAAATACTGCGTGTTGTACCGTTACAAGTGCGAAACTGCTATGTTGTGATATTCTCGTTAAAGCGCATGCAAGCATCGTGAAGCCTTAAAGAATGATGTCATTTAGCGATATACAGCGTTCTGTACTGTAATAAGTTGGAGAAAAACTGTGAGGTCATGCAAATATCTTAAATATGAACGAAACAGTGTGATAGAGCGTTTTTAGATACAAGTGCGAACGTTAGGTTCGGTTAAGATATGAACCGTCGTAAAACCGCATGAAACAATGTCACTAAGTGAGATGCAGTGTTTTTCACCATTACAAGTCGGGAACTGGGATATCTATTGTGAAAGCGCATGAAACTGTCCTAATATTGTAGAGAGCATTGTAAAGTAGCGAGTAAAATGTTTTCTAACGATAGAAGTGCGAAGGTTATATTAGGTTGAGTTATGTTAGTTTAAGCTAGGTAGCGTCGTGAGACCACCAAAAAGGACGTCATCTAACGAGATAGTGTTGTTTTATTGCATGTACGAAATTGCAATAGGTGAAATGTTGTGAAAGCACACAAAACGGCATGAAGAAGCCAGATACTGCGTGTTGTACCGTTACAAGTGCGAAACTGCTATAATGTGATATTCTCGTTAAAGCGCATGCAAGCATCGTGAAACTTAAAGAACGAAGTCATTTAGCGAGATACAGAGTTCTGTACTGCAATAAGTTGGTGAAAAACTGTGAGGTTATGCAAATATCGTAATTGTGAACGAAACAGTGTAATAGAACGTTTTTCAATACAAGTGCGATTGTTAGGTTAGGTTAAGATATGAACCGTCGTAAAACCGCATTAAACAATGTCACTTAGTGAGATGCAGTGTTTTTCACCATTACAAGTCGGGAACTGCGATATCTAATGTGAAAGCGCTTGCAAACGTCGTTAGGTTAGGTTAGGTTAGGTTAGGTTACGTTAGGTTAGGTTAGGTTAGGCTTGGTCAGGTTAGGTTAGGTTAGGTTATGTTAGGTAAGGTTTGGTTAGGTTAGAATAGGTTAGGTTGGGTTAAGTAAGGTTAGGTTAGGTTGGGTTAGGTTAGGTTAGGTTAGGTTAAGATATGAACCGCGCTAAAACCGCATTAAACAATGTCACTTAGTGAGATGCTGTGTTTTTCACCATTACAAGTCGGGAACTGCGATATCTAATGTGAAAGCGCATGAAACCGTCGTAATCTTGTAGAAAACATTGTAAAGTAGCGAATAAAACGTTTTCTAACGATAGAAGTGCGAAGGTTAGGTTAGTTTGAGCTAGGTAGCGTCGTGAAACCACCAAAAACGATGTCATCTAACGAGATAGTGTTGTTTTATTGCGAGTACGAAACTGCGATAGGTGAAATATTGTGAAAGCACACATAATGGCATGAACTAGCCAGATACTGCGTCTTGTGCCGTTACAAGTGCGAAACTGCTTTATTGTGATATTCTCGTTAAAGCGCATGCAAGTATCGTGAAACCCTAAAGAACGATGTCATTTAGCGAGATACAGCGTTCTGTATTGTAATAAGTTGGTGAGAAACTGTGAGGTCAAGCAAATATTGTAATTGTGAACGAAACAGTGTAATTGAGCGTAATTAGATACAAGTGCGAATGTTAGGTTAGGTTGAGATATCAACCGTCGTAAAACCGCATTAAACAATGTCACTTAGTGAGATGCAGTGTTTTTCACCATTACAAGTCGGGAACTGCGATATCTAATGTGAAAGCGCTTGCAACCGTCGTTAGGTCAGGTTAGGTTAGGTTAGGTTAGGTTAGGTTTGGTTAGGTTAGGTTAGGTTAGGTTAGATTAGGTTAGGTTGGGTTGAGTTGGGTTAGGTTAGGTTAGGTTACGTTGGGTTAGGTTAGGTTAGGTTAGGTTACGTTAGGTTAGGTTAGGTTACGTTAGGTTAGGTTAGGTTAGGTTACGTTAGGTTAGGTTAGGTTAGGTAAGGATAATTTGGTTAGGTTAGGTAAGGTTAGGTTAGGTTAGGTTGGGGTGGGTGTTGTTGGGTTGGGTTGGGTTGGGTTAGGTTTGATTAGGTTAGGTTAGGTTACGTTAGGTTAGGTTAGGTTAGGTTACGTTAGGTTATGTTAGGTTAGGTTAGGTTACGTTAGGTTAGGTTAGATCAGGTAAGGTTAGGTTACGTAGAATAGGTTACGTTAGGTTACGTTAGGTTAGGTTAGGTTAGGTTTGGTTAGGTTAGGTTAGGTTAGCTTAGGTTAGGTTAGGTTGGGTTGGGTTGGGTTAGGTTGGGTTAGGTTAGGTTAGGTTAGGTTAGGTTGGGTTAGGTTAGTTTAGGTTAGGTTAGGTTAGGTTAGGTTGGGTTGGGTTGGGTTCAGGTATGAACCGTCGTAAAACCGCGTTAAACAATGTCACTTAGTGAGATGCAGTGTTTTTCACCTTTACAAGTTGGGAACTGCGATATCTAATGTGAAAGCGCTTGAAACCGTCGTAATGTTGTAGAAAGCAATGTAAAGTAGCGAGTAAAACGTTTTCTAACGATAGAAGTCCGAAGGTTATGTTAGGTTGAGTTATGTTAGTTTAAGCTAGGTAGCGTCGTGAAACCACCAAAAACGACGTCATCTAACGAGATAGTGTTGTTTTATTGCGAGTACGAAACTGCGATAGGTGAAATGTTGTGAAAGCACACAAAACGTCATGAACAAGCCAAATACTGCGTGTTGTACAGTTACAAGTGCGGAACTGCTATTTTGTGATATTCTCGTTAAAGCGCATGCAAGCATCGTGAAACCTTAAAGAATGATGTCATTTAGCGAGAGACAGCGTTCTGTACTGTAATAAGTTGGTGAAAAACTGTGAGGTCATGCAAATATCGTAATTGTGAACGAAACAGTGTAATAGAGCGTTTTGAGACACAAGCGCGAATGTTAGGTTAGGTTAAGATATGAACCGTCGTAAAACCGCATTGAACAATGTCACTTTGTGAGATGCAGGTTTTTTCACCATTAAAAGTCGGGAACTGCGATATCCAATGTGAAAGTGCATGAAACCGTCGTAATGTTGTAGAGAGCATTGTAAAGTAGCGAGTAGAACGTTTTCTAACGATAGAAGTGCGAAGGTTATGTTAGGTTGAATTATGTTAGTTTAAGCTAGGTAGCGTCGTGAAACCACCAAAAAAGACATCATCTAACGAGATATAATTGTTTTATTTCATGTACGAAACTGCAATAGGTGAAATGTTGTGAAAGCACACAAAACGGCATGAAAAAGCCAAATACTGCGTGTTGTACCGTTACAAGTGCGAAACTGCTATGTTGTGATATTCTCGTTAAAGCGCATGCAAGCATCGTGAAACCATAAAGAATGATGTCATTTAGCGATATACAGCGTTCTGTACTGTAATAAGTTGGAGAAAAACTGTGAGGTCATGCAAATATCTTAAATATGAACGAAACAGTGTGATAGAGCGTTTTTAGATACAAGTGCGAACGTTAGGTTCGGTTAAGATATGAACCGTCGTAAAACCGCATGAAACAATGTCACAAAGTGAGATGCAGTGTTTTTCACCATTACAAGTCGGGAACTGCGATATCTATTGTGAAAGCGCATGAAACCGTCGTAATGTTGTAGAGAGCATTATAAAGTAGCGAGTAAAATGTTTTCTAACGATAGAAGTGCGAAGGTTATATTAGGTTGAGTTATGTTAGTTTAAGCTAGGTAGCGTCGTGAGACCACCAAAAAGGACGTCATCTAACGAGATAGTGTTGTTTTATTGCATGTACGAAATCGCAATAGGTGAAATGTTGTGAAAGCACACAAAACGGCATGAACAAGCCAGATACTGCGTGTTGTACCGTTACAAGTGCGAAACGGCTATAATGTGATATTCTCGTTAAAGCGCATACAAGCATCGTGAAACCTTAAAGAACGAAGTCATTTAGCGAGATACAGCGTTCTGTACTGCAATAAGTTGGTGAAAAACTGTGAGCTTATGAATATATCGTAATTGTGAACGAAACAGTGTAATAGAGAGTTTTTCAATACAAGTGCGATTGTTAGGTTAGGTTAAGATATGAACCGTCGTAAAACCGCATTAAACAATGTCACTTAGTGAGATGCAGTGTTTTTCACCATTACAAGTCGGGAACTGCGATATCTAATGTGAAAGCGCTTGCAAACGTCGTTAGGTTAGTTTAGGCTAGGTTAGGTTAGGTTAGGTTACGTTAGGTTAGGTTAGGTTTGGTCAGGTTAGGTTAGGTTAGGTTATGTTAGGTAAGGTTTGGTTAGGTTAGGTTAGGTTAGGTTGGGTTAGGTTGCGTTAAGTAAGGTTAGGTTAGGTTAGGTTGGGTTAGGTTAGGTTAGGTTAGGTTAGGTTAGGTTAGGTTAAGATATGAACCGCGCTAAAACCGCATTAAAAAATGTCACTTAGTGAGATGCTGTGCTTTTCACCATTACAAGTCGGGAACTGCGATATCTAATGTGAAAGCGCATGAAACCGTCGTAATCTTGTAGAAAACATTGTAAAGTAGCGAATAAAACGTTTTCTAACGATAGAAGTGCGAAGGTTAGGTGAGTTTGAGCTAGGTAGCGTCGTGAAACCACCAAAAACGATGTCATCTAACGAGATAGTGTTGTTTTATTGCGAGTACGAAACTGCGATAGGTGAAATATTGTGAAAGCACACATAATGGCATGAACTAGCCAGATACTGCGTCTTGTGCCGTTACAAGTGCGAAACTGCTTTATTGTGATATTCTCGTTAAAGCGCATGCAAGTTTCGTGAAACCCTAAAGAACGATGTCATTTAGCGAGATACAGCGTTCTGTATTGTAATAAGTTGGTGAGAAACTGTTAGGGCAAGCAAATATCGTAATTGTGAACGAAACAGTGTAATTGAGCGTAATTAGATACAAGTGCGAATGTTAGGTTAGGTTGAGATATCAACCGTCGTAAAACCGCATTAAACAATGTCACTTAGTTAGATGTAGTGTTTTTCAACATTACAAGTCGGGAACCACGATATCTAATAGGAAAGCGCATGAAACCGTCGTAATCTTGTAGAAAACATTGTAAAGTTGCGAGTAAAACGTTTTCTAACGATAGAAGTGCGAAGGTTAGGTTAGGTTAGGTTAGTTTAAGCTAGGAAGCGTCGTGAAACTACCAAAAACGACGTCATCTAACGAGATAGTGTTGTTTTATTGCGAGTATTAAACTGCGATAGGTGAAATGTTGTGAAAGCACACAAAACGGCATGAACAAGCCAAATACTGCGTGTTCTACCGTTACAAGTGCGAAACTGCTATATTGTGATATTCTCGTTAAAGCGCATGCAAGCATCGTGAAACCATAAAGAACAATGTCATTTAGCGAGATACAGCGTTCTGTACTGCAATTAGTTGGTGAAAAACTGTGAGGTTATGCAAATATCGTAATTGTGAACGAAACAGTGTAATAGAGCGTTTTTAGATACAAGTGCGAATGTTCGGTTAGGTTAAGATATGAACCGTCGTAAAACCGCATTAAACAATGTCACTTAGTGAGATGCAGTGTTTTTCACCATTACAAGTCGGGAACTGCGATATCTAATGTGAAAGCGCTTGCAACCGTCGTTAGGTTAGGTTAGGTTAGGTTAGGTTTGGTTTGGTTAGGTTAGGTTAGGTTAGGTTAGATTAGGTTAGGTTGGGTTGAGTTGGGTTAGGTTAGGTTAGGTTAGGTTACGTTGGGTTAGGTTAGGTTAGGTTGGGTTACGTTAGGTTAGGTTAGGTTACGTTAGGTTAGGTTAGGTTAGGTTAGGTTACGTTAGGTTAGGTTAGGTTAGGTAAGGATAATTTGGTTAGGTTAGGTAAGGTTAGGTTAGGTTAGGTTGGGGTGGGTGTTGTTGGGTTGGGTTGGGTTGGCTTAGGTTTGGTTAGGTTAGGTTAGGTTACGTTAGGTTAGGTTAGGTTAGGTTACGTTAGGTTATGTTAGGTTAGGTTAGGTTACGTTAGGTTAGGTTAGATCAGGTAAGGTTAGGTTACGTTAGAATAGGTTAGGTTAGATTAGGTTACGTTAGGTTAGGTTAGGTTAGGTGAGGTTTGGTTAGGTTAGGTTAGGTTAGCTTAGGTTAGGTTAGGTTGGGTTGGGTTGGGTTAGGTTGGGTTAGGTTAGGTTAGGTTAGGTTAGGTTGGGTTAGGTTAGTTTAGGTTAGGTTAGGTTAGGTTAGGTTGGGTTGGGTTGGGTTAGGTTAGGTTAGGTTAGGTTAGGTAAGGTTAGGTTAGGTTAGGTTAGGTTACGTTAGGTTCAGGTATGAACCGTCGTAAAACCGCGTTAAACAATGTCACTTAGTGAGATGCAGTGTTTTTCACCTTTACAAGTTGGGAACTGCGATATCTAATGTTAAAGCGCTTGAAACCGTCGTAATGGTATAGAAAGCAATGTAAAGTAGCGAGTAAAACGTTTTCTAACGATAGAAGTCCGAAGGTTATGTTAGGTTGAGTTATGTTAGTTTAAGCTAGGTAGCGTCGTGAAACCACCAAAAACGACGTCATCTAACGAGATAGTGTTGTTTTATTGCGAGTACAAAACTGCGATAGGTGAAATGTTGTGAAAGCACACAAAACGTCAGGAACAAGCCAAATACTGCGTGTTGTACCGTTACAAGTGCGAAACTGCTATGTTGTGATATTCTCGTTAAAGCGCATGCAAGCATCGTGAAACCTTAAAGAATGATGTCATTAGCGAGAGACAGCGTTCTGTACTGTATTAAGTTGGTGAAAAACTGTGAGGTAATGCAAATATCGTAATTGTGAACGAAACAGTGTAATAGAGCGTTTTGAGATACAAGCGCGATTGTTAGGTTAGGTTAAGATATGAACCGTCGTAAAACCGCATTGAACAATGTCACTTAGTGAGATGCAGGTTTTTTCACCCTTACAAGTCGGGAACTGCGATATCTAATGTGAAAGTGCATGAAACCGTAATAATGTTGTAGAGAGCATTGTAAAGTAGCGAGTAAAACGTTTTCTAACGATAGAAGTGCAAAGGTTATGTTAGGTTGAATTATGTTAGTTTAAGCTAGGTAGCGTCGTGAAACCACCAAAAAAGACATCATCTAACGAGATATAATTGTTTTATTTCATGTACGAAACTGCAATAGGGGAAATGTTGTGAAAGCACACAAAACGGCATGAAAAAGCCAAATACTGCGTGTTGCACCGTTACAAGTGCGAAACTGCTATGTTGTGATATTCTCGTTAAAGCGCATGCAAGCGTCGTGAAACCTTAAAGAATGATGTCATTTAGCGATATACAGCGTTCTGTACTGTAATAAGTTGGAGAAAAACTGTGAGGTCATGCAAATATCTTAAATATGAACGAAGCAGTGTGATAGAGCGTTTTTAGATACAAGTGCGAACGTTAGGTTCGGTTAAGATATGAACCATCGTAAAACCGCATGAAACAATGTCACTAAGTGAGATGCAGTGTTTTTCACCATTACAAGTCGGGAACTGCGATATCTATTGTGAAAGCGCATGAAACTGTCGTAATGTTGTAGAGAGCATTGTAAAGTAGCGAGTAAAATGTTTTCTAACGATGGAAGTGCGAAGGTTATATTAGGTTGAGTTATGTTAGTTTAAGCTAGGTAGCGTCGTGAGACCACCAAAAAGGACGTCATCTAACGAGATAGTGTTGTTTTATTGCATGTACGAAATTGCAATAGGTGAAATGTAGTGAAAGCACACAAAACGGCATGAACAAGCCAGATACTGCGTGTTGTACCGTTACAAGTGCGAAACTGCTATAATGTGATATTCTCGTTAAAGCGCATGCAGGCATCGTGAAACCTTAAAGAACGAAGTCATTTAGCGAGATACAGCGTTCTGTACTGCAATAAGTTGGTGAAAAACTGTGAGGTTATGCAAATATCGTAATTGTGAACGAAACAGTGTAATAGAGCGTTTTTCAATACAAGTGCGATTGTTAGGTTAGGTTAAGATATGAACCGTCGTAAAACCGCATTAAACAATGTCACTTAGTGAGATGCAGTGTTTTTCACCATTACAAGTCGGGAACTGCGATATCTAATGTGAAAGCGCTTGCAAACGTCGTTAGGTTAGGTTAGGTTAGGTTAGGCTAGGTTAGGTTACGTTAGGTTAGGTTAGGTTAGGTTTGGTTAGGTTAGGTTAGGTTAGGTTATGTTAGGTAAGGTTTGGTTAGGTTAGGTTAGGTTAGGTTAGGTTACGTTAGGTTAGGTTAGGTTACGTTAGGTTAGGTTAGGTTAGGTTAGGTTAGGTAAGGATAATTTGGTTAGGTTAGGTAAGGATAATTTGGTTAGGTAAGGTAAGGTTAGGTTAGGTTAGGTTAGGTTGGGGTGGGTGTTGTTGGGTTGGGTTGGGTTGGGTTAGGTTTGGTTAGGTTAGGTTAGGTTACGTTAGGTTAGGTTACGTTAGGTTATGTTAGGTTAGGTTAGGTTACGTTAGGTTAGGTTAGATCAGGTAAGGTTAGGTTACGTTAGAATAGGTTATGTTAGGTTAGGTTACGTTAGGTTAGGTTAGGTTAGGTTTGGTTAGGTTAGGTTAGGTTAGCTTAAGTTAGGTTAGGTTGGGTTGGGTTGGGTTAGGTTGGGTTAGGTTAGGTTAGGTTGGGTTAGGTTAGTTTAGGTTAGCTTAGGTTAGGTTAGGTTGGGTTGGGTTGGGTTAGGTTAGGTTAGGTTAGGTAAGGTTAGGTTAGGTTAGGTTAGGTTACGTTAGGTTAAGGTATGAACCGTCGTAAAACCGCGTTAAACAATGTCACTTAGTGAGATGCAGTGTTTTTCACCTTTACAAGTTGGGAACTGCGATATCTAATGTGAAAGCGCTTGAAACCGTCGTAATGTTGTAGAAAGCAATGTAAAGTAGCGATTAAAACGTTTTCTAACGATAGAAGTCCGAAGGTTATGTTAGGTTGAGTTATGTTAACTTTAGCTAGGTAGCGTCGTGAAACCACCAAAAACGACGTCATCTAACAAGATAGTGTTTTTTTATTGCGAGTACGAAACTGCGATAGGTGAAATGTTGTGAAAGCACACAAAACGTCATGAACAAGCCAAATACTGCGTGTTGTACCGTAACAAGTGCGAAACTGCTATGTTGTGATATTCTCGTTAAAGCGCATGCAAGCATCGTGAAAACTTAAAGAACGAAGTCATTTAGCGAGATACAGCGTTCTGTACTGCAATAGGTTGGTGAAAAACTGTGAGGTTATGCAAATATCGTAATTGTGAACGAAACAGTGTAATAGAGCGTTTTTCAATACAAGTGCGATTGTTAGGTTAGGTTAAGATTTGAACCGTCGTAAAACCGCATTGAACAATGTCACTTAGTGAGATGCAGTGTTTTTCACCGTTACAAGTCGGGAACTGCGATATCTAATATGAAAGTGCTTGCAAACGTCGTTAGGTTAGGTTAGGTTAGGTTACGTTAGGTTAGGTTAGGTTAGGTTATATTAGGTTAGGTTAGGTTAGGTTAAGATAAACCGCGCTAAAACCGCATTAAACAATGTCACTTAGTGAGACGCTGTGTTTTTCACCATAACAAGTCGGGAACTGCGATATCTAATGTGAAAGCGCATGAAACCGTCGTAATCTTGTAGAAAACATTGTAAAGTAGCGAATAAAACGTTTTCTAACGATAGAAGTGCGAAGGTTAGGTTAGTTTGAGCTAGGTAGCGTCGTGAAACCACCAAAAACGATGTCATCTAACGAGATAGTGTTGTTTTATTGCGAGTACGAAACTGCGATAGGTGAAATATTGTGAAAGCACACAAAATGGCATGAACTAGCCAGATACTGCGTCTTGTGCCGTTACAAGTGCGAAACTGCTTTATTGTGATATTCTCGTTAAAGCGCATGCCATTATCGTGAAACCCTAAAGAACGATGTCATTTAGCGAGATACAGCGTTCTGTATTGTAATAAGTTGGTGAGAAACTGTGAGGTCAAGCAAATATCGTAATTGTGAACGAAACAGTGTAATTGAGCGTAATTAGATACAAGTGCGAATGTTAGGTTAGGTTGAGATATCAACCGTCGTAAAACCGCGTTAAACAATGTCACTTAGTGAGATGCAGTGTTTTTCACCTTTACAAGTTGGGAACTGCGATATCTAATGTGAAAGCGCTTGAAACCGTCGTAATGTTGTAGAAAGCGATATCTAATGTGAAAGCGCTTGAAACCGTCGTAATGTTGTAGAAAGCAATGTAAAGTAGCGAGAAAACGTTTTCTAACGATAGAAGTCCGAAGGTTATGTTAGGTTGAGTTATGTTAGTTTAAGCTAGGTAGCGTCGTGAAACTACCAAAAACGATGTCATCTAACGAGATAGTGTTGTTTTATTGCGAGTACGAAACTGCAATAGGTGAAATGTTCTGAAAGCACACAAAACGGCATGAACAAGCCAGATACTGCGTGTTGTACCGTTACAAGTGCGAAACTGCTAAATGTGATATTCTCGTTAAAGCGCATGCAAGCATTGCGAAACCTTAAAGAACGAAGTCATTTAGCGAGATACAGCGTTCTGTACTGCAATAAGTTGGTGAAAAACTGTGAGGTTATGCAAATATCGTAATTGTGAACGAAACAGTGTAATAGAGCGTTTTTCAATACAAGTGCGAATCTTAAGTTAGGTTAAGATATGAACCGTCGTAAAACCGCATTAAACAATGTCACTTAGTGAGATGCAGTGTTTTTCACCATTACAAGTCGGGAACTGCGATATCTAATGTGAAAGCGCTTGCAAACGTCGTTAGGTTAGGTTAGGTTAGGTTAGGTTACGTTAGGTTAGGTTAGGTTAGGTTTGGTTTGGTTAGGTTAGGTTAGGTTAGGTTAGGTTATGTTAGGTAAGGTTTGGTTAGGTTAGGTTAGGTTAGGTTTGGTTAGGTTGGGTTAAGTAAGGTTAGGTTAGGTTGGGTTAGGTTAGGTTAGGTTAGGTTAGGTTAGGTTAAGATATGAACCGCGCTAAAACCGCATTAAACAATGTCACTTAGTGAGATGCTGTGTTTTTCACCATTACAAGTCGGGAACTGCGATATCTAATGTGAAAGCGCATGAAACCGTCGTAATCTTGTAGAAAACATTGTAAAGTAGCGAATAAAACGTTTTCTAACGATAGAAGTGCGAAGGTTAGGTTAGTTTGAGCTAGGTAGCGTCATGAAACCACCAAAAACGATGTCATCTAACGAGATAGTGTTGTTTTATCGCGAGTACGAAACTGCGATAGGTGAAATATTGTGAAAGCACACAAAATGGCATGAACTAGCCAGATACTGCGTCTTGTGCCGTTACAAGTGCGAAACTGCTTTATTGTGATATTCTCGTTAAAGCGCATGCAAGTATCGTGAAACCCTAAAGAACGATGTTATTTAGCGAGATACAGCGTTCTGTACTGTACCAAGATGGTGAAAAATTGTGAGGTCATTCAAATATTGCAATTGTGAACAAAACAGTGTAAAAGAGCGTGTTAAGATACAAGTGCGAAGATTAGGTTAGGTTAAATTATTAAGCGTCATAAAACTGCATTAAACAATGTCAGCTATTGAGATGCAGTGTTTTTCAGCATTACAAGACAAGAAATTGCGATATCGAATATGAAAGCGCATGAAACTGTCGTAATGTTGCAGAAAGCATTGTAAAGTAGCGTATAAAACGTTTTCTAACGATGAAAATGCGAAGGTTAGGTTAGGGTGAGTTACGTTAGTTTAAGCTAGGTAGCGCCGTGAAACCACCAAAAACGACGTCATCTAACGAGATAGTGTTGTTTTGTTGTGAGTACAATACTGCGATAGGTGACTTACTGTGAAAGCGCACAAAGCGGCATGAACTAGACAGATACTGCGTCTTGTACCGTTACAAGTGCGAAACTGCTATATTGTGATATTCTCGTGAAAGCGCATGCAAGCATCGTAAAATCTTAAAGAACGATGTCATTTAGCGAGATACAGCGTTGTGTATTGTACTAAGTTGGTTAACAACGGTGAGGTCATGCAAATATCGTAATTGTGAACGAAACAGTGTTGCAAAGCGTTTTTAGATACATGTGCGAAGGTTTGGTTAGGTTAAGTTATGAAACGTCATAAAACCGAAATAAACAATGTCAGCTAGTGAGATGCAGTGTTTTTCACCTTTACAAGTCGGAATCTGCAATCTCTAATGTGAAAGCGCGTGAAACCGTCGTATTGTTGCAGAAAGCATTGTAAATTAGCGAGTAAAACGTTTTCTAACGATGGAAATGCGAAGATTAGGTTAGGTTGAGTTATGCTAGTTTGAGCTAGGTAGCGTCGTTAAACCACCAAGAACGACGTAATCTAGCAAGATATTGTTGTTTTGTTGTGAGTACGAAACTGCGATAGGTGAAATATTCTGAAAGCACACAAAAAGGCATGAACTAGCCAGATACTGCGTCTTGTACCGTTACAAGTGCGAAACTGCTATATTGTGATATTCTCGTGGAAGCGCATGCAAGCATCGTAAAACCTTGAAAAACGATGTCATTTGGCGAGATACAGCGTCCTGTACTGTACTAAGTTGGTGAAGAGTTGTGAGGTCGTGCAAATATCGTAATTGTGAACGAAACAGTGTAACAAAGCGTGTTTAGATACAAGTGCGAAGGTTAGGTTAGGTTAAATTTTGAAGCGTCATAAAACCGCATTAAACAATGCCAGCTAGTGAGATGCAGTGTTTTTCATCATTACAAGTCGGAAACTGCGATATATAATGTGAAAGCGCGTGAAACCGTCGTAATGATGCAGAAAGCATTGTAAAGTAGCGAGTAAAACGTTTTCTAACGATGTAAATGCGAAGGTTAGGTTAGGGTGAGTTATGTTAGTTTAAGCTAGGTAGCACGGTGAAATCACCAAAAACGACGTCACCTAACGAGATAGTGTTGTTTTGTTGTGAGTACGAAACTGCGATAGGTGAAATATTGTGAAAGCACACAAAGCGGTATGAACTAGCCAGATACTGCGTCTTGTACCGTTACAAGTGCGAAACTGCTATATTGTAAATACTCGTGAAAGTGCATGCAAGCATCGTAAAATCTTAAAGAACGACGTCATTTAGCGAGATACAGTGTTCTGTACTGTACTAAGTTAGTGAACAACGATGAGGTCATGCAAATATCGCAATTGTGAACGAAACAGTGTAGCAAAGCGTTTTTAGATACAAGTGCGAAGGTTAGGTTAGGTTAAGTTATGAAGCGTCATAAAACCGCAATAAACAATGCAATGTCAGCCATTGAGATGAAGTGTTTTTCAACATTGCAAGTTGGAAACGGCGATATCTAATGTGAAAGCGCATGAAACCGTCGTAATGTTGCAGAAAGCATTGTAAGGTAGCGAGAAAAACGTTTTCTGACGATGGAAATGCGAAGGTTAGGTTAGGTTGAGTTATGTTAGTTTAAGCTAGGTAGCGTCGTGAAACCACCAAAAACGACGTCATCTAACGAGATAGTGTTGTTTGGTTGCGAGTATGAAACAGCAATAGGTGAAATATTGTGAAAACACACAAAGCGGCATGAAATAGCCAGATACTGCGTCTTGTACCGTTACAAGTGCGAAACTGCTATATTGTGATATTCTGGTGAAAGCGCATGCAGGCATCGTGAAACCTTGAAAAACGATGTCATTTGGCGAGATACAGCGTCCTGTACTGTACTAAGTTGGTGAAGAGTTGTGAGGTCATGCAAATATTGTAATTGTGAACGAAACAGTGTAACAAAGCGTGTTTAGATACAAGTGCGAAGGTTAGGTTAGGTTAAATTTTGAAGCGTCATAAAACCGCTATAAACAATGTCAGCTATTGAGATGCAGTGTTTTTCAACATTACAAGTCGGAAACTGCGCTATCTAATGTGCAAGCGCATGAAACCGTCGTAATGTTGCAGAAAGCATTGTAAAGTAGCGAGTAAAACGTTTTCTAACGATGGAAATGCGAAGGTTAGATTAGGGTGAGTTACGTTAGTTTGAGCTGGGTAGCGCCGTGAAATTACCACAAACGACTACATCTAACGAGATAGTGTTGTTTTGTTGTGAGTACGAAACTGCGATAGGTGAAATATTGTGAAAGCACACAAAGCGGTATGAACTAGCCAGATACTGCGTCTTGTACCGTTACAAGTGCGAAACTGCTATATTGTAAATACTCGTGAAAGTGCATGCAAGCATCGTAAAATCTTAAAGAACGACGTCATTTAGCGAGATACAGTGTTCTGTACTGTACTAAGTTAGTGAACAACGGTGAGGTCATGCAAATATCGCAATTGTGAACGAAACAGTGTAGCAAAGCGTTTTTAGATACAAGTGCGAAGGTTAGGTTAGGTCAAGTTATGAAGCGTCATAAGACCGCATTAAACAATGCAATGTCAGCCATTGAGATGAAGTGTTTTTCAACATTGCAAGTCTGAAACGGCGATATCTAATGTGAAAGCGCATGAAACCGTCGTAATGTTGCAGAAAGCATTGTAAGGTAGCGAGAAAAACGTTTTCTAACGATGGAAATGCGAAGGTTAGGTTAGGTTGAGTTATGTTAGTTTAAGCTAGGTAGCGTCGTGAAACCACCAAAAACGACGTCATCTAACGAGATAGTGTTGTTTTGTTGCGAGTACGAAACAGCGATAGGTGAAATTTTGTGAAAGCACACAAAACGGCATGAACTAGCCAGATACTGCGTCTTGTACCGTTACGAGTGCGAAACTGCTACATTGCGATATTCTCTTGTAAGCGCATGCAAGCATCGTGAAACCTTAAAGAGCGCTGTCATTTAGCGAGATACAACGTTCTGTACTGTACTAAGTTGGTAAAAACTGTGAGGTCACGCGAATATCTTAATTGTGAACGAAACAGTTCAACAGCGCGTTTTTATATACAAGTGCGAATGTTAGGTTAGGTTAAGCTATGAAGCGTCATAAAACCGCTATAAAATTGTCAGCTAGTGAGATGCAGTGTTTTTCACCATTACAAGTCGGAAACTGCGATATCTTATGTGAAGGCGCATGAAACCTTCGTATTGTTGCAGAAAGCATTGTAAAGTAGCGAGTAAAACGTTTTCTAACGATGGAAATGCGAAGATTAGGTTAGGTTGAGTTATGCTAGTTTGAGCTAGGTAGCGTCGTTAAACCACCAAAAACGACGTCATCTAGCAAGATATTGTTGTTTTGTTGTGAGTACGAAACTGCGATAGGTGCAATATTTTGAAAGCACACAAAACGGCATGAACTAGACAGATACTGCGTCTTGTACCGTTACAAGTGCGAAACTGCTATATTGTGATATTCTCGAAGTGCATGCAAGCATCGTAAAACCTTAAAGAACGATGTCATTTAGCGAGATAAAGCGTTCTGTACTGTACTAAGTTAGTGAACAACGATGAGGTCGTGCAAATATCGTAATTGTGAACGAAACAGTGTAGCAAAGCGTTTTTAGATACAAGTGCGAAGGTTAGGTTAGGTTAAGTTATGAAGCGTCATAAAACCGAATTAAACAATGTCAGCTAGTGAGATGAAGTGTTTTTCACCATTACAAGTCGGAAACTGCGATATCTAATCTGAAAGCGCGTGAAACCGTCGTAATGATGCAGAAAGCATTGTAAAGTAGCGAGTAAAACGTTTTCTAACGATGGAAATGCGAAGGTTAGGTTAGGGTGAGTTATGTTAGTTTAAGCTAGGAAGCGCGGTGAAATCACCAAAAACGACGTAATCTAACGAGATAGTGTTGTTTTGTTGTGAATACGAAACTGCGATAGGTGAAATATTGTGAAAGCACACAAAGCGGTATGAACTAGCCAGATACTGTGTCTTGTACTGTTACAAGTGCGAAACTGCTATATTGTAAATACTCGTGAAAGGGCATGCAAGCATCGTAAAATCTTAAAGAACGACGTCATTTAGCGAGATACAGTGTTCTGTACTGTACTAAGTTAGTGAACAACGATGAGGTCATGCAAATATCGCAATTGTGAACGAAACAGTGTAGCAAAGCGTTTTTAGATACAAGTGCGAAGGTTAGGTTAGGTTAAGTTATGAAGCGTCATAAAACCGCATTAAACAATGCAATGTCAGCCATTGAGATGAAGTGTTTTTCAACACTGCAAGTTGGAAACGGCGATATCTAATGTGAAAGCGCATGAAACCGTCGTAATGTTGCAGAAAGCATTGTAAGGTAGCGAGAAAAAAGTTTTCTAACGATGGAAATGCGAAGGTTAGGTTAGGTTGAGTTATGTTTGTTTAAGCTATGTTTGTTAACGGCATATTAAACGGGATAATAGCGAAGGGTCAGAATGAGGAACTTCAGATTGCGCGCTGAAAATGGCCTGAAAAACGCCGTTTTTTTTTTATCAACACGCTCAGATTTTTTTTTCCCCGTTGTCGCCCTGCCGTTCGCTCTTTTCATCTTGGCAGCCTTACAAAAGCGCATCTCAAAAGGATTTATCTCTCCGGGCATCAACAAAGGCGCGGCGAAAGGTCACGTCCACCACTCGTTTGCCTCGTGTTCAGTGGTGCGTGCCTCTTGCTTGCGCGTGAATGGCGCCCTCCAGAGGAGAGGAGGAGCACCACGTCGTCGTCGTAGTCCATGAAGTCGTGCGGTCTGTCTTTTCCCGGGCTCGGAAGTTGTGCTGTCACTGCTGAACTAGCGCCGCGTGGTTCGGTTATACTGTCATCCAGCTGAGTCTATTGCGAGCCTTGTTGTGTGCGCCGAACGGCTTCATCAGCAAATCCCGCGTCTGGTTCACATGGTTGTCGGCTCACATCGGTTGGCTCACATCGGTTGTTGTTTTGTATCACGGATGCGACAGTCCTCCGAAGCGACTGCGGAAATTTAGCTGCGATTGGTAGCGAACCACGTTGCATTTTCGGACGTATTGAGCTATGTATCTAGGTGCGCGTGCGTGTTTGTATGTATTTACACGTGTGTGTGTGTGTGTGTGTGTGTGTGTGTGTGTGTGTGTGTGTGTGTGTGTGTGTGTGTGTTATGCGAGGCTTGTCGAACCATTTATGGCTGGCGAGAGTTGCGCTCTCACGGTGGCTCATTTTCTTTACCTTATAATCTCCTCTTTGTTTCTCTTTCGTTTTGCCTTCCCGCACTACCACTGCGTTAATGAGAGTACGGGGCGCGCTTAACGGTCTAATACGCAAACAAAGGCGGCTTCCTGTTTTAGTGATGCCTAAACTGCCGATAGCGTTAATTAATGATTTCTCAGTACGTCTCAAACGACCTTTCCACTGTCTTGAGATATGGGAAGCTTATCCCTGATTTGACATGTCCTACTTCTTATTGGTGCCGTGTGAAACACCTTTGTAAGCCAGTGTCGGTGATGGTTCCGAACGCGTGGCTTAGCGAAAAAGCGTGAATCCACTTCTCCCCTTTGGCCATCAGTTTTCGCTTGACTTCTCCAGCGGCGAAGACGTGCATGTTTTTGGTGATGTTGCTGATGACACTAAATCGTGATTCTTACCGTGGAGAAAAAGAAAGGTGTATGTTTCATTTAGGATCGCATTGACGCGGAATTTCAGCATGGACTCCTTGCACCGGCCAACTGTAACTGAATACTAGGATCTTGTTCAATCAAGACCCTTAGAAGGCGTATAGCCGTCAAAGGCGCCGGGAAATCGAAGTGAATCACCAGTGCGAACTGGTCAGCATTTGAGATAGAAGGTGGATCCAGCTGTCAGAGGCGCCTGAAAATCGGAGTGGATGAAAAGCGTGAACTGGTCAGCGGTTGAGATATGTAATGAATATATGTTTACAGCATTGGTGAAAAAAGAAGAATAATCTTTCAAAAACAATCAATTTGCGTGGTCAAACTGATGTGGTATATTTGGATTTCGCAAAGGCATTTGATAAAGTGTCGCACTCAAAGCTCCTGTTTAAAATTGACAAAACGTTTCAAAATAGTCACTTGACAAAATGGTTTTCATCCTATCTCAGCTGCCGTCAGCAGTTTGTTCAAATAAAAAATAAACAGTCTAGAGCAGTTGCAGTAAATTCTGGAGTTCCCCAGGGGAGCGTGCTGGGTCCCCTTTTATTTTTGTTATATATAAATGACCTACCAAACCGCGTTACGGTCCCGATAAGGTTGTTTGCCGATGACTGTGTTGTTTATAGTAGAATCGAGACTGAACATGACCAAGTTAATCTAAACAACAATCTTCAAAGAATAAAGGATTGGTGCGAAGAATGGCAAATGAGTTTGAACACAGAAAAAACAGTCTTTATGACTATAACTAGAAAGAAAGCACCTCTAGATTACAACTACCAGATTGGCAATGCTTTCCTCAAGCGTGTACAAAACTATAAATATCTTGGGTTATGGTTCACGCCCGACCTCCGGTGGAACACTCATATTGATAATGTATGCTCCAGGGCTACCAAGGCACTGTATAGCCTTAGACGTAACCTTTATACCGCCCCATCTGATATAAAGTGTCTTGCTTACAAAACTCTTGTCAGACCCATTATCGAATATTCTAAAATTGTCTGGGACCCTTACACAAAGACAAACTGCAATAAAATAACAAAAATACAGCGACTTGGTGCGAGATTTATTTTTAATAAATATAGCCGACATCATTCTCCTACTGAACTCTGTAAAAAAGCTGGACTGGATAGTTCTGAACTTAGGACGAGGATTGAGCGTCTGAAATTCCTCTTCCAGTTAATTCATAATCAATTTAAACTAAACTATTCAGATTACTTCCAGGTCAACACACAAGAACACTCCAGACATCGCCATAATATGTATATACCACCCCTAGTCCCACGTAACGATTGCTTTAAGTTCAGTTACTTTCCACGTGCTATTGAAGATTGGAATATGCTGCCAGAGTCTATAATTGGTTGTTCCTCGCTTACATCATTTGAACAGAATCTAAAACGTTTATTTTCCGAATAACAGTGACATATGTTTTTTTTTGCGTGTGTGTGTACTTTTTGTTGGTTGCATGATCCTGCAGTAGTTGTCTTTCAAATCTTCAGCGCGGTGCAAAAGTGCCGCCTCAAATGCGTCATGTGCTGTTCTGCGCGTATGTATTGCATCGCATGTGTGTTCCATTTATGTATGTTATGTATAACTTCGAGTTGCTGGTCACAATAATACCGAGAAATTATCTCGAGACCTGTACGGTACTTCTTTTTTGCAAATAATTGTTTGTACTTCCACCCTGTAACGGCCCACTTCTGGGCTAACAGTATAAATAAATGAAATGAAATGAAATAACGGGGAACTAATTGGTGGAACTAACGTGCGGCGATGGCGTAGTGGTTAGAGCATCCGCCTCGCATGCAAGAGGTCCGTGGTTCAAATCCCGGTACCGCGCCGTTCCCAACCGGATTAAAAAAAAAATCCGCGTGTTGATGGAACTGCATTAAGAGGCCTGGGGTGCGGCCTCACCGGCAAACACCGCCGAGAACGCACTCCCTCACCAGAGAAGGATTGGCCACCCTGGTGCAGTATCTGGCCACTACCTCCCACATGATTACGTCAAATAACTCACGGCCCTCAGTCCCCAGCAGCTGCGAAGCAACTGACCACGGCGGCGGCCAGATCTGCAACGCAGCAGAGGGTGCTAAGAATCTCTGGATCCGGACAGCCCGCCATTGGAACCTGAACTTGGCAACGTTTAACGCTAGAACCTTATCTAGTGAGGGAAGTCTAGCTGTACTATTCGAGGAGCTAGGGGGTGTTAAATGGGATATAATAGGGCTCAGTGAGGTTAGGAGGACAGATGAGGCCTATACGGTGCTACAGAATGGGCACGTTCTTTGCTACAGGGGCTTGGCAGACAGAAGAGAACTGGGAGTGGGGTTCCTCATTCACAGAAACATAGCTGGCAACATAGAGGAATACTATAGCATTAATGAAAGGGTGGTAGGTATCGTAATTAAACTGAATAAAAGATACAAGATGAAGGTAGTACAGGCTTACGCGCCTACATCCAGCCATGATGACGCTTCAGTTGAAAGCTTCTATGAAGACGTGGAATCGGCAATGAGTAAGGTAAAAACACAGTATACTATAGTGATGGGCGACTTTAATGCAAAGGTAGGGAAGAAGCAGGCTGGAGACCAGGCAGTAGGAGATTATGGCATCGGTACTAGAAACGCCAGAGGAGAGCTACTAGTAGAATTCGCAGAACGCAATAATTTACGGATTTTGAATACCTTCTACCGAAAACGAGAAAACCGCAAGTGGACATGGAGGAGCCCTAATGGCGAAAATAAGAACGAAATAGACTTTATAATGAGTGCACACCCTGGAATCGTGCAGGATGTGGAAGTGATTGGCAAGGTACGATGCAGTGACCATAGAATGGTACGGTCTCGAATTCGCCTAGACTTGAAGAAGGAACGACAGAACTTGATACGCAAGAAGCCAATCAATCAGCTAGCACTGAGAGGGAAAGCACAGGAATTCAGAGTGTCACTGCAGAACAGGTACTCGGCTCTCAGTGAGGAAACCAACCTTAGCGTAGATACAATGAATGATAATCTGACGAGTATCATTATGAAGTGTGCAGTAGAAGTTGGAGGCAGGGTAGTTAGACAGGACACTGGCAAGCTTTCACAGGGAACGAAGAACCTAATTAGGAAGCGTCAAATCATGAAAGTGTCAAGTACAACAGACAAAATAGAACTGGCAGAGCTTTCGAAGTTGATTAATAGACGTAAAGTATGCGATGTAAGAAGGTATAACATGGAGAGAATTGAACATGCTCTGAAAAACGGAGGAAGTGTCAAAGCATTGAAGAGGAAACTTGGGATAGGCAAAAGTCGGATGTATGCACTAAGGGACAAAGAAGGCAAAATAACTACCAATATGGATAGGATAGTTAAGATAGCGGAGGAGTTTTACAGGGATCTGTACAGTAGCCGAGACAACCACGACCTTAATACTATAAGAACTAGCAGTAACCCAGATTACGTCCACCAGTAATGATAGAAGAAGTCAGAAAAGCTTTGGAGAGCATGCAAAGGGGCAAAGCTGCTGGTGAGGATCAGGTAACATCAGATCTGCTGAAAGATGGAGGACAGATTGTGTTAGAAAAACTAGCCACCCTGTTTACGAGGTGTCTCCTGGCGGGAAGAGTACCAGAGTCTTGGAAGAACGCTAACATCATCTTAATACATAAGAAAGGAGATGACAAGGACTTGAAGAATTACAGGCCGATCAGCTTGCTCTCTGTAGTATACAAGCTATTTACAAAGGTAATTGCTAACAGAGTAAAGAAAACATTAGAATTCAATCAACCAAAGGAACAAGCAGGATTTCGAACAGGCTACTCAACAGTTGACCACATTCATACTATCAATCAGGTAATAGAGAAATGCTCAGAGTATAACCAGCCACTATACATAGCCTTCATAGATTACGAGAAGGCGTTTGATTCAGTAGAAATATCAGCCGTCATGCAAACACTGCGGAATCAGGGCGTAGATGAAGTATATATAAACATTCTGGAAGAAATCTACAGGGGATCATCTGCTACCATAGTGCTTCATAGAGAAAGCAACAGAATACCAATCAAGAAGGGTGTAAGGCAGGGGGACACAATTTCCCCAATGCTGTTTACCGCGTGCTTACAGGAGGTTTTCAGAAGCCTAGAATGGGAACAGTTAGGGATAAGAGTCAATGGAGAATACCTTAGTAACCTGCGCTTCGCCGATGACATTGCATTGCTGAGTAACTCGGGGGACGAATTGCAACTCATGATTACGGAGTTAGACAAGGAGAGCAGAAAAGTGGGTCTTAAAATTAATCTGCAGAAAACGAAAGTAATGTACAACAACCTCGGCAAAGAGCAGCGCTTCGAGATAGGTAATAGTGCACTTGAAGTTGTAAAAGACTATGTCTACTTAGGGCAGGTAATAACCGCAGAGCCGAACCACGAGATTAAAGTAACTAGAAGAATAAGAATGGGGTGGAGCACATTCGGCAAGCACTCTCAAATTATGACAGGTAGATTGCCACTATCCCTCAAGAGGAAGGTATATAACAGCTGTATCTTGCCGGTACTTAGCTACGGAGCAGAAACCTGGAGACTTACAAAGAGGGTTCAGCTTAAATTGAGGACGACGCAGCGAGCAATGGAAAGAAAAATGGTAGGTGTAACCTTAAGAGACAAGAAGAGAGCAGAGTGGATTAGGGAACAAACGGGGGTTAAGGATATCATAGCTGAAATCAAGAAGAAGAAATGGACATGGGCAGGGCATGTAGCGCGTAGACAGGATAACCGCTGGTCATTAAGGGTAACTGACTGGATTCCCAGAGAAGGGAAGCGGGTTAGGGGGAGACAGAAGGTTAGGTGGGCAGATGAGATTAAGAAGTTTGCGGGTATAAATTGGAAGCAGCAAGCACAGGACCGGGTTAACTGGCGGAACATGGGAGAGGCCTTTGTCCTGCAGTGGACGTAGTCAGGCTGATGATGATGATGATGATGATGATGATGTTTAAGCTAGGTAGCGTCGTGAAACCACCAAAAACGACGTCATCTAACGAGATAGTGTTGTTTGGTTGCGAGTATGAAACAGCAATAGGTGAAATATTGCGAAAACACACAAAGCGGCATGAACTAGCCAGATACTGCGTCTTGTACCGTTACAAGTGCGAAACTGCTATATTGTGATATTCTGGTGAAAGCGCATGCAGGCATCGTGAAACCTTGAAAAACGATGTCATTTGGCGAGATACAGCGTCCTGTACTGTACTAAGTTGGTGAAGAGTTGTGAGGTCATGCAAATATCGTAATTGTGAACGAAACAGTGTAACAAAGCGTGTTTAGATACAAGTGCGAAGGTTAGGTTAGGTTAAATTTGGAAGCGTCATAAAACCGCTATAAACAATGTCAGCTATTGAGATGCAGTGTTTTTCAACATTACAAGTCGGAAACTGCGATATCTATTGTGCAAGCGCATGAAACCGTCGTAAGGTTGCAGAAAGCATTGTAAAGTAGCGAGTAAAACGTTTTCTAACGATGGAAATGCGAAGGTTAGATTAGGGTGAGTTATGTTAGTTTGAGCTAGGTAGCGCCGTGAAATCACCAAAAACGACTACATCTAACGAGATAGTGTTGTTTTGTTGCGAGTACGAAACAGCGATAGGTGAAATTTTGTGAAAGCACACAAAACGGCATGAACTAGCCAGATACTGCGTCTTGTACCGTTACGAGTGCGAAACTGCTACATTGCGATATTCTCTTGTAAGCGCATGCAAGCATCGTGAAACCTTAAAGAACGCTGTCATTTAGCGAGATACAACGTTCTGTACTGTACTAAGTTGGTAAAAACTGTGAGGTCATGCGAATATCTTAATTGTGAACGAAACAGTTCAACAGCGCGTTTTTATATACAAGTGCGAATGTTAGGTTAGGTTAAGTTATGAAGCGTCATAGAACCGCTATAAAATTGTCAGCTAGTGAGATGCAGTGTTTTTCACCATTACAAGTCGGAAACTGCGATATCTAATGTGAAGGCGCATGAAACCTTCGTAATGTTGCAGAAAGGTTTGTAAAGTAGCGAGTAAAACGTTTTCTAACGATGGAAATGCGAAGATTAGGTTAGGTTGAGTTATGCTAGTTTGAGCTAGGTAGCGTCGTTAAACCACCAAAAACGACATCATCTAGCAAGATATTGTTGTTTTGTTGTGAGTACGAAACTGCGATAGGTGAAATATTCTGAAAGCATACAAAACGGCATGAACTAGCCAGATACTGCGTCTTGTACCGTTACAAGTGCGAAACTGCTATATTGTGATATTCTCGTGGAAGCGCATGCAAGCATCGTAAAACCTTAAAGAACGATGTCATTTAGCGAGATAAAGCGTTCTGTACTGTACTAAGTTAGTGAACAACGATGAGGTCATGCAAATATCGTAATTGTGAACGAAACAGTCTAGCAAAGCGTTTTTAGATACAAGTGCGAAGGTTAGGTTAGGTTAAGTTATGAAACGTCATAAAACCGTATTAAACAATGCCAGCTAGTGAGATGCAGTGTTTTTCATCATTACAAGTCGGAAACTGCGATATATAATGTGAAAGCGCGTGAAACCGTCGTAATGATGCAGAAAGCATTGTAAAGTAGCGAGTAAAACGTTTTATAACGATGGAAATGCGAAGGTTAGGTTAGGGTGAGTTATGTTAGTTTAAGCTAGGTAGCGCGGTGAAATCACCAAAAACGACGTCATCTAACGAGATCGTGTTGTTTTGTTGCGAGTACGAAACTGCGATAGGTTAAATATTGTGAAAGCACACAAAACGGCATCAACTAGCCACATACTGCATCTTGTACCGTTACAAGTGCGAAACTGTTATATCGTGATATTCTCGTGAGAGCGCATGCAGGCATCGTGAAACCTTAAAGAACGATGTCATTTATCGAGATACAGCGTTCTGAACTCGACTAAGTTGGTGAAAAAACTGTAAGTTCATGCAAATATCCTAATTGTGAAGGTAACAGTGTAACGGAGCGTTTTTAGATACAAGTGCAAATGTCAGGTTAGGTTAACTTATGAAGTGTCATAAAACCGCATTAAACAATGTCAGCTACTGAGATGCAGTGTTTTTCACCATTACAAGTCGGAAACTGCGATTTCTAATGTGAAAGCGCATGAAACCGTCGTAATCTTGCAGAAAGCAATGTAAAGTATTGAGTAAAACGTTTTTTACCGATAGAAGTACGAAGGTTAGATTAGGTTCAGTTATGTTAGTTTAGGCTAGGTAGCGTCGTGAAACTTCCAAAAACGACGTCAGCTAACGAGAGAGTGTTGTTTTGTTGCGAGTACGAAACTGCGACAGGTGAAATATTGTGAAAGCACACAAAACGGCATGAACTAGCCAGATACTGCGTCTTGTACCGTTGCAAGTGCGAAACTGCTATATATTGATATTCTCATTAAAGCGCAAGCAGGCATCGTTAAACTTTAAAAAACGATGACATTTAGCGAGATACAGCGTTCTGTACTGTACAAAGTTTGTGAAAAATTGTGAGGTCATGCAAATATCGTAGTTGTGAACAAAACAGTGTAACAGAGTGTTTTTAGATACAAGTGCGAAGGTTAGGTTAGGTTAAGTTATGAAGCGTTATAAAACCGATATAAGCAATGTCAGCTAGTGAGATGCAGCGTTTTTCATCATTACAAGACGGAAACTGCGATATCTATAGTGAAAGCGCATGAAACCGTCGAAATGTGGCAAAAAGCATTGTAAAGTAGCGAGTAAAACGATTTGTAACGACGGAAATGCGACGGTTAGGTTAGGTTGAGTTATGTTAGTTTAAGCTACGTAGCGTCGTGAAACCAACAAAAAACGACGTCAGCTAACAAGATAGTGTTGTTTTGTTGCGAGTACAAAACTGTGATTGGTGAAATATTACGAAAGCACACAAAACGGCATGTACTAGCCATATACTGCGTCTTGTACCGTTACAAGTGTGAAACTGCTATATTGTGATAATCTCGTGAAAGCGCATTCAAGCATCGTAAAACCTTAAAGAACGATGTCATTTAGCGAGATACAGCGTTCTGTACTGTACTAAGTTGGTGAACAACTGTGATTGGATTGGATTGGATAAACTTTTATTTGGTCCTCCAAAACACAGATAACTGTGTTGCGGGCAGCTCCCACGTGGGGACTGAGATGCCAAGCTCCTCAGCCGCCTCGCGGGCTTGGTGGACAGCCCAGAGCTGATCTGCCAAGGATGAGCTGCGGATTGCCGCCTCCCATCTGGCAGAGGTGATGTGCGATAAATGAGCGAATTTGGTGCACTGCCAGAGCATGTGTTCTAATGAAGCTATTTCCCCACATTGTGGACAAATATTACTTGGATATAGGTCAGGGTACATGATGTGTAACATTTTCAAAGTAGGGTACATCCGCGTTTGCAAAAGCCTTAATGTAAGTGCTTGGGGCCGGGTTAGATTTTTGTGAGGTGGAGGAAAAATCCTTCTAGACAGGTAGAAATGTTTAGTGAGCTCGTTATATGTTGTATAAATTTCCCGGTTATCCCCTTCACCGCTAGAACGCATCCCCGGGGAGGCGCGGTTGGAGAGTTCTCGCGCCGCCTCGTGTGCTGCTTCGTTGAGATTGGGAGGGGAATCGTGGATTTGTCCAAGGTGAGCTGGGAACCAACTCAGAAGATGATGTGTTATGTTCTTGCCTTGCAGTATTCTTAGCGTTTGTTCACAGACCGTCCCCTTGGCGAACGCCCGTAGTGCTGCCATGGAATCACTGTAGACCACTTCAATGTTATCCATCTTGAGTGCTAAGGCGATGGCCACTTGTTCCGCAATGATTGGGTCTTTCGTCCTGACCGTCGCTGAGTTGACGACATGGCCAGCCCCATCGACTACCACTGCCACAAACGCTTTCCCATTGGCGTAGGAAGCCGCGTCAACAAATACGACCCCTCGTTCCTCGTTTGAGACTTGACGAAGTATAGTCCTGGCCCTCGCTACTCTTCTTCCAACGTTGTGTTCTGGATGCATGTTTCTCGGTATAGGAGATACCGTGATAGTCTCCCTGATGTTGTCAGGGATATCATTGTAATTGCGTCTGATTGCTATTGGGTTTTGGCCCAGCTCTTGCAGGATCATTCTCCCCGACCTTGTAGTAGATAACCTTGCAAACTGTGCTCTCTCTTGGGCTTCTGCTAATTCTTCGAGCGTGTTGTGTATGCCAAGCTCAAGCAGACGCTCGGTGCTGGTATGTATGGGTAGGCCCAGGACCTTCTTGATAACTTTCCTGAGGAGCACATTCAGTGTCTCGGACTCTGCTTTTGACCAGTTGTGCATTGCTGCCTCGTATGTGAAGTGACTTAGAACAAACGCATGCATCAACCTGATGAGGTTGTCTTCCTTGATCCCATTTCTTTTGTTGGCCACTCTGCGTATGAGGTGCACCGCACTGTCTGTTTTCCGAGTTAACTTGGCTATAGATTTGCTGTTGGCGCCGGTAGACTCTATCAGCATTCCCAGGACTTTGATGGAGTCGACCCTCTGGATGGCATCCCCTTGATTTGTACGGAGATGGATGTCTATCTGGTTTAACGGCTTCCATCCCCTGGGCTTTGGTCCCCGGCGTGCAGTCCGATAAAGCAAAAGTTGTGACTTACTCGAGGAGCACTTGAGCCCGGAAGGGCGAAGGTAGTCTTCTACGGTGTCAATGGCCTCTTGCAGAGCGCTCTCAATCTGCCCCTCGCTTCCACCTGTGCACCAGATGGTAATGTCATCTGCGTAGATGCTGTGCTTCAATCCTTCAATGCTCGATAATTTCTTTGACAGTCCAATCATGGCAATGTTAAACAGCATTGGTGAAATCACTGCCCCTTGTGGCGTGCCCCTTGCTTCTAGTTCGATTTCTGCGGTCTCGATATCTGCAATCTTCATCACGGCTTTCCGATCTGTATGAAAGGACCATACGTAGTCATAGAAGGCTTTCCCTAGACAGAGCTTGGAAATTGCTTCGAGTATGAATGAATGGTGTATGTTGTCAAACGCTTTTTCTAGATCTAGGCACAGAATGGCTCTCACGTCTCTGGTTTCATTGTCAATGACCTGGTGTTTGATAATCTTCAATGCATCTTGTGTGGATAGCCCTGCCCTGAATCCAACCATATTGTGTGTATATATGTTGTTATCTTCCAAGTACTTGTTTATCCTGTGCAGTATGGCATGTTCTGCGACCTTGCCGATACATGATGTCAAGGATATTGGCCTCATAATGTCCAAGTTAGGGGGCTTTCCTGGCTTAGGAATAAGGATCGTGCTGGCCAGCTTCCACTGCTCTGGCACCCTGCCTTCTTTCCATGCTGAATTGATCATATCCCTCAGGGTTTCAATTGAATCGTCATCAAGGTTACGCAGGGCCTTGTTTGATATACCGTCCGGACCAGGGGCCGACCTGCCGTTGAGATGATGCAAGGCTCTTCTGATCTCCTCGATGTTAAAGTCGCCCTCAAGACCTGGATTTGGCGTGCCCTGGTACTGTCTACTTGGTGGTGCCAATCCTCTTTTGATTGGGAGGTACTTATGCACGAGCTGCTGGACAACTTGCTGTTCTGTAGTGCGCCCTATCTCTTTATGCAAAATTCGAGCGATGACATGCTTTTGATTTGTTTTGGTGGTGTTTTCGTTGAGGAGATGCTTTAATATATTCCTTGTCTTGCCATTGCGCATCTGATCATTGACGGAGTTGCAGATTTCGCCCCATTGCTGCCTCGATAGTGCGCGACAATGTTCCTCGACTGATCTGTTTACCTCAGCTATCTTCTTCCTCAGTCTTCGGTTCAGGCGCTGACCCTTCCAACGGTTCAGTAGTGCTTGCTTTGCCTCAAGAAGATGAGCAAGCCGGCTATCCATTCTTTCAACCGGAAGATCTGTGGTAATGGTGGAGGAGACGGATTTGATGTCATCTTTAATCTGTTTGACCCACTGCTCCAAGCCTTGTCTGTGGCCATCTTGTTCCCTTTCCATCCTTATCTTCCTAAACTTATCCCAGTCTGTGAAGTGGAATTCTCTCTGCTTTTTACGCTCCACGGAGAAGGTAGTGGCAAGAATGCAGTGGTCACTCCCTAGGTCTACAGCAAGGTTCATCCACTGGGCCTTCTTGATGTTCCTTACAAATGTAAGGTCCGGGGTGGAATCCCTGCAGCAAGATGTACCAAGCCTTGTTGGTAGGCTGGGGTCTGTGATTAGGGTGAGATCAAGTTCACTGGCACTTTGCCAAAGTCGATTTCCTTTCCCAGTGTTGTACTTGTAGCCCCATGTATGATGAGGGGCGTTTAAATCACCTGCTATGACGAGTGGACATTCCCCGGCGATATTAACAGCTTTCTTTAGAACCGTCTTGAACCCTTGCTTTTGTTCCTTTGGACTGCTGTATATATTAAGAATGAAAATGCTCTGACGGTTGCTGGTACCCGACACGATCTCTACCAAGACGTGTTCCAATCGGCCTGCTTCTATCTTGAGGTCATGGGTTACGTGCGTTAGTTTGTTGCATACGAAGGTGCAGACTCCCCTCCCTTCAGTATCCCCTATTACAGGCCGGAATCCAGGCAACGTTGCTTGCGGTGAAAGGGTCTCTTGTAATAATATAATATGAGGCTTTTCTTGGCTGCTCCTGATATACTGCTGCAGGGTTGCCGTCTTTTTAAGGTAACCTCTACAGTTCCATTGCCAGATACGAAATGCTTCACGTAGCGCTGCCATCATGGTTATTACATGGGTGGCCAGAGCCTGATGCTGCACCTGTCGACAGGTTTGGTACCACTAGTATTGGTGGCCGAAGGGGTGAGCTTGGTGCATGAGGAGGCTTTGCTATGTTGTGCAGATATGATTCGACCTTTGTAATGCGCAAAGTCATATGCTCTTCCAGTGCCACCGCGCTTGATTGTAGCCTACCCATCTGCTCGCTAAGATTGGCTACTACTTTGCTGAGCGTGTCAAATACCTCTTTCATATCTGACATGGTCGTTTGGTTGGCTTCCACGTGTTCTGCCATGACTGCCCTCTTTTTCGCGGTTCTCGAGTCCCCCACGTTTTCAGCCACCGGGACATCAACTGGCTGAGGCATTGGCTGTGAAGATTGCGCGCTGGTTAGCTTAGTGAGAAGAATTTTTATTTCCTTTAACTCAGCTGATAGCCTCTCATTTGATTTTGTAAGTCTCGCGTTTTCTTGCTCTAGCTGTGCAATTCTATCATGCTCTGGCAGCTTACCTGTCATCACCTCTGCCCCGCCGTTGCGCACTCGCTCAGCCCAGCTGCCTTTCGAAGTAACTGCAGGCGTCCTCCCCGGATGTGAAGCCGTGATCTCGAACTGAACGCCAGGTAGCTGGCCGTTCGGGTGCCGCCCAGGCTGATCCCGACCCTGATGGTGACCTTGAGAACACGAGCGCCCCCGTGATTGGGAGCGGGCCTTGGGTCTAGAACCCCTTCTGGAACGCGACCTCCCCCTGGAGTGGGGCCGCCTTTCCTGTGCTTGTGTAGTCTGGATGCTCTGGGTCCCGTAGGCTGGAATAAGCTGCTTGTCATTGATGTCTGGACTCGATGTGATTGATGCGTCCCGGGCTTCTGCGGCTGCTCGTGATCTTTCCCAACGTCTGCGTCTGACGACGTATGGCACTAAGAACCTGTTCTTGCACTGCTTGTCTGCCGTGGGATGATGACCGTCGCACAGCCTGCATCTTGGATTGCACTGGTGCAGGCTATCTGGGTTCTTGATCTCGCAGCCTCTGCAGATTGTTTCAGCTGGGTTCGGACAGACGTCAGCCCGATGTCCCAGCTTTCCGCAGACGTAACAAATATCGATGTTCTTGCGGTAAAGGGAGCACTGCAAAAGTGAAGGTGCATATCTCACGAATCTGGGCACCTTGTGTCCTTCGAACGCTATGATAATTGTCCCGGTGTCCTTGATTCTCTTCGCCTGCAGCGCGAGCGGGTTGTTCGCGTTCACAATCTTTCGGGTCAAAATGTCCTGAGTATCGCTTACGGGGATCCCGCGAATCACTCCTTTACAAGTGTCGTGGGGTGCCGCGGCGTACGCGCTAACCTCGAAAACTTTGCCTCCAATGTCAACTTGCTTGACCTTGAGGTATCTTGAAGCTCTGTCTTGGTCCGGAGTGCTTGCCACCATAATGTTCTGCTGCAAGTTGGAACAGATGATGTCCTGCATGGCCTCTTCCTCTTTGACGCCGGCCGCCAGTACTATCGCGTCTGCCACGGCTCCAGTGCCAATTCTCGAGATATTTATTCCTCCACGTGGTCGTAGCACAATTTTGCTGAAGTCCTTAGGTAGTGGCGGCATGCGTCCAGCTCGCACGTTTGTATGCTTGGTGTCATACCTACTACGACTGGCTCGAGCGTCTCCCGCAACGCCGGCCTCGGTCGAACCCTTGGCAGCAGGAACGCTAACCGCGGCTTGCTTATTCCTTGAGCGTCTCGTTTCGGCTTCCTTCCAACCCATTTCTTCCGTGCAATCCTCTGGAGAGATGTCCTCTCCATCTACTTGGTATTCCATTCTCAGTTGCAGATACTGGAACGCGCAGAGCGTTGAGTCGCGTTGGCGCCGGGCCGGCGCATCGGCGACAATCGCCTCCTTGGTTAGGCCTAAATCCCCCGGTGGCGTTGCCGTGTAAAAATGTCCCAAAAAACGGTTTAAAAGTCCACTCACCGGCAAAAAGGTGGTATCTGCTAATTTCTTAAGAACTTAGGCACACGATGAGAGTAAAAACTCGGCGATAAACTCGTGAATACCACAGGAAAGCATTCTTGAAAGCAGGAGCCGATCTTCGCGCGTCGCACTGGTCGGCACCTAGAGCGTCTCCCCCTGAACAACTGTGAGGTCATGAAAATATTGTAATTGTGATTGAAACAGTGTAACAGATCATTTTTAGGTACAAGTGCGAAAGTTAGGTTAAGTTATGAAGTGTTATAACACCGCTATAAGCCTTGTCAGCTAGTGAGATGCAGTGTTTTTTACCATTACACGTCGAAAACTGCGATATCTATTGTGAAAGCGCATGAAACCGTCGTAATGTAGCAGAAAGCATTGTAAAGTAGCGAGTAAATTGTTTTCTAACGATGGAAATGCGAAGGTTAGGTTTGGTTGAGTTATGTTAGTTTGGGCTAGGTAGCGTCGTGAAACCACCAAAAATTACGTTATCTAACGAGATAGTGTTATTTTCTTGCGAGTACAAAATTGCGATATGTGAAATATTGTGAAAGCACCCAAAACGGCATGTACTAGCCATATACTTCGTCTTGTACCGTTACAAGTGTGAAACTGCTATATTGTGATATTCTCATGAAAGCGCATGCAAGCATCGTGAAACCTTAAAGAACGATGTCATTTAGCGAGATACAGCGTTCTGTACTGTAATAGGTTGGTGAAAAAACTGTGAGGTCATGCAAATATCGTAATTGTGAACGAAACAGTGTAATGGAGCGTTTTTAGATACAAGTGCAAAGGTTAGGTTAGGTTAAGTTATGAAGTGTTTTAAAACCGCAATAAGCAATGTCAGCTAGTGAGATGTAGTGTTTTTCATCATTACAAGTCGGAAACTGGGATATCTATTGTGAAAGCGCATGAAACCGTCGTAATGTTGCAGAAAGCATTGTAAAGTAGCGAGTAAAACGTTTTCCAACGATGGAAATGCGAAGTTTCGGTTTGGTTTAGTTATGTTAGTGTAAGCTAGGTAGCGTCATGAAACCACCAAAAATGACGTCATCTAACGAGATAGTGTTATTTTGTTGCGAGTACGAAATTGCGATATGTGAAATATTGCAAAAGCACACAAAACGGCATGTACTAGCCATATACAGCGTCTTGTATCGTTACAGGTGAGAAACTGCTATATTGTGATATTGCCACGTTGCATTTCCCAAGCTTTTGTTATCATTCCAAAACACCACACGATTCTCAGCGCAAACCGCGCCTGCAGTTTTCGAGATAATTCCGGACTGTAGTAGATCAATTCGATAAGATCACGCCCACTGTGTGAATGGTACAGATTGTTCTGGAACGTACGCCACCGCCAGCGGTAGCGCTAGAACATTCGACGGCGGGAGTATAAATGCCGACGCGCTTCGCCGCTTGTCAGTTGTTGATCGAAGGCCGACGCTCCGTTCGCCGCTATCACTCCGAGACTGCTATCTGTGCGAGACTGCTGCTGTAATTGGACTTTCCGTTTACCGGGCACAGGTTCGCCCAAATAAACAGTTAAATCACAACACGAAGTCTCCTGTTTTCGGCCACGTCACGACCCCGTGACATCTGGTGGAGGTGCTGCTTCGTTCATGTACCGCACGCCCCCGTCAAGCCGCGAACCCAGCCCACGTCGCGGAGAAGACACCGACGCCAACCAGGAGCAGCGAACAAGCCGCCGACAGCAAGGGCTACCACCGGAGTACGGGATTCTAGAAGACAAGGCGCGGAAGACCAAGGCCATGACCGCGACTGCAGCGACAATGACAACCGGCGCATCCCTGCCCACGATGGTCATGCAGCAACCTAGGGAATCACCAATTTTCCATGGGTCATCGTTCGAAGACCCGGAGTCCTGGTTAGAAACATACGACCGTGTGGCCGCCCTCAACCACTGGGACAACGAAGAAAAGCTCCGGCGTGTGTACTTCTACCTGGAAGACACCGCAAGGACCTGGCTAGAGAATCGTGAGTCCTTGCTCCGAACGTGGGATGTCTTCTGAGGCGCATTTCTGCAAACGTTCGCGAGCGTCGCTCGCAAAGAAAGGGCCGCTGCTCAACTAGAGACCCGGGTTCAGCTACCAAATGAGAAGGTTGGAATTTTCACAGAGGAGATGACCCGCCTATTTCGTCACGCTGACCCAGACATGCCTGAGGAGAAGAAAGTTCGTTTCTCATGCGAGGGGTCAAACAGGAGCTCTTCGCGGGACTAATGAGGAATTCACCGAACACCGTCCAAGAATTTGTATCCGAGGCGACCACCATCGAAAAAACCCTTGACATGCGCACCAGACAGTATAATCGTCGCCTGACTCCAGAATGCGCTGCTGCTCAAACCAGTGACTCCGAAAACCTGCGTGAAACGATCCGAGCGATCGTGCGGGAAGAGCTGCGGCAATCGGCAATCAAGAAGTTCGGCAATCACTTCGAATTCCCCAAACACCGCTGCCCGAGCCAGAAACTATGAGCTACGCCGCTGCAGTGCGCCACAACGCTCCTCTCCATCCACGCCAAAACGCCGCCCCGTCACACTTCCGTCGCCAGACACCACCGCCGCCACCACCCCCACCGACGACCTACCGTTCACCAGCGGGCCAGCGCAGTGCGCTGAGGAAAATCGACGTTTGGCGCACTCCTGACCACCACCCACTGTGCTACCACTGCGGCGAGACCGGGCACACTTACCGCCGTTGCCAGTACCGACAGATGCGACTGCGTGGCTTCGGTGTCAATGCACCACGTCCGCAGCCAGGAGAACGACCACGTGACATCGCCGACTACCTGACAGGAACTCGGTGGACACCACGAAGCCCTTCGCGTTCGCCGTCGCCCAGACGCCGCACGTCACCGCACCACCGACAGTACTCTGGCCCAACGCGGGGCCGGTCTCCTAGCCCGTATCCGGGAAACTAAGGGCAGCAACCGGTGGAGGTGCGGTTGCTGTGCGACGAACTACCGAAGATCCTCCGACGGCGACGACGCCGCGACGGAGCTTTCCGAACACAACGCCAACCAGGCAAAGCCCTGGCGGCGAAAGCTCACTTACTAAAGGTGGCCTGACGACGCAACATGGAAGCAGCGGAACAAGCCGACGCAGCCGTGACCCGACGCCACGCCCTAACTGTAATGCGAGACGGCGAACTAGCGACCTCGACGTTCTTATCGACGCCCAAAGTGTGACAGCTCTCGTCGATACTGGAGCCGACTATTCTGTCATCAGTGGGTCGTTCGCCGCGAAGTTAAAGAAAGTTAGGACAGCTTGGAAAGGCCCTGAAATCCGCACAGCCGGAGGTCATCTCGTAACGCCTGCAGGAATCTGCACAGCGAGAGTCACCATTAACGGCCGTATTTATCCTACAGACTTCATAGTCCTACAGCGTTGCTCGAGAGATGTCATCCTTGGCATGAACTTCTTATGCCTCCATGGTGCAGTCATCAACCTAAAAACAAAGTCGATAACGTTATCCACAGAAGAAGCACTACCGCCGCGCACGCCGTCTGGACACCATGCCTTGAATGTGCTGGAAGAACAAGTCACCATTCCGCCTCGCTCAAGCGTCATTATTTCAGTCGGCGCTCTTGAATCACCTGACTTCAAAGGCGTCGTTGAAGGCAGTCAGCATCTGTTGGTCACCCGAAATATTTGCGTCGCAAGAGGAATATCAGAGCTGCGGGGAGGCAAAGCAACGGTTGTGCTCACGAATTTCAGCAATGAGTAAAAACATGTGAAGAAAGGTTCAACGGTCGCATACATCGAAGAAATTGTCGAAGCCACCAGTGCTTTCGCCCTCGTCGATTCTGCGGAACCTGCTCAGAGGAACCAAGCCCCTCCCATAGCTTTCGACGTCAATCCCAGACTTCCGAACGATAAGCAAGAACAGCTCAAGGCCCTGCTCCTGCAATACGAAGATTGCTTTTCGTCGTCATCGAAAGTTCGGCAGACACCAATCGCGAAACATCGCATCATAACCGAAGAAAATGCCAGACCACTCCGTCAAAGTCCGTACAGGCTTTCGACGCGAGAACGTGAGGCCATGAAGAGACAAGTTGATGAAAGGCTGCGGGATGACATTATTCAGCCGTCCAAGAGCCCAAGTGCATCCCCCGTGGTGTTAGTGAAGAAAAAGAATGGGACCCTACGTTTCTGCGTCGATTATCGCCGCCTGAACAAAATCACAAGAAAGGACGTGTATCCTCTCCCACGAATAGACGACGCACTTGATCGGCTCCATAACGCCAAGTACCTTCGTCAATGGACCTCAAGACTGGCTATTGGCAAATCGAAGTCGACGAAAGAGACCGAGAGAAGACGGCGTTTATAACACCTGACGGCCTCTTCGAGTTTAAGGTGATGCCCTTCGGCCTTTGCTCAGCGCCTGCAACTTTTCAACGCGTTATGGATACAGTACTGGCAGGATTGAAGTGGCAGACTTGCCTTGTGTACTTGGACGACGTCGTCGTATTTTCCTCGAGTTTCGACGAGCATCTTCGGCGCCTTGAAGCTCTACTTCAAGCCATCAAGACTTCAGGACTCACACTGAAGCCAGAAAAGTGCAGATTTGCGTATGAAGAGCTCTTGTTTCTGGGGCACGTTATCAGCAAGTCTGGAGTTCGTCCTGATCCACGGAAAACAGCCGCCATCGCCGACTTCCCGCCGCCCACTGACAAGAAAGCCATGCGCCGATTTCTGGGCCTGTGCGCCTATTATAGGCGGTTCATGAAAAACTTCGCCCGCATCGCCGATCCTCTCACTAACCTTACCAAGACCGACGTGGAGTTCAAGTGGGAAACGCCACAGGAACACGCTTTCCAGGAGCTTAAACATCGCCTCCAGACGCCTCCGTTACTTGCCCATTTCGACGAATTCGCCGAGACAGAAATACATACTGACGCAAGCAGCGTAGGTCTTGGCGCCGTTCTTGTGCAGAGGGCTGACGGACTTGAAAGGGTTATTAGTTACGCCAGCCGATCGCTATCCAAAGCAGAAGCAAATTATTCCACAACAGAAAAGGAGTGCCTCGCCATCATTTGGGCTACGTCGAAATTTCGCCCATACCTCTACGGCAGGCCCTTCAAAGTTGTGAGCGACCACCACGCCTTGTGTTGGCTAGCCACTTTGAAGGACCCTTCAGGTCGCCTCGCACGATGGAGCCTGAGACTTAAAGAATATGACATTACTGTCATTTACAAGTCCGGCAAAAAACACTCCGACGCCGACTGTCTCTCTCGTGCGCCTGTCGACCAACCGCTACCCGACGACACGGATGACGACTACTTCTTGGGAACGATCACTACCGACGACTTCGCTGAACGACAGCGGGCCGACCCGGAACTTAAGGCCCTAATAGAATACCTCGAAGGCAGGACCACCGAAGTCCCGAAGGTATTCAAGCGCGCACTTGCGTCGTTTTTTCTACGAAACGGTCTTCTACAAAAGAAAAACTTTTCACCGCTTCGGGCTAAGTACCTCCTTGTGGTGCCTTCATCTCTGCGACCAGAACTCCTGCAGGCCCTGCACGACGATCCGACGGCGGGGCACCTCGGTGTTTCTCGCACGCTCCCGAGAATACAAGAAAGGTACTACTGGCCGCGTCTTACCACCGACGTCACTCGTTATGTGAGGACATGCCGGGACTGTCAGCGACGCAAGACACCGCCGACAAGGCCAGCGGGACTTCTGCAGCCAATAGATCCACCTTGCCGACCTTTCCAGCAGATTGGTATGGACCTACTGGGGCCGTTCCCGACGTCGACTTTCGGAAACAAGTGGATCGTGGTAGCTACCGATTACCTCACCCGCTACGCCGAGACAAAAGCCCTGCCAAAAGGCAGTGCATCCGAGGTAGCTAAGTTCTTCGTCGAAAATATCGTCCTACGTCACGGCGCCCCGGAGGTCCTTATCACCGACAGAGGAACGGCATTCACTGCCGACTTAACTCAAGCGATCTTGGCATACAGCCAAACAAACCACCGCCGGACGACAGCGTACCACCCACAGACCAACGGCCTCACCGAGCGGCTTAACAAGACGATCGCCGACATGCTGTCAATGTACGTCGATGTCGAACACAAGACTGGGACGCCATTCTTCCGTATGTGAAATTCGCATAAAACACAGCGGTGCAGGAGACGACGCGGATATCTCCATACAAATTGGTCTACGGAAGGAGCCCGACAACGACGCTCGATGCCATGTTACCCAACGTCACCGACGAAGAAAACCTCGATGTGAGCAAGTACCTTCATCGCGCCGAAGAAGCCTGACAACTTGCGCGGCTCCGTATCAAGAATCAACAGACGACCGACAGCCACCGTTACAACCTTCGACGAAGCTTCGTGGAATACCAGCTCGGTGAACGTGTTTGGGTGTGGACGCCGATACGCCGACGTGGACTAAGTGAAAAGCTTCTGCGACGGTACTTCGGACCGTACAGGGTGGTTCGACGTCTCGGCCCACTTGATTACGAGGTTGTCCCCGACGGCATCACGAACTCTCAACGACGCCGATCGCGACCTGAAGTCGTCCATGTCGCACGCCTAAAGCCGTTTCATGCGCGTTAACAAACCGAAACAATGCTTTTTTGTATTATTGTTGTATTGTAATTTATTCATTGTACTTTCTTGCATTAATATTGTACCTTCATCTTTAGTTAAAGCATCGAGACGATGCCTTTTTCAGTGGGAGGCAATGCCACGTTCCATTTCCCAAGCTTTTGTTATCGTCCCAAAACACCACACGACTCTCAGCGCAAACCGCGCCTGCAGTTTTCGAGATGGTTCCGGGCTGTAGTAGATCAATTCGGTAAGATCACGCCCACTGTGTGAATGGTACAGATTGATCTGGAACGTACGCCACCGCCAGCGGTAGCGCTAGAACATTCGACGGCGGGAGTAAATGCCGACGCGCTTCGCCGCTTGTCAGTTGTTGATCGAAGACCGACGCTCCGTTCGCCGCTATCAGTCCGAGACTGCTATCTGTGCGAGACTGCTGCTGTAATTGGACTTTCCGTTTACCGGGCACAGGTTCGCCCAAATAAACAGTTAAATCACAACACAAAGTCTCCTGTCTTCGGCAACGTCACGACCCCGTGACAATATTCTCGTGAAAGCAGCATGCAAGCATTGTGAAACCTTAAAGAACGATGTCATTTAGCGAGATACAGCGTTCTGTACTTGACTAAGTAGGTGAACAAACTGTCAGGTCATGCAACTATCGTAATTGTGAAGGAAACAGTGTAACGGAGCGTTTTTAGATACAAGTGCGAAGGTTAGGTTAGGTTAAGTTATGAAGCGTTATAAAACCGCTAAAAGCAATGTCAGCTTGTGAGATGCAGCGTTTTTCATCATTACAAGTCGGAAACTGCGATATATATTGTGAAAGCGCATGAAACCGTCGAAATGTTGCAGGAAGCATTGTAAAGTGACGAGTAAAACGTTTTCTAACGAAGGAAATGCAAAAGGTTAGGCTAGGTTGAGTTATGTTAGCTTAAGCTAGGTAGCGTCATGAAACCACCAAAAACGACGTCATCTAACGAGATCGTGTTGTTTTGTTGCGAGTACGAAACTGCGATAGGTGAAATATTGTGAAAGCACACAAAACGGCTTCAACTAGCCAGATACTGTGTCTTGTACCGTTGCAGGTGCGAAACTGCTATATTGTAATATTCTCGCATAAGCGCATGCAAGCATCGTGAAACCTTAAAGAACGACGTCATTTAGCGAGATACAGCGTTCTATATTGTACTAAGTTGGTGAACAACTGTAGGTTAAGAAAATATCGTAATTGTGAACGAAGCAGTGTAACAGAGCGTTTTTAGGTACAAGTGCGAAGGTTAGGGTAAGTCAAGTTATGAAGCGTTAAAAAACCGCTAAAAGCAATGTCAGCTTGTGAGATGCAGCGTTTTTCACCATTAAAAGTCGGAAACTCCGATATCTAATGTGAAAGCGCATGAAACCGTCGTAATGTTGCAGAAAGAATTGTAAAGTAGCGAGTAAAACGTTTTCTACCGATAGAAGTGCGTAGGTTAGATTAGGTTGAGTTATGTCAGTTTAAGCTAGGTAGCGTCCTGAAACCACCAAAAACGACGTCAGCTAACGAGATAGTGTTGTTTTTTTGCGAGTACGAAACTGTGATTGATGAAATATTGTGAAAGCACACAAAACGGCATGAACTAGCCAGATACTGCGTCTGGTACCGTTGCAGGTGCGAAACTGCCATATATTGATATCCTCGTGAAAGCGCATGCAGGCATCTTTAAACCTTAATGAACGATGTCATTTAGCGAGATACAGCGTTCTGTACTTGACTAAGTTGGTGAAAAAACTGTCAGCTCATGCAAATATTGTAATTGTGAAGGAAACAGTGTAACGGAGCGTTTTTATATACAAGTGCGAAGGTCAGGTTAGGTCAATTTATGAAGTGTCATAAAACCGCAATAAACAAGGTCAGCTACTGAGATGCAGTGTTTTTCACCATTACAAGTCGGAAACTGCGATATCTAATGTGAAAGTGCATGAAACCGTCGTAATCTTTGCAGAAAGCATTATAAAGTATTGAGTAAAACGTTTTCTACCGATAGAAGTGCGTAGGTTAGATTAGGTTGAGTTATGTCAGTTTAAGCTAGGTAGCGTCCTGAAACCACCAAAAACGACGTCAGCTAACGAGATAGTGTTGTTTTTTTGCGAGTACGAAACTGCGACAGGTGAAATATTGTGAAAGCACACGAAATGACATAAACTAGCCAGATACTGCGTCTTGTACCGTTGCAAGTGCGAAACTGCTATATAGTGATATTCTCATTAAAGCGCAAGCAGGCATTGTTAAACCTTAAAAAACGATGACATTTAGCGAGATACAGCGTTCTGTTTTGTACTAAGTTGGTGAAAAATTGTGAGGTCATGCAAATATCGTAATTGTGAACGAAACATTGTAACTGAGCGTTTTTAGATACAAGTGCGAAGGTTAAGTTGGGTTAAGTTATGAAGCAATATAATATCACTATAAGCAATCTCAGCTAGTGAGATGCAGTGTTTTTCATCATTACAAGTCGAAAACTGCGATATCTATTGTGAAAGCTCATGAAACCATCGAAAAGTTGCAAAAAGCATTGTAAAGTAGCGAGTAAAACGATTTGTAACGATGGAAATGCGAAGGTTAGGTTATTTTGAGTTATGTTAGTTTAAGCTAGGTAGTGTCGTGAAACCACCAAAAACGACGTCAGCTAACGAGATAGTGTTGTTTTGTGGCGATTACGAAACTGTGATAGGTGAATTATTGTGAAAGAACAAAAAAACGGCATGAGATAGCCAGATACTGCGTCTTGTACCGTTGCAGGTGCGAAACTGCCATATATTGATGTTCTCGTGAAAGCGCATGCAGGCATCGTTAAACCTTAAAAAACGATGTCATTTAGCGAGATACAGCGTTCTGTACTGTACTAAGTTGGTGAAAAATTGTGAGGTCATGCAAATATCGTAATTGTGAATGAAACAGTGTAACAGAGCGTTTTCAGATACAAGTGCGAAGTTCAGGTTAGCTTAAGTTATGAAGCATCATAAAACGGCTATAACCAATGTCAGCAAGTGAGACGCAGTGTTTTTCACCATTACAAGTCGGAAACTGTGATATCTATTGTGAAAGCGCATGACTCCGTGGAAATGTTTCAGAAAGCATTGTAAATTAGTGAGTAAAACGTTTTGTAACGATGGAAATGCGAAGGTTAGGTTAGGTTGAGTTATATTAGTTTATGCTAGGTAGCGTCGTGAAACCACCAACAACGACATCAGCTAACGAGATCGCGTTGTTTTGTTGCGAAGACAAAACTGCGATAGGTGAAATATTGTGAAAGCACACAAAACGGCATGAACTAGCCAGAGACCCCGTCTTGTACCGTTGCAAGTGCGAAACTGCTATATATTGATATTCTCGTGAAAGCGCATTCAGGCATTGAAAACCTTAAAGAACGATGTCATTAAGAGAGATACAGCGTTCTATACTGTACTTAGTTGGTGAACAACTGTGAGGTCAAGAAAATATTGTAATTGTGAACGAAGCAGTGTAACAGAGCGTTGTTAGGTACAAATGCGAAGGTTAGGGTAAGTTAAGTTATGAAGCGTCATAAAACCGCTATAAAAAATGTCAGCTATTGAGATGCAGTGTTTTTCACCATTAAAAGTAGGAAACTGCGATATCTAATGTGAAAGCGCATGAAACCGTCGTAATGTTGCAGAAAGAATTGTAAAGTAGCGAGTGAAACGTCTTCAAACGATAGAAGTGCGAAGGTAAGGTTAGGTAGAAATATGCTAGTTTAAGCTTGGTAGCGTCGTGAAACCACCAAAAACGACGTCAGCTAACGAGATAGTGTTGTTTTGTTGCGAGTACGAAACTGCGATTGGTGAAATATTGTGAAAGCACACAAAACGGCATGAACTAGCCAGATACTGCGTCTTGTACCGTTGCAGGTGCGAAACTGCCATATATTGATATTCTCGTGAAAGCGCATGCAGGCATCGTTAAACCTTAAATAATGATGTCATTTAGCGAGATACTGCGTTCTGTACTTGACTAAGTTGGTGAAAAAACTGTCAGGTCATGCAAATATTGTAATTAAGAAGGAAACAGTGTAACGGAGCGTTTTTAGATACAAGTGCGAAGGTCAGGTTAGGTTAATTTATGAAGTGTCATAAAACCGCAATAAACAATGTCAGCTACTGAGATGCAGTGTTTTTCACCATTACAAGTCGGAAACTGCGATATCTAATGTGAAAGTGCATGAAACCGTCGTAATCTTTGCAGAAAGCATTGTAAAGTATTGAGTAAAACGTTTTCTACCGATAGAAGTGCGAAGGTTAGATTAGGTTGAGTTATGTTAGTTCAAGCTAAGTAGGGTCCTGAAACCACCAAAAACGACGTCAGCTAACGAGATAGTGTTGTTTTGTTGCGAGTACGAAACTGCGACAGGTGAAATATTGTGAAAGCACACAAAACGACATGAACTAGCCAGATACTGCGTCTTGTACCGTTGCAAGTGCGAAACTGCTATATACTGATATTCTCATTAAAGCGCAAGCAGGCATCGTTAAACCTTAAAAAACGATGACATTTAGCGAGATACAGCGTTCTGTACTGTACTAAGTTGGTGAAAAATTGTGAGGTCATGCAAATACCGTAATTGTGAACGAAACAGTGTAACAGAGCGTTTTTAGATACAAGTGCGAAGGTCAGGTTAGGTTAATTTATGAAGTGTCATAAAACCGCAATAAACAATGTCAGCCACTGAGATGCAGTGTTTTTCACCATTACAAGTCGGAAACTGCGATATCTAATGTGAAAGTTCATGAAACCGTCGTAACCTTTGCAGAAAGCATTGTAAAGTATTGAGTAAAACGTTTTCTACCGATAGAAGTGCGAAGGTTAGATTAGGTTGAGTTATGTTAGTTCAAGCTAAGTAGGGTCCTGAAACCACCAAAAACGACGTCAGCTAACGAGATAGTGTTGTTTTGTTGCGAGTACGAAACTGCGACAGGTGAAATATTGTGAAAGCACACAAAACGACATGAACTAGCCAGATACTGCGTCTTGTACCGTTGCATGTGCGAAACTGCCATATATTGATGTTCTCGTGAAAGCGCATGCAGGCATCGTTAAACCTTAAAAAACGATGTCATTTAGCGAGATACAGCGTTCTGTAATGTACTAAGTTGGTGAAAAATTGTGAGGTCATGCAAATATCGTAATTGTGAATGAAACAGTGTAACAGAGCGTTTTCAGATACAAGTGCGAAGTTCAGGTTAGCTTAAGTTATGAAGCATCATAAAACGGCTATAACCAATGTCAGCAAGTGAGACGCAGTGTTTTTCACCATTACAAGTCGGAAACTGAGATATCTATTGTGAAAGCGCATGACTCCGTGGAAATGTTTCAGAAAGCATTGTAAATTAGTGAGTAAAACGTTTTGTAACGATGGAAATGCGAAGGTTAGGTTAGGTTGAGTTATATTAGTTTATGCTAGGTAGCGTCGTGAAACCACCAACAACGACATCAGCTAACGAGATCGCGTTGTTTTGTTGCGAGTACAAAACTGCGATAGGTGAAATATTGTGAAAGCACACAAAACGGCATGAACTAGCCAGAGACCCCGTGTTGTACCGTTGCAAGTGCGAAACTGCTATATATTGATATTCTCGTGAAAGCGCATGCAGGCCTTGAAAACCTTAAAGAACGATGTCATTAAGAGAGATACAGCGTTCTATACTGTACTTAGTTGGTGAACAACTGTGAGGTCAAGAAAATATTGTAATTGTGAACGAAGCAGTGTAACAGAGCGTTGTTAGGTACAAGTGCGAAGGTTAGGGTAAGTTAAGTTATGAAGCGTCATAAAACCGCTATAAAAAAAGTCAGCTATTGAGATGCAGTGTTTTTCACCATTAAAAGTAGGAAACTGCGATATCTAATGTGAAAGCGCATGAAACCGTCGTAATGTTGCAGAAAGAATTGTAAAGTAGCGAGTGAAACGTCTTCAAACGATAGAAGTGCGAAGGTAAGGTTAGGTAGAAATATGCTAGTTCAAGCTTGGTAGCGTCGTGAAACCACCAAAAAACGACTTCAGCTAACGAGATAGCGTTGTTTTGTTGCGAAGACAAAACTGCGATAGGTGAAATATTGTGAAAGCACACAAAACGGCATGAACTAGCCAGATACTACGTCTTGTACTGTTGCAGGTGCGAAACTGCTATATTGTAATATTCTCGTATAAGCGCATGCAAGCATCGTGAAACCTTAAAGAACGACGTCATTTAGCGAGATACTGCGTTCTATATTGTATTAAGTTGGTGAACAACTGTGAGGTTAAGAAAATATTGTAATTGTCAACGAAGCAGTGTAACAGAGCGTTTTTAGGTACAAGTGCGAAGGTTAGGTTAAGTTATGAAGCGTTAAAAAACCGCTAAAAGCAATGCCAGCTTGTGAGATGCAGCGTTTTTCACCATTAAAAGTCGGAAACTGCGATATCTATTGTGAAAGCGCATGAAACCGTCGTAATATTGCAGAAAGAATTGTAAAGTAGCGAGTAAAACGTCTTACCACGATAGAAGTGCGAAGGTTAGGTATGTTGAGTTGTGTTAGTTTAAGCTACGTAGCGTCGTGAAACCACCAAAAACGACGTGAGCTAACGAGATAGTGTTGTTTTGTTGCGAGTACGAAACTGCGATTGCTGAAATATTGTGAAAGCACACAAAACGGCATGAACTAGCCAGATACTGCGTCTTGTACCGTTGCAGGTGCGAAACTGCCATATATTGATATTCTCGTGAAAGCGCATGCAGGCATCGTTAAACCTTAAATAATGATGTCATTTAGCGAGATACAGCGTTCTGTACTTGACTAAGTTGGTGAAAAAACTGTCAGGTCATGCAAATATTGTAATTAAGAAGGAAACAGTGTAACGGAGCGTTTTTAGATACAAGTGCGAAGGTCAGGTTAGGTTAATTTATGAAGTGTCATAAAACCGCAATAAACAATGTCAGCTACTGAGATGCAGTGTTTTTCACCATTACAAGTCGGAAACTGCGATATCTAATGTGAAAGTGCATGAAACCGTCGTAATCTTTGCAGAAAGCATTGTAAAGTATTGAGTAAAACGTTTTCTACCGATAGAAGTGCGAAGGTTAGATTAGGTTGAGTTATGTTAGTTCAAGCTAAGTAGGGTCCTGAAACCACCAAAAACGACGTCAGCTAACGAGATAGTGTTGTTTTGTTGCGAGTACGAAACTGCGACAAGTGAAATATTGTGAAAGCACACAAAACGACATGAACTAGCCAGATACTGCGTCTTGTACCGTTGCAAGTGCGAAACTGCTATATACTGATATTCTCATTAAAGCGCAAGCAGGCATCGTTAAACCTTAAAAAACGATGACATTTAGCGAGATACAGCGTTCTGTACTGTACTAAGTTGGTGAAAAATTGTTAGGTCATGCAAATACCGTAATTGTGAACGAAACAGTGTAACAGAGCGTTTTTAGATACAAGTGCGAAGGTCAGGTTAGGTTAATTTATTAAGTGTCATAAAACCGCAATAAACAATGTCAGCTACTGAGATGCAGTGTTTTTCACCATTACAAGTCGGAAACTGCGATATCTAATGTGAAAGCGCATGACTCCGTGGAAATGTTTCAGAAAGCATTGTAAATTAGTGAGTAAAACGTTTTGTAACGATGGAAATGCGAAGGTTAGGTTAGGTTGAGTTATGTTAGTTCAAGCTAAGTAGGGTCCTGAAACCACCAAAAACGACGTCAGCTAACGAGATAGTGTTGCTTTGTTGCGAGTACGAAACTGCGACAGGTGAAATATTGTGAAAGCACACAAAACGACATGAACTAGCCAGATACTGCGTCTTGTACCGTTGCAAGTGCGAAACTGCTATATTGTGATATTCTCGTGAAAGCGCATGCAAGCATCGTGAAACCTTAAAGAACGATGTCATTTAGCGAGATACAGCGTTCTCTACTTGACTAAGTAGGTGAAAAAACTGTCAGGTCATGCAACTATCGTAATTGTGAAGGAAACAGTGTAACGGAGCGTTTTTAGATACAAGTGCGAAGGTTAGGTTAGGTTAAGATATGAAGCGTTATAAAACCGCTTAAAGCAATGTCAGCTTGTGAGATGCAGCGTTTTTCATCATTACAAGTCGGGAACTGCGATATCTATTGTGAAAGCGCATGAAACCGTCGAAATGTTGCAGAAAGCATTGTAAAGTGACGAGTAAAACGTTTTCTAACGAAGGAAATCAAAAGGTTAGGCTAGGTTGAGTTATGTTAGCTTAAGCTAGGTAGCGTCGTGAAACCACCAAAAACGACGTCATCTAACGAGATCGTGTTGTTTTGTTGCGAGTACAAAACTGCGAGAGGTGAAATATTGTGAAAGCACACAAAACGGCTTCAACTAGCCAGATACTGTGTCTTGTACCGTTGCAGGTGCGAAACTGCTTTATTGTAATATTCTCGTATAAGCGCATGCAAGCATCGTGAAACCTTAAAGAACGACGTCATTTAGCGAGATACAGCGTTCTATACTGTACTTAGTTGGTGAACAACTGTGAGGTCAAGAAAATATCGTAATTGTGAACGAAGCAGTGTAACAGAGCGTTTTTAGGTACAAGTGCGAAGGTTAGGTTAAGTTATGAAGCGTCATAAAACCGCTATAAACAATGTCAGCTATTGAGATGCAGTGTTTTTCACCATTAAAAGTAGGAAACTGCGATATCTAATGTGAAAGCGCATGAAACCGTCGTAATGTTGCAGAAAGAATTGTAAAGTAGCGAGTGAAACGTCTTCAAACGATAGAAGTGCGAAGGTAAGGTAAGGTAGAAATATGCTAGTTTAAGCTTGGTAGCGTCGTGAAACCACCAAAAAACGACGTCAGCTAACGAGATAGTGTTGTTTTGTTGCGAGTACAAAACTGCGATTGGTGAAATATTGTGAAAGCACACAACACGGCATGACCTAGCCAGATACTGCGTCTTGTACCGTTACAGGCGCGAAACTGCCATATATTGATATTCTGGCGAAAGCGCATGCAGGCATCGTTAAACCTTAAAAACGATGTCATTTAGTGAGATACAGCGTTTTGTACTGTACTAAGTTGGTGAAAAACTGTGAGGTCATGAAAATATCGTACTTGTGAACGAAACAGTGTAACAGAGTGTTTTTAGATAGAAGTGCGAAGGTTAGGTTAGGTTAAGTTATGAAGTGTTATAAAACCGCTATAAGCAATGTCTGCTAGTGAGATGCAGTGTTTTTCACCATTACAAGCCGGAAACTGCGATATCTATTTTATATGTGAGGTTTAACGTCCCAAAACCACTATATGATTATGAGAGACGCCGTAGTGGAGGGATCCGGAAATTTAGACCACCTGGGGTTCTTTAACGTGCTGCGTTATCTATTGTGAAAGCGCATGAAACCGTCGTAATGTTGCAGAAAGCATTGTAAAGTAGCGAGTAAAATGTTTTCTAACGATGGAAATACGAAGGTTAGGTTTGGTTGAGTTATGTTAGTTTAAGCTAGGTAGCGTCGTGAAACCACCAAAAATGACGTTATCTAACGAGATAGTGTTATTTTGTTGCGAGTACGAAATTGCGATATGTGAAATATTGCGAAAGCACACAAAACGGCATGTACTAGCCATATACTGCGTCTTGTAGCTTTACAAGTGCGAAACTGCTATAATGTGGTATTCTCGTGAAAGCGCATGCAAGCATCGTGAAACCTTAAAAACGATGTCATTAAGCGAGATACAGCGTTCTGTACTGTACTAAGTTGGTGAAAAATTGTGAGGTCATGCAAATATCGTAATTTTGAACGAAACATTGTAACAGAGCGTTTTTAGATACAAGTGCGAAGGTTAGGTTAGGTAAAGTTATGAAGCTATATAAAACCACTATAAGCAATGTCAGCTAGTGAGATGCAGTGTTTTTCATCATTACAAGTCGAAAACTGCGATATCTATTGTGAAAGCTCATTAAACCATCGAAAAGTTGCAAAAAGCATTGTAAAGTAGCGAGTAAAACGATTTGTAACGATGGAAATGCGAAGGTTAGGTTAGTTTGAGTTATGTTAGTTTAAGCTAGGTAGCGTCGTGAAACCACCAAAAACGACGTCAGCTAACTAGATAGTGTTGTTTTGTGGCGATTACGAAACTGTGATAGGTGCATTATTGTGAAAGAACAAAAAAACGGCATGAACTAGCCAGATACTGCGTCTTGTACCGTTACAGGTGTGAAACTGCTATAGTGTGATATTCTCGTGAAAGCAGCATGCAAGCATTGTGAAACTTTAAAGAACTATGTCATTTAGCGAGATACAGCTTTCTGTACTGTAATAAGTTGGTGAAAAAACTGTGAGGTCATGCGAACATCGTAATTGTGAACGAAACAGTGTAACGGAGCGTTTTAGATACAAGTGTAAAGTTCAGGTTAGGTTAAGTTATGAAGCGTCATAAAACCGCTATAAACAATGTCAGCTAGTGAGATGCAGTGTTTTTTACCATTACACGTCGAAAACTGCGATATCTATTGTGAAAGCGCATGAAACCGTCGTAATGTTGCAGAAAGTATTGTAAAGTAGCGAGTAAAATGTTTTCTAACGATGGAAATGCGAAGGCTAGGTTTGGTTGAGTTATGTTAGTTTAAGCTAAGTAGCATCGTGAAACCACCAAAAACAACGTTATTTAACGAGATAGTGTTATTTTGTTGCGAGTACGAAATTGCGATATGTGAAATATTGTGAAAGCACACAAAGCGGCATGAACTAGCCAGATACTGCGTCTTGTACCTTTACAAGTGTGAAACTGCTATATTGTGATATTCTCGTGAAAGCGCATGCAAGCATCGTGAAACCTTAAAGAACGATGTCATTTAGCGAGATACAGCGTTCTGTACTTGACTAAGTAGGTGAAAAAACTGTCAGGTCATGCAACTATCGTAATTGTGAAGGAAACAGTGTAACGGAGCGTTTTTAGATACAAGTGCGAAGGTCAGGTTAGGTTAATTTATGAAGTGTCGTATAACCGCAATAAACAATGTCAGCTACTGAGATGCAGTGTTTTTCACCATTACAAGTCGGAAACTGCGATATCTAATATGAAAGTGCATGAAACCGTCGTAATCTTTGCAGAAAGCATTGTAAAGTATTGAGTAAAACGTTTTCTACCGATAGAAGTGCGAAGGTTAGATTAGGTTGAGTTATGTTAGTTTAAGCTAAGTAGCGTCCTGAAACCACCAAAAACGACGTCAGCTAACGAGATAGTGTTGTTTTGTTGCGAGTATGAAACTGCGACAGGTGAAATATTGTGAAAGCACACAAAACGACATGAACTAGCCAGATACTGCGTCTTGTATCTTTGCAGGTGCGAAACTGCTATATACTGATATTCTCATTAAAGCGCAAGCAGGCATCGTTAAACCTTAAAAAACGATGACATTCAGCGAGATACAGCGTTCTGTACTGTACTAAGTTGGTGAAAAATTGTGAGGTCATGCAAATACCGTAATTTTGAACGAAACAGTGTAACAGAGCGTTTTTAGATACAAGTGCGAAGGTTAGGTTAGGTTAAGTTATGAAGCGTTATAAAACCGCTAAAAGCAACGTCAGCTTGTGAGATGCAGCGTTTTTCATCATTACAAGTCGGAAACTGCGATATCTACTGTGAAAGCGCATGAAACCGTCGAAATGTTGCAGAAAGCATTGTAAAGTAGCGAGTAAAACGTTTTCTAACGATGGAAATGCGAAGGTTAGCTTAGGTTGAGTTATATTAGTTTAAGCTAGGTAGCGTCATGAAACCACCAAAAACGACGTCATCTAACGAGATAGTGTTGTTTTGTTGCGAGTACGAAACTGCGACAGGTGATATATAGGGAAAGCACACAAAACGGCTTCAACTAGCCAGATACCGTGTCTTGTACCGTTACAAATGCGAAACTGCTATATTGTGATATACTCGTGAAAGCGCATGCAGGCATCGTGAAACCTTAAAAACGATGTCATTTAGCGAGATACAGCGTTCTGTACTGTACTAAGTTGGTGAAAAATTGTGAGGTCATGCAAATATCGTAATTGTGAACGAAACATTGTAACAGAGCGTTTTTAGATACAAGTGCGAAGGTTAAGTTAGGTTAAGTTATGAAGCATTATAAAACCGCTATAAGCAATGTCAGCTAGTGAGATGCAGTGTTTTTCATCATTACAAGTCAAAAACTGCGATATCTATTGTGAAAGCTCATGAAACCATCGAAAAGTTGCAAAAAGCATTGTAAAGTAGCGAGTAAAACGATTTGTAACGATGGAAATGCGAAGGTTAGGTTAGTTTGAGTTATGTTAGTTTAAGCTAGGTAGCGTCGTGATACCACCAAAAACGACGTCAGCTAACGAGATAGTGTTGTTTTGTTGCGATTACGAAACTGTGATAGGTGAATTATTGTGAAAGAACAAAAAAACGGCATGAACTAGCCAGATACTGCGTCTTGTACCGTTGCAGGTGCGAAAGTGCCATATATTGATGTTCTCGTGAAAGCGCATGCAGGCATCGTTAAACCTTAAAAAACGATGTCATTTAGCGAGATGCAGCGTTCTGTACTGTACTAAGTTGGTGGAAAATTGTGAGGTCATGCAAATATCGTAATTGTGAATGAAACAGTGTAACAGAGCGTTTTTAGATACAAGTGCGAAGGTCAGGTTACCTTAAGTTATGAAGCGTACCAAAACGGCTATAACCAATGTCAGCAAGTGAGACGCAGTGTTTTTCACCATTACAAGTCGGAAACTGTGATATCTATTGTGAAAGCGCATGACTCCGTGGAAATGTTTCAGAAAGCATTGTAAAGTATCGAGTAAAACGTTTTCTAACGATAGAAATGCGAAGGTTAGGTTAGGTTGAGTTATATTAGTTTATGCTAGGTAGCGTCGTGAAACCACCAACAACGACATCAGCTAACGAGATAGCGTTGTTTTGTTGCGAGTACAAAACTGCGATAGGTGAAATATTGTGAAAGCACACAAAACGGCATGAACTAGCCAGAGACCCCGTCTTGTACCGTTGCAAGTGCGAAACTGCTATATATTGATATTCTCGTGAAAGCGCATGCAGGCATTGAAAACCTTAAAGAACGACGTCATTAAGCGAGATACAGCGTTCTATACTGTACTTAGTTGGTGAACAATTGTGAGGTCAAGAAAATATCATAATTGTGAACAAAGCAGTGTAACAGAGCGTTTTTAGGTACAAGTGTGAAGGTTAGGGTAAGTTAAGTTATGAAGCGTCACAAAACCGCTATAAACAATGTCAGCTATTGAGATGCAGTGTTTTTCACCATTAAAAGTAGGAAACTGCGATATCTAATGTGAAAGCGCATGAAACCGTCGTAATGTTGCAGAAAGAATATCAAAGTAGCGAGTGAAACGTCTTCAAACGATAGAAGTGCGAAGGTAAGGTTAGGTAGAAATATGCTAGTTTAAGCTTGGTAGCGTCGTGAAACCACCAAAAAACGACGTCAGCTAACGAGATAGCGTTGTTTTGTTGCGAGTACAAAGCTGCGATAGGTGAAATATTGTGAAAGCACACAAAACGGCATGAACTAGCCAGAGACCCCGTCTTGTACCGTTGCAAGTGCGAAACTGCTATATATTGATATTCTCGTGAAAGCGCATGCAGGCATTGAAAACCTTAAAGAACGATGTCATTTAGCGAGATACAGCATTCTATATTGTACTAAGTTGGTGAACAACTGTGAGGTCAAGAAAATATCGTAATTGTGAACGAAGCAGTGTAACAGAGCGTTTTTAGGTACAAGTGCGAAGGTTAGGTTAAGTTATGAAGCGTCATAAAACCGCTATAAACAATGTCAGCTATTGAGATGCAGTGTTTTTCACCATTAAAAGTAGGAAACTGCGATATCTAATGTGAAAGCGCATGAAACCGTCGTAATGTTGCAGAAAGAATTGTAAAGTAGCGAGTGAAACGTCTTCAAACGATAGAAGTGCGAAGGTAAGGTAAGGTAGAAATATGCTAGTTTAAGCTTGGTAGCGTCGTGAAACCACCAAAAAACGACGTCAGCTAACGAGATAGTGTTGTTTTGTTGCGAGTACAAAACTGCGATTGGTGAAATATTGTGAAAGCACACAACACGGCATGACCTAGCCAGATACTGCGTCTTGTACCGTTACAGGCGCGAAACTGCCATATATTGATATTCTGGCGAAAGCGCATGCAGGCATCGTTAAACCTTAAAAACGATGTCATTTAGTGAGATACAGCGTTTTGTACTGTACTAAGTTGGTGAAAAACTGTGAGGTCATGCAAATATCGTACTTGTGAACGAAACAGCTTAACAGAGTGTTTTTAGATAGAAGTGCGAAGGTTAGGTTAGGTTAAGTTATGAAGTGTTATAAAACCGCTATAAGCAATGTCTGCTAGTGAGATGCAGTGTTTTTCACCATTACAAGCCGGAAACTGCGATATCTATTTTATATGTGAGGTTTAACGTCCCAAAACCACTATATGATTATGAGAGACGCCGTTGTGGAGGGATCCGGAAATTTAGACCACCTGGGGTTCTTTAACGTGCTGCGTTATCTATTGTGAAAGCGCATGAAACCGTCGTAATGTTGCAGAAAGCATTGTAAAGTAGCGAGTAAAATGTTTTCTAACGATGGAATTACGAAGGTTAGGTTTGGTTGAGTTATGTTAGTTTAAGCTAGGTAGCGTCGTGAAACCACCAAAAATGACGTTATCTAACGAGATAGTGTTATTTTGTTGCGAGTACGAAATTGCGATATGTGAAATATTGCGAAAGCACACAAAACGGCATGTACTAGCCATATACTGCGTCTTGTACCTTTACAAGTGCGAAACTGCTATAATGTGGTATTCTCGTGAAAGCGCATGCAAGCATCGTGAAACCTTAAAAACGATGTCATTAAGCGAGATACAGCGTTCTGTACTGTACTAAGTTGGTGAAAAATTGTGAGGTCATGCAAATATCGTAATTTTGAACGAAACATTGTAACAGAGCGTTTTTAGATACAAGTGCGAAGGTTAGGTTAGGTAAAGTTATGAAGCTATATAAAACCACTATAAGCAATGTCAGCTAGTGAGATGCAGTGTTTTTCATCATTACAAGTCGAAAACTGCGATATCTATTGTGAAAGCTCATTAAACCATCGAAAAGTTGCAAAAAGCATTGTAAAGTAGCGAGTAAAACGATTTGTAACGATGGAAATGCAAAGGTTAGGTTAGTTTGGGTTATGTTAGTTTAAGCTAGGTAGCGTCGCGAAACCACCAAAAACGACGTCAGCTAACTAGATAGTGTTGTTTTGTGGCGATTACGAAACTGTGATAGGTGCATTATTGTGAAAGAACAAAAAAACGGCATGAACTAGCCAGATACTGCGTCTTGTACCGTTACAGGTGTGAAACTGCTATAGTGTGATATTCTCGTGAAAGCAGCATGCAAGCATTGTGAAACTTTAAAGAACTATGTCATTTAGCGAGATACAGCTTTCTGTACTGTAATAAGTTGGTGAAAAAACTGTGAGGTCATGCGAACATCGTAATTGTGAACGAAACAGTGTAACGCAGCGTTTTAGATACAAGTGTAAAGTTCAGGTTAGGTTAAGTTATGAAGCGTCATAAAACCGCTATAAACAATGTCAGCTAGTGAGATGCAGTGTTTTTTACCATTACACGTCGAAAACTGCGATATCTATTGTGAAAGCGCATGAAACCGTCGTAATGTTGCAGAAAGTATTGTAAAGTAGCGAGTAAAACGTTTTCTAACGATGGAAATGCGAAGGCTAGGTTTGGTTGAGTTATGTTAGTTTAAGCTAAGTAGCATCGTGAAACCACCAAAAACAACGTTATTTAACGAGATAGTGTTATTTTGTTGCGAGTACGAAATTGCGATATGTGAAATATTGTGAAAGCACACAAAGCGGCATGAACTAGCCAGATACTGCGTCTTGTACCTTTACAAGTGTGAAACTGCTATATTGTGATATTCTCGTGAAAGCGCATGCAAGCATCGTGAAACCTTAAAGAACGATGTCATTTAGCGAGATACAGCGTTCTGTACGTGACTAAGTACGTGAAAAAACTGTCAGGTCATGCAACTATCGTAATTGTGAAGGAAACAGTGTAACGGAGCGTTTTTAGATACAAGTGCGAAGGTCAGGTTAGGTTAATTTATGAAGTGTCATATAACCGCAATAAACAATGTCAGCTACTGAGATGCAGTGTTTTTCACCATTACAAGTCGGAAACTGCGATATCTAATATGAAAGTGCATGAAACCGTCGTAATCTTTGCAGAAAGCATTGTAAAGTATTGAGTAAAACGTTTTCTACAGATAGAAGTGCGAAGGTTAGATTAGGTTGAGTTATGTTAGTTTAAGCTAAGTAGCGTCCTGAAACCACCAAAAACGACGTCAGCTAACGAGATAGTGTTGTTTTGTTGCGAGTATGAAACTGCGACAGGTGAAATATTGTGAAAGCACACAAAACGACATGAACTAGCCAGATACTGCGTCTTGTATCGTTGCAGGTGCGAAACTGCTATATACTGATATTCTCATTAAAGCGCAAGCAGGCATCGTTAAACCTTAAAAACGATGACATTCAGCAAGATACAGCGTTCTGTACTGTACTAAGTTGGTGAAAAATTGTGAGGTCATGCAAATACCGTAATTTTGAACGAAACAGTGTAACAGAGCGTTTTTAGATACAAGTGCGAAGGTTAGGTTAGGTTAAGTTATGAAGCGTTATAAAACCGCTAAAAGCAACGTCAGCTTGTGAGATGCAGCGTTTTTCATCATTACAAGTCGGAAACTGCGATATCTACTGTGAAAGCGCATGAAACCGTCGAAATGTTGCAGAAAGCATTGTAAAGTAGCGAGTAAAACGTTTTCTAACGATGGAAATGCGAAGGTAAGGTTAGGTAGAAATATGCTAGTTCAAGCTTGGTAGCGTCGTGAAACCACCAAAAAACGACTTCAGCTAACGAGATAGCGTTGTTTTGTTGCGAAGACAAAACTGCGATAGGTGAAATATTGTGAAAGCACACAAAACGGCATGAACTAGCCAGATACTACGTCTTGTACTGTTGCAGGTGCGAAACTGCTATATTGTAATATTCTCGTATAAGCGCATGCAAGCATCGTGAAACCTTAAAGAACGACGTCATTTAGCGAGATACAGCGTTCTCTACTTGACTAAGTAGGTGAAAAAACTGTCAGGTCATGCAACTATCGTAATTGTGAAGGAAACAGTGTAACGGAGCGTTTTTAGATACAAGTGCGAAGGTTAGGTTAGGTTAAGATATGAAGCGTTATAAAACCGCTAAAAGCAATGTCAGCTTGTGAGATGCAGCGTTTTTCATCATTACAAGTCGGGAACTGCGATATCTATTGTGAAAGCGCATGAAACCGTCGAAATGTTGCAGAAAGCATTGTAAAGTGACGAGTAAAACGTTTTCTAACGAAGGAAATCAAAAGGTTAGGCTAGGTTTAGTTATGTTAGCTTAAGCTAGGTAGCGTCGTGAAACCACCAAAAACGACGTCATCTAACGAGATCGTGTTGTTTTGTTGCGAGTACAAAACTGCGAGAGGTGAAATATTGTGAAAGCACACAAAACGGCTTCAACTAGCCAGATACTGTGTCTTGTACCGTTGCAGGTGCGAAACTGCTATATTGTAATATTCTCGTATAAGCGCATGCAAGCATCGTGAAACCTTAAAGAACGACGTCATTTAGCGAGATACAGCGTTCTATACATACTTAGTTGGTGAACAACTGTGAGGTCAAGAAAATATCGTAATTGTGAACGAAGCAGTGTAACAGAGCGTTTTTAGGTACAAGTGCGAAGGTTAGGTTAAGTTATGAAGCGTCATAAAACCGCTATAAACAATGTCAGCTATTGAGATGCAGTGTTTTTCACCATTAAAAGTAGGAAACTGCGATATCTAATGTGAAAGCGCATGAAACCGTCGTAATGTTGCAGAAAGAATTGTAAAGTAGCGAGTGAAACGTCTTCAAACGATAGAAGTGCGAAGGTAAGGTAAGGTAGAAATATGCTAGTTTAAGCTTGGTAGCGTCGTGAAACCACCAAAAAACGACGTCAGCTAAAGAGATAGTGTTGTTTTGTTGCGAGTACAAAACTGCGATTGGTGAAATATTGTGAAAGCACACAACACGGCATGACCTAGCCAGATACTGCGTCTTGTACCGTTACAGGCGCGAAACTGCCATATATTGATATTCTGGCGAAAGCGCATGCAGGCATCGTTAAACCTTAAAAACGATGTCATTTAGTGAGATACAGCGTTTTGTACTGTACTAAGTTGGTGAAAAACTGTGAGGTCATGAAAATATCGTACTTGTGAACGAAACAGTGTAACAGAGTGTTTTTAGATAGAAGTGCGAAGGTTAGGTTAGGTTAAGTTATGAAGTGTTATAAAACCGCTATAAGCAATGTCTGCTAGTGAGATGCAGTTTTTTTCACCATTACAAGTCGGAAACTGTGATATCTATTGTGAAAGCGCATGACTCCGTGGAAATGTTTCAGAAAGCATTGTAAAGTATCGAGTAAAACGTTTTCTAACGATAGAAATGCGAAGGTTAGGTTAGGTTGAGTTATATTAGTTTATGCTAGGTAGCGTCGTGAAACCACCAACAACGACCTCAGCTAACGAGATAGCGTTGTTTTGTTGCGAGTACAAAACTGCGATAGGTGAAATATTGTGAAAGCACACAAAACGGCATGAACTAGCCAGAGACCCCGTCTTGTACCGTTGCAAGTGCGAAACTGCTATATATTGATATTCTCGTGAAAGCGCATGCAGGCATTGAAAACCTTAAAGAACGACGTCATTAAGCGAGATACAGCGTTCTATACTGTACTTAGTTGGTGAACAACTGTGAGGTCAAGAAAATATCATAATTGTGAACGAAGCAGTGTAACAGAGCGTTTTTAGGTACAAGTGTGAAGGTTAGGGTAAATTAAGTTATGAAGCGTCATAAAACTGCTATAAACAATGTCAGCTCTTGAGATGCAGTGTTTTTCACCATTAAAAGTAGGAAACTGCGATATCTAATGTGAAAGCGCATGAAACCGTCGTAATGTTGCAGAAAGAATATCAAAGTAGCGAGTGAAACGTCTTCAAACGATAGAAGTGCGAAGGTAAGGTTAGGTAGAAATATGCTAGTTTAAGCTTGGTAGCGTCGTGAAACCACCAAAAAACGACGTCAGCTAACGAGATAGCGTTGTTTTGTTGCGAGTACAAAGCTGCGATAGGTGAAATATTGTGAAAGCACACAAAACGGCATGAACTAGCCAGAGACCCCGTCTTGTACCGTTGCAAGTGCGAAACTGCTATATATTGATATTCTCGTGAAAGCGCATGCAGGCATTGAAAACCTTAAAGAACGATGTCATTTAGCGAGATACAGCATTCTATATTGTACTAAGTTGGTGAACAACTGTGAGGTCAAGAAAATATCGTAATTGTGAACGAAGCAGTGTAACAGAGCGTTTTTAGGTACAAGTGCGAAGGTTAGGTTAAGTTATGAAGCGTCATAAAACCGCTATAAACAATGTCAGCTATTGAGATGCAGTGTTTTTCACCATTAAAAGTAGGAAACTGCGATATCTAATGTGAAAGCGCATGAAACCGTCGTAATGTTGCAGAAAGAATTGTAAAGTAGCGAGTGAAACGTCTTCAAACGATAGAAGTGCGAAGGTAAGGTAAGGTAGAAATATGCTAGTTTAAGCTTGGTAGCGTCGTGAAACCACCAAAAAACGACGTCAGCTAACGAGATAGTGTTGTTTTGTTGCGAGTACAAAACTGCGATTGGTGAAATATTGTGAAAGCACACAACACGGCATGACCTAGCCAGATACTGCGTCTTGTACCGTTACAGGCGCGAAACTGCCATATATTGATATTCTGGCGAAAGCGCATGCAGGCATCGTTAAACCTTAAAAACGATGTCATTTAGTGAGATACAGCGTTTTGTACTGTACTAAGTTGGTGAAAAACTGTGAGGTCATGAAAATATCGTACTTGTGAACGAAACAGTGTAACAGAGTGTTTTTAGATAGAAGTGCGAAGGTTAGGTTAGGTTAAGTTATGAAGTGTTATAAAACCGCTATAAGCAATGTCTGCTAGTGAGATGCAGTTTTTTTCACCATTACAAGCCGGAAACTGCGATATCTATTTTATATGTGAGGTTTAACGTCCCAAAACCACTATATGATTATGAGAGACGCCGTAGTGGAGGTATCCGGAAATTTAGACCACCTGGGGTTCTTTAACGTGCTGCGTTATCTATTGTGAAAGCGCATGAAACCGTCGTAATGTTGCAGAAAGCATTGTAAAGTAGCGAGTAAAATGTTTTCTAACGATGGAAATACGAAGGTTAGGTTTGGTTGAGTTATGTTAGTTTAAGCTAGGTAGCGTCGTGAAACCACCAAAAATGACGTTATCTAACGAGATAGTGTTATTTTGTTGCGAGTACGAAATTGCGATATGTGAAATATTGCGAAAGCACACAAAACGGCATGTACTAGCCATATACTGCGTCTTGTAGCTTTACAAGTGCGAAACTGCTATAATGTGGTATTCTCGTGAAAGCGCATGCAAGCATCGTGAAACCTTAAAAACGATGTCATTAAGCGAGATACAGCGTTCTGTACTGTACTAAGTTGGTGAAAAATTGTGAGGTCATGCAAATATCGTAATTTTGAACGAAACATTGTAACAGAGCGTTTTTAGATACAAGTGCGAAGGTTAGGTTAGGTAAAGTTATGAAGCTATATAAAACCACTATAAGCAATGTCAGCTAGTGAGATGCAGTGTTTTTCATCATTACAAGTCGAAAACTGCGATATCTATTGTGAAAGCTCATTAAACCATCGAAAAGTTGCAAAAAGCATTGTAAAGTAGCGAGTAAAACGATTTGTAACGATGGAAATGCGAAGGTTAGGTTAGTTTGAGTTATGTTAGTTTAAGCTAGGTAGCGTCGTGAAACCACCAAAAACGACGTCAGCTAACTAGATAGTGTTGTTTTGTGGCGATTACGAAACTGTGATAGGTGCATTATTGTGAAAGAACAAAAAAACGGCATGAACTAGCCAGATACTGCGTCTTGTACCGTTACAGGTGTGAAACTGCTATAGTGTGATATTCTCGTGAAAGCAGCATGCAAGCATTGTGAAACTTTAAAGAAGTATGTCATTTAGCGAGATACAGCTTTCTGTACTGTAATAAGTTGGTGAAAAAACTGTGAGGTCATGCGAACATCGTAATTGTGAACGAAACAGTGTAACGAAGCGTTTTAGATACAAGTGTAAAGTTCAGGTTAGGTTAAGTTATGAAGCGTCATAAAACCGCTATAAACAATGTCAGCTAGTGAGATGCAGTGTTTTTTACCATTACACGTCGAAAACTGCGATATCTATTGTGAAAGCGCATGAAACCGTCGTAATGTTGCAGAAAGTATTGTAAAGTAGCGAGTAAAACGTTTTCTAACGATGGAAATGCGAAGGCTAGGTTTGGTTGAGTTATGTTAGTTTAAGCTAAGTAGCATCGTGAAACCACCAAAAACAACGTTATTTAACGAGATAGTGTTATTTTGTTGCGAGTACGAAATTGCGATATGTGAAATATTGTGAAAGCACACAAAGCGGCATGAACTAGCCAGATACTGCGTCTTGTACCTTTACAAGTGTGAAACTGCTATATTGTGATATTCTCGTGAAAGCGCATGCAAGCATCGTGAAACCTTAAAGAACGATGTCATTTAGCGAGATACAGCGTTCTGTACTTGACTAAGTAGGTGAAAAAACTGTCAGGTCATGCAACTATCGTAATTGTGAAGGAAACAGTGTAACGGAGCGTTTTTAGATACAAGTGCGAAGGTCAGGTTAGGTTAATTTATGAAGTGTCATATAACCGCAATAAACAATGTCAGCTACTGAGATGCAGTGTTTTTCACCATTACAAGTCGGAAACTGCGATATCTAATATGAAAGTGCATGAAACCGTCGTAATCTTTGCAGAAAGCATTGTAAAGTATTGAGTAAAACGTTTTCTACCGATAGAAGTGCGAAGGTTAGATTAGGTTGAGTTATGTTAGTTTAAGCTAAGTAGCGTCCTGAAACCACCAAAAACGACGTCAGCTAACGAGATAGTGTTGTTTTGTTGCGAGTATGAAACTGCGACAGGTGAAATATTGTGAAAGCACACAAAACGACATGAACTAGCCAGATACTGCGTCTTGTATCGTTGCAGGTGCGAAACTGCTATATACTGATATTCTCATTAAAGCGCAAGCAGGCATCGTTAAACCTTAAAAAACGATGACATTCAGCGAGATACAGCGTTCTGTACTGTACTAAGTTGGTGAAAAATTGTGAGGTCATGCAAATACCGTAATTTTGAACGAAACAGTGTAACAGAGCGTTTTTAGATACAAGTGCGAAGGTTAGGTTAGGTTAAGTTATGAAGCGTTATAAAACCGCTAAAAGCAACGTCAGCTTGTGAGATGCAGCGTTTTTCATCATTACAAGTCGGAAACTGCGATATCTACTGTGAAAGCGCATGAAACCGTCGAAATGTTGCAGAAAGCATTGTAAAGTAGCGAGTAAAACGTTTTCTAACGATGGAAATGCGAAGGTTAGCTTAGGTTGAGTTATATTAGTTTAAGCTAGGTAGCGTCATGAAACCACCAAAAACGACGTCATCTAACGAGATAGTGTTGTTTTGTTGCGAGTACGAAACTGCGACAGGTGATATATTGGGAAAGCACACAAAACGGCTTCAACTAGCCAGATACCGTGTCTTGTACCGTTACAAATGCGAAACTGCTATATTGTGATATACTCGTGAAAGCGCATGCAGGCATCGTGAAACCTTAAAAACGATGTCATTTAGCGAGATACAGCGTTCTGTACTGTACTAAGTTGGTGAAAAATTGTGAGGTCATGCAAATATCGTAATTGTGAACGAAACATTGTAACAGAGCGTTTTTAGATACAAGTGCGAAGGTTAAGTTAGGTTAAGTTATGAAGCATTATAAAACCGCTATAAGCAATGTCAGCTAGTGAGATGCAGTGTTTTTCATCATTACAAGTCAAAAACTGCGATATCTATTGTGAAAGCTCATGAAACCATCGAAAAGTTGCAAAAAGCATTGTAAAGTAGCGAGTAAAACGATTTGTAACGATGGAAATGCGAAGGTTAGGTTAGTTTGAGTTATGTTAGTTTAAGCTAGGTAGCGTCGTGATACCACCAAAAACGACGTCAGCTAACGAGATAGTGTTGTTTTGTTGCGATTACGAAACTGTGATAGGTGAATTATTGTGAAAGAACAAAAAAACGGCATGAACTAGCCAGATACTGCGTCTTGTACCGTTGCAGGTGCGAAAGTGCCATATATTGATGTTCTCGTGAAAGCGCATGCAGGCATCGTTAAACCTTAAAAAACGATGTCATTTAGCGAGATGCAGCGTTCTGTACTGTACTAAGTTGGTGGAAAATTGTGAGGTCATGCAAATATCGTAATTGTGAATGAAACAGTGTAACAGAGCGTTTTTAGATACAAGTGCGAAGGTCAGGTTACCTTAAGTTATGAAGCGTACCAAAACGGCTATAACCAATGTCAGCAAGTGAGACGCAGTGTTTTTCACCATTACAAGTCGGAAACTGTGATATCTATTGTGAAAGCGCATGACTCCGTGGAAATGTTTCAGAAAGCATTGTAAAGTATCGAGTAAAACGTTTTCTAACGATAGAAATGCGAAGGTTAGGTTAGGTTGAGTTATATTAGTTTATGCTAGGTAGCGTCGTGAAACCACCAACAACGACATCAGCTAACGAGATAGCGTTGTTTTGTTGCGAGTACAAAACTGCGATAGGTGAAATATTGTGAAAGCACACAAAACGGCATGAACTAGCCAGAGACCCCGTCTTGTACCGTTGCAAGTGCGAAACTGCTATATATTGATATTCTCGTGAAAGCGCATGCAGGCATTGAAAACCTTAAAGAACGACGTCATTAAGCGAGATACAGCGTTCTATACTGTACTTAGTTGGTGAACAATTGTGAGGTCAAGAAAATATCATAATTGTGAACAAAGCAGTGTAACAGAGCGTTTTTAGGTACAAGTGTGAAGGTTAGGGTAAGTTAAGTTATGAAGCGTCACAAAACCGCTATAAACAATGTCAGCTATTGAGATGCAGTGTTTTTCACCATTAAAAGTAGGAAACTGCGATATCTAATGTGAAAGCGCATGAAACCGTCGTAATGTTGCAGAAAGAATATCAAAGTAGCGAGTGAAACGTCTTCAAACGATAGAAGTGCGAAGGTAAGGTTAGGTAGAAATATGCTAGTTTAAGCTTGGTAGCGTCGTGAAACCACCAAAAAACGACGTCAGCTAACGAGATAGCGTTGTTTTGTTGCGAGTACAAAGCTGCGATAGGTGAAATATTGTGAAAGCACACAAAACGGCATGAACTAGCCAGAGACCCCGTCTTGTACCGTTGCAAGTGCGAAACTGCTATATATTGATATTCTCGTGAAAGCGCATGCAGGCATTGAAAACCTTAAAGAACGATGTCATTTAGCGAGATACAGCATTCTATATTGTACTAAGTTGGTGAACAACTGTGAGGTCAAGAAAATATCGTAATTGTGAACGAAGCAGTGTAACAGAGCGTTTTTAGGTACAAGTGCGAAGGTTAGGTTAAGTTATGAAGCGTCATAAAACCGCTATAAACAATGTCAGCTATTGAGATGCAGTGTTTTTCACCATTAAAAGTAGGAAACTGCGATATCTAATGTGAAAGCGCATGAAACCGTCGTAATGTTGCAGAAAGAATTGTAAAGTAGCGAGTGAAACGTCTTCAAACGATAGAAGTGCGAAGGTAAGGTAAGGTAGAAATATGCTAGTTTAAGCTTGGTAGCGTCGTGAAACCACCAAAAAACGACGTCAGCTAACGAGATAGTGTTGTTTTGTTGCGAGTACAAAACTGCGATTGGTGAAATATTGTGAAAGCACACAACACGGCATGACCTAGCCAGATACTGCGTCTTGTACCGTTACAGGCGCGAAACTGCCATATATTGATATTCTGGCGAAAGCGCATGCAGGCATCGTTAAACCTTAAAAACGATGTCATTTAGTGAGATACAGCGTTTTGTACTGTACTAAGTTGGTGAAAAACTGTGAGGTCATGCAAATATCGTACTTGTGAACGAAACAGTGTAACAGAGTGTTTTTAGATAGAAGTGCGAAGGTTAGGTTAGGTTAAGTTATGAAGTGTTATAAAACCGCTATAAGCAATGTCTGCTAGTGAGATGCAGTGTTTTTCACCATTACAAGCCGGAAACTGCGATATCTATTTTATATGTGAGGTTTAACGTCCCAAAACCACTATATGATTATGAGAGACGCCGTTGTGGAGGGATCCGGAAATTTAGACCACCTGGGGTTCTTTAACGTGCTGCGTTATCTATTGTGAAAGCGCATGAAACCGTCGTAATGTTGCAGAAAGCATTGTAAAGTAGCGAGTAAAATGTTTTCTAACGATGGAATTACGAAGGTTAGGTTTGGTTGAGTTATGTTAGTTTAAGCTAGGTAGCGTCGTGAAACCACCAAAAATGACGTTATCTAACGAGATAGTGTTATTTTGTTGCGAGTACGAAATTGCGATATGTGAAATATTGCGAAAGCACACAAAACGGCATGTACTAGCCATATACTGCGTCTTGTACCTTTACAAGTGCGAAACTGCTATAATGTGGTATTCTCGTGAAAGCGCATGCAAGCATCGTGAAACCTTAAAAACGATGTCATTAAGCGAGATACAGCGTTCTGTACTGTACTAAGTTGGTGAAAAATTGTGAGGTCATGCAAATATCGTAATTTTGAACGAAACATTGTAACAGAGCGTTTTTAGATACAAGTGCGAAGGTTAGGTTAGGTAAAGTTATGAAGCTATATAAAACCACTATAAGCAATGTCAGCTAGTGAGATGCAGTGTTTTTCATCATTACAAGTCGAAAACTGCGATATCTATTGTGAAAGCTCATTAAACCATCGAAAAGTTGCAAAAAGCATTGTAAAGTAGCGAGTAAAACGATTTGTAACGATGGAAATGCAAAGGTTAGGTTAGTTTGGGTTATGTTAGTTTAAGCTAGGTAGCGTCGCGAAACCACCAAAAACGACGTCAGCTAACTAGATAGTGTTGTTTTGTGGCGATTACGAAACTGTGATAGGTGCATTATTGTGAAAGAACAAAAAAACGGCATGAACTAGCCAGATACTGCGTCTTGTACCGTTACAGGTGTGAAACTGCTATAGTGTGATATTCTCGTGAAAGCAGCATGCAAGCATTGTGAAACTTTAAAGAACTATGTCATTTAGCGAGATACAGCTTTCTGTACTGTAATAAGTTCGTGAAAAAACTGTGAGGTCATGCGAACATCGTAATTGTGAACGAAACAGTGTAACGGAGCGTTTTAGATACAAGTGTAAAGTTCAGGTTAGGTTAAGTTATGAAGCGTCATAAAACCGCTATAAACAATGTCAGCTAGTGAGATGCAGTGTTTTTTACCATTACACGTCGAAAACTGCGATATCTATTGTGAAAGCGCATGAAACCGTCGTAATGTTGCAGAAAGTATTGTAAAGTAGCGAGTAAAACGTTTTCTAACGATGGAAATGCGAAGGCTAGGTTTGGTTGAGTTATGTTAGTTTAAGCTAAGTAGCATCGTGAAACCACCAAAAACAACGTTATTTAACGAGATAGTGTTATTTTGTTGCGAGTACGAAATTGCGATATGTGAAATATTGTGAAAGCACACAAAGCGGCATGAACTAGCCAGATACTGCGTCTTGTACCTTTACAAGTGTGAAACTGCTATATTGTGATATTCTCGTGAAAGCGCATGCAAGCATCGTGAAACCTTAAAGAACGATGTCATTTAGCGAGATACAGCGTTCTGTACTTGACTAAGTAGGTGAAAAAACTGTCAGGTCATGCAACTATCGTAATTGTGAAGGAAACAGTGTAACGGAGCGTTTTTAGATACAAGTGCGAAGGTCAGGTTAGGTTAATTTATGAAGTGTCATATAACCGCAATAAACAATGTCAGCTACTGAGATGCAGTGTTTTTCACCATTACAAGTCGGAAACTGCGATATCTAATATGAAAGTGCATGAAACCGTCGTAATCTTTGCAGAAAGCATTGTAAAGTATTGAGTAAAACGTTTTCTACCGATAGAAGTGCGAAGGTTAGATTAGGTTGAGTTATGTTAGTTTAAGCTAAGTAGCGTCCTGAAACCACCAAAAACGACGTCAGCTAACGAGATAGTGTTGTTTTGTTGCGAGTATGAAACTGCGACAGGTGAAATATTGTGAAAGCACACAAAACGACATGAACTAGCCAGATACTGCGTCTTGTATCGTTGCAGGTGCGAAACTGCTATATACTGATATTCTCATTAAAGCGCAAGCAGGCATCGTTAAACCTTAAAAAACGATGACATTCAGCAAGATACAGCGTTCTGTACTGTACTAAGTTGGTGAAAAATTGTGAGGTCATGCAAATACCGTAATTTTGAACGAAACAGTGTAACAGAGCGTTTTTAGATACAAGTGCGAAGGTTAGGTTAGGTTAAGTTATGAAGCGTTATAAAACCGCTAAAAGCAACGTCAGCTTGTGAGATGCAGCGTTTTTCATCATTACAAGTCGGAAACTGCGATATCTACTGTGAAAGCGCATGAAACCGTCGAAATGTTGCAGAAAGCATTGTAAAGTAGCGAGTAAAACGTTTTCTAACGATGGAAATGCGAAGGTAAGGTTAGGTAGAAATATGCTAGTTCAAGCTTGGTAGCGTCGTGAAACCACCAAAAAACGACTTCAGCTAACGAGATAGCGTTGTTTTGTTGCGAAGACAAAACTGCGATAGGTGAAATATTGTGAAAGCACACAAAACGGCATGAACTAGCCAGATACTACGTCTTGTACTGTTGCAGGTGCGAAACTGCTATATTGTAATATTCTCGTATAAGTGCATGCAAGCATCGTGAAACCTTAAAGAACGACGTCATTTAGCGAGATACAGCGTTCTCTACTTGACTAAGTAGGTGAAAAAACTGTCAGGTCATGCAACTATCGTAATTGTGAAGGAAACAGTGTAACGGAGCGTTTTTAGATACAAGTGCGAAGGTTAGGTTAGGTTAAGATATGAAGCGTTATAAAACCGCTAAAAGCAATGTCAGCTTGTGAGATGCAGCGTTTTTCATCATTACAAGTCGGGAACTGCGATATCTATTGTGAAAGCGCATGAAACCGTCGAAATGTTGCAGAAAGCATTGTAAAGTGACGAGTAAAACGTTTTCTAACGAAGGAAATCAAAAGGTTAGGCTAGGTTTAGTTATGTTAGCTTAAGCTAGGTAGCGTCGTGAAACCACCAAAAACGACGTCATCTAACGAGATCGTGTTGTTTTGTTGCGAGTACAAAACTGCGAGAGGTGAAATATTGTGAAAGCACACAAAACGGCTTCAACTAGCCAGATACTGTGTCTTGTACCGTTGCAGGTGCGAAACTGCTATATTGTAATATTCTCGTATAAGCGCATGCAAGCATCGTGAAACCTTAAAGAACGACGTCATTTAGCGAGATACAGCGTTCTATACATACTTAGTTGGTGAACAACTGTGAGGTCAAGAAAATATCGTAATTGTGAACGAAGCAGTGTAACAGAGCGTTTTTAGGTACAAGTGCGAAGGTTAGGTTAAGTTATGAAGCGTCATAAAACCGCTATAAACAATGTCAGCTATTGAGATGCAGTGTTTTTCACCATTAAAAGTAGGAAACTGCGATATCTAATGTGAAAGCGCATGAAACCGTCGTAATGTTGCAGAAAGAATTGTAAAGTAGCGAGTGAAACGTCTTCAAACGATAGAAGTGCGAAGGTAAGGTAAGGTAGAAATATGCTAGTTTAAGCTTGGTAGCGTCGTGAAACCACCAAAAAACGACGTCAGCTAACGAGATAGTGTTGTTTTGTTGCGAGTACAAAACTGCGATTGGTGAAATATTGTGAAAGCACACAACACGGCATGACCTAGCCAGATACTGCGTCTTGTACCGTTACAGGCGCGAAACTGCCATATATTGATATTCTGGCGAAAGCGCATGCAGGCATCGTTAAACCTTAAAAACGATGTCATTTAGTGAGATACAGCGTTTTGTACTGTACTAAGTTGGTGAAAAACTGTGAGGTCATGAAAATATCGTACTTGTGAACGAAACAGTGTAACAGAGTGTTTTTAGATAGAAGTGCGAAGGTTAGGTTAGGTTAAGTTATGAAGTGTTATAAAACCGCTATAAGCAATGTCTTCTAGTGAGATGCAGTTTTTTTCACCATTACAAGCCGGAAACTGCGATATCTATTTTATATGTGAGGTTTAACGTCCCAAAACCACTATATGATTATGAGAGACGCCGTAGTGGAGGGATCCGGAAATTTAGACCACCTGGGGTTCTTTAACGTGCTGCGTTATCTATTGTGAAAGCGCATGAAACCGTCGTAATGTTGCAGAAAGCATTGTAAAGTAGCGAGTAAAATGTTTTCTAACGATGGAAATACGAAGGTTAGGTTTGGTTGAGTTATGTTAGTTTAAGCTAGGTAGCGTCGTGAAACCACCAAAAATGACGTTATCTAACGAGATAGTGTTATTTTGTTGCGAGTACGAAATTGCGATATGTGAAATATTGCGAAAGCACACAAAACGGCATGTACTAGCCATATACTGCGTCTTGTAGCTTTACAAGTGCGAAACTGCTATAATGTGGTATTCTCGTGAAAGCGCATGCAAGCATCGTGAAACCTTAAAAACGATGTCATTAAGCGAGATACAGCGTTCTGTACTGTACTAAGTTGGTGAAAAATTGTGAGGTCATGCAAATATCGTAATTTTGAACGAAACATTGTAACAGAGCGTTTTTAGATACAAGTGCGAAGGTTAGGTTAGGTAAAGTTATGAAGCTATATAAAACCACTATAAGCAATGTCAGCTAGTGAGATGCAGTGTTTTTCATCATTACAAGTCGAAAACTGCGATATCTATTGTGAAAGCTCATTAAACCATCGAAAAGTTGCAAAAAGCATTGTAAAGTAGCGAGTAAAACGATTTGTAACGATGGAAATGCGAAGGTTAGGTTAGTTTGAGTTATGTTAGTTTAAGCTAGGTAGCGTCGTGAAACCACCAAAAACGACGTCAGCTAACTAGATAGTGTTGTTTTGTGGCGATTACGAAACTGTGATAGGTGCATTATTGTGAAAGAACAAAAAAACGGCATGAACTAGCCAGATACTGCGTCTTGTACCGTTACAGGTGTGAAACTGCTATAGTGTGATATTCTCGTGAAAGCAGCATGCAAGCATTGTGAAACTTTAAAGAACTATGTCATTTAGCGAGATACAGCTTTCTGTACTGTAATAAGTTGGTGAAAAAACTGTGAGGTCATGCGAACATCGTAATTGTGAACGAAACAGTGTAACGGAGCGTTTTAGATACAAGTGTAAAGTTCAGGTTAGGTTAAGTTATGAAGCGTCATAAAACCGCTATAAACAATGTCAGCTAGTGAGATGCAGTGTTTTTTACCATTACACGTCGAAAACTGCGATATCTATTGTGAAAGCGCATGAAACCGTCGTAATGTTGCAGAAAGTATTGTAAAGTAGCGAGTAAAATGTTTTCTAACGATGGAAATGCGAAGGCTAGGTTTGGTTGAGTTATGTTAGTTTAAGCTAAGTAGCATCGTGAAACCACCAAAAACAACGTTATTTAACGAGATAGTGTTATTTTGTTGCGAGTACGAAATTGCGATATGTGAAATATTGTGAAAGCACACAAAGCGGCATGAACTAGCCAGATACTGCGTCTTGTACCTTTACAAGTGTGAAACTGCTATATTGTGATATTCTCGTGAAAGCGCATGCAAGCATCGTGAAACCTTAAAGAACGATGTCATTTAGCGAGATACAGCGTTCTGTACTTGACTAAGTAGGTGAAAAAACTGTCAGGTCATGCAACTATCGTAATTGTGAAGGAAACAGTGTAACGGAGCGTTTTTAGATACAAGTGCGAAGGTCAGGTTAGGTTAATTTATGAAGTGTCATATAACCGCAATAAACAATGTCAGCTACTGAGATGCAGTGTTTTTCACCATTACAAGTCGGAAACTGCGATATCTAATATGAAAGTGCATGAAACCGTCGTAATCTTTGCAGAAAGCATTGTAAAGTATTGAGTAAAACGTTTTCTACCGATAGAAGTGCGAAGGTTAGATTAGGTTGAGTTATGTTAGTTTAAGCTAAGTAGCGTCCTGAAACCACCAAAAACGACGTCAGCTAACGAGATAGTGTTGTTTTGTTGCGAGTATGAAACTGCGACAGGTGAAATATTGTGAAAGCACACAAAACGGCTTCAACTAGCCAGATACCGTGTCTTGTACCGTTACAAATGCGAAACTGCTATATTGTGATATACTCGTGAAAGCGCATGCAGGCATCGTGAAACCTTAAAAACGATGTCATTTAGCGAGATACAGCGTTCTGTACTGTACTAAGTTGGTGAAAAATTGTGAGGTCATGCAAATATCGTAATTGTGAACGAAACATTGTAACAGAGCGTTTTTAGATACAAGTGCGAAGGTTAAGTTAGGTTAAGTTATGAAGCATTATAAAACCGCTATAAGCAATGTCAGCTAGTGAGATGCAGTGTTTTTCATCATTACAAGTCAAAAACTGCGATATCTATTGTGAAAGCTCATGAAACCATCGAAAAGTTGCAAAAAGCATTGTAAAGTAGCGAGTAAAACGATTTGTAACGATGGAAATGCGAAGGTTAGGTTAGTTTGAGTTATGTTAGTTTAAGCTAGGTAGCGTCGTGATACCACCAAAAACGACGTCAGCTAACGAGATAGTGTTGTTTTGTTGCGATTACGAAACTGTGATAGGTGAATTATTGTGAAAGAACAAAAAAAACGGCATGAACTAGCCAGATACTGCGTCTTGTACCGTTGCAGGTGCGAAAGTGCCATATATTGATGTTCTCGTGAAAGCGCATGCAGGCATCGTTAAACCTTAAAAAACGATGTCATTTAGCGAGATGCAGCGTTCTGTACTGTACTAAGTTGGTGGAAAATTGTGAGGTCATGCAAATATCGTAATTGTGAATGAAACAGTGTAACAGAGCGTTTTTAGATACAAGTGCGAAGGTCAGGTTACCTTAAGTTATGAAGCGTACCAAAACGGCTATAACCAATGTCAGCAAGTGAGACGTAGTGTTTTTCACCATTACAAGTCGGAAACTGTGATATCTATTGTGAAAGCGCATGACTCCGTGGAAATGTTTCAGAAAGCATTGTAAAGTATCGAGTAAAACGTTTTCTAACGATAGAAATGCGAAGGTTAGGTTAGGTTGAGTTATATTAGTTTATGCTAGGTAGCGTCGTGAAACCACCAACAACGACCTCAGCTAACGAGATAGCGTTGTTTTGTTGCGAGTACAAAACTGCGATAGGTGAAATATTGTGAAAGCACACAAAACGGCATGAACTAGCCAGAGACCCCGTCTTGTACCGTTGCAAGTGCGAAACTGCTATATATTGATATTCTCGTGAAAGCGCATGCAGGCATTGAAAACCTTAAAGAACGACGTCATTAAGCGAGATACAGCGTTCTATACTGTACTTAGTTGGTGAACAACTGTGAGGTCAAGAAAATATCATAATTGTGAACGAAGCAGTGTAACAGAGCGTTTTTAGGTACAAGTGTGAAGGTTAGGGTAAATTAAGTTATGAAGCGTCATAAAACCGCTATAAACAATGTCAGCTATTGAGATGCAGTGTTTTTCACCATTAAAAGTAGGAAACTGCGATATCTAATGTGAAAGCGCATGAAACCGTCGTAATGTTGCAGAAAGAATATCAAAGTAGCGAGTGAAACGTCTTCAAACGATAGAAGTGCGAAGGTAAGGTTAGGTAGAAATATGCTAGTTTAAGCTTGGTAGCGTCGTGAAACCACCAAAAAACGACGTCAGCTAACGAGATAGCGTTGTTTTGTTGCGAGTACAAAGCTGCGATAGGTGAAATATTGTGAAAGCACACAAAACGGCATGAACTAGCCAGAGACCCCGTCTTGTACCGTTGCAAGTGCGAAACTGCTATATATTGATATTCTCGTGAAAGCGCATGCAGGCATTGAAAACCTTAAAGAACGATGTCATTTAGCGAGATACAGCATTCTATATTGTACTAAGTTGGTGAACAACTGTGAGGTCAAGAAAATATCGTAATTGTGAACGAAGCAGTGTAACAGAGCGTTTTTAGGTACAAGTGCGAAGGTTAGGTTAAGTTATGAAGCGTCATAAAACCGCTATAAACAATGTCAGCTATTGAGATGCAGTGTTTTTCACCATTAAAAGTAGGAAACTGCGATATCTAATGTGAAAGCGCATGAAACCGTCGTAATGTTGCAGAAAGAATTGTAAAGTAGCGAGTGAAACGTCTTCAAACGATAGAAGTGCGAAGGTAAGGTAAGGTAGAAATATGCTAGTTTAAGCTTGGTAGCGTCGTGAAACCACCAAAAAACGACGTCAGCTAACGAGATAGTGTTGTTTTGTTGCGAGTACAAAACTGCGATTGGTGAAATATTGTGAAAGCACACAACACGGCATGACCTAGCCAGATACTGCGTCTTGTACCGTTACAGGCGCGAAACTGCCATATATTGATATTCTGGCGAAAGCGCATGCAGGCATCGTTAAACCTTAAAAACGATGTCATTTAGTGAGATACAGCGTTTTGTACTGTACTAAGTTGGTGAAAAACTGTGAGGTCATGAAAATATCGTACTTGTGAACGAAACAGTGTAACAGAGTGTTTTTAGATAGAAGTGCGAAGGTTAGGTTAGGTTAAGTTATGAAGTGTTATAAAACCGCTATAAGCAATGTCTGCTAGTGAGATGCAGTTTTTTTCACCATTACAAGCCGGAAACTGCGATATCTATTTTATATGTGAGGTTTAACGTCCCAAAACCACTATATGATTATGAGAGACGCCGTAGTGGAGGTATCCGGAAATTTAGACCACCTGGGGTTCTTTAACGTGCTGCGTTATCTATTGTGAAAGCGCATGAAACCGTCGTAATGTTGCAGAAAGCATTGTAAAGTAGCGAGTAAAATGTTTTCTAACGATGGAAATACGAAGGTTAGGTTTGGTTGAGTTATGTTAGTTTAAGCTAGGTAGCGTCGTGAAACCACCAAAAATGACGTTATCTAACGAGATAGTGTTATTTTGTTGCGAGTACGAAATTGCGATATGTGAAATATTGCGAAAGCACACAAAACGGCATGTACTAGCCATATACTGCGTCTTGTAGCTTTACAAGTGCGAAACTGCTATAATGTGGTATTCTCGTGAAAGCGCATGCAAGCATCGTGAAACCTTAAAAACGATGTCATTAAGCGAGATACAGCGTTCTGTACTGTACTAAGTTGGTGAAAAATTGTGAGGTCATGCAAATATCGTAATTTTGAACGAAACATTGTAACAGAGCGTTTTTAGATACAAGTGCGAAGGTTAGGTTAGGTAAAGTTATGAAGCTATATAAAACCACTATAAGCAATGTCAGCTAGTGAGATGCAGTGTTTTTCATCATTACAAGTCGAAAACTGCGATATCTATTGTGAAAGCTCATTAAACCATCGAAAAGTTGCAAAAAGCATTGTAAAGTAGCGAGTAAAACGATTTGTAACGATGGAAATGCGAAGGTTAGGTTAGTTTGAGTTATGTTAGTTTAAGCTAGGTAGCGTCGTGAAACCACCAAAAACGACGTCAGCTAACTAGATAGTGTTGTTTTGTGGCGATTACGAAACTGTGATAGGTGCATTATTGTGAAAGAACAAAAAAACGGCATGAACTAGCCAGATACTGCGTCTTGTACCGTTACAGGTGTGAAACTGCTATAGTGTGATATTCTCGTGAAAGCAGCATGCAAGCATTGTGAAACTTTAAAGAACTATGTCATTTAGCGAGATACAGCTTTCTGTACTGTAATAAGTTGGTGAAAAAACTGTGAGGTCATGCGAACATCGTAATTGTGAACGAAACAGTGTAACGGAGCGTTTTAGATACAAGTGTAAAGTTCAGGTTAGGTTAAGTTATGAAGCGTCATAAAACCGCTATAAACAATGTCAGCTAGTGAGATGCAGTGTTTTTTACCATTACACGTCGAAAACTGCGATATCTATTGTGAAAGCGCATGAAACCGTCGTAATGTTGCAGAAAGTATTGTAAAGTAGCGAGTAAAATGTTTTCTAACGATGGAAATGCGAAGGCTAGGTTTGGTTGAGTTATGTTAGTTTAAGCTAAGTAGCATCGTGAAACCACCAAAAACAACGTTATTTAACGAGATAGTGTTATTTTGTTGCGAGTACGAAATTGCGATATGTGAAATATTGTGAAAGCACACAAAGCGGCATGAACTAGCCAGATACTGCGTCTTGTACCTTTACAAGTGTGAAACTGCTATATTGTGATATTCTCGTGAAAGCGCATGCAAGCATCGTGAAACCTTAAAGAACGATGTCATTTAGCGAGATACAGCGTTCTGTACTTGACTAAGTAGGTGAAAAAACTGTCAGGTCATGCAACTATCGTAATTGTGAAGGAAACAGTGTAACGGAGCGTTTTTAGATACAAGTGCGAAGGTCAGGTTAGGTTAATTTATGAAGTGTCATATAACCGCAATAAACAATGTCAGCTACTGAGATGCAGTGTTTTTCACCATTACAAGTCGGAAACTGCGATATCTAATATGAAAGTGCATGAAACCGTCGTAATCTTTGCAGAAAGCATTGTAAAGTATTGAGTAAAACGTTTTCTACCGATAGAAGTGCGAAGGTTAGATTAGGTTGAGTTATGTTAGTTTAAGCTAAGTAGCGTCCTGAAACCACCAAAAACGACGTCAGCTAACGAGATAGTGTTGTTTTGTTGCGAGTATGAAACTGCGACAGGTGAAATATTGTGAAAGCACACAAAACGGCTTCAACTAGCCAGATACCGTGTCTTGTACCGTTACAAATGCGAAACTGCTATATTGTGATATACTCGTGAAAGCGCATGCAGGCATCGTGAAACCTTAAAAACGATGTCATTTAGCGAGATACAGCGTTCTGTACTGTACTAAGTTGGTGAAAAATTGTGAGGTCATGCAAATATCGTAATTGTGAACGAAACATTGTAACAGAGCGTTTTTAGATACAAGTGCGAAGGTTAAGTTAGGTTAAGTTATGAAGCATTATAAAACCGCTATAAGCAATGTCAGCTAGTGAGATGCAGTGTTTTTCATCATTACAAGTCAAAAACTGCGATATCTATTGTGAAAGCTCATGAAACCATCGAAAAGTTGCAAAAAGCATTGTAAAGTAGCGAGTAAAACGATTTGTAACGATGGAAATGCGAAGGTTAGGTTAGTTTGAGTTATGTTAGTTTAAGCTAGGTAGCGTCGTGATACCACCAAAAACGACGTCAGCTAACGAGATAGTGTTGTTTTGTTGCGATTACGAAACTGTGATAGGTGAATTATTGTGAAAGAACAAAAAAACGGCATGAACTAGCCAGATACTGCGTCTTGTACCGTTGCAGGTGCGAAAGTGCCATATATTGATGTTCTCGTGAAAGCGCATGCAGGCATCGTTAAACCTTAAAAAACGATGTCATTTAGCGAGATGCAGCGTTCTGTACTGTACTAAGTTGGTGGAAAATTGTGAGGTCATGCAAATATCGTAATTGTGAATGAAACAGTGTAACAGAGCGTTTTTAGATACAAGTGCGAAGGTCAGGTTACCTTAAGTTATGAAGCGTACCAAAACGGCTATAACCAATGTCAGCAAGTGAGACGTAGTGTTTTTCACCATTACAAGTCGGAAACTGTGATATCTATTGTGAAAGCGCATGACTCCGTGGAAATGTTTCAGAAAGCATTGTAAAGTATCGAGTAAAACGTTTTCTAACGATAGAAATGCGAAGGTTAGGTTAGGTTGAGTTATATTAGTTTATGCTAGGTAGCGTCGTGAAACCACCAACAACGACCTCAGCTAACGAGATAGCGTTGTTTTGTTGCGAGTACAAAACTGCGATAGGTGAAATATTGTGAAAGCACACAAAACGGCATGAACTAGCCAGAGACCCCGTCTTGTACCGTTGCAAGTGCGAAACTGCTATATATTGATATTCTCGTGAAAGCGCATGCAGGCATTGAAAACCTTAAAGAACGACGTCATTAAGCGAGATACAGCGTTCTATACTGTACTTAGTTGGTGAACAACTGTGAGGTCAAGAAAATATCATAATTGTGAACGAAGCAGTGTAACAGAGCGTTTTTAGGTACAAGTGTGAAGGTTAGGGTAAATTAAGTTATGAAGCGTCATAAAACCGCTATAAACAATGTCAGCTATTGAGATGCAGTGTTTTTCACCATTAAAAGTAGGAAACTGCGATATCTAATGTGAAAGCGCATGAAACCGTCGTAATGTTGCAGAAAGAATATCAAAGTAGCGAGTGAAACGTCTTCAAACGATAGAAGTGCGAAGGTAAGGTTAGGTAGAAATATGCTAGTTTAAGCTTGGTAGCGTCGTGAAACCACCAAAAAACGACGTCAGCTAACGAGATAGCGTTGTTTTGTTGCGAGTACAAAGCTGCGATAGGTGAAATATTGTGAAAGCACACAAAACGGCATGAACTAGCCAGAGACCCCGTCTTGTACCGTTGCAAGTGCGAAACTGCTATATATTGATATTCTCGTGAAAGCGCATGCAGGCATTGAAAACCTTAAAGAACGATGTCATTTAGCGAGATACAGCATTCTATATTGTACTAAGTTGGTGAACAACTGTGAGGTCAAGAAAATATCGTAATTGTGAACGAAGCAGTGTAACAGAGCGTTTTTAGGTACAAGTGCGAAGGTTAGGTTAAGTTATGAAGCGTCATAAAACCGCTATAAACAATGTCAGCTATTGAGATGCAGTGTTTTTCACCATTAAAAGTAGGAAACTGCGATATCTAATGTGAAAGCGCATGAAACCGTCGTAATGTTGCAGAAAGAATTGTAAAGTAGCGAGTGAAACGTCTTCAAACGATAGAAGTGCGAAGGTAAGGTAAGGTAGAAATATGCTAGTTTAAGCTTGGTAGCGTCGTGAAACCACCAAAAAACGACGTCAGCCAACGAGATAGTGTTGTTTTGTTGCGAGTACAAAACTGCGATTGGTGAAATATTGTGAAAGCACACAACACGGCATGACCTAGCCTGATACTGCGTCTTGTACCGTTACAGGCGCGAAACTGCCATATATTGATATTCTGGCGAAAGCGCATGCAGGCATCGTTAAACCTTAAAAACGATGTCATTTAGTGAGATACAGCGTTTTGTACTGTACTAAGTTGGTGAAAAACTGTGAGGTCATGCAAATATCGTACTTGTGAACGAAACAGTGTAACAGAGTGTTTTTAGATAGAAGTGCGAAGGTTAGGTTAGGTTAAGTTATGAAGTGTTATAAAACCGCTATAAGCAATGTCTGCTAGTGAGATGCAGTGTTTTTCACCATTACAAGCCGGAAACTGCGATATCTATTTTATATGTGAGGTTTAACGTCCCAAAACCACTATATGATTATGAGAGACGCCGTAGTGGAGGGATCCGGAAATTTAGACCACCTGGGGTTCTTTAACGTGCTGCGTTATCTATTGTGAAAGCGCATGAAACCGTCGTAATGTTGCAGAAAGCATTGTAAAGTAGCGAGTAAAATGTTTTCTAACGATGGAAATACGAAGGTTAGGTTTGGTTGAGTTATGTTAGTTTAAGCTAAGTAGCATCGTGAAACCACCAAAAACAACGTTATTTAACGAGATAGTGTTATTTTGTTGCGAGTACGAAATTGCGATATGTGAAATATTGTGAAAGCACACAAAGCGGCATGAACTAGCCAGATACTGCGTCTTGTACCTTTACAAGTGTGAAACTGCTATATTGTGATATTCTCGTGAAAGCGCATGCAAGCATCGTGAAACCTTAAAGAACGATGTCATTTAGCGAGATACAGCGTTCTGTACTTGACTAAGTAGGTGAAAAAACTGTCAGGTCATGCAACTATCGTAATTGTGAAGGAAACAGTGTAACGGAGCGTTTTTAGATACAAGTGCGAAGGTCAGGTTAGGTTAATTTATGAAGTGTCATATAACCGCAATAAACAATGTCAGCTACTGAGATGCAGTGTTTTTCACCATTACAAGTCGGAAACTGCGATATCTAATATGAAAGTGCATGAAACCGTCGTAATCTTTGCAGAAAGCATTGTAAAGTATTGAGTAAAACGTTTTCTACCGATAGAAGTGCGAAGGTTAGATTAGGTTGAGTTATGTTAGTTTAAGCTAAGTAGCGTCCTGAAACCACCAAAAACGACGTCAGCTAACGAGATAGTGTTGTTTTGTTGCGAGTATGAAACTGCGACAGGTGAAATATTGTGAAAGCACACAAAACGGCTTCAACTAGCCAGATACCGTGTCTTGTACCGTTACAAATGCGAAACTGCTATATTGTGATATACTCGTGAAAGCGCATGCAGGCATCGTGAAACCTTAAAAACGATGTCATTTAGCGAGATACAGCGTTCTGTACTGTACTAAGTTGGTGAAAAATTGTGAGGTCATGCAAATATCGTAATTGTGAACGAAACATTGTAACAGAGCGTTTTTAGATACAAGTGCGAAGGTTAAGTTAGGTTAAGTTATGAAGCATTATAAAACCGCTATAAGCAATGTCAGCTAGTGAGATGCAGTGTTTTTCATCATTACAAGTCAAAAACTGCGATATCTATTGTGAAAGCTCATGAAACCATCGAAAAGTTGCAAAAAGCATTGTAAAGTAGCGAGTAAAACGATTTGTAACGATGGAAATGCGAAGGTTAGGTTAGTTTGAGTTATGTTAGTTTAAGCTAGGTAGCGTCGTGATACCACCAAAAACGACGTCAGCTAACGAGATAGTGTTGTTTTGTTGCGATTACGAAACTGTGATAGGTGAATTATTGTGAAAGAACAAAAAAACGGCATGAACTAGCCAGATACTGCGTCTTGTACCGTTGCAGGTGCGAAAGTGCCATATATTGATGTTCTCGTGAAAGCGCATGCAGGCATCGTTAAACCTTAAAAAACGATGTCATTTAGCGAGATGCAGCGTTCTGTACTGTACTAAGTTGGTGGAAAATTGTGAGGTCATGCAAATATCGTAATTGTGAATGAAACAGTGTAACAGAGCGTTTTTAGATACAAGTGCGAAGGTCAGGTTACCTTAAGTTATGAAGCGTACCAAAACGGCTATAACCAATGTCAGCAAGTGAGACGTAGTGTTTTTCACCATTACAAGTCGGAAACTGTGATATCTATTGTGAAAGCGCATGACTCCGTGGAAATGTTTCAGAAAGCATTGTAAAGTATCGAGTAAAACGTTTTCTAACGATAGAAATGCGAAGGTTAGGTTAGGTTGAGTTATATTAGTTTATGCTAGGTAGCGTCGTGAAACCACCAACAACGACCTCAGCTAACGAGATAGCGTTGTTTTGTTGCGAGTACAAAACTGCGATAGGTGAAATATTGTGAAAGCACACAAAACGGCATGAACTAGCCAGAGACCCCGTCTTGTACCGTTGCAAGTGCGAAACTGCTATATATTGATATTCTCGTGAAAGCGCATGCAGGCATTGAAAACCTTAAAGAACGACGTCATTAAGCGAGATACAGCGTTCTATACTGTACTTAGTTGGTGAACAACTGTGAGGTCAAGAAAATATCATAATTGTGAACGAAGCAGTGTAACAGAGCGTTTTTAGGTACAAGTGTGAAGGTTAGGGTAAATTAAGTTATGAAGCGTCATAAAACCGCTATAAACAATGTCAGCTATTGAGATGCAGTGTTTTTCACCATTAAAAGTAGGAAACTGCGATATCTAATGTGAAAGCGCATGAAACCGTCGTAATGTTGCAGAAAGAATATCAAAGTAGCGAGTGAAACGTCTTCAAACGATAGAAGTGCGAAGGTAAGGTTAGGTAGAAATATGCTAGTTTAAGCTTGGTAGCGTCGTGAAACCACCAAAAAACGACGTCAGCTAACGAGATAGCGTTGTTTTGTTGCGAGTACAAAGCTGCGATAGGTGAAATATTGTGAAAGCACACAAAACGGCATGAACTAGCCAGAGACCCCGTCTTGTACCGTTGCAAGTGCGAAACTGCTATATATTGATATTCTCGTGAAAGCGCATGCAGGCATTGAAAACCTTAAAGAACGATGTCATTTAGCGAGATACAGCATTCTATATTGTACTAAGTTGGTGAACAACTGTGAGGTCAAGAAAATATCGTAATTGTGAACGAAGCAGTGTAACAGAGCGTTTTTAGGTACAAGTGCGAAGGTTAGGTTAAGTTATGAAGCGTCATAAAACCGCTATAAACAATGTCAGCTATTGAGATGCAGTGTTTTTCACCATTAAAAGTAGGAAACTGCGATATCTAATGTGAAAGCGCATGAAACCGTCGTAATGTTGCAGAAAGAATTGTAAAGTAGCGAGTGAAACGTCTTCAAACGATAGAAGTGCGAAGGTAAGGTAAGGTAGAAATATGCTAGTTTAAGCTTGGTAGCGTCGTGAAACCACCAAAAAACGACGTCAGCCAACGAGATAGTGTTGTTTTGTTGCGAGTACAAAACTGCGATTGGTGAAATATTGTGAAAGCACACAACACGGCATGACCTAGCCTGATACTGCGTCTTGTACCGTTACAGGCGCGAAACTGCCATATATTGATATTCTGGCGAAAGCGCATGCAGGCATCGTTAAACCTTAAAAACGATGTCATTTAGTGAGATACAGCGTTTTGTACTGTACTAAGTTGGTGAAAAACTGTGAGGTCATGCAAATATCGTACTTGTGAACGAAACAGTGTAACAGAGTGTTTTTAGATAGAAGTGCGAAGGTTAGGTTAGGTTAAGTTATGAAGTGTTATAAAACCGCTATAAGCAATGTCTGCTAGTGAGATGCAGTGTTTTTCACCATTACAAGCCGGAAACTGCGATATCTATTTTATATGTGAGGTTTAACGTCCCAAAACCACTATATGATTATGAAAGACGCCGTAGTGGAGGGATCCGGAAATTTAGACCACCTGGGGTTCTTTAACGTGCTGCGTTATCTATTGTGAAAGCGCATGAAACCGTCGTAATGTTGCAGAAAGCATTGTAAAGTAGCGAGTAAAATGTTTTCTAACGATGGAAATACGAAGGTTAGGTTTGGTTGAGTTATGTTAGTTTAAGCTAGGTAGCGTCGTGAAACCACCAAAAATGACGTTATCTAACGAGATAGTGTTATTTTGTTGCGAGTACGAAATTGCGATATGTGAAATATTGTGAAAGCACACAAAACGGCATGAACTAGCCAGATACTGCGTCTTGTACCTCTACAAGTGCGAAACTGCTATATTGTGATATTCTCATGAAAGCGCATGCAAGCATCGTGAAACCTTAAAAACGATGTCATTAAGCGAGATACAGCGTTCTGTACTGTACTAAGTTGGTGAAAAATTGTGCGGTCATGCAAATATCGTAATTTTGAACGAAACATTGTAACAGAGCGTTTTTAGATACAAGTGCGAAGGTTAGGTTAGGTAAAGTTATGAAGCTATATAAAACCACTATAAGCAATGTCAGCTAGTGAGATGCAGTGTTTTTCATCATTACAAGTCGAAAACTGCGATATCTATTGTGAAAGCTCATTAAACCATCGAAAAGTTGCAAAAAGCATTGTAAAGTAGCGAGTAAAACGATTTGTAACGATGGAAATGCAAAGGTTAGGTTAGTTTGGGTTATGTTAGTTTAAGCTAGGTAGCGTCGTGAAACCACCAAAAACGACGTCAGCTAACTAGATAGTGTTGTTTTGTGGCGATTACGAAACTGTGATAGGTGCATTATTGTGAAAGAACAAAAAAACGGCATGAACTAGCCAGATACTGCGTCTTGTACCGTTACAGGTGTGAAACTGCTATAGTGTGATATTCTCGTGAAAGCAGCATGCAAGCATTGTGAAACTTTAAAGAACTATGTCATTTAGCGAGATACAGCTTTCTGTACTGTAATAAGTTGGTGAAAAAACTGTGAGGTCATGCGAACATCGTAATTGTGAACGAAACAGTGTAACGGAGCGTTTTAGATACAAGTGTAAAGTTCAGGTTAGGTTAAGTTATGAAGCGTCATAAAACCGCTATAAACAATGTCAGCTAGTGAGATGCAGTGTTTTTTACCATTACACGTCGAAAACTGCGATATCTATTGTGAAAGCGCATGAAACCGTCGTAATGTTGCAGAAAGTATTGTAAAGTAGCGAGTAAAACGTTTTCTAACGATGGAAATGCGAAGGCTAGGTTTGGTTGAGTTATGTTAGTTTAAGCTAAGTAGCATCGTGAAACCACCAAAAACAACGTTATTTAACGAGATAGTGTTATTTTGTTGCGAGTACGAAATTGCGATATGTGAAATATTGTGAAAGCACACAAAGCGGCATGAACTAGCCAGATACTGCGTCTTGTACCTTTACAAGTGTGAAACTGCTATATTGTGATATTCTCGTGAAAGCGCATGCAAGCATCGTGAAACCTTAAAGAACGATGTCATTTAGCGAGATACAGCGTTCTGTACTTGACTAAGTAGGTGAAAAAACTGTCAGGTCATGCAACTATCGTAATTGTGAAGGAAACAGTGTAACGGAGCGTTTTTAGATACAAGTGCGAAGGTCAGGTTAGGTTAATTTATGAAGTGTCATATAACCGCAATAAACAATGTCAGCTACTGAGATGCAGTGTTTTTCACCATTACAAGTCGGAAACTGCGATATCTACTATGAAAGTGCATGAAACCGTCGTAATCTTTGCAGAAAGCATTGTAAAGTATTGAGTAAAACGTTTTCTACCGATAGAAGTGCGAAGGTTAGATTAGGTTGAGTTATGTTAGTTTAAGCTAAGTAGCGTCCTGAAACCACCAAAAACGACGTCAGCTAACGAGATAGTGTTGTTTTGTTGCGAGTATGAAACTGCGACAGGTGAAATATTGTGAAAGCACACAAAACGACATGAACTAGCCAGATACTGCGTCTTGTATCGTTGCAGGTGCGAAACTGCTATATACTGATATTCTCATTAAAGCGCAAGCAGGCATCGTTAAACCTTAAAAAACGATGACATTCAGCAAGATACAGCGTTCTGTACTGTACTAAGTTGGTGAAAAATTGTGAGGTCATGCAAATACCGTAATTTTGAACGAAACAGTGTAACAGAGCGTTTTTAGATACAAGTGCGAAGGTTAGGTTAGGTTAAGTTATGAAGCGTTATAAAACCGCTAAAAGCAACGTCAGCTTGTGAGATGCAGCGTTTTTCATCATTACAAGTCGGAAACTGCGATATCTACTGTGAAAGCGCATGAAACCGTCGAAATGTTGCAGAAAGCATTGTAAAGTAGCGAGTAAAACGTTTTCTAACGATGGAAATGCGAAGGTTAGCTTAGGTTGAGTTATATTAGTTTAAGCTAGGTAGCGTCATGAAACCACCAAAAACGACGTCATCTAACGAGATAGTGTTGTTTTGTTGCGAGTACGAAACTGCGACAGGTGATATATTGGGAAAGCACACAAAACGGCTTCAACTAGCCAGATACTGTGTCTTGTACCGTTACAAATGCGAAACTGCTATATTGTGATATACTCGTGAAAGCGCATGCAGGCATCGTGAAACCTTAAAAACGATGTCATTTAGCGAGATACAGCGTTCTGTACTGTACTTTGTTGGTGAAAAATTGTGAGGTCATGCAAATATCGTAATTGTGAACGAAACATTGTAACAGAGCGTTTTTAGATACAAGTGCGAAGGTTAAGTTAGGTTAAGTTATGAAGCATTATAAAACCGCTATAAGCAATGTCAGCTAGTGAGATGCAGTGTTTTTCATCATTACAAGTCAAAAACTGCGATATCTATTGTGAAAGCTCATGAAACCATCGAAAAGTTGCAAAAAGCATTGTAAAGTAGCGAGTAAAACGATTTGTAACGATGGAAATGCGAAGGTTAGGTTAGTTTGAGTTATGTTAGTTTAAGCTAGGTAGCGTCGTGATACCACCAAAAACGACGTCAGCTAACGAGATAGTGTTGTTTTGTTGCGATTACGAAACTGTGATAGGTGAATTATTGTGAAAGAACAAAAAAAACGGCATGAACTAGCCAGATACTTCGTCTTGTACCGTTGCAGGTGCGAAAGTGCCATATATTGATGTTCTCGTGAAAGCGCATGCAGGCATCGTTAAACCTTAAAAAACGACGTCATTAAGCGAGATACAGCGTTCTATACTGTACTTAGTTGGTGAACAACTGTGAGGTCAAGAAAATATCATAATTGTGAACGAAGCAGGGTAACAGAGCGTTTTTAGGTACAAGTGCGAAGGTTAGGGTAAGTTAAGTTTTGAAGCGTCATAAAACCGCTATAAACAATGTCAGCTATTGAGATGCAGTGTTTTTCACCATTAAAAGTAGGAAACTGCAATATCTAATGTGAAAGCGCATGAAACCGTCGTAATGTTGCAGAAAGAATATTAAAGTAGCGAGTGAAACGTCTTCAAATGATAGAAGTGCGAAGGTAAGGTTAGGTAGAAATATGCTAGTTTAAGCTTGGTAGCGTCGTGAAACCACCAAAAAACGACGTCAGCTAACGAGATAGCGTTGTTTTGTTGCGAGTACAAAGCTGCGATAGGTGAAATATTGTGAAAGCACACAAAACGGCATGAACTAGCCAGAGACCCCGTCTTGTACCGTTGCAAGTGCGAAACTGCTATATATTGATATTCTCGTGAAAGCGCATGCAGGCATTGAAAACCTTAAAGAACGATGTCATTTAGCGAGATACAGCATTCTATATTGTACTAAGTTGGTGAACAACTGTGAGGTTAAGAAAATATCGTAATTGTGAACGAAGCAGTGTAACAGAGCGTTTTAAGGTACAAGTGCGAAGGTTAGGTTAAGTTAAGGTATGAAGCGTCATAAAACCGCATTAAACAATGTCAGCTATTGAGATGCAGTGTTTTTCACCATTAAAAGTCGGGAACTGCGATATCTAATGTGAAAGCGCATGAAACCGTCGTAATGTTGCAGAAAGAATTGTAAAGTAGCGAGTAAAACGTCTTCCAACGATAGAAGTGCGAAGGTTAGGTTAGGTAGAAATATGCTAGTTTAAGCTACGTAGCGTCGTGAAACCACCAAAAACGACGCCAGCTAACGAGATAGTGTTGTTTTGTTGCGAGTACGAAACTGCGATTGGTGAAATATTGTGAAAGCACACAAAACGGCATGAACTAGCCAGATACTGCGTCTTGTACCTCTACAAGTGCGAAACTGCTATATTGTGATATTCTCATGAAAGCGCATGCAAGCATCGTGAAACCTTAAAGAACGTTGTCATTTGGCGAAATACAGCGTTCTGTACTTGACTAAGTTGGTGAAAAATTGTGAGGTCATGCAAATATCGTAATTGTGAATGAAACAGTGTAACAGAGCGTTTTTAGATACAAGTGCGAAGGTCAGGTTAGCTTAAGTTATGAAGCGTCATAAAACGGCTATAACCAATGTCAGCAAGTGAGACGCAGTGTTTTTCACCATTACAAGTCAGAAACTGCGATATCTATTGTGAAAGCGCATGACTCCGTGGAAATGTTGCAGAAAGCATTGTAAAGTAGCGAGTAAATCGTTTTGTAACGATGGAAATGCAAAGGTTAGGTTAGGTTGAGTTATGTTAGTTTATGCTAGGTAGCGTCGTGAAACCACCAACAACGACGTCAGCTAAAGAGATAGCGTTGTTTTTTTGCGAGTACGAAACTGTGATAGGTGAAATATTGTGAAAGCACACAAAACGGCATGAACTAGCCAAAGACCCGTCTTGTACCGTTGCAAGTGCGAAACTGCTATATATTGATATTCTCGTGAAAGCGCATGCAGGCATTGAAAACTTTAGAGAACGATGTCATTTAGCGAGATACAGTGTTCTGTACTGTACTAAGTTGGTGAAAAACTGTGAGGTCATGCAAATCTCGTAATTGTGAACGAAACAGTGTAACAGAGTGTTTTTAGATAGAAGTGCGAAGGATAGAATAGGTTAGGTTATGAAGTGTTATAAAACCGCTATAAGCAATGTCAGCTAGTGAGACGCAGTGTTTTTCACCATTACAAGTCTGAAACTGCCATATCTATTTGATATGTGGGGTTTAACGTCCCAAAACCACTATATGATTATGAGAGACGCCGTAGTGGAGGGCTCCGGAAATTTAGACCACCTGGGGTTCTTTAACGTGCTGCGATATCTATTGTGAAAGCGCATGAAACCGTCGTAATGTTGCAGAAAGCATTGTAAAGTAGCGAGTAAAATGTTTTCTAACGATGGAATTGCGAAGGTTAGGTTTGGTTGAGTTATGTTAGTTTAAGCTAGGTAGCGTCGTGAAACCACCAAAAATGACGTTATCTAACGAGATAGTGTTATTTTGTTGCGAGTACGAAATAGCAATATGTGAAATATTGCGAAAGCACACAAAACGGCATGTACTAGCCATATACGGCGTCTTGTACCTTTACAAGTGCGAAACTGCTATATTGTGATATTCTCGTGAAAGCGCATGCAAGCATCGTGAAACCTTATAGAACGACGTCATTTAGCGAGATACAGTGTTCTGTACTTGACTAAGTAGGTGAAAAAACTGTCAGGTCATGCAAATATTGTATTTTGAAGGAAACAGTGTAACAGAGCGTTTTTATGTACAAGTGCGAAGGCTAGGTTAGGTTAAGTTATGAAGCGTTAAAAAACCGCTAAAAGCAATGCAGCTTGTGAGATGCAGCGTTTTTCATCATTACAAGGCGGAAACTGCGATATCTATTGTGAAAGCGCATGAAACCGTCGAAATGTTGCAAAAAGCATTGTAATGTAGCGAGTAAAACGATTTGTAACGACGGAAATGAGAAGACTAGGTTAGGTTGAGTTATGTTAGTTTAAGCTACGTAGCGTCGTGAAACCACCAAAAACGACATCAGCTAACGAGATAGTGTTGTTTTGTTGCGAGTACGAAACTGCGATTGGTGAAATTTTGTGAAAGCACACAAAACGGCATGAACTAGCCAGATACTGCGTCTTGTACCGTTGCAGGTGCGAAACTGCAATATATTGATATTCTCGTGAAAGCGCATACAGGCATCGTTAAACCTTTAAAAACGATGTCATTTAGCGAGATACAGCGTTCTTTACTGTAATAAGTTGGTGAAAATATTGTGAGGTCATGCAAATATTGTAATTGTGAAAAAAACAGTGTAACGGAGCGTTTCTATATACAAGTGCGAAGGCTAGGTTAGGTTAAGTTACAAAGCGTCATAAAACCGCTATAAACAATGTCAGCTAGTGAGATGCAGTGTTTTTCGTCATTACAAGTCGGAAACTGCAATATCTGATGTGAAAGCGCATGAAACAATCGAAATGTTGCAGAAAGCATTGTAAAGTAGCGAGTAAAACGTTTTCTAACGATGGAAATGCGAAGATTGGTTTAGGTTGAGTCATGTTAGTTTCAGCTAGGTAGCGTCATGAAACCACTAAAACGACGTCATCTAACGAGATAGTGTTGTTTTGTTGCGAGTACAAAACTGCGACAGGTGAATTATTGTGAAAGCACACAAAACGGCTTCAACTAGCCAGATACTGTGTCTTGTACCGTTACAAATGCGAAACTGCTATAGTGTGATATACTCGTGAAAGCGCATGCAGGCATCGTTAAACCTTGAAAAACGATGTCATTTAGCGAGATACAGCGTTCTGTACTATACTAAGTTGGTGAAAAATTGTGAGGTCATGCAAATATCCTAATTGTGAATGAAACAGTGTAACAGAGCGTTTTTAGATACAAATGCGAAGGTCAGGTTAGCTTAAGTTATGAAGCGTCATAAAACGGCTATAACCAATGTCAGCAAGTGAGACGCAGTGTTTTTCACCATTACAAGTCGGAAACTGCGATATCTATTGTGAAAGCGCATGACTCCGTGGAAATGTTGCAGAAAGCATTGTAAAGTAGCGAGTAAAACGTTTTGTACCGATGGAAATGCGAAGGTTAGGTTAGGTTGAGTTATGTTAGTTTATGCTAGGTAGCGTCGTGAAACCACCAACAACGACGTCAGCTACCGAGATAGCGTTGTTTTGTTGCGAGTACGAAACTGCGATAGGTGAAATATTGTGAAAGCACACAAAACGGCATGACCTAGCCAGAGACCCCGTCTTGTACCGTTGCATGTGCGAAACTGCTATATATTGATATTCTCGTGAAAGCGCGTGCAGGCATTGAAAACCCTAAAGAACGATGTCATTAAGCGAGATACAGCGTTCTATACTGTACCTATTTGGTGAACAACTGGGAGGTCAAGACAATATTGTGATTGTGAACGAAGCAGTGTAACAGAGCGTTTTTAGGTACAAGTGCGAAGGTTAGGTTAAGTTAAGTTATGAAACGTCATAAAACCGTTATAAACAATGTCAGCTATTGAGATGCAGTGTTTTTCACTATTAAAAGTAGGAAACTACGATATCTAATGTGAAAGCGCATGAAACCGTCGTAATGTTGCAGAAATAATTGTAAAGTACCGAGTGGAACGTCTTCAAACGATAGAAGTGCGAAGGTTAGGTTAGGTAGAAATATGCTAGTTTAAGCTTGGTAGCGTCGTGAAACCACCAAAAATGACGTTATCTAACGAGAAAGTGTTATTTTGTTGCGAGTACGAAATTGCGATATGTGAAATATTGCGAAAGCACACAAAACGGCATGCACTAGCCATATACTGCGTCTTGTATCTTTACAAGTGCGGAACTGCTATATTGTGATATTCTCGTGAAAGCGCATGCAAGCATCGTGAAACCTTAAAGAACGATGTCATTTAGCGAGATACAGCGTTCTGTACTTGACTAAGTAGGTGAAAAAACTGTCAGGTCATGCAAATATCGCAATTGTGAAGGAAACAGTGTAACGGAGCGTTTTTAGATACAAGTGCGAAGGTCAGGTCCGGTTAATTTATGAAGTGTCATAAAACCGCTATAAACTATGTCAGCTAGTGAGATGCAGTGTTTTTCGTCATTACAAGTCGGAAACTGCGATATCTATTGTGAAAGTGTATGAAACCGTCGCAATCTTGCAGAAAGCATTGTAAAGTATTGAGTAAAACATTTTCCACCGATAGAAGTGCGAAGGTTAGATTAGGTTGAGTTATGTTACTTTAAGCTAGGTAGCGTCGTGAAACCACCAAAAACGACGTCAGCTAACGAGATAGTGTTGTTTTGTTGCGATTACGAAACTGCGATAGGTGAAATATTGTGAAAGCACAAAAAACAGCATGAACTAGCCAGATACTGCGTCTTGTACCGTTGCAGGTGCGAAACTGTCGTATATTGATATTCTAGTGAAAGCGCGTGCAGGCATCGTTAAACCTTAAAAAACGATGTCATTTAGCTAGATACAGCCTTATGTACTGTACTAGGTTGGTGAAAAATTGTGAGGTCATGCAAATATCGTAATTGTGAATGAAACAGTTTAACAGAGCGTTTTTAGATACAAGTGCGAAGGTCAGGTCCGGTTAATTTATGAAGTGTCATAAAACCGCTCTAAACAATGTCAGCAAGTGATATGCAGTGTTTTTCACCATTACAGGTCGGAAACCGCGATATCTGTTGTGAAAGCGCATGAAACCGTGGAAATGTTGCAGAAAGCATTGTAAAGTAGCGAGTAAAATGTTTTGTAACGATGGAAATGCGAAGGTTAGGTTAGGTTGAGTTATGTTAGTTTAAGCTAGGTAGCGTCGTGAAACCACCAAAAACGACGTCAGCTAACGAGATAGTGTTGTTTTGTTGCGAGTACGAAACTGCGATAGGTGAAATTTTGTGAAAGCACACAAAACGGCATGAACTAGCCATATACTGCGTGTTGTACTGTTACAAATGCGAAACTGCTATATTGTGATATTCTCGTGAAAGCGCATGCAGGCATCGTGAAACCTTAAAAACGATGTCGTTTAGCGAGATACAGCGTTCTGTACTGTACTAGGTTGGTGAAAATTTGTGAGGTCATGCAAATATCGTAATTGTGAACGAAACAGTGTAACGGAACGTTTTTAGATACAAGTGCGATCAGGTTAGGTTAAGTTATGAAGCGTCATAAAACCGCTATAAACAATGTCAGCAAGAGAGATGCAGTGTTTTTCACCATTACAAGTCGGAAACTGCGATATCTATTGTGAAAGCACATGAAACCATCGAAATGTTGCAGAAAGCATAGTAAAGTAGAGAGTAAAACGTTTTCTAACGATGGAAATGCGGAGGTTAGTTTGGGTTGAGTTATGTTAGTTTAAGCTAGGTAGCGTCGTGAAACCACCAAAAACGACGTCATCTAACGAGAAAGTGTTCTTTTGTTGGGAGTACGAAACTGCGATAGGTGAAAGATTGTAAAAGCACACAAAACGGCATGAACTAGTCAGATACTGTGTTTTGTACCGTTACAAGTGCGAAACTGCTATATTGTGATATTCTCGTGAAAGCGCATGCAGGCAACGTGAAACCTTAAAAAAACGATGTCGTTTAGCGAGATACAGCGTTCTGTACTGTACTAAGTTGTTGAACAACCGTGAGATCATGGAAATATCGTCAATTTGAATGAAAAAGAGTAACAAAGCGTTTTTATTTACAAGTGTGAAGGTTAGGATAGGTTAAGGTATTAAGCGTCATAAAACCGCATTAAACAATGTCAGCTAGTGAGATGCAGCGTTTTTCACCATTACAATTCGGAAACTGTGATATCTGATTTGAAAGCGCACAAAACCGTCGTAATGTTGCAGAAAACATTGTAAAGTAGCGAGTAAAACGTCTTCCAACGATAGAAGTGCGAAGGTTAGGTTAGGTAAAAATATGCTAGTTTAAGCTACGTAGCGTCGTGAAACCACCAAAAACGACGCCAGCTAACGAGATAGTGTTGTTTTGTTGCGAGTACGAAACTGCGATTGGTGAAATATTGTGAAAGCACACAAAACGGCATGAACTAGCCAGATACTGCGTCTTGTACCTCTACAAGTGCGAAACTGCTATATTGTGATATTCTCATGAAAGCGCATGCAAGCATCGTGAAACCTTAAAGAACGTTGTCATTTGGCGAAATACAGCGTTCTGTACTTGACTAAGTTGGTGAAAAATTGTGAGGTCATGCAAATATCGTAATTGTGAATGAAACAGTGTAACAGAGCGTTTTTAGATACAAGTGCGAAGGTCAGGTTAGCTTAAGTTATGAAGCGTCATAAAACGGCTATAACCAATGTCAGCAAGTGAGACGCAGTGTTTTTCACCATTACAAGTCGGAAACTGCGATATCTATTGTGAAAGCGCATGACTCCGTGGAAATGTTGCAGAAAGCATTGTAAAGTAGCGAGTAAATCGTTTTGTAACGATGGAAATGCAAAGGTTAGGTTAGGTTGAGTTATGTTAGTTTATGCTAGGTAGCGTCGTGAAACCACCAACAACGACGTCAGCTAAAGAGATAGCGTTGTTTTTTTGCGAGTACGAAACTGTGATAGGTGAAATATTGTGAAAGCACACAAAACGGCATGAACTAGCCAAAGACCCGTCTTGTACCGTTGCAAGTGCGAAACTGCTATATATTGATATTCTCGTGAAAGCGCATGCAGGCATTGAAAACTTTAGAGAACGATGTCATTTAGCGAGATACAGTGTTCTGTACTGTACTAAGTTGGTGAAAAACTGTGAGGTCATGCAAATCTCGTAATTGTGAACGAAACAGTGTAACAGAGTGTTTTTAGATAGAAGTGCGAAGGATAGAATAGGTTAGGTTATGAAGTGTTATAAAACCGCTATAAGCAATGTCAGCTAGTGAGACGCAGTGTTTTTCACCATTACAAGTCTGAAACTGCCATATCTATTTGATATGTGGGGTTTAACGTCCCAAAACCACTATATGATTATGAGAGACGCCGTAGTGGAGGGCTCCGGAAATTTAGACCACCTGGGGTTCTTTAACGTGCTGCGATATCTATTGTGAAAGCGCATGAAACCGTCGTAATGTTGCAGAAAGCATTGTAAAGTAGCGAGTAAAACGTTTTCTAACGATGGAAATGCGAAGGTTAGCTTAGGTTGAGTTATATTAGTTTAAGCTAGGTAGCGTCATGAAACCACCAAAAACGACGTCATCTAACGAGATAGTGTTGTTTTGTTGCGAGTATGAAACTGCGACAGGTGAAATATTGTGAAAGCACACAAAACGGCTTCAACTAGCCAGATACTGTGTCTTGTACCGTTACAAATGCGAAACTGCTATATTGTGATATACTCGTGAAAGCGCATGCAGGCATCGTGAAACCTTAAAAACGATGTCATTTAGCGAGATACAGCGTTCTGTACTGTACTAAGTTGGTGAAAAATTGTGAGGTCATGCAAATATCGTAATTGTGAACGAAACATTGTGACAGAGCGTTTTTAGATACAAGTGCGAAGGTTAAGTTAGGTTAAGTTATGAAGCATTATAAAACCGCTATAAGCAATGTCAGCTAGTGAGATGCAGTGTTTTTCATCATTACAAGTCAAAAACTGCGATATCTATTGTGAAAGCTCATGAAACCATCGAAAAGTTGCAAAAAGCATTGTAAAGTAGCGAGTAAAACGATTTATAACGATGGAAATGCGAAGGTTAGGTTAGTTTGAGTTATGTTAGTTTAAGCTAGGTAGCGTCGTGATACCACCAAAAACGACGTCAGCTAACGAGATAGTGTTGTTTTGATGCGATTACGAAACTGTGATAGGTGAATTATTGTGAAAGAACAAAAAAACGGCATGAACTAGCCAGATACTTCGTCTTGTACCGTTGCAGGTGCGAAAGTGCCATATATTGATGTTCTCGTGAAAGCGCATGCAGGCATCGTTAAACCTTAAAAAACGACGTCATTAAGCGAGATACAGCGTTCTATACTGTACTTAGTTGGTGAACAACTGTGAGGTCAAGAAAATATCATAATTGTGAACGAAGCAGTGTAACAGAGCGTTTTTAGGTACAAGTGCGAAGGTTAGGGTAAGTTAAGTTATGAAGCGTCATAAAACCGCTATAAACAATGTCAGCTATTGAGATGCAGTGTTTTTCACCATTAAAAGTAGGAAACTGCGATATCTAATGTGAAAGCGCATGAAACCGTCGTAATGTGGCAGAAAGAATATTAAAGTAGCGAGTGAAACGTCTTCAAACGATAGAAGTGCGAAGGTAAGGTTAGGTAGAAATATGCTAGTTTAAGCTTGGTAGCGTCGTGAAACCACCAAAAAACGACGTCAGCTAACGAGATAGCGTTGTTTTGTTGCGAGTACAAAGCTGCGATAGGTGAAATATTGTGAAAGCACACAAAACGGCATGAACTAGCCAGAGACCCCGTCTTGTACCGTTGCAAGTGCGAAACTGCTATATATTGATATTCTCGTGAAAGCGCATGCAGGCATTGAAAACCTTAAAGAACGATGTCATTTAGCGAGATACAGCATTCTATATTGTACTAAGTTGGTGAACAACTGTGAGGTTAAGAAAATATCGTAATTGTGAACGAAGCAGTGTAACAGAGCGTTTTAAGGTACAAGTGCGAAGGTTAGGTTAAGTTAAGGTATGAAGCGTCATAAAACCGCATTAAACAATGTCAGCTATTGAGATGCAGTGTTTTTCACCATTAAAAGACGGGAACTGCGATATCTAATGTGAAAGCGCATGAAACCGTCGTAATGTTGCAGAAAGAATTGTAAAGTAGCGAGTAAAACGTCTTCCAACGATAGAAGTGCGAAGGTTAGGTTAGGTAGAAATATGCTAGTTTAAGCTACGTAGCGTCGTGTAACCACCAAAAACGACGCCAGCTAACGAGATAGTGTTGTTTTGTTGCGAGTACGAAACTGCGATTGGTGAAATATTGTGAAAGCACAAAAAACAGCATGAACTAGCCAGATACTGCGTCTTGTACCGTTGCAGGTGCGAAACTGTCGTATATTGATATTCTAGTGAAAGCGCGTGCAGGCATCGTTAAACCTTAAAAAACGATGTCATTTAGCTAGATACAGCCTTATGTACTGTACTAGGTTGGTGAAAAATTGTGAGGTCATGCAAATATCGTAATTGTGAATGAAACAGTTTAACAGAGCGTTTTTAGATACAAGTGCGAAGGTCAGGTCCGGTTAATTTATGAAGTGTCATAAAACCGCTCTAAACAATGTCAGCAAGTGATATGCAGTGTTTTTCACCATTACAGGTCGGAAACCGCGATATCTGTTGTGAAAGCGCATGAAACCGTGGAAATGTTGCAGAAAGCATTGTAAAGTAGCGAGTAAAATGTTTTGTAACGATGGAAATGCGAAGGTTAGGTTAGGTTGAGTTATGTTAGTTTAAGCTAGGTAGCGTCGTGAAACCACCAAAAACGACGTCAGCTAACGAGATAGTGTTGTTTTGTTGCGAGTACGAAACTGCGATAGGTGAAATTTTGTGAAAGCACACAAAACGGCATGAACTAGCCATATACTGCGTGTTGTACTGTTACAAATGCGAAACTGCTATATTGTGATATTCTCGTGAAAGCGCATGCAGGCATCGTGAAACCTTAAAAACGATGTCGTTTAGCGAGATACAGCGTTCTGTACTGTACTAGGTTGGTGAAAATTTGTGAGGTCATGCAAATATCGTAATTGTGAACGAAACAGTGTAACGGAACGTTTTTAGATACAAGTGCGATCAGGTTAGGTTAAGTTATGAAGCGTCATAAAACCGCTATAAACAATGTCAGCAAGAGAGATGCAGTGTTTTTCACCATTACAAGTCGGAAACTGCGATATCTATTGTGAAAGCACATGAAACCATCGAAATGTTGCAGAAAGCATAGTAAAGTAGAGAGTAAAACGTTTTCTAACGATGGAAATGCGAAGGTTAGTTTGGGTTGAGTTATGTTAGTTTAAGCTAGGTAGCGTCGTGAAACCACCAAAAACGACGTCATCTAACGAGAAAGTGTTCTTTTGTTGGGAGTACGAAACTGCGATAGGTGAAAGATTGTAAAAGCACACAAAACGGCATGAACTAGTCAGATACTGTGTTTTGTACCGTTACAAGTGCGAAACTGCTATATTGTGATATTCTCGTGAAAGCGCATGCAGGCAACGTGAAACCTTAAAAAAACGATGTCGTTTAGCGAGATACAGCGTTCTGTACTGTACTAAGTTGTTGAACAACCGTGAGATCATGGAAATATCGTCAATTTGAATGAAAAAGAGTAACAAAGCGTTTTTATTTACAAGTGTGAAGGTTAGGATAGGTTAAGGTATTAAGCGTCATAAAACCGCATTAAACAATGTCAGCTAGTGAGATGCAGCGTTTTTCACCATTACAATTCGGAAACTGTGATATCTGATTTGAAAGCGCACAAAACCGTCGTAATGTTGCAGAAAACATTGTAAAGTAGCGAGTAAAACGTCTTCCAACGATAGAAGTGCGAAGGTTAGGTTAGGTAGAAATATGCTAGTTTAAGCTACGTAGCGTCGTGAAACCACCAAAAACGACGCCAGCTAACGAGATAGTGTTGTTTTGTTGCGAGTACGAAACTGCGATTGGTGAAATATTGTGAAAGCACACAAAACGGCATGAACTAGCCAGATACTGCGTCTTGTACCTCTACAAGTGCGAAACTGCTATATTGTGATATTCTCATGAAAGCGCATGCAAGCATCGTGAAACCTTAAAGAACGTTGTCATTTGGCGAAATACAGCGTTCTGTACTTGACTAAGTTGGTGAAAAATTGTGAGGTCATGCAAATATCGTAATTGTGAATGAAACAGTGTAACAGAGCGTTTTTAGATACAAGTGCGAAGGTCAGGTTAGCTTAAGTTATGAAGCGTCATAAAACGGCTATAACCAATGTCAGCAAGTGAGACGCAGTGTTTTTCACCATTACAAGTCGGAAACTGCGATATCTATTGTGAAAGCGCATGACTCCGTGGAAATGTTGCAGAAAGCATTGTAAAGTAGCGAGTAAATCGTTTTGTAACGATGGAAATGCAAAGGTTAGGTTAGGTTGAGTTATGTTAGTTTATGCTAGGTAGCGTCGTGAAACCACCAACAACGACGTCAGCTGAAGAGATAGCGTTGTTTTTTTGCGAGTACGAAACTGTGATAGGTGAAATATTGTGAAAGCACACAAAACGGCATGAACTAGCCAAAGACCCGTCTTGTACCGTTGCAAGTGCGAAACTGCTATATATTGATATTCTCGTGAAAGCGCATGCAGGCATTGAAAACTTTAGAGAACGATGTCATTTAGCGAGATACAGTGTTCTGTACTGTACTAAGTTGGTGAAAAACTGTGAGGTCATGCAAATCTCGTAATTGTGAACGAAACAGTGTAACAGAGTGTTTTTAGATAGAAGTGCGAAGGATAGAATAGGTTAGGTTATGAAGTGTTATAAAACCGCTATAAGCAATGTCAGCTAGTGAGACGCAGTGTTTTTCACCATTACAAGTCTGAAACTGCCATATCTATTTGATATGTGGGGTTTAACGTCCCAAAACCACTATATGATTATGAGAGACGCCGTAGTGGAGGGCTCCGGAAATTTAGACCACCTGGGGTTCTTTAACGTGCTGCGATATCTATTGTGAAAGCGCATGAAACCGTCGTAATGTTGCAGAAAGCATTGTAAAGTAGCGAGTAAAATGTTTTCTAACGATGGAATTGCGAAGGTTAGGTTTGGTTGAGTTATGTTAGTTTAAGCTAGGTAGCGTCGTGAAACCACCAAAAATGACGTTATCTAACGAGATAGTGTTATTTTGTTGCGAGTACGAAATAGCAATATGTGAAATATTGCGAAAGCACACAAAACGGCATGTACTAGCCATATACGGCGTCTTGTACCTTTACAAGTGCGAAACTGCTATATTGTGATATTCTCGTGAAAGCGCATGCAAGCATCGTGAAACCTTATAGAACGACGTCATATAGCGAGATACAGTGTTCTGTACTTGACTAAGTAGGTGAAAAAACTGTCAGGTCATGCAAATATTGTAATTTGAAGGAAACAGTGTAACAGAGCGTTTTTAGGTACAAGTGCGAAGGCTAGGTTAGGTTAAGTTATGAAGCGTTAAAAAACCGCTAAAAGCAATGCAGCTTGTGAGATGCAGCGTTTTTCATCATTACAAGGCGGAAACTGCGATATCTATTGTGAAAGCGCATGAAACCGTCGAAATGTTGCAAAAAGCATTGTAATGTAGCGAGTAAAACGATTTGTAACGACGGAAATGAGAAGACTAGGTTAGGTTGAGTTATGTTAGTTTAAGCTACGTAGCGTCGTGAAACCACCAAAAACGACATCAGCTAACGAGATAGTGTTGTTTTGTTGCGAGTACGAAACTGCGATTGGTGAAATTTTGTGAAAGCACACAAAACGGCATGAACTAGCCAGATACTGCGTCTTGTACCGTTGCAGGTGCGAAACTGCAATATATTGATATTCTCGTGAAAGCGCATACAGGCATCGTTAAACCTTTAAAAACGATGTCATTTAGCGAGATACAGCGTTCTTTACTGTAATAAGTTGGTGAAAATATTGTGAGGTCATGCAAATATCGTAATTGTGAAAAAAACAGTGTAACGGAGCGTTTCTATATACAAGTGCGAAGGCTAGGTTAGGTTAAGTTACAAAGCGTCATAAAACCGCTATAAACAATGTCAGCTAGTGAGATGCAGTGTTTTTCGTCATTACAAGTCGGAAACTGCAATATCTGATGTGAAAGCGCATGAAACAATCGAAATGTTGCAGAAAGCATTGTAAAGTAGCGAGTAAAACGTTTTCTAACGATGGAAATGCGAAGATTGGTTTAGGTTGAGTTATGTTAGTTTCAGCTAGGTAGCGTCATGAAACCACTAAAACGACGTCATCTAACGAGATAGTGTTGTTTTGTTGCGAGTACAAAACTGCGACAGGTGAATTATTGTGAAAGCACACAAAACGGCTTCAACTAGCCAGATACTGTGTCTTGTACCGTTACAAATGCGAAACTGCTATAGTGTGATATACTCGTGAAAGCGCATGCAGGCATCGTTAAACCTTGAAAAACGATGTCATTTAGCGAGATGCAGCGTTCTGTACTATACTAAGTTGGTGAAAAATTGTGAGGTCATGCAAATATCCTAATTGTGAATGAAACAGTGTAACAGAGCGTTTTTAGATACAAATGCGAAGGTCAGGTTAGCTTAAGTTATGAAGCGTCATAAAACGGCTATAACCAATGTCAGCAAGTGAGACGCAGTGTTTTTCACCATTACAAGTCGGAAACTGCGATATCTATTGTGAAAGCGCATGACTCCGTGGAAATGTTGCAGAAAGCATTGTAAAGTAGCGAGTAAAACGTTTTGTACCGATGGAAATGCGAAGGTTAGGTTAGGTTGAGTTATGTTAGTTTATGCTAGGTAGCGTCGTGAAACCACCAACAACGACGTCAGCTAACGAGATAGCGTTGTTTTGTTGCGAGTACGAAACTGCGATAGGTGAAATATTGTGAAAGCACACAAAACGGCATGACCTAGCCAGAGACCCCGTCTTGTACCGTTGCATGTGCGAAACTGCTATATATTGATATTCTCGTGAAAGCGCATGCAGGCATTGAAAACCCTAAAGAACGATGTCATTAAGCGAGATACAGCGTTCTATACTGTACCTATTTGGTGAACAACTGGGAGGTCAAGACAATATTGTGATTGTGAACGAAGCAGTGTAACAGAGCGTTTTTAGGTACAAGTGCGAAGGTTGGGTTAAGTTAAGTTATGAAACGTCATAAAACCGTTATAAACAATGTCAGCTATTGAGATGCAGTGTTTTTCACTATTAAAAGTAGGAAACTGCGATATCTAATGTGAAAGCGCATGAAACCGTCGTAATGTTGCAGAAATAATTGTAAAGTACCGAGTGGAACGTCTTCAAACGATAGAAGTGCGAAGGTTAGGTTAGGTAGAAATATGCTAGTTTAAGCTTGGTAGCGTCGTGAAACCACCAAAAATGACGTTATCTAACGAGAAAGTGTTATTTTGTTGCGAGTACGAAATTGCGATATGTGAAATATTGCGAAAGCACACAAAACGGAATGCACTAGCCATATACTGCGTCTTGTATCTTTACAAGTGCGGAACTGCTATATTGTGATATTCTCGTGAAAGCGCATGCAAGCATCGTGAAACCTTAAAGAACGATGTAATTTAGCGAGATACAGCGTTCTGTACTTGACTAAGTAGGTGAAAAAACTGTCAGGTCATGCAAATATCGCAATTGTGAAGGAAACAGTGTAACGGAGCGTTTTTAGATACAAGTGCGAAGGTCAGGTCAGGTTAATTTATGAAGTGTCATAAAACCGCTATAAACAATGTCAGCTAGTGAGATGCAGTGTTTTTCGTCATTACAAGTCGGAAACTGCGATATCTATTGTGAAAGTGTATGAAACCGTCGCAATCTTGCAGAAAGCATTGTAAAGTATTGAGTAAAACATTTTCCACCGATAGAAGTGCGAAGGTTAGATTAGGTTGAGTTATGTTACTTTAAGCTAGGTAGCGTCGTGAAACCACCAAAAACGACGTCAGCTAACGAGATAGTGTTGTTTTGTTGCGATTACGAAACTGCGATAGGTGAAATATTGTGAAAGCACAAAAAACAGCATGAACTAGCCAGATACTGCGTCTTGTACCGTTGCAGGTGCGAAACTGTCGTATATTGATATTCTAGTGAAAGCGCGTGCAGGCATCGTTAAACCTTAAAAAACGATGTCATTTAGCTAGATACAGCCTTATGTACTGTACTAGGTTGGTGAAAAATTGTGAGGTCATGCAAATATCGTAATTGTGAATGAAACAGTTTAACAGAGCGTTTTTAGATACAAGTGCGAAGGTCAGCTTAGGTTAAGTCATTAAGCGTCATAAAACCGCTCTAAACAATGTCAGCAAGTGATATGCAGTGTTTTTCACCATTACAAGTCGGAAACCGCGATATCTGTTGTGAAAGCGCATGAAACCGTGGAAATGTTGCAGAAAGCATTGTAAAGTAGCGAGTAAAATGTTTTGTAACGATGGAAATGCGAAGGTTAGGTTAGGTTGAGTTATGTTAGTTTAAGCTAGGTAGCGTCGTGAAACCACCAAAAACGACGTCAGCTAACGAGATAGTGTTGTTTTGTTGCGAGTACAAAACTGCGATAGGTGAAATTTTGTGAAAGCACACAAAACGGCATGAACTAGCCATATACTGCGTGTTGTACTGTTACAAATGCGAAACTGCTATATTGTGATATTCTCGTGAAAGCGCATGCAGGCATCGTTAAACCTTGAAAAACGATGTCATTTAGCGAGATACAGCGTTCTGTACTATACTAAGTTGGTGAAAAATTGTGAGGTCATGCAAATATCCTAATTGTGAATGAAACAGTGTAACAGAGCGTTTTTAGATACAAATGCGAAGGTCAGGTTAGCTTAAGTTATGAAGCGTCATAAAACGGCTATAACCAATGTCAGCAAGTGAGACGCAGTGTTTTTCACCATTACAAGTCGGAAACTGCGATATCTATTGTGAAAGCGCATGATTCCGTGGAAATGTTGCAGAAAGCATTGTAAAGTAGCGAGTAAAACGTTTTGTACCGATGGAAATGCGAAGGTTAGGTTAGGTTGAGTTATGTTAGTTTATGCTAGGTAGCGTCGTGAAACCACCAACAACGACGTCAGCTACCGAGATAGCGTTGTTTTGTTGCGAGTACGAAACTGCGATAGGTGAAATATTGTGAAAGCACACAAAACGGCATGACCTAGCCAGAGACCCCGTCTTGTACCGTTGCATGTGCGAAACTGCTATATATTGATATTCTCGTGAAAGCGCATGCAGGCATTGAAAACCCTAAAGAACGATGTCATTAAGCGAGATACAGCGTTCTATACTGTACCTATTTGGTGAACAACTGGGAGGTCAAGACAATATTGTGATTGTGAACGAAGCAGTGTAACAGAGCGTTTTTAGGTACAAGTGCGAAGGTTAGGTTAAGTTAAGTTATGAAACGTCATAAAACCGTTATAAACAATGTCAGCTATTGAGATGCAGTGTTTTTCACTATTAAAAGTAGGAAACTGCGATATCTAATGTGAAAGCGCATGAAACCGTCGTAATGTTGCAGAAATAATTGTAAAGTAGCGAGTGGAACGTCTTCAAACGATAGAAGTGCGAAGGTTAGGTTAGGTAGAAATATGCTAGTTTAAGCTTGGTAGCGTCGTGAAACCACCAAAAATGACGTTATCTAACGACAAAGTGTTATTTTGTTGCGAGTACGAAATTGCGATATGTGAAATATTGCGAAAGCACACAAAACGGCATGCACTAGCCATATACTGCGTCTTGTATCTTTACAAGTGCGGAACTGCTATATTGTGATATTCTCGTGAAAGCGCATGCAAGCATCGTGAAACCTTAAAGAACGATGTCATTTAGCGAGATACAGCGTTCTGTACTTGACTAAGTAGGTGAAAAAACTGTCAGGTCATGCAAATATCGCAATTGTGAAGGAAACAGTGTAACGGAGCGTTTTTAGATACAAGTGCGAAGGTCAGGTCAGGTTAATTTATGAAGTGTCATAAAACCGCTATAAACAATGTCAGCTAGTGAGATGCAGTGTTTTTCGTCATTACAAGTCGGAAACTGCGATATCTATTGTGAAAGTGTATGAAACCGTCGCAATCTTGCAGAAAGCATTGTAAAGTATTGAGTAAAACATTTTCCACCGATAGAAGTGCGAAGGTTAGATTAGGTTGAGTTATGTTACTTTAAGCTAGGTAGCGTCGTGAAACCACCAAAAACGACGTCAGCTAACGAGATAGTGTTGTTTTGTTGCGATTACGAAACTGCGATAGGTGAAATATTGTGAAAGCACAAAAAACAGCATGAACTAGCCAGATACTGCGTCTTGTACCGTTGCAGGTGCGAAACTGTCGTATATTGATATTCTAGTGAAAGCGCGTGCAGGCATCGTTAAACCTTGAAAAACGATGTCATTTAGCTAGATACAGCCTTATGTACTGTACTAGGTTGGTGAAAAATTGTGAGGTCATGCAAATATCGTAATTGTGAATGAAACAGTTTAACAGAGCGTTTTTAGATACAAGTGCGAAGGTCAGCTTAGGTTAAGTTATTAAGCGTCATAAAACCGCTATAAACAATGTCAGCAAGAGAGATGCAGTGTTTTTCACCATTACAAGTCGGAAACTACGATATCTATTGTGAAAGCACATGAAACCGTCGAAATGTTGCAGAAAGCATAGTAAAGTAGAGAGTAAAACGTTTTCTAACGATGGAAATGCGAAGGTTAGTTTGGGTTGAGTTATGTTAGTTTAAGCTAGGTAGCGTCGTGAAACCACCAAAAACGACGTCATCTAACGAGAAAGTGTTCTTTTGTTGGGAGTACGAAACTGCGATAGGTGAAAGATTGTAAAAGCACACAAAACGGCATGAACTAGTCAGATACTGTGTTTTGTACCGTTACAAGTGCGAAACTGCTATATTGTGATATTCTCGTGAAAGCGCATGCAGGCAACGTGAAACCTTAAAAAACGATGTCGTTTAGCGAGATACAGCGTTCTGTACTGTACTAAGTTGTTGAACAACCGTGAGATCATGGAAATATCGTAAATTTGAATGAAAAAGAGTAACAAAGCGTTTTTATTTACAAGTGTGAAGGTTAGGATAGGTTAAGGTATTAAGCGTCATAAAACCGCATTAAACAATGTCAGCTAGTGAGATGCAGCGTTTTTCACCATTACAATTCGGAAACTGTGATATCTGATTTGAAAGCGCACAAAACCGTCGTAATGTTGCAGAAAACATTGTAAAGTAGCGAGTAAAGAGTTTTCTACTAATAGAAGTGCGATGGTTAGGTTAGGTTGAGTTATGTTTGTTTAAGCTAGATAGCGTCGTGAAACAACCAAAAACGACGTCATCTAATGAGATAGTGTCGTTTTGTTGCGAGTACAAAACTGCGATTGGTGAAATACTGTGAAAGCACACAAAACGCCATCAACTAGCCAGATACTGTGTTTTGTACCGTTACAAGTGCGAAACTGCTATATTGTGATATTCTCGTGAAAGCGCATGCAGGCAACGTGAAACCTTAAAAAAACGATGTCATTTAGCGAGATACAGCGTTCTGTACTGTACTAAGTTGGTGAAAAATTGTGAGGTAATGCAAATATCGTAATTGTAAACGAAACAGTGTAACGGAGCGTTTTTAGATTCAAGTGCGAAGGTTACGTTAAGTTATGAAGCGTCATAAAACCGCTATAAACATTGTCATCTAGTGAGATGCAGTGTTTTTCACTATTACAAGTCGGAAACTGTGATATTCATTGTGAAAGCGCATGAAACCGTCGTAATGTCAGAAAGCATTGTAAAGTAGCGAGTAAAACGTTTTCTAACAATGGAATTGCGAAGGTTAGGTAAAGTTGATTTATGTTCGTTTAGGCTGGGTATCGTCGCGGAAACACCAAAAACGACGTCATCTAACGAGATAGTGTTTATTTATTTATTTATTTATTTATTTATTTATTGCGAATACTGCAGGCCTGTTTGTGGCCGAAGCAGGAAGGGCAATTGGCAATACACATAACACTGTTACCCATACATACTGTACCGAAGCATAGTGGCGCCAGCTCTGTGCCAGCGTGAAAGAAGACGTTGACGTCCGTGTGTGGCTCGTGCTTGCCGGGTTCCTGCCTGTACCAGCTTGTTGCGGCTAACGTTTGTGGAATAATAACCTGTGTTTTTACGCAACCTTGCTCGTTGCATTTGGTGGAAACGTGCTGGGTAACGTCCTGGAGCTCCGCAGCTGTAAGCTACCATCTCAGTCCACGATGACCGAGCGCTTCGATCCCCCACAAGGCTCTTCCACGCTGCCACCCGTCATGTGTTCTGGTGTACTTCGTCTGCGTGACCCACCAGTATACAACGGCACTGAAGATCAAGATGTCGAGGACTTGCTGGCAGAGTACGAGCGCTCCAGCGCGATTAACAAGTGGGATGACCCTGCGAAGCTGATTCACGTCATCTTCTACTTGACGGATTTGGCCAACCTATGGTTCACCAACCACCAAGCCGACATCCCCACCTGGTCGGTTTTCAAAGAGGCCGTCACCTCGTTTTTCGGTCGTCCAGCCATGCGTAAGCTTCGCGCTGAACTGGGACTGCGGGGACGATTTAAGCGAAATGGTGAGAACTTCACGAGCTACAATGAGGTTGTGATCAGCCTCTGTAGGCGAGTTGATGCCAGGATGACGGAGGCTGACGGAATAAAGAACATAATGAAAGGCATTGATGACGACGCTTTTCATATGCTTGTGGCCAAAGACCCACAGACCGTCACGGCCTTGATTCAGTTATGTCAAAGTTTCGATGAGCTGCGCAAGCAACGAGTTTCTACACGTCGCGCTAATACGCAGACAGCTGATATTTCGGCCTTGGAGTGCAAAAGCATTGGCTCCGACTACAGCGTGTTAATGCCTCAAATTCAACAGTATATCTGGGAGGAAGTTGCTCGACAGCTCTCTCTTGTCGCCACCATCAACGAGACCCCCACAACACTGTACTTCGCCGTGCTATTCAGACGCAAGTTGCCGAGGCTCTCCCTTCGCCCACATCCCCAATACCAGTGGCTGCACCGCTGACTTATGCAGAAGCCGTCCGCCGACCTTCTGCCCAACCGCCGCTCCCTTCATACAGTCCAGCCACCAACTACTACAGGCCACCAGTTTCAGTTTATCCGGTAAATCGGCCCATTCCACCACCTCGAGTACCTGTCAACTCTTGGCGTACTCCTGATAACCGGCCCGTCTGCTACAACTGTGGTATTCCAGGACATGTCGCGCGTTACTGTCGTCGCCGTGGATTCTATTTTAATGATGTGCAGCATTCCGGCAACATACCTCGGCCATCAGAATCGCATGTGACACCTGATTCACATGACCCCCGCTCACGTCGACGAGACTTCCGCCGACGTCGATCTCCTTCACCCCGTCTTCGGTCTCCTTCCCCCATGGTTCGCCGTTCCAACCACGCCCAGGAGGAAAACTAACAGTCGCAGTTCCTGAGGCAAGAGCCGCACCACCGACGACATTTCCAAGGCCTCATCTATCGCCCCCTAACGAGATTGCCGTGTTTGTGGACGGTTTCGCCACAACTGCTCTTGTCGACACAGGTGCCTTTTTGCATAATCAGTGAAGTGTTATGCCGCAAACTGAACAAAGTGACGACTCCACTGGTTGAAATTTCTTTACGCACGGCGAGTTCGCAACACGTCCAACCTTCTGCCACATGCACTGCTCGTGTCGTGATTCAAGGAGTGCTTTACATCATTGAATTTGTCGTCCTTCCGCATGCGTTTCATGAAATCATCCTGGGATGGAACTTTCTTTCCGCTAATCATGCGGTTGTCGACTGCGCTCGTGCTCAACTCGTTTTGTTTCCATTCAGCACGACATTCATAGATCTCCCTCGCTCACCCAAAAAGGTGATCGTCGCCGCTGACGTCGTCATTTCTGCTTTTTCGGTCACCGCGGTATCTCTTTTGTGCAACTCCGTTTCCGATTCAACTGCCCTATTTATGCCGTCACAAGAATGCGCTCGTCGCCGGCACCTTGTCGTCCCGTTTGCCGTCATAACACTTGCCGATGGCTCCAGTGCCGTGTACGTGTGCAATCCGTTCCCTTGTCCCGCTACCTTATTGCATGGCGAATGCATTGGGAGTCTTGACACTTATGATGACATCTTTCCTTTCGATACCCGTTCTGATACGACACCGATGTCCGTGGATGCTGTCACAGCTGGCACCGCGCCCTCACTACCTGACGAAGACGTTCTGTTACGCAGCGTAGACACCGGCCTTACGCGAGACCAGCGCAATCAGCTCATTCAACTACATGACCGTTTCCGCGCCTCCTTCGACCACGGACAACCTCCCTTGGGACGCACGTCAGTTGTCGCTCACCATATCGACACCGGTCATCATACTCCACTTCGTCAGCGCCCCTACCGCGTCTCGCAGGCCGAGCGTGACGTCATCACTCAACACGTCGACGAGATGCTGCAACGTGGTGTTATTCAGCACTCACACAGTCCTTGGGCTTCGCCAGTGGTCCTCGTGCGAAAAAAGGATGGCTCTATCAGGTTTTGCGTGGATTATCGTCGACTAAACAACATCACACGCAAGGATGTTTATCCCCTGCCACGCATTGATGACGCCTTGGATTGCCTTCAAGGTGCGGAGTTTTTCTCTTCACTGGATCTGCGCTCTGGATATTGGCAAGTACCAATGGCTGAACCAGACCGTCCAAAAACGGCGTTTGTGACCCCTGACGGCTTATATGAATTTAATGTAATGCCCTTCGGTCTTTGCAATGCGCCTGCGACTATTGAAAGAATGATGGACAGTGTCCTCAGGGGACTTAAATGGCACATCTGTCTTTGCTATTTAGACGACATAGTTGTATTCCCGGCGAATTTCGAAACTCATCTTTCCCGTCTGGAACAAGTTCTCCAGTGCCTTACGGCAGCCGGGTTGCAACTTAACTTCAAGAAATGTCGTTTTGGCGCCCGCAAACTCACAATTTTCGGCCACGTCGTTTCAAAAGAAGGAATATCGCCAGATCCTGCCAAACTGCGTGCCGTTGCCGAGTACCCCAAGCCTACTACCCTAAAGGAGCTTCGTAGTTTCATAGGCTTGTGTTCCTATTTTCGGCGTTTCGTTCGCAATTTTGCCTCTATAATTGCCCCTCTGACTCAGCTTCTCTCTCGTAGCACGGACCTCTCTGGCTGGAATTACCACTGCGATGAGGCATTCACGGCGCTAGGCCGGCTACTCATCTCACCGCCAGTTCTCCGCCACTTCGATCCCAATGCATTCACTGAAATTCACACGGATGCAAGCGGTGTCGGCCTCGGTGCCATTCTCGCTCAACGCAAGGATGGCTGCGACGAGTACGTTGTCGCCTATGCCAGCCGTACACTAACGAAGGCAGAGTCCAACTATTCCGTCACGGAAAAGGAGTGCTTGGCTATCATTTGGGCTATAGGAAAATTTCGCACCTACTTTTACGGACGCCAGTTTGATGTTGTCACAGATCACCATGCCTTATGCTGGTTAGCGTCCATGAAAGATCCTACTGGCCGCCTCGCTCGTTGGGCTTTACGCCTTCAGGAATACGATATCCGTGTTGTTTATCGCTCAGGACGCAGACATTGAGACGCCGATGCACTATCCCGTTCTCCACTGCCTCCTGACCTTGCCTGCTTATCAACTGCCATTTGCGATTCGTCATCGTTGAGCATCACTGACATGCCATCCGGACAGTGCAAGGATCCCTGGATCAATTCTTTGCTCGACGTCCTCTCTTACAGTTCGTCAGAAACGACTTCACGCTCCCTCTCTCGTCAAGCAAGACACTTTGCTGTCCGTGAAGGCTTGTTGTATCGCCGCAATTACGTGACGGATGGCCGTAGGTGGCTCCTTGTCATCCCTCGTCATTTGCGTTCGGACATCTGCGCTGCCTTTCACGATGACCCCCAGTGTGGCCACGCTGGAGTATTTAAGACTTACTCTCGCCTCCGTCTAAGATACTACTGGCGTGGCATGTATCGGCACGTTCGCCAGTACGTTCGGTCATGCACCACGTGTCAACGACGCAAGACGCCTTCTCACAGCACTGCTGGCCCTTTGCAACCCTTAACCTGCCCAGCGAGACCATTCGACCGCGTCGGAATTGATATTTATGGTCCTCTACCCAACTCTCTTCGAGGCAACCGGTGGATTATCGTCGCCGTGGATCACTTAACACGCTACGCTGAAACATCTGCGCTGCCTGCTACCACTGCGAAAGACGTTGCGTCCTTTCTTTTTCACCATCTCATTTTGCGACACGGTGCACCTCGTGAATTACTCAGTGACCGTGGACGCGTGTTTCTCTCGAACGCCGTCGACGAGCTACTCAAGGCATGTCGCACTGTCCATAAGAAATCCTCGGCATACCATCCCCAAACCAATGGCATGACAGAACGCTTTAACCGTACCCTTGGGGATATGCTTGCCATGTACGCCTCTGACGACCACACTAATTGGGACCAAGTGCTCCCTTTTGTCACGTACGCGTACAACTCTGCGCCACAAACAACCACTGGCTTTTCTCCTTTCTTCCTTCTGTACGGACGTGAGCCCTCATGCTCCATGGACACCATTCTCCCTTACAGACCTGATGTTTCCGAAGCGACGCCTGTTTCCGAAGCAGCTGCTTATGCCGAAGAGTGTCGTCAACTCTCTCGCTCATTTACCGCACAAGACCAATGGCGCCAGAAAACTGACCACGATTCCTCTGCGTCTACTGTACACTATAACCCAGAAATGCTGGTTTGGCTCTGGGTCCCGTCTACCCTTCTCCGTCTTTCCCCGAAGCTTTCGTCGAAATACCATGGCCCCTACCGTGTGGTGCGGCAAACATCTCCTGTCAACCATGAAGTTGAGCCCATTGATCCACCCTCGGACCAACGCTGCCGTGGGCGTGAAACAGTACACGTATCACGCCTCAAACCGTGCTATGACCCCCTTGTCGTGTCCTTTCCCTAGGTCGCCAGGTTGGCTCCTTTCTGCGCGGGGAGTAATTGTACCGAAGCATAGTGGCGCCAGCTCTGTGCCAGCGTGAAAGAAGACGTTGACGTCCGTGTGTGGCTCGTGCTTGCCGGGTTCCTGCCTGTACCAGCTTGTTGCGGCTAACGTTTCTGGAATAATAACCTGTGTTTTTACGCAACCTTGCTCGTTGCAATACAAAGAATATAAATAATGACAATAAAAAGGAGTTCAATGCTGATTGATCAAGACATAGCACACCAAACAATGCATATACTTAGCGACAGATGCTTTCCTGGAGCGCTTGGGAAAAATTTTTGGCTTGTATCACTGATTGCGGGAGCGCATTCCATTCGGAAATTGTACGTGGGAAGAAGCTGTGCCTAAACTGATTAGTTTTGGCGAAGATAGGCTGAAAGGAATGAGCATGCATGTGACGAGTCCTTCTTGTGCTTAGCGGTTTATCCATAGTTGACGGAGTTATTTTCACCTTAGAAGTAGCAATATTGTTGAGGAAGAGTAAACGGGCCAAGCGTCTACGAACTGCTAGGGTTTGAATGCCATTATCAGTCATGAGCTTCGACGGAGAATCGTAACGCCCATATTTGTTAAAAATAAAACGCACTGCTTTTCTCTGAACGAGTTCAAGCATGTAGATATCTTTTTTCAAGGGCGGATCCCATATCACGGAAGCATATTCAAGTTTAGCTCTAACAAAAGTTTCATAGGCTAAAAGCGTAACGTGAATTGGAGAATGTCTTAATTTTTGTCTCAAAAAACACAACTTAGTAAATGCAGCAGAACAAATACGTTTTACGTGGGACGACCAAGATAAATTAGAGTTCAAAGTGAGGCCCAAGTACTTGTACTCCCCAACATCTGGAATACAAGTGTTCTGCAAGAAGTACTGGTAGTTAAAGAAATGTTTTTTGCGCGCTATTCGTAGAAATGCACATTTTCCGGCATTCAACATCATTCCCCACTGCTCACACCAACTCTCTATTGCAACCAGGGATTCCTGCAAAACTTCACAGTCATCAGGTGAGCGAATTTCTCTAAAAACAACACAATCATCGGCAAACAGCCTGATGGAGACAGTTTCGGGAACTACGTGGGCTAAATCATTTATATAAAGAAGAAACAACAGCGGTCCCAGCACGCTGCCCTGGGGTACCCCAGCGGTAACAGCAAGAAAATAGAGATACAACCATTTATATCAACATACTGTTTTCTGTTATTTAAATAAGCTCTTATCCAGTTGAAAAGACAATCAGGCAAGCCAATGCGTTCAAGTTTATACAAAAGCTTATCGTGTAGCACTTTGTCAAAGGACTTGCTAAAGTCGAGCAAAACCACATCAACTTGTCCAGACTCGTCCAATACCGCAGAGAAGTGATGAACAGTAGTGACCAATTGCGTAACAGTGGACATATTTTTTCTAAAACCGTGTTGATAGGGCGACAAAATGTTCCTTTCAGCCAGAAATTCATGAATGAACCCTACAATAATATGCTCCAACATTTTACAACTGCTACTTGTGATGGAAATGGGTCTGTAGTTAAAAATTGAAAGATTCTCTCCCGTTTTAAACAGTGGCTTGACTCTAGCAACCAAAAAATCATACGGGACTTCACCTGATGTGAGAGAGATCTGAAAACTGTTAGTTAAAAAGGCAGATAGCTGATCAGCATACCGTTTCAACAATCCATTAAGAAGATCATTAGGGCCGGGACTTTTTCTAGGATCAAGCTTTCGTAATAATGCCAGTATTCCGAGATCCGAAAAAACAGGTATATTAGAATAATCCGTTGGGCATTTAGGAACTGATCTGCCTGGTGAAAAGACTGATTGAAAGTAATGATTGAATTATTGAGCTATTTCTTTGTCTTCTCTTAGAATTTTACCATTTACAGCTATTTCTTTCAGAATATTTTTCCGTTCACCCAGAAACCGCCAAAACTTAGAGGGGTAATTTTTAATGAACTCAGGAAGTGTTACGGTAAAATAATGAGCTTTCGCTGATTTAACCTTACATTCCAAAGACTGCTTCAGGCTTTGTAGAGTCACTCCCCTAGACTCCTCTTCCTCCTAAGACGATTAATCTTACGCTTGGTCTGAATGATATCTCGGGTAATCCATTCATTGTAACGCTTGTTTCTAACCTTCTTTAAGGGTACAAAATGCTCGATGCAGTATTTTATTGTTTCCTTGAAGTGCGTACACAACGCATGCACATCATTGCTAGTTTGGATATCAAATTTAAACTCTAAGTAATCAATGATAGAAGCGTCATCGGCACGGTCAAAAGTTTTGACATGGTTGACCGGTTGGTCTTCAACACTGCCAAACCCGGTAGAAGAACAATAAAACGATAAAAGCCGGTGGCCGGAAATACCAGGATCTACATTTACTACACTACTGGAAAATACGTCGCTAACAAAAAATAAACCTAGACTGGCGTCAAGACGGGTAGGTTCCAAAACTAACTGTTTTAGACCTATAGCCAACATCATGTCTAAGAGAGTATCACATGGGTCACTCTCTCCATAAGTAGGCCGATTCCAGTCAAAACTCGGCAGATTAAAATCGCCTGTTACAATAACCGGGCGACCACGGTAGGGCAAAAGATAAACGTACAATTTGCAAAGAAACGAGTCGGTTGCATCAGGCGATCGATAAGCAGCACAAAGCAAGAGTTTTAAGTCGCAAAAAGATACGTTTAAAAACAAGCTTTCATGATTAGAGATCCCAGGCAAAACCGAGATCTCGATATTGGTTTTAGCTATAACGGCAACGCCCCCACCACGGGATCCATGATCACACCGAAACATCTGATAGCCACGTGGAACAACTTCGCCGTCACTAATCCTATCACTCAGCCAGGTTTCGGTGATTACAACTAGATGGGGGTCATAATTCAAAAGAAGCACTTCTAAACTGTCAATTTTATTTACAATACTTCTTGCATTAAACGAAATGACAATCAGCTCATCAACAGGGCGCTGGAGTGGCTATATGTTTGCTGGTGCGAGCAATTCATTTGCCACGACAGGAATGCGCCGGTTTGTGGAATTGTTCCATGCGTACAACTTTTTGTCAATGTAAAGTTTGTCGTGCACAAGCGTAACCTTCTTCCCCTTGTCTTTTTCAGGTTTGGCACTCTGCCAAAGCGATCGTCTTTTTCTTAGTGTTTCTTGCGAATAATCATTTTGAATGAAGACAGTTGTTCCCTTAAGTTTTTTAGCGTTCAGCATGACGGCTTGTTTTTCAGTGAAATTACTGAAGTTAAGGATCACAGGGCGATTTGAAGACGGCGCACATATTCTATGAATTCTATCAACAGAAGAACAAGTTACTCCTAGAGTTTCTTTGAAGATGTCGTCGAGAATCACTCATCTTAAGTCGAGTTCACTTTCCTTCGAGGCCTCCTCAACGCCAAATACAACCAAATTATTACGCCTACCCTTGTCTTCAAGGTCAACTATCTTCGCATGTTGCAAACGTATTTTCTCCTGTAAAGTCATGACAACCTTTCTAACACCATCAAAAGAATCCATTCTCGCAGCCATTCCTTTCATTTCATTCTTCAAATGGCTTAACCATCCTCCCAGAGACATCACCATTTGTTCTGTTTGCTCAACTGTTTGTTTTACTTCTAGCAAATCATTTGGGATAGCTTGTTGGCCTTTAATAAGTGACTCTAGCATCTCTTCAACGGTAGGTACTGGATTTTCTTCAATGTCCCTACACAACAATAGCTTACATGCATGCGCACGATCACATAGTATACAAAGCATCGTCTGTGGGCACGACACAACAAGAAGGCATCTTTCGTCAGATCGGTACGAATAGGTAAAACTAACCTGCAGCAATAAAACGGGAGGCGCGGTGAACATCTTGCCCCGTGCAGCCTCGCCGTGCCCACTAGCCGATCCGTCCTGCACTGTTGGTTTTATTGAAACCCAGGGTGGTGACGTCAGGCCTTTGATATGCATCCGCACAGGCGCAGGAAGCACATTGGAAACGAAGCTTGCCGATGCAGAGACGGGGCCCACGCCTGTTGAAACTTTTCCAGCCCAGAAGACCACTTGATGTGACGATGGAATAAACCCGGCGAAAGGCAGCAAAAGGGCCTGCAACAATAAAACGGGAGGCGCGGTGAACATCTTGCCCCGTGCAGCCTCGCCGTGCCCCCTGTTGTTTTGTTGCGAGTACGAAACTGCGATAGGTGAAATATTGTGAAAGCACACAAAATGGCATGAACTAGCCAGATACTGCGTCTTGTAAAGTTACAAGTTCGAAACTGCTATATTGTGATAATCTCGTGAAAGCGCATGCAAGAATCGTAAAACCTTCAAGAACGATGTCATTTAGCGAGATACAGCGTTCTGTACTGTACTAAGTTGGTGAAAAATGGTGAGGTCATGCAAACATCGTAATTGTGAACGAAACAGTGTAACAGAGCGCTTTTAGATACAAGTGCGAAGGTTAGGTTAGGTTAGAATATGAACCGTCGTAAAACCGCATTAAACAATGTCAGCTAGTGAGATGCAGTGTTTTTCACCATTACAAATCGGAAACTGCGATATCTAATGTGAAAGCGCAAGAAACCGTCGTAATGTTGCAGAAAGCAATGTAAAGTAGCGAGTAAAACGTTTTTTATTGATGGAAATGCGAAGATTAGGTTAGGTTGAGTTATGTTAGTTTAAGCTAGGTATCGTCGTGAAACCACCAAAAACGACGTCATCTAACGAGATAGTGTTGTTTTGTTGCGAGTACGAAACCGCGATAGGTGAAATATTGTGAGAGCACACAAAACGGCATGAACTAGCCAGATACTGCGTCTTGTACCGTTGCAAGTGCGAAACTGCTATATATTGATATTCTCATGAAACGCACGCAGGCATCGTCAAACCTTAAAAAACGATGTCATTTAGCGAGATACAGCGTTCTGTACTGTACTAAGTTGGTGAAAAATTTTGAGGTCATGCAAATATCGTAATTGTTAACGAAACAGTGTAACAAAGCGTTTTTAGATACAAGTGCGAAGCTTAGGTTAGGTTAGGTTATGAAGCGTCATAAAACCGCTATAAACAATGTCAGCTAGTCAGATGCAGCGTTTTTCACCATTACAAGTCGAAAACTGTGATATCTATTGTGAAAGCGCATGAAACCATCGTAATGTTGCAGAAAGCATTGTAAAGTAGCGAGTAAAACATTTTCTAACACTGGAAATGCGAAGGTTAGGTTAGGTTAGGTTAGTTTAAACTAGGAACCGCCGTGTAACCACCAAAAACGACGTCATCTAACGAGATAGTGTTATTTTCTTGCGAGTACGAAACCGCGATAGGTCAAATAATGTGAAAGCACACAAAACGGCATGAACTAGCCAGATACTGCGTCTTGTACAGTTACAAGTTCAAAACTGCTATTTGTGATAATCTCGTGAGAGCGCATGCAAGCATCGTAAAACCTTGAAGAACGATGTCATTTAGCGAGATACAGCGTTCTCTACTGTACAAAGTTGGTGAAAAATTTTGAGGTCACGCAAATATCGTAATTGTGAACGAAACAGTGTAACAGAGCGTTTTTAGATACAAGTGCGAAGGTTAGGTTAAGTTAGGTTATTAAGCGTCATAAAACCGCTATAAACAATGTAAGCTAGTGAGATGCAGTGTTTTTCACCATTACAAATCGGAAACTGCGATATCTAATGTGAAAGCGCAAGAAACCGTCGTAATGTTGCAGAAAGCAATGTAAAGTAGCGAGTAAAACGTTTTTTATTGATGGAAATGCGAAGATTAGGTTAGGTTGAGTTATGTTAGTTTAAGCTAGGTATCGTCGTGAAACCACCAAAAACGACGTCATCTAACGAGATAGTGTTGTTTTGTTGCGAGTACGAAACCGCGATAGGTGAAATATTGTGAGAGCACACAAAACGGCATGAACTAGCCAGATACTGCGTCTTGTACCGTTGCAAGTGCGAAACTGCTATATATTGATATTCTCATGAAACGCACGCAGGCATCGTCAAACCTTAAAAAACGATGTCATTTAGCGAGATACAGCGTTCTGTACTGTACTAAGTTGGTGAAAAATTTTGAGGTCATGCAAATATCGTAATTGTTAACGAAACAGTGTAACAAAGCGTTTTTAGATACAAGTGCGAAGCTTAGGTTAGGTTAGGTTATGAAGCGTCATAAAACCGCTATAAACAATGTCAGCTAGTCAGATGCAGCGTTTTTCACCATTACAAGTCGAAAACTGTGATATCTATTGTGAAAGCGCATGAAACCATCGTAATGTTGCAGAAAGCATTGTAAAGTAGCGAGTAAAACATTTTCTAACACTGGAAATGCGAAGGTTAGGTTAGGTTAGGTTAGTTTAAACTAGGAACCGCCGTGTAACCACCAAAAACGACGTCATCTAACGAGATAGTGTTATTTTCTTGCGAGTACGAAACCGCGATAGGTCAAATAATGTGAAAGCACACAAAACGGCATGAACTAGCCAGATACTGCGTCTTGTACAGTTACAAGTTCAAAACTGCTATTTGTGATAATCTCGTGAGAGCGCATGCAAGCATCGTAAAACCTTGAAGAACGATGTCATTTAGCGAGATACAGCGTTCTCTACTGTACAAAGTTGGTGAAAAATTTTGAGGTCACGCAAATATCGTAATTGTGAACGAAACAGTGTAACAGAGCGTTTTTAGATACAAGTGCGAAGGTTAGGTTAAGTTAGGTTATTAAGCGTCATAAAACCGCTATAAACAATGTAAGCTAGTGAGATGCAGTGTTTTTCATCATTAAACGTCGGAAACTGCGATATCTATTGTCAAAGCGCTTGAAACTGTCGTAAAGTAGCAGAAAGCATTGTATAGTAGCGAGTAAAACGATTTCTAACGATGGAAATGCGAAGGTTAAGTTAGGTTGAGTTATGTTAGTTTAAGCTAGGTAGCGTCGTGAAACCACCAAAAACGACGTCATCTAACGAGATAGTGTTGTTGTGTTGCGAGTACGAAACTGCGATAGGTGAAATATTGAGAAAGCACACAAAACGGCATGAACTAGCCAGATACTGCGTCTTGTACCGTTACAAGTGCGAAACTGCTATATATTGATATTCTCATGAAACGCACGCAGGCATCGTCAAACCTTAAAAAACGATGTCATTTAGCGAGATACAGCGTTCTGTACTGTACTAAGTTGGTGAAAAATTTTGAGGTCATGCAAATATCGTAATTGTTAACGAAACAGTGTAACAAAGCGTTTTTAGATACAAGTGCGAAGCTTAGGTTAGGTTAGGTTATGAAGCGTCATAAAACCGCTATAAACAATGTCAGCTAGTCAGATGCAGCGTTTTTCACCATTACAAGTCGAAAACTGTGATATCTATTGTGAAAGCGCATGAAACCATCGTAATGTTGCAGAAAGCATTGTAAAGTAGCGAGTAAAACATTTTCTAACACTGGAAATGCGAAGGTTAGGTTAGGTTAGGTTAGTTTAAACTAGGAACCGCCGTGTAACCACCAAAAACGACGTCATCTAACGAGATAGTGTTATTTTCTTGCGAGTACGAAACCGCGATAGGTCAAATAATGTGAAAGCACACAAAACGGCATGAACTAGCCAGATACTGCGTCTTGTACAGTTACAAGTTCAAAACTGCTATTTGTGATAATCTCGTGAGAGCGCATGCAAGCATCGTAAAACCTTGAAGAACGATGTCATTTAGCGAGATACAGCGTTCTCTACTGTACAAAGTTGGTGAAAAATTTTGAGGTCACGCAAATATCGTAATTGTGAACGAAACAGTGTAACAGAGCGTTTTTAGATACAAGTGCGAAGGTTAGGTTAAGTTAGGTTATTAAGCGTCATAAAACCGCTATAAACAATGTAAGCTAGTGAGATGCAGTGTTTTTCATCATTAAACGTCGGAAACTGCGATATCTATTGTCAAAGCGCTTGAAACTGTCGTAAAGTAGCAGAAAGCATTGTATAGTAGCGAGTAAAACGATTTCTAACGATGGAAATGCGAAGGTTAAGTTAGGTTGAGTTATGTTAGTTTAAGCTAGGTAGCGTCGTGAAACCACCAAAAACGACGTCATCTAACGAGATAGTGTTGTTGTGTTGCGAGTACGAAACTGCGATAGGTGAAATATTGAGAAAGCACACAAAACGGCATGAACTAGCCAGATACTGCGTCTTGTACCGTTACAAGTGCGAAACTGCTATATATTGATATTCTCATGAAACGCACGCAGGCATCGTCAAACCTTAAAAAACGATGTCATTTAGCGAGATACAGCGTTCTGTACTGTACTAAGTTGGTGAAAAATTTTGAGGTCATGCAAATATCGTAATTGTTAACGAAACAGTGTAACAAAGCGTTTTTAGATACAAGTGCGAAGCTTAGGTTAGGTTAGGTTATGAAGCGTCATAAAACCGCTATAAACAATGTCAGCTAGTCAGATGCAGCGTTTTTCACCATTACAAGTCGAAAACTGTGATATCTATTGTGAAAGCGCATGAAACCATCGTAATGTTGCAGAAAGCATTGTAAAGTAGCGAGTAAAACATTTTCTAACACTGGAAATGCGAAGGTTAGGTTAGGTTAGGTTAGTTTAAACTAGGAACCGCCGTGTAACCACCAAAAACGACGTCATCTAACGAGATAGTGTTATTTTCTTGCGAGTACGAAACCGCGATAGGTCAAATAATGTGAAAGCACACAAAACGGCATGAACTAGCCAGATACTGCGTCTTGTACAGTTACAAGTTCAAAACTGCTATTTGTGATAATCTCGTGAGAGCGCATGCAAGCATCGTAAAACCTTGAAGAACGATGTCATTTAGCGAGATACAGCGTTCTCTACTGTACAAAGTTGGTGAAAAATTTTGAGGTCACGCAAATATCGTAATTGTGAACGAAACAGTGTAACAGAGCGTTTTTAGATACAAGTGCGAAGGTTAGGTTAAGTTAGGTTATTAAGCGTCATAAAACCGCTATAAACAATGTAAGCTAGTGAGATGCAGTGTTTTTCATCATTAAACGTCGGAAACTGCGATATCTATTGTCAAAGCGCTTGAAACTGTCGTAAAGTAGCAGAAAGCATTGTATAGTAGCGAGTAAAACGATTTCTAACGATGGAAATGCGAAGGTTAAGTTAGGTTGAGTTATGTTAGTTTAAGCTAGGTAGCGTCGTGAAACCACCAAAAACGACGTCATCTAACGAGATAGTGTTGTTGTGTTGCGAGTACGAAACTGCGATAGGTGAAATATTGAGAAAGCACACAAAACGGCATGAACTAGCCAGATACTGCGTCTTGTACCGTTACAAGTGCGAAACTGCTATATTGTGATATTCTTGTGAAAGCGCATGCAAGCATTGAAAACCTTAAACAAAGATGTCATTTAGCGAGATACAGCGTTCTGTACTGTACTAAGTTGGTGAACAAGTGTGAGGTCATGCAAATATCATAATTTTGAACGAAACAGTGTAACAAAGCGTTTTTAGATACAAGTCTGAAGGTTAGGTTAGGTTAAGTTCTGAAGCGTCATAAAACCGCTATAAACATTGTCAGCTAGTGAGATGCAGTGTTTTTCACCATTACAAGTCGAAAACTGTGATATCTATTGTGAAAGCGCATGAAACCATCGTAATGTTGCAGAAAGCATTGTAAAGTAGCGAGTAAAACATTTTCTAACAATGGAAATGCGAAGGTTAGGTTAGGTTAGGTTAGGTTAGTTTAAACTAGGAACCGCCGTGTAACCACCAAAAACGACGTCATCTAACGAGATAGTGTTATTTTGTTGCGAGTACGAAATCGCAATATGTGAAACATTGTGAAAGCACACAAAACGGCATGTACTAGCCATATACTGCGTCTGGTACCGTTACAAGTGTGAAACTGCTATATTGTGACATTCTCTTGAAAGCGCGTGCAGGCATCGTGAAACCTTAAAAAACGTTGTCATTTAGCGAGATACAGCGTTCTGTACTGTAGTAAGTTGGTGAAATATTGTGAGGTCATGCAAATATCGTAATTGTGAACGAAACAGTGTAACGGTGCGTTTTTAGATACAAGTGCGCATGTTAGGTTAGGTTAAGATATTGTCATGTGGCTCCAGGGGGTGTCGACCAGGTTTATTGATGTCCGAGCAACAGGGCTCTAACCAAGCGCGTCGGTTGGGCTTGTTTGCCAAAGCGGGGGTCCACGCGCACTTCTTTCTTCTCTGTGGTGTGTGCCTTCACCTTGGCATACGTCCCACTACTAGAAGTAGATGGCAATATTCCTCCTCAACCAAAAAAAGAAAGAGCATCGTCCCGATGCTGTAAAGTTATTGAAAAAAACCAAAACAAAGTAGGTTAAACAATGAAAAAGGGCACCAATGATCAAATGTTAGACGCTATAAGTTCACCAATGATGAGGCAATCGTCAGAGCACAAATAAAAAACACACAGAAAAGGTGGTCTTTTAGGAACGCGCAAAATTGGGCTTCATGCGCACCACGAGAACTATGTCAGAGGTCCGTTGTTTTCGTTGTGCCCATCGTGACGACGTAGCGTCCGGAACCACTTCGTAGTTTACGTCGCTCACGCGGCGTATTACTTTATATGGACCGAAATATCCGCTGAGCAACTTTTCGGAGAGGCCACGGCGTTGAACAGGGGCCCAAACCCAAACTTGGTCTCCCGGACTGTAAGATACGTCATTGTGACACATATTGTAACGTCGTGCATCGACCTGTTGCTGCTGACCAATGTGTAGCCGGGCGAGCTGGCGCGTTTCCTCGGCACGCTGTGCGAATTCTTCTGCGTCAGTTGTTAATCGATCAGCGCCTTCATAGGAAGCATCGCATCCAGTCTCGTATGAACTTCGCGGCCGTAGAGAAGGCGAAACGGTGTAAATCGGGTTGTTTTTTGAACGGCGGGTGTTATAAGCGAACGTCACATAAGGCAAAATGCGATCCCATGTTTTGTGTTGGACGTCGATGTACATGGAGATCATGTTTGTGACTGTCTTATTTAGTCGCTCGGTTAAGCCGTCGCTCTGCGGATGGTAAGCAGTCGTCGTTCGATGCCTAGTGTTACTTAGCCAAAAACCTTCATCAATAAGCTGTGCAGTGAACGCTGTTCTTCTGTCGGTTATCACTGTTGATGAAGCACCGTGGCGCAGAACAATGTGGCACATGAGAACTGTGCTACCTCAGAAGCCGTGGCTCGTGGTATCGCCTGTGTTTCAGCATAGCGGGTCAAATAGTCAGTTGCAACAATGACCCAATTGTTGCCGTCGGACTAAAAAGGAAATGGGCCGAGAATGTCCATGCCGACATGGTCAAATGGCTTGTGGGGTGGATTAATTGGCTGAAGTAATCCAGCCGGCTTGCTTGGTGGCGACTTTCGACGCTGGCATTCACGACAGCTTTTAACGTACTGCTTCACGCTTGCCGAAAGTCCGGGCCAGTAGTACGCCTCACTTACTCTGGCGAGCGTTCGCGAGTAACCTAGATGACCAGATGTGGGCTCGTCATGGCACGCGGAGAGGACTTCGTCCCGCATGTTCTTCGGAACGACGAGGAGGTAAGCGCGGCTCGTAGAACGGGCGTTTTTTGTACAGGACATTACCTCGGAGGCAGAAAGACGTCATGACACGAAATAGATGGCGAGGTATAACGGCGCTATGACCCTCCAGATAGTCTATGAGCGGTCGAATCTCTTCATCCTCTCGCTGGCGTCTGCTCAAGTCAGATGAGCTAGGGGCGCCCAGGAAACCGTCATCGTCGTCTTCTTCTTGATTGACTGAAGGTATGAGTGCACGCGACAGCGTATCAGCGTCTTCATGCTTCCGTCCAGACTTATATACAATGGTAACATCAAATTGCTGTAGACGCAAGCTCCATCGGGCCGGTCGTCCAGAGGGATCACGAATGTTTACCTACCAGCAGAGGGCATGGTGGTCCGTCCCACTTTAAATGGACGACCATAGAGGTACGGGCGAAACTTGGTGATCGCCCACACTACTGCGAGACACTCTTTCTCTGTGGTCGTGTAATTCCCCTCGGTACGGGACAGAGCGGCTGGCACAGGCAATGACTCCTACTTTGCCGTTTGATGCTGGACGAGCACTGCGTCGAGGCCAATGTTACTAGCGTCAGTGTGCACCTCTGTGTTAGCATCATCGCCAAAATGCGCAAGAACAGGGGCTGACTGCATCCGCTGTCGTAGCTCGGCAAAAGCAGCCTGTTGTTCGGTAGCCCATACAAACGGTGTGTCATCGCGTGTAAGGCGAGTCAAGGGTTCCGCTATTTTCGAAAACCCTCTAATAAATCGTCGATAGTAGGCGCACAAGCCCAGAAAGCGCCGAACAGTCTTTTTGTCTGTAGGATGCTGAAACGCGGCTACAGCGGCAAGTTTGTCGGGGTCGGGTCGGACTCCTTTCACGTTGACTACATGGCCAAGGAATTTGAGCTCTTCATAACCAAAGTGACACTTCTGCGGTTTCAGTGTAAGATCTGCTGATTGAATAGCCTGTAGCACACTCCTGAGGCGATGAAGATGTTGCTGGAAGGTTTCAGAAAAAACGACAACATCATCAAGGTATACGAGGCAAGTTTGCACTTCAGACCAGTAAGCACAGTGTCCATCATTCGCTGGAAGGTTGCGGGCGCTGAGCACAAACCAAAAGGAAGGACACGAAATTCATACAGGCCATCAGGGGTAACAAAGGCCGTTGTCTCGCGATCTCGCTCGTCAACCTCGATCTGCCAGTACCCGCTTTTAAAATCCAAAGAGGAAAAATAGTGGGCGCGGCGTAATCTGTCTGACGAGTCGTCGATGCGTGGCAGCGGGTACACGTCCTTTTTAGTCACGCTGTTCAGCTTCCGGTAATCGACGCAAAAACGTAGCGTTTCGTCTTTCTTCTTGACTAGGACGACCGGAGAGGACCACGCACTGTTGGAAGGCTCGATGATGCCGTCGTCAAGCATTTCTCGAACTTGCGTACGAATGGCTTCTCGTTTTTCGCTGACACACGGTAAGGTTGTTGGTGTAATGGGCGGGCCTCTTCGTAGGTGATGATTCTGTGTCTACCCTATTGGAAAAATTGCCACGGTGGATACTGGAAAACATGGTGGGCGTAGTGGAAATAATAGTGGGCATGGTGGAAATTATGATGGATATGGTTAGACGTAGTGGAAAATATGGTGGATATGCCGGGACATACTGGGTGGTATGGTGTACAGATGATGGGTAAAGTAAAAATGATGGTGGAAAGCAGAGGCTAGATAGTGGGCAATAATGGAACACTCTGCCCACCATTGCGATAATGCTGGGAAGCCCTAAGCATATGGTGGTGGTGCTTGTTATGGTGGGCCACATAGTGTACCAAGCTGAGAAGCTCTGCCCACCATCGCGATAATGCTGGGAAGTAGTAAGCAGTTGATGGATGGGCTTATAATGGTGGGCATTTTATAAAGTGTACCAAGCTGAGATCTGTATACTACATGTTCTACCACCATGATTTTCACCAAAGGTTGGGCCTACCGACCAAGCCCATACAATTTGTGTTATCCGCGCTTTCGGGTTTCAGAATACACGATTTCGACGATTAAGTATGACAATACAGCGCAGCCATGGCATCAATTAACCTAAATGAAGCATTTTTCATTGTGTATGATGTCCGCTCAAGAAGCAACAAACATTGATGCGACGCGTTTAAAGCACTCATAAAGAACGTAAGTGTCTTCTCACCGACAGCCGCTGGTCACACTTGCCGGCCCTTTTCTAGCTTTAGTACGAGAACTCAGACGTGGCAATTCGTATGCTTGGTGAACCAATATGATAGCGTAATGTTTCCGGCACACTGCATTCGTTTTGGCCAAGCCGTTACGTAGTTGTTGCTTTAGTGAAAGAGCTACAGCATTGCGCTGGCACGACCACCTTCTACATTGCGCGAAAAGCATCCCCATACTCAATCAAATAAATAAGGCGGGCGTATCTATGGAATGTGCCTAGAAGCGTCATAAAGCGCGAGCAGATGTCGCCCTTTAGAACGAGCGTGAAACGGATATTAAGCTTGGCAGCCCCTGCCGGTAAACTGTTGCTGCTCCCCAGTCCACTTGGTTTTTTTTTGAAGTTGTGAATTGTAAAAAAAATAGCACTAGTGCCGTTAACACAGTGGCAATTGTTACTGGCCGCAGTTGCTTGTGTTTAATAAATGTGCAGTTTTTAGTAGCAGGTGTAGATCTTGTCTATGTTGTGTACATGAAAAACATAAGTTGAACTGTAAGCTTGTATGCCTACTAAGTATTTAACACGCAATCAACATCATGTTGGTATGGCGCAGTGGTTAGTGTCTTCGATAGGGATTCCGCAGGCTGCACGTTCAATCCTCCGGGGCACCTTGTTTTTTTTCCGGGACGGGTGTTTTTTATACCGTTTTTATAGAATTATTTTTTTATTTTTTGTGGCAGCTCGTCACGGTGATTCTGACGTCATTTCGCGCTCAAGCGTTGCCAGCACTGCAGCACCCACCATACCCACCATGCGCCATGGTGGGTGTTTCCCACCATTCACCCACTACATTAATCCACTATAATGGTGGGTGGTGGTTTACACCATGCCCACCATTCGTTTTTTTCCGATAGGGTAGTGATCGAAGTCTGGCGCACCTTAGAGGAAGTAGCGAAGCATGACTTGAATTCAAGCAAGAGTTTTCGCAGTGCTGTCTGGTTTTCTGGTGTGAGGTTAGAATTAATATCGATATTGTGTAGAGACGTGTCCCCGGCCTCCACGGCGTCCGACGAGAAGCAAATGGGAACGGTACCTAATACATCTGCAAACGCTAACGAAGTGCCACGGAAAAGGTGTCGGTGTTCGTTACTGAAATTTGTAACGAGAAGTTGAGATTGGCCATCACGTAGCTGTATGATACTCCTAGCCACACAAACACCTTGAGTCAGCAGGTGTTCAAAATTACTTTCTGCAATCGCTTCACCATTTCGCTATCCACAGCATGTGACGTCGACAATAACACTGGCTCTTGGCGGAAGCGTTATACTTTCCGCAGAAACACGAAGAATGTCGGCAAGTTGTTGGTCGTCCTGCTTGTCGATCGCTCGGTCGGCTGAGAAGGTGATGTGATTCTCTTGAAGGTCAATGACAGCTCCATACTCCTGCAGGAAGTCAACACCAAGAATAACGTCGCGTGAACATTCACGGAGCACAAGGCACTTGCTACAAAAGTATACCCACAGACCCGAACTCTTCTCGTGCAGGTTCCAAGCGGAGAGACGGTGTGGCCACCAGCCGTTCGAATCACAGAGCCATGCCAGGGCGTGATTACCTTCTTTAGTAGTCTGGTCATTTTCCCGCTTAGTATAGAATAGTCAGCCCCGGTATCAACTAAAGCACCTACTGCATCTGTCTATCAGCACCGGTATATCCAGAGAAAGCCGCACATATCGCTCAGTCGAATCCACGCCCTTTACTGTTAGCGTCGATCGGAGGTCTTCAGCACGTCGACTGCCAGCGACCTCGCCTCCAAGGGTCGCTTGCGTTAGTTTTCTCGGCGGGGACTGGGCGACCGTGCGCCAGCATGGCGCTGTGGTGAAGATGAAAAGCGCCTCGGTGACGGTGAGGGTGGCTGCCGTCCAGAAGGCGGTGGCATGCGCTGTTGAGCCAGGTAATCCTCAATGTCCCGGGGTCGCTGGCCATACCGAGGAGACGCTGAATGTACTGAAAAGCCGCGCAGCCCTAGGCGCCGGCATGGACACTGGCGGTACAAACGGTCCGCTTCACCGCAGTGGAAGCACAAAGGTCGGCGATCAGGAGTGCGCCAAACATCAGATTTCCGAGGCGAAACACGTCTGTCGTCAAGGTAGTGTGCTGGTTGTTCCGCAAGATGCACAGGGTTGGCGTAAACGAGGGGAGGGGGCGTGCGTATGTTCTCGTAGTACCGTAGAGGCTGCGCCGACTGAAGTGAAACTGTAGGAGGTGCCTGAACAAACAGCGAAGAAAAGGAAGCTATGCGCTTCAAGGCTTCCGCATAAGTCGCACAGTGGTAGTCAGCCGGGGTGGGTGTGGCGTAATCCAGACTCACAGGGTCACGCAAGTCATGATGCAGCTCGTTTTTGACGATACTTGCAATAGAACTCACCGTAGGTAGTGGTGGTGTAGCAGCCTTTTGCAGCTCCTCGCGTACTATAGAGCGGATAAGGTCGCGCAGACACTCGGTGTTGCTCCCAAAAGTCGTGAGAACTTGAGCAGTGGACGTGTTCACTTGCCGCTCATACAGGGTGGATCGATGCTGAAGCATCTTTTCTATCGTGACGGCTTCAGACAAAAACTCGGCGACCGTGTTCGGAGGGCTCCGTACAAGGCAAGCGAAAAGCTGCTCCTTAACTCCCCGCATCAGGTGACGCAACTTCTTCTCTTCTGTCATACTTGGATCAGCCCGTCGGAACAGACGCGTCATATCTTCCACATAGGTCATGACAGTTTCGTTAGGCTTCTGGATGCGGGCCTGGATCGCTCGCTCCGCTCAGTCGTGGCGATCAGCACTTCTGTAAGTGTCCAACAGCCAGCGGCGGAATTCGGGCCACGATGTCATCTGTTCCTCGTGATTCATATACCAGGCACATGCTCCATCCTCCAAATAGAAGTAAACACGCCGTAGTTTGGTCGCGTCGTTACAGTCGTTCAAAGCAGCCACACGTTCGAAATCGACCAACCAGTCCTCGACGTCTTCGAGCTCGGTGCCATGAAACGGTGTCGGAACCTGTGGACTTTCGAGGGTGTACCGAGTCACCGAGGGGTTTCCCGTACCTGTTAGAGTGGTTTGAACGGACGTGCTCATCATACTTGTGTGAACTGTAGGGTCAGCTTCGGGTGGCAATCCCCTGATCCTGCGGCTTGTCCGATGAACGGGAGTGTGAACTCGCACTGGGCTTGTGGTGCCGCTTCCAGGAGGTGTCTGAAACATCCGTTAGGGGCTACCCCGCACCTCTACCAATTGTCACGTCGCTCAAGCGGGGTGTCGACAAGGTTTATTGATGTCCGAGCAACAGGGCTCTAACCAAGCGCGTCGGTTAGGCTTGTTTGCCAGAGCGGGGGTCCACGCGCAGTTCTTTCTTCTCTGTGGTGTGTGCCTTCACCTTGGCATACGACCCACAACTAGAAGTAGGTGGCAATGTGAACCGTCGTAAAACCGCATTAAAATATGTCACTTAGTGAGATGCAGTGTTTTTCACCATTACAAGTCGGAAACTACGATATCTATTGTGAAAGCGCATGAAGCCGTCGTAATGTTGCAGAAAGCATTGTACAGTAGCGAGTAAAATGTTTTCTAACGATAAAAGTGCGATGGTCAGGTTAGGTTGAGTTATGTTAGTTTAAGCGAGGTAGCGTCGTGAAACCACTAAAAACGACGTCATCTAACGACATAGTGTTGTTTTATTGCGAGTACGGAACTGCGATAGGTGAAATATTGTGAGAGCACACAAAACGGCATGAACTAGCCAGATACTGCGTCTTGTAGCGTTACAAGTGTGAAACTGCTATATTGTGATAATCTCGTGAAACGCACGCAGGCATCGTCAAACCTTAAAAAACGATGTCATTTAGCGAGATACAGCGTTCTGTACTGTACTAAGTTGGTGAAAAATGGAGAGGTCATGCAAACATCGTAATTGTGAACGAAACAGTGTAACAGGGCGTTTTTAGATACAAGTGCGAAGCTTAGGTTAGGTTAGGTTATGAAGCGTCATAAAACCGCTATAAACAATGTCAGCTAGTCAGATGCAGCGTTTTTCACCAATAAAAGTCGGAAACTGCGATATCTATTGTGAAAGTGCATGAAACCGTCGTAATGTTGCAGAACGCATTGTAAAGTAGCGAGTAAAACGTTTTCTAACGATAGAAATGAGAAGGTTAGAGTAGGTTGAGTTATGTTAGTTTAAGCTAGGTAGCGTCCTGAAACCACCAAAAACGACGTCATCTAACGAGAAGTGTTGTTTTGTTGCCAGTACAAAACCGCGATAGGTCAAATAATGTGAAAGCACACAAAACGGCATGAACTAGCCAGATACTGCGTCTTGTACAGTTACAAGTTCAAAACTGCTATTTGTGATAATCTCGTGAGAGCGCATGCAAGCATCGTAAAACCTTGAAGAACGATGTCATTTAGCGAGATACAGCGTTCTGTACTGTACTAAGTTGGTGAACAACTGTGAGGTCATGAAAATATCGCAATTGTGAACAAAACAGTGTAACAGAGCGTTTTTAGGTACAAGTGCGAAGGTTAGGTTAGGTTAAGTTATGAAGCAACATAAAACCGCATTAAACAATGTCAGCTATTAAGATGCTGTGTTTTTCACCATTAAAAGTTGGAAACTGCGATATCTATTGTGAAAGCGCAAGAAACCGTCGTAATGTTGCAGAAAGCATTGTAAAGTATCGAGTAAAACGTTTTCTACCGATATATGTGCCAAGGTTAGGTTAGGTTGAGTTATGTTAGTTTGAGCTAGGTAGCGTCGTTAAACCACCAAAAACGACGTCATCTAGCAAGATATTGTTGTTTTGTTGTGAGTACGAAACTGCGATAGGTGCAATATTTTGAAAGCACACAAAACGGCATGAACTAGACAGATACTGCGTCTGGTACCGTTACAAGTGTGAAACTGCTATATTGTGATACTCTCGTGAAAGCGCAACAAACATCGTAAAACCTCATAGGAACGATGTCATTTAGCCAGATACAGCGTTCTGTACTGTACTAAGTTGGTGAACAACTGTGAGGTCATGAAAATATTGTAATCATGAACGAAACCGTGTAACAGAGAGTTTTCAGGTACAAGTGCGAAGGTTAGGTTAGGTTAATTATGAAGCGTCATAAACCGCATTAAACAATTTCAGCTAGTGAGATGCAGTGTTTTTCACCATTACAATGCGGAAACTGCAATAGCTAATGTGAAAGCGCATGAAACCGTCGTAATGTTGCAGAAAGCATCGTAAAGTAGCGAGTAAAGCGTTTTCTGACGATAGAAGTGCGAAGGTAAGGTTAGGTTGAGTTATGTTAGTTTAAGCTAGGTAGCGTCGTGAAACCACCAAAAACGACGTCATCTAACGAGATAGTGTTGTTTTGTTGCGAGTACAAAACTGCGATTGGTGAAATATTGAGAAAGCACACAAAACGGCATCAACTAGCCAGATTCTGCGTCTTGTACCGTTACAAGTGCGAAACTGCTATATTGTGATATTCCCTTGAAAGCGCGTGCAGGCATCGTGAAACCTTAAAAAACGTCATTTAGCGAGATACAGCGTTCTGTACTGTAGTAAGTTGGTGAAATATTGTGAGGTCATGCAAATATCGTAATTGTGAACGAAACAGTGTAACGGTGCGTTCTTAGATACAAGTGCGAATGTTAGGTTAGGTTAAGATATTGTCACGTCGCTCCAGGGGGTGTCGACAAGGTTTATTGATGTCCGAGCAACAGGGCTCTAACCAAGCGCGTCGGTTGGGCTTGTTTGCCAGAGCGGGAGTCCACGCGCACTTCTTTTTTCTCTGTGGTGTGTGCCTTCACCTTGGCATACGTCCCACTACTAGAAGTAGATGGCAATATTCCTCCTCAACCAAAAAAAGAAAAAAACATCGTCCCGATGCTGTAAAGAGTTTGAAAAAAACCAAAACAAAGTAGGTTAAACAATGAAAAAGGGCACCAATTATCAAATGTTAGACGCGATAAAATCACTAATGATGACGCAATTGTCAGAGCACAAATAAAAAAAAACACACAAAAAGTGGTCTTCTAGGAACGCGCAAAATAGGGCTTCATGCGCACCACGTGAACTATGTCAGAGGTCGGTTGTTTTCGTTGAGCCCATCGTGACGACGTAGCGTCCGGAACGACTTCGTAGTTTACGTCGCTCACGCGGCGTATTACTTTATATGGACCGAAGTATCTGCTGAGCAACTTTTCGGAGAGGCCATGGCGTTGAACAGGGGTTCAAAACCAAACTTGGTCTCCCGGACTGTAAGATACGTCATTGTGACGCATATTGTAACGTCGTGCAACGACCTGCTGCTGCTGACCAATGTGTAGCCGGGCGAGCTGGCGCGTTTACTCGGCACGCTCTGCAAATTCTTCTGCGTCAGTTGTTAATCAATCAGCGCCTTCATAAGGAAGCATCGCATCCAGCATCGTCTGAACTTCGCGGCCGTAGAAAAGGCGAAACGGTGTAAATCGGGTTGTTTCTCGAACGTCAAACAAGGCAAAATGCGATTCCATGTTTTGTGTTGGACGTCAATGTACATGGAGATCATGTTTGTGACTGTCTTATTTAGTCGCTCGGTTAAGCCGTCGCTCTGCGGATGGTAAGCAGTCGTCGTTCAATGCCTAGTGTTACTTAGCCAAAAAAGTTCATCAATAAGCTGTGCAGTGAACGCTGTTCCTCTGTCGGTTATCACTGTAGATGAAGCACCATGGCGCAGAACAATGTGGCACATGAAGAACTCTGCTACCTAAGAAGCCGTGGCTCGTGGTATCGCCTGTGTCTCAGCATAGCGGGTCAAATAGTCAGTTGCAACAATGACCCATTTGTTGCCGTCGGACGATAAAGGAAATGGGCCAAGAATGTCCATGCCGACTTGGTCAAATGGCTTGTGGGGTGGATTAATTGGCTGAAGTAATCCAGCCGGCTTGCTTGGTGGCGACTTTCGACGCTGGCATTCACGACAGCTTTTAACGTACTGCTTGACGCTCGCCGAAAGTCCGGGCCAGTAGTACGCCTCACTTACTCTGGCGACCGTTCGCGAGTAACCTAGATGACCAGATGTGGGCTCGTCATGGCACGCGGAGAGGACTTCATCCCGCATGTCCTTCGGAACTACGAGGAGGTAAGCGCGGCTCGTAGAACGGGCGTTTTTTTGTACAGGACATTACCTCAGAGGCAAAAAGACGTCATGACACGAAATAGATGGCGAGGTATAACGGCGCTATGACCCTCCAGATAGTCTATGAGCGGTCGAATCTCTTAATCCTCTCGCTGGCGTCTGCTCAAGTCAGATGAGCTAAGGGCACCCAGAAAACCGTCATCGTCGTCTTCTTCTTGATTGACTGAAGGTATGAGTGCATGCGACAGCGTATCAGCGTCTTCATGCTTCCGTCCAGACTTATATACGATGGTAACAACAAATTCCTGTAGACGCAAGCTCCATCGGGCCAGTCGTCCAGAGGGATCACGAATGTTTACCAACCAGCAGAGGGCATGGTGGTCCGTCACCACTTTATATGGACGACCATAGAGGTACGGGCGAAACTTGGTGATCGCCCACACTACTGCAAGACACTCTTTCTCTGTGGTCGTGTAATTCCCCTCGGTACGGGACACTGAGCGGCTGGCATAGGCAATGACTCGTTCTTTGCCGTGTTGATGCTGGACGAGCACTGCGTCGAGGCCAATGTTACTGGCGTCGGTGTGCACCTCTGTGTCAGCATCATCGTCAAAATGCGCAAGAACAAGGGCTGACTGCATCCGCTGTCGCAGCTCGGCAAAAGCAGCCTGTTGTTCGGTAGCCCATACAAACTGCGTGTCATCGCGTGTAAGGCGAGTCAAGGGTTCCGCTATCTTCGAAAACCCTCTAATAAATCGTCGATAGTAGGCGCACAAGCCGAGAAAGCGCCGAACAGTCTTTTTGTCTGTAGGATGTGGAAACGCGGCTACAGCGGCAAGTTTGTCGGGGTCGGGTCGGACTCCTTTCGCGTTGACTACATGGCCAAGTAATTTGAGCTCTTCATAACGACAGTGACACTTCTGCGGTTTGAGTGTAAGATCTGCTGATTGAATAGCCTGTAGCACATTCCTGAGGCGATGAAGATGTTGCTGGAAGGTTTCAGAAAAAACGACAACATCATCAAGGTATACGAGGCAAGTTTGCATTTCAGACCAGTAAGCACAGTGTCCATCATTCGCTGGAAGGTTGCGGGTGCTGAGCACAAACCAAAAGGAAGGACGCGAAATTCATACAGGCCATCAGGGGTAACAAAGCCCGTTTTCTCGCGATCTCACTCGTCAACCTCGATCTGCAAGTACCCGCTTTTTAAATCCAAAGAGGAAAAATAGTGGGCGCGGCGTAATCTGTCTAATGAGTCGTCGATGCGCGGCAGCGGGTACACGTCCTTTTTAGTCACGCTGTTCAGCTTCCGGTAATCGACGCAAAAACGTAGCGTTTCGTCTTTCTTCTTGAATAGGACGACCGGAGAGGACCACGCACTGTTGGAAGGCTCGATGATGCCGACGTCAAGCATTTCTCGAACTTGCGTACGAGTGGCTTCTCGTTCTTTCGCCGACACACGGTAATGCTGTTGGTGTACTGGGCGGGCGTCTTCGTAGGTGATGATTCTGTGAATATAGTGATCGAAGTCTGGCGCACCTTAGAGGAAGTAGCGAAGCATGACTTGAATTCAAGCAAGAGTTTTCGCAGTGCTGTCTGGTTTTCTGGTGTCAGGTTAGAATTAATATCGATATTGTTTAGAGACGTATCGGCGGCCTCCAGGGCGTCCGGCGAGAAGCAGATGGGAACGGTAGCTAATTCATCTGCAAACGCTAACGAAGTGCCACGGAAAAGGGGTCGGTGTTCGTTACTGAAATTTGTAACGAGAAGTTGAGATTGGCCATCACGTAGCTGTATGATACTCCTAGCCACACAAACACCTTGAGTCAGCAGGTGTTCAAAATTACTTTCTGCAATCGCTTCACCATTTCGCAATCCATAGCATGTGACGTCGACAATAACACTGGCTCTTGGCGGAAGCGTTATACTTTCAGCAGAAACACGAAGAATGTCGGCAAGTTGTTGGTCGTCCTGCTTTTCGATCGCTCGGTCGGCTGAGAAGGTGATGCGATTCTCTTGAAGGTCAATGACAGCTCCATACTCCTGCAGGAAGTCAACACCAAGAATAACGTCGCGTGAACATTCACGGAGCACAAGGAAACTTGCTACAAAAGTATACCCACAGACCCGAACTCTACTCGTGCCGGTTCCAAGCGGAGAGACGGTGAGGCCACCAGCCGTTCGAATCTTAGAGCCATGCTAGGCCGTGATTACCTTCTTTAGTAGTCTGGTCATTTTCCCACTTATTATAGAATAGTCAGCCCCGGTATCAACTAAAGCACCTACTGCACAGCCGTCTGTCAGCACCGGTATATCCAGAGAAAGACGCACATATCGCTCAGTCGAATCCACGCCCTTTACTGTGAGCGTCGATCGGAGGTCTTCAGCACGTTGACTGCCAGCGACCTCGCCTCCAAGGGTCGCTTGCGTTAGTTTTCTCGGCGGGGACTGGGCGACCGTGCGCCAGCATTGCGCTGTGGTGAAGATGAAAAGCGCCTCGGCGACGGTGAGGGTGGCTGCCGTCCAGAAGGCGGTTGCATGCGCTGCTGGGCCAGGTTATCCTCAATGTCCCGGGGTCGCAGGCCATACCGAGGAGACGCTGAATGTACTGAAAAGCCACGCAGACCGAGGCGCTGGTATGAACACTGGCGGTACAAACGATCCGCTTCACCGCAGTGGAAGCACAAAGGTCGGCAATCAGGAGTGCACCAAACATAAGATTTCCGAGGCGAAACACGTCTGTCGTCAAGGTAGTGTGCTGGTTGTTCCGCAAGATGCACAGGGTTGGCGTGAACGAGGGGAGGGGGCGTGCGTGTGTTCTCGTAGTACCGTAGAGGCTGCGCCGACTGAAGTGAAACTGTAGGAGGTGCCTGAACAAACAGCGGGGAAGAGCAAGCTGGGCGCTTCAAAGCTTCCGCATAAGTCACACGGTGGTAGTCAGCCGGGGTGGGTGTGGCGTTATCCAGACTCACAGGGTCACGCAAGGCATGATGCAGCTCGTTTTGTACGATACTTGCAATAGAACTCACCGTAGGTAGTGGTGGTGTAGCATCCTTTTGCAGCTCCTCGCGTACTATAGAGCGGATAAGGTTGCGCAGACACTCGGTGTTGCTCCCAAAAGTCGTGAGAACTTGAGCAGTGGACGTCTTCACTAGCCGCTCATACAGGGTGGATCGATGCTGAAGCATCTTTTCTATCGTGACGGCTTCAGACAAAAACTCGGCGACCGTGTTCGGAGGGCTCCGTACAAGGCCAGCGAAAAGCTGCTCCTTAACTCCCCGCATCAGGTGACGCAACTTCTTCTCTTCTGTCATACTTGGATCAGCCCGTCGGAACAGACGCGTCATATCTTCCACATAGGCATTGACAGTTTCGTTGGCCATCTGGATGCGGGCCTGGATCGCTCGCTCCGCTCGGTCGTGGCGATCAGCACTTCTGTAAGTGTCCAACAGCCGGCGGCGGAATTCGGGCCACGATGTCATCTGTTCCTCGTGATTCATGTACCAGGTACGTGCTCAATCCTCCAAATAACGTAAACACGCCGTAGTTTGGCCGCGTTGTTCCAGTCGTTCAAAGCAGCCACGCGTTCGAAATCGACCAACCAGTCCTCGACGTCTTCGAGCTCGGTGCCATGAAACGGTGTCGGAACCTGTGGACTTTCGAGGGTGTACCGAGTCCCCGGGGGGTTTCCCGTACCTGTTAGAGTGGTTTGAACGGACGTGCTCATCATACTTGTGTAAACTGTAGGGTCAGCTTCGGGTGGCAATCCCCTGATCCTGCGGCTTGTCCGATGAACGGGAGTGTGGACTCGCACTGGGCTTGTGGTGCCGCTTCCAGGAGGGGTCTGAAACATCCGTTAGAGGCTACCCCGCACCTCCACCAATTGTCACGTCGCTCAAGGGGGGTGTCGACAAGGTTTATTGATGTCCGAGCAACAGGGCTCTAACCAAGCGCGTCGGTTGGGCTTGTTTGCCAGAGAGGGGGTCCACGCGCACTTCTTTCTTCTCTGTGGTGTGTGCCTTCACCTTGGCATACGACCCACTACTAGAAGTAGGTGGCAATATGAACCGTCGTAAAACCGCATTAAAATATGTCCCTTAGTGAGATGCAGTGTTTTTCACAATTACAAGTCGGAAACTGCGATATCTAATGTGAAAGCGCATGAAACCGTCGTAATGTTGCAGAAAGCATTGTACAGTAGCGAGTAAAATGTTTTCTAACGATAAAAGTGCGAAGGTCAGGTTAGGTTGAGTTATGTTAGTTTAAGCGAGGTAGCGTCGTGAAACCACTAAGAACGACGTCATCTAATGACATAGTGTTGTTTTATTGCGAATACGAAACTGCGATAGGTGAAATATTGTGAAAGCACACAAAATGGCATGAACCTGCCAGATACTGCGTCTTGTAGCGTTACAAATGTGAAACTGCTATATTGTGATAATCTCGTGAAAGCACATGCAAGCATCGTAAAACCTTGAAGAACGATGTCATTTAGCGAGATACAGCGTTCTGTACTGTACTAAGTTTGTGAAAAATTGTGAGGTCATGCAAATATCGTAATTATGAACGAAACAGTGTAACGGAGCGTTTTTAGATTCAAGTGCGAAGGTTAGGTTAGGTTAAGTTGTGAAGCGTCATAAAACCGAATTAAATAATGGCACTTAGTGAGATACAGTGTTTTTCACCATTACAAGTCGGAAACTGTGATATCTATTGTGAAAGCGCATGAAACCATCGTAATGTTGCAGAAAGCATTGTAAAGTATCGAGTAAAACATTTTCTAACAATGGAAGTTCGAAGGTTAGGTTAGGTTGAGTTATGTTAGTTTAAACTAGGTAGCGTCGTGAAACCACAAAAACGACGTCCTCTAACGAGATAGTGTTGTTTTGTTGCGAGTACGAAACTGCGACAGGTGAAATATAGTGAAAGCACACAAAACGGCATGTACTAGCCATATACTGCGTCTGGTACCGTTACAAGTGTGAAACTGCTATATTGTGATACTCTCGTGAAAGCGCAACAAACATCGTAAAACCTCATAGGAACGATGTCATTTAGTCAGATACAGCGTTCTGTACTGTACTAAGTTGGTGAACAACTGTGAGGTCATGAAAATATTGTAATCATGAACGAAACCGTGTAACAGAGAGTTTTCAGGTACAAGTGCGAAGGTTAGGTTAGGTTAATTATGAAGCGTCATAAAACCGCATTAAACAATTTCAGCTAGTGAGATGCAGTGTTTTTCACCATTACAATGCGGAAACTGCAATATCTAATGTGAAAGCGCATGAAACCGTCGTAATGTTGCAGAAAGCATCGTAAAGTAGCGAGTAAAGCGTTTTCTGACGATAGAAGTGCGAAGGTAAGGTTAGGTTGAGTTATGTTAGTTTAAGCTAGGTAGCGTCGTGAAACCACCAAAAACGACGTCATCTAACGAGATAGTGTTGTTTTGTTGCGAGTACAAAACTGCGATTGGTGAAATATTGAGAAAGCACACAAAACGGCATCAACTAGCCAGATTCTGCGTCTTGTACCGTTACAAGTGCGAAACTGCTATATTGTGATATTCTCTTGAAAGCGCGTGCAGGCATCGTGAAACCTTAAAAAACGTCATTTAGCGAGATACAGCGTGCTGTACTGTAGTAAGTTGGTGAAATATTGTGAGGTCATGCAAATATCGTAATTGTGAACGAAACAGTGTAACGGTGCGTTTTTAGATACAAGTGCGAATGTTAGGTTAGGTTAAGATATTGTCACGTCGCTCCAGGGGGTGTCGACAAGGTTTATTGATGTCCGAGCAACAGGGCTCTATCCATGCGCGTCGGTTGGGCTTGTTTGCCAGAGCGGGAGTCCACGCGCACTTCTTTTTTCTCTGTGGTGTGTGCCTTCACCTTGGCATACGTCCCACTACTAGAAGTAGATGGCAATATTCCTCCTCAACCAAAAAAAGAAAAAACATCGTCCCGATGCTGTAAAGTTATTGAAAAAAACCAAAACAAAGTAGGTTAAACAATGAAAAAGGGCACCAATGATCAAATGTTAGACGCGATAAAATCACTAATGATGAGGCAATTGTCAGAGCACAAATAAAAAAAACACACAAAAAGTGGTCTTCTAGGAACGCGCAAAATAGGGCTTCATGCGCACCACGTGAACTAAGTCAGAGGTCGGTTGTTTTCGTTGAGCCCATCGTGACGACGTAGCGTCCGGAACCACTTTGTAGTTTACGTCGCTCACGCGGCGTATTACTTTATATGGACCGAAGTATCTGCTGAGCAACTTTTCGGAGAGGCCATGGCGTTGAACAGGGGTTCAAAACCAAACTTGGTCTCCCGGACTGTAAGATACGTCATTGTGACGCATATTGTAACGTCGTGCAACGACCTGCTGCTGCTGACCAATGTGTAGCCGGGCGAGCTGGCGCGTTTCCTCGGCACGCTCTGCAAATTCTTCTGCGTCAGTTGTTAATCAATCAGCGCCTTCATAAGGAAGCATCGCATCCAGCATCGTCTGAACTTCGCGGCCGTAGAAAAGGCGAAACGGTGTAAATCGGGTTGTTTCTCGAACGTCAAACAAGGCAAAATGCGATTCCATGTTTTGTGTTGTACGTCAATGTACATGGAGATCATGTTTGTGACTGACTTATTTAGTCGCTCGGTTAAGCCGTCGCTCTGCGGATGGTAAGCAGTCGTCGTTCAATGCCTAGTATTACTTAGCCAAAAAAGTTCATCAATAAGCTGTGCAGTGAACGCTGTTCCTCTGTCGGTTATCACTGTAGATGAAGCACCATGGCGCAGAACAATGTGGCACATGAAGAACTCTGCTACCTAGAAGCCGTGGCTCGTGGTATCGCCTGTGTCTCAGCATAGCGGGTCAAATAGTCAGTTGCAACAATGACCCATTTGTTGCCGTCGGACGATAAAGGAAATGGGCCAAGAATGTCCATGCCGACTTGGTCAAATGGCTTGTGGGGTGGATTAATTGGCTGAAGTAATCCAGCCGGCTTGCTTGGTGGCGACTTTCGACGCTGGCATTCACGACAGCTTTTAACGTACTGCTTGACGCTCGCCGAAAGTCCGGGCCAGTAGTACGCCTCACTTACTCTGGCGACCGTTCGCGAGTAACCTAGATGACCAGATGTGGGCTCGTCATGGCACGCGGAGAGGACTTCATCCCGCATGTCCTTCGGAACTACGAGGAGGTAAGCGCGGCTCGTAGAACGGGCGTTTTTTTGTACAGGACATTACCTCAGAGGCAAAAAGACGTCATGACACGAAATAGATGGCGAGGTATAACGGCGCTATGACCCTCCAGATAGTCTATGAGCGGTCGAATCTCTTAATCCTCTCGCTGGCGTCTGCTCAAGTCAGATGAGCTAAGGGCACCCAGAAAACCGTCATCGTCGTCTTCTTCTTGATTGACTGAAGGTATGAGTGCACGCGACAGCGTATCAGCGTCTTCATGCTTCCGTCCAGACTTATATACGATGGTAACAACAAATTCCTGTAGACGCAAGCTCCATCGGGCCAGTCGTCCAGAGGGATCACGAATGTTTACCAACCAGCAGAGGGCATGGTGGTCCGTCACCACTTTATATGGACGACCATAGAGGTACGGGCGAAACTTGGTGATCGCCCACACTACTGCGAGACACTCTTTCTCTGTGGTCGTGTAATTCCCCTCGGTACGGGACAGTGAGCGGCTGGCATAGGCAATGACTCGTTCTTTGCCGTGTTGATGCTGGACGAGCACGGCGTCGAGGCCAATGTTACTGGCGTCGGTGTGCACCTCTGTGTCAGCATCATCGTCAAAATGCGCAAGAACAAGGGCTGACTGCATCCGCTGTCGCAGCTCGGCAAAAGCAGCCTGTTGTTCGGTAGCCCATACAAACTGCGTGTCATCGCGTGTAAGGCGAGTCAAGGGTTCCGCTATCTTCGAAAACCCTCTAATAAATCGTCGATAGTAGGCGCACAAGCCGAGAAAGCGCCGAACAGTCTTTTTGTCTGTAGGATGTGGAAACGCGGCTACAGCGGCAAGTTTGTCGGGGTCGGGTCGGACTCCTTTCGCGTTGACTACATGGCCAAGGAATTTGAGCTCTTCATAACGACAGTGACACTTCTGCGGTTTGAGTGTAAGATCTGCTGATTGAATAGCCTGTAGCACATTCCTGAGGCAATGAAGATGTTGCTGGAAGGTTTCAGAAAAAACGACAACATCATCAAGGTATACGAGGCAAGTTTGCATTTCAGACCAGTAAGCACAGTGTCCATCATTCGCTGGAAGGTTGCGGGTGCTGAGCACAAACCAAAAGGAAGGACGCGAAATTCATACAGGCCATCAGGGGTAACAAAGCCCGTTTTCTCGCGATCTCACTCGTCAACCTCGATCTGCAAGTACCCGCTTTTTAAATCCAAAGAGGAAAAATAGTGGGCGCGGCGTAATCTGTCTAACGAGTCGTCGATGCGTGGCAGCGGGTACACGTCCTTTTTAGTCACGCTGTTCAGCTTCCCGTAGTCGACGCAAAAACGTAGCGTTCCGTCTCTCTTCTTGACTAGGACGACCGGAGAGGACCACGCACTGTTGGAAGGCTCGATGATGCCGACGTCAAGCATTTCTCGAACTTGCGTACGAATGGCTTCTCGTTCTTTCGCCGACACATGGTAAGGCTGTTGGTGTACTGGGTGGGCATCTTCGTATATGATGATTCTGTGCTATAGTGATCGAAGTCTGGCGCACCTTAGAGAAAGTAGCGAAGCATGACTTGAATTCAAGCAAGAGGTTTCGCAGTGCTGTCTGGTTTTCTGGTAAGAAGTTAGAATTAATATTGATATTGTTTAGAGACGTATCGGCGGCCTCCACGGCGTCCGACGAGAGGCAGTCGGGAACGATACCTAATTCATCTGCAAACGCTAACGAAGTGCCACGGAAAAGGTGTCGGTGTTCGTTACTGAAATTTGTAACGAGAAGTTGAGATTGGCCATCACGTAGCTGTATGATACTCCTAGCCACACAAAGACCTTGAGTCAGGAGGTGTTCAAAATTACTTCCTGCAATCGCTTCACAATTTCGCAATCCACAGCATGTGACGTCGACAATAACACTGGCTCTTGGCGGAAGCGTTACCCTTTCAGCAGAAACACGAAGATTGTCGGCACGTTGTTGGTCGTCCTGCTTGTCGATCGCTCGGTCGGCTGAGAAGGTGATGCGATTCTCTTGAAGGTTTTGGGACGTTAAACTCCACAAATCAGCGATTCTCTTGAAGGTCAATGACAGCTCCATACTCCTGCAGGAAGTAAACACCAAGAATAACGTCGCTTGAACATTCACGGAGCACAAGGAAACTTGCTACAAAAGTATAACCACAGACCCGAACTCTACTCGTGCAGGTTCCAAGCGGAGAGACGGTGTGGCCACCAGCCGTTCGAATCACAGAGCCATGCCAAGGCGTTATTACCTTCTTTTGTAGTCTGGTCATTTTCCCGCTTAGTATAGAATAGTCAGCCCCGGTATCAACTAAAGCACCTGCTGCACAGCCGTCTGTCAGCACTGGTATATCCAGAGAAAGCCGCACATATCGCTCAGTCGAATCCACACCCTTTACTGTTAGCGTTGATCGGAGGTGTTCAGCACGTCGACTGCCAGCGACCTCGCCCCCAAGGGTCGCTTGCATTAGTTTTCTCGGTGTTGACTGGGGGACCGTGCGCCAGCATGGCGCAATGGCGAAGATGAAAAGCGCCTCGGCGACGGTAAGCGTGGCTGCCGTCCAGAAGGCGGTGGAATGCGCTGTTGAGCCAGGTAATCCTCAATGTCCCGGGGTCGCTGGCCATACCGAGGAGGCGCTGAATGTGCTGAAAAGCCACGCAGCCCGAGGCGCCGGTATGGACACTGGTGGTACAAACGGTCCGCTTCACCGCAGTGGAAGCACAAAGGTCGGCGATCAGGAGTGCGCCAAACAGCAGATTTCCGAGGCGAAACACGTCTGTCGTCAAGGTAGTGTGCTGGTTGTTCCGCAAGATGCACAGGGTTGGCATAAACGAGGGGAGGGGGCGTGCGTGTGTTCTCGTAGTACCGTAGAGGCTGCGCCGACTGAAGTGAAACTATAGGAGGTGCCTGAACAAACAGCGGGGAAGAGGAATCTGGGCGCTTCAAGGCTTCCGCATAAGTCGCACGGTGGTAGTCAGCCGGGGTGGGTGTGGCGTTATCCAGACTCACAGGGTCACGCAAGGCATGATGCAGCTCGTTTTTGACGATACTTGCAATAGAACTCACCGTAGGTAGTGGTGGTGTAGCAGCCTTTTGCAGCTACTTGCGTACTATAGAGCGGATAAGGTCGCGCAGACACTCGGTGTTGCTCCCAAAAGTCGTGAGAACTTGAGCAGTGGACGTGTTCACTTGCCGCTCATACAGGGTGGATCGATGCTGAAGCATATTTTCCATCGTGACGGCTTCAGACAAAAACTCGGCGACCGTGTTCGGAGGGCTCCGTACAAGGCTAGCGAAAAGCTGCTCCTTAACTCCCCGCATCAGGTGACGCAACTTCTTCTCTTCTGTCATACTTGGATCAGCCCGTCGGAACAGACGCGTCACATCTTCCACATAGGTCATGACAGTTTCGTTGGGCATCTGGATGCGGGCATGGATCGCTCGCTCCACTCGGTCGTGGCGATCAGCACTTCTCTAAGTGTCCAACAGCCGGCGGCGGAATTCGGGCCATGATGTCATCTGTTCCTCGTGATTCATGTACCAGGTACATGCTCCATCCTCCAAATAGAAGTAAACACGCCGTAGTTTGGCCGCGTCGTTCCAGTCGTTCAAAGCAGCCACGCGTTCGAAATCGACAAACCAGTCCTCGACGTCTTCGACCTCGGTGCCATGAAACGGTGTCGAAACCTGTGGACTTTCGAGGGTGTACCGAGTCACCGGGGGGTTTCCCGTACCTGTTAGAGTGGTTTGAACGGAAGTGCTCATCATACTTGTGTGAACTGTAGGGTCAGCTTCGGGTGGCAATCCCCTGATCCTGCGGCTTGTCCGATGAACGGGAGTGTGGACTCGCACTGGGCTTGTGGTGCCGCTTCCAGGAGGGGTCTGAAACATCCGTGAGGGGCTTCCCCACGCCTCCACCAATTGTCACGTCGCTCCAGGGGGGTGTCGACAAGGTTTATTGATGTCTGAGCAACAGGGCTCTAACCAAGCGCGTCGGTGGGGCTTGTTTGCTTGCTTGCTTGCTTGTTCCTTTCTTTTGTGGCTCTCAGCCACTAAGGGGGATTGGCCAAGAAGCCGGTGCTTAATGCAAGTAAATACCTATGGATTTTCTAGAATAGGGGAATAAGATTACTGTGTTTTGACTGTTAAAATAATTTGGCGCAATGTTAAAAAAAAAGAAAAAAGGGGGGGGGATAAATAATAGAATTTGTTGAATATCTGTGGTGGAATCGTTATATAAAATTCTCCTGAAAGTTGAATCATTGCAGTGTATCAGCTAAATAATAAGTGGTAGTGTGACTAGTAAAATTTGAGAGCTGATGGCTGACTCAGCAAGGTAATCTTCTTGTGTTATATATGAATTCGCAGAGAGCCCCGCAGATTTTCCTGTCGCTATGTCCCAATGAAGTGGCCCCAAAAGACAAAATATTGGGAGTATTAAGTGATATTTCTTATTTTCTGAATAAAATTTCGAAGCAGTTTTTTCTTTGATTTTTGAATCGGTGACATGTGATAAGAAAATGGTCGATATTGTTTGCCAGAGCGGGGTCCACGCGCACTTCTTTCTTCTCTGTGGTGTGTGCCTTTACCTTGGCATACGACCCACTACTAGAGGTAGGTGGCAATATGAACCGTCGTAAAACCGCATTAAAATATGGCACTTAGTGAGATGCGGTGTTTTTCACCTATACAAGTCGGAAACTGCGATATCTAATGTGAAAGCGCATGAAACCGTCGTAATGTTCCAGAAAGCAATGTAAAGTAGTGAGTAAAACGTTTTCTACCGATAGAAGTGCGAAGGTCAAGTTAGGTTGAGTTATGTTGGTTTAAGCTAGGTAGCGTCGTGAAACCACTAAAAACGACGTCATCTAACGAGATAGTGTTGTTTAATTGCGAGTACGAAACTGCGATAGGTGAAATATTGTGAAAGCACACAAAACGGCATGAACTAGCCAGATACTGCGTCTTGTAGCGTTACAAGTGTGAACCTGCTATATTGTGATAATCTCGTGAAAGCGCATGCAAGCATCGTAAAACCCTAAGGAACGATGTCATTTAGCGAGATACAGCGTTCTGTACTGTACTAAGTTGGTGAAAAATTGTGAGGTCATGCAAATATTGTAATTATGAGCGAAACAGTGTAACGGAGCGTTTTTAGATTCAAGTGCGAATGTTAGGTTAGGTTAAGTTATGAAGCGTCATAAAACTGCATTAAACAATGTCACTTAGTGAGAGGCAGTGTTTTTCACCTTTACAAGTCGGAAACTGCTATATGTATTGTGAAAGCACATGAAACCTTCGCAATGTTGCAGAAAGTATTGAAACGTAGCGAGTAAAACATTTTCTAACAATGGAAGTGCGAAGGTTAGGTTAGGTTGAGTTATGTTAAGCTAGGTAGCGTCGTGAAACCACCAAAACGACGTCATCTAAAGAGATAGTGTTGTTTTGTTGCGAGTACAAAACTGCGATAGGTGAAATATTGTGAAAGCACACAAAACGGCATAAACTAGCCAGATATCGCGTCTTGTACTGTTGCAAGTGCAAAACTGCTTATATTGATATTTTTGTGAAAGCGCATGCAGGCATCGTAAAACCTTAAAGAACGATGTCATTTAGCGAGATACAGCGTTCTGTACTGTACTAAGTTGGTGAACAACTGTGAGGTCGTGCAAATATCGTAATTGTGAACAAAACAGTGTAACGGAGCGTTTTTAGATACAAGTGCGAAGGTCAGGTTAGGTTAAGTTGTGAAGCGTCATAAGACCGCATTAAACAATGGCACTTGGTGAGATGCAGTGTTTTTCACCATTACAAGTCGGAAACTGCGATATCTATTGTGAAAGCGCATGAAATCATCGTAATGTTGCAGAAAGCATTGAAAAGTAGCGAGTAAAACATTTTCAACCAATGGAAGTGCTAAGGTTAGGTTAGGTTGAGTTATGTTAGTTTAAGCTGGGTAGCGTCGTGAAACCACCAAAAACGACGTCATCTAACGAGATAGTGTTGTTTTGTTGTGAGTACGAAACTGCAATTGGTGAAATATTGTGAAAGCACACATAACGGCATCAACTAGCCAGATACTGCGTCTTGTACCGTTACAAGTGCGAAACTGCTATATTGTGATATTTTCTTGAAAGCGTATGCAGGCATCGTGAAACCTTGAAAAACGATGTCATTTAGCAAGATACATCGTTCTGTACTGTTGTAAGTTGGTGAAATATTGTGAGGTCATGCAAATATCGTAATTGTGAATGAAACAGTGTAACGGAGCGTTTTTAGATACAAGTGCGAAGGTTAGGTTAGGTTAAGTTACGAAGTGTCATAAAACCGCTATAAACAATGTCAGCTTGTGAGGTGCAGTGTTTTTCACCATTACAAGTTGGAAACTGCGATATCTATTGTGAAAGCGCATGAAACCGTCGTAATGTTGCAGAAAGCATGTAAAGTATCGAGTAAAACATTTTTTAACAATAGAAATGCGAATGTTAGGTTAGGTTGAGTTATGTTAGTTTAAGCTAGGTAGCGTCGTGAAACCACCAAAAACGACGTCATCTAACGAGAAAGTGTTCTTTTGTTCGGAGTACGAAACTGCGATATGTGAAATATTGTGGAAGCAAACAAAACGGCATGAACTAGCCAGATACTGCGTCTTGTACCGTTACAAGTGCGAAACTGCTATATTGTGATATTCTCTTGAAAGCACATGCAGGCATCGTGAAACCTTAAAAAACGATGTCATTTAGCGAGATACAGCGTTCTTTACTGTAGTAAGTTGGTGAACAATTGTGAGGTCATGAAAATAACGCAATTGTGAACGGAACAGTGTAACAGAGCGTTTTTAGGTACAAGTGCGAAGGTTAGGTTAGGTTAAGATATGAAGCGCCATAAAACCGCATTAAACAATGTCAGCTATTAAGATGCAGTGTGTTTCAACTATACAAGTCGGAAACTGCGATATTTTATGTGTAAGCGCGTGAAACCGTTGTAAGTTGCAGAAAGCTTTGTAACGTACCGAGTAAAACATTTTCTTACGCTAGAAGTGTGAAGGTTAGGTTAGGTTGAGTTATGTTAGTTTAAGCTAGGTAGCGTCGTGAAACTACCGAAAACGACGTCATCTAACGAGATAGTGTTGTTTTGTTCGAGTACGAAGCTGCGATAGGTGAAATATTGTGAAAGCACACAAAACAGCGTGAATTAGCCAGGTACTGCGTCTTGTACCGTTACAAGTGCGAAACTGCTATATTGTGATATTTTCGTGAAAGCGCATGCAAGCATCGTGAAACCTTGGAGAACGATGTCATTTAGCAAGATACATCGTTCTGTACTGTTGTAAGTTGGTGAAATACTGTGAGGTCATGCAAATATCGTAATTGTGAATGAAACAGTGTAACGGAGCGTTTTAGATACAAGTGCGAAGGTTAGGTTAGGTTAAGTTACGAAGTGTCATAAAACCGCTATAAACAATGTCAGCTTGTGAGATGCAGTGTTTTTCACCATTGCAAGTTGGAAACTGCGATATCTATTGTGAAAGCGCATGAAACCGTCGTAATGTTGCAGAAAGCATGTAAAGTATCGAGTAAAACATTTTTTAACAATAGAAATGCGAAGGTTAGGTTAGGTTGAGTTATGTTAGTTTAAGCTAGGTAGCGTCGTGAAACCACCAAAAACGACGTCATCTAACGAGATAGTGTTGTTTTGTTGTGAGTACGAAACTGCAATTGGTGAAATATTGTGAAAGCACACATAACGGCATCAACTAGCCAGATACTGCGTCTTGTACCGTTACAAGTGCGAAACTGCTATATTGTGATATTCTCTTGTAAGCGTATGCAGGCATCGTGAAACCTTAAAAAACGATGTCATTTAGCAAAATACATCGTTCTGTACTGTTGTAAGTTGGTGAAATATTGTGAGGTCATGCAAATATCGTAATTGTGAATGAAACAGTGTAACGGAGCGTTTTTATATACAAGTGCGAAGGTTAGGTTAGGTTAAGTTACGAAGTGTCATAAAACTGCATTAAACAAGTCGGAAACTCCGATATCTATTGTGGAAGCGGATGAAACCGTCGTAATGTTGCAGACAGCATTGTAAAGTAGCGAGTAAAACCTTTTCTAACAATGGAAGGGCGAAGGTTAGGTTAGATTGAGTCATGTTAGTTTAAGCTAGGTAGCATCGTGAAACCACCAAAAACGACGTCATCTAACGAGATAGTGTTATTTTGTTGCGAGTACAAAATTGCGATATGTGGAATATTGTGAAAGCACACAAAACAGCATCAACTAGCCAGACACTGCGTCTTGTACCGTTAGAAGTGCGAAACTGCTATATTGTGATATTCTCTTGAAAGCGCATGCAGGCATCGTGAAACCTTAAAAAACGATGTCATTTAGCGAGATACAGCGTTCTGTACTGTAGTAAGTTGGTGAACAACTATGAGGTGATGAAAATAACGCAATTGTGAACGGAACAGTGTAACAGAGCGTTTTTAGGTACAAGTGCGAAGGTTAGGTTAGGTTAAGATATGAAGCGCCATAAAACCGCATTAAACAATGTCAGCTATTAAGATGCAGTGTGTTTCAACTATACAAGTCGGAAACTGCGATATCTTATGTGTAAGCGCGTGAAACCGCTGTAATGTTGCAGAAAGCATTGTAAAGTAGCGAGTAAAACAATTTCAAACTAGAAGTGCGAAGGTTAGGTTAGGTTGAGTTATGTTAGTTTAAGCTAGGTAGCGTCGTGAAACCACCATAAACGACGTCATCTAATGATATAGTGTTTTTTGCGAGTACGAAACTGCGATTGGTGAAATATTGTGAAAGCACACAAAACGGCATCAACTAGCCAGATACTGCGTCTTGTATCGTTACAAGTGCGAAACTGCTATATTGTGATATTCTCTTGAAAGCGCATGCAGGCACCGTGAAACCTTAAAAAACGATGTCATTTAGCGAGATACAGCGTTCTGTTCTGTAGTAAGTTGGTGAAATATTGTGAGGTCATGCAAATATCGTGATTGTGAACGAAACAGTGTAAGGGAGCGTTTTCAGTTACAAGTGCGAATGTTAGGTTAGGTTAATATATGAACTGTCGTAAAACCGCATTAAACAATGTCAGCTAGTGAGATGCAGTGTTTTTTACCACTACAAGTCGGAAACTGTGATATCTATTGTGAAAGCGCATGAAACCGTCGTAATGTTGCAGCAAGCATTGTAAAGTAGCCAGTAAAACATTTTCTAAGAATGGAAACGCGAATGTAAGGTTAGGTTGAGTTATGTTAGTTTAAGCTAGGTAGCGTCATGAAACCACAAAAAATGACGTCATCTAACGAGAAAGTGTTCTTTTGTTGGGAGTACGAAACGGCGATATGTGAAATGTTGTGAAAGCACACAAACGGCATGAACTAGCGAGATACTGCGTCTTGTAACGTTACAAGTGCGAAACGGCTACATTGTGATATTCTCGTGAAAGCGCATGCAGGTTTGAAAACCTTAAAGAACGATGTCATTTAGCGAGATACAGCGTTGTGTACTGTACTAAATTGGTGAACAACTGTGAGGTCATGCAAATATCATAATTTTGAACGAAACAGTATGACAAAGCGTTTTTAGATACAAGTGCGAAGGTTAGGTTAGGTTAAGTTATGAAGCATCATAAAACCGCATTAAACAATGTAAGCTAGTGAGATGCAGTGTTTTTCACCATTACAAGTCGGAAACTGCAATATCTAATGTGAAAGCACTTGAAACCGTCGTAATGTTGCAGAAAGCATTGTAAAGTAGCGAGTAAAACGTTTTCTACCGATAGAAGTGCGAAAGTTAGGCTAGGTTGAGTTATGTTAGTTTGAGCTAGGTAGCGTCGTGAAACCACCAAAAACGACGTCATCTAACGAGATAGAATTATTTTGTTGCGAAGACGAAATTGCGATAAGTGAAATATTGTGAAAGCACACAAAACGGCTTGCACTAGCCATATACTGCGTCTTGTACCGTTACAAGTGTGAAACTGCTATATTGCCACGTTCCATTTCACAAGTTCTTGTTATCGTTCCGAAACACCACCCGATTCTCGGCGCAAACCGCGCCTGCAGGTTTCGAGAAGGTTCCGGACTGTAGTAGATCATTTCGATAAGATCACGCCCACTGTGCGAACGGTACAGATTGTTCTGGAACCTACGCCACCACCAGCGATAACGCTGGAACATTCGACGTCAAGGGTATAAATGCCGACGCGCTTCGCCGCTTGTCAGTTGTTGATCGAAGGCCGACGCTGCGTTCGCCGCTATCAGTCTGAGACTGCTATCTGTGCAAGACTGCTGCTGTAATTAGACTTTCCCTTTACCGGGCACAGGTTCGCCCAAATAAACAGTTAAATCCCAACACGAAGTTTTCTGTCTTTGGCCACGTCACGACCCCGTGACATCTGGTGGAGGAGCTGCTTCGTTCATGTACCGGACGCCCCCGTCGAGCCGTGAACCCAGCCTCCTTCGCGGAGAAGACACCGACGCCAACCAAGAGCAGGGAACGAGCCGCCGACAGCAAGGTCGCCCACCGGAGTACGGCCTGCTACAAGACAAGGCGTGGAAGACCAAGACCATGACCTCGACTGCAGCGACAATGACAACCGGAGCATCCCAGCCCGCGATCGTCATTCATCAACCCAGGGAACCACCAACGTTCCATGGCTCATCCTTTGAAGACCCGGAAACCTGGCTAGAAACATACGACCGTGTGGCCGCCCTCAACCACTGGGACAACGAAGAAAAGCTCCGTCGTGTGTACTTCTACCTGGAAGACACCGCAAGGACCTGGCTAGAGAATCGGGAGTCCACGCTCCGAACGTGGGATGTCTTCTGCGGCGCATTTCTTCAAACGTTCGCAAGCATCGCTCGCAAAGAGAGGGCCGCTGCTCTACTCGAGACCCGGGTTCAGCTACCAAATGAAAAGGTTGGAATTTTCACAGAGGAGATGACCCGCCTATTCCGTCACGCTGACCCAGACATGCCTGAGGAAAAGAAAGTTCGTTTCCTCATGCGAGGGGTCAAACAGGAGCTCTTCGAGGGACTAATGAAAAATCCACCGAACACCGTCCACGAATTTGTATCTAAGGCGACCACCATCGAAAAAACGCTGAACATGCGCACCAGACAGTATAATCGTCGCCTGACTCCAGAATGCGCTGATACTCAAGCCAGTGACTCCGCGACCTGCGTGAAACGATCCGAGTGATCGTGCGGGAAGAGCTGCGCCAACTGGTGCCTTCGGCGCAGCCTCAAGTGAATTCTATCGCCGACATTGTGCGAGAAGAACTCCGGCAATCGCTTCGAATTCCCGAAACACCGCCATCCGAGCCAGAAATTATGAGATATGCCGCTGCAGTGCGCCACAACGCTCCTCCCCGTCCACGCCAAAACACCGCCCCGTCACACTTCCGTCGCCAGACGCCACCACCGCCACCACCCCAACCGACGTCCTACCGTTCCCGAGCGGGCCAGCGCAGTGCACCGAGGAAAACGGACGTTTGGCGTGCACCTGACAACCGCCCGCTCTGCTACCACTGCGGCGAGGCCGTGCACACATACCGCCGTTGCCACTACCGACAGATGGGACTGCGTGGCTTCGCCGTCAATCACCGCGTCCGCAGCCAGGAGACCGGCCAATTGACATCGCCGACTACCTGGCAGGAACTCAATGGACACCACGAAGTCCTTCCCGTTGGCCGTCGCCCAGCCGCCGCATGTCACCGCACCCCCGGCAGTACTCTGGCCCAACGCGGGGCCGGTCTCCTAGCCTGTATCCGGGAAACTAAGGGCAGCAACCAATGGAGGTGCGGTTGCTGTGCGACGAACTACCGAAGATCCTCCGACGACAACGCCGACGCGACGGAGCTTTTTGAACACAACACCAACCAGGCAAAGCCCTGAAGGCAAAAGCTCACTTACCGAAGGTGGCCGGACGACGCAACATGGAAGCAGCGGAACAAGCCGACGCAGCCGTGACCCGACGCCACGCCCTAACTGTAATGCGAGACGGCGAACTAGCGACCTCGACGTTCTTATCGACGGCCACAGTGTGACTGCTCTCGTCGATACTGGAGCCGACTATTCTGTCATCAGTGGGTCGTTCGCCGCGAAGTTAAAGAAAGTTAGGACAGCTTGGAAAGGCCCTGAAATCCGCACAGCCGGAGGTCATCTCGTAACGCCTGCAGGAATCTGCACAGCGAGAGTCACCATTAACGGCCGTATTTATCCTACAGACTTCGTAGTCCTACAGCGTTGCTCGAGAGATGTCATCCTTGGCATGGACTTCTTATGCCTCCATGGTGCTGTCATCAACCTAAAAACAAGGTTGATAACGTTATCCACAGAAGAAGCACTACCGCCGCGCACGCCGTCAGGACACCATGCCTTGAATGTGCTGGAAGAACGAGTCACCGTTCCGCCTCGCTCAAGCGTCATTATTTCAGTCGGCGCTCCTAAATCACCTGACTTGGAGGGCGTCGTTGAAGGCAGTCAGCATCTGTTGGTCACCTGAAATATTTGCGTCGCAAGAGGAATTGCAGAGCTGCGGGGAGGCAAAGCAACGGTTATGCTCACAAATTTCAGCAATGAGTACAAACATGTGAACAAAGGAACAACGGTTGCATACATCGAATAAATTGTCAAAGCCACCAGTGCTTTCGCCCTCGCCGATTCTGCGGAACCTGCTCAGAGGAACCAAGCCCCTCCCATAGCTTTCGACGTCAATCCCAGACTTCCGAACGATAAGCAAGAACAGCTCAAGGCCCTGCTCTTGCAATACGAAGATTGCTTTTCGTCGTCATCGAAAATTCGGCAGACCCCAATCACGAAACATCGAATCATAACCGAAGAAAATGCCAGACCACTCCGTCAGAGTCCGTACAGGGTTTCGACGCGAGAACGTGAGGCAATGAAAAGACAAGTTGATGAAATGCTGCGAGATGACATTATCCAGCCGTCCAAGAGTCCGTGGGCATCCCCCGTGGTGTTAGTGAAGAAAAAGGATGGGACCCTACGTTTCTGCGTCGATTATCGCCGCCTGAACAAAATCACAAGAAAGGACGTGTATCCTCTCCCACGAATAGACGACGCCCTTGATCGGCTCCATAACGCCAAGTACTTCTCGTCAATGGACCTCAATACTGGCTATTGGCAAATCGAAGTCGACGAAAGAGACCGAGAGAAGACGGCGTTTATAACACCGGACGGCCTCTTCGAGTTTAAGGTGATGCCATTCGGCCTTTGCTCAGCGCCTGCAACTTTTCAACGCATTATGGATACAGTACTGGCAGGATTGAAGGGGCAGACTTGCCTTGTGTACTTGGACGACGTCGTCGTGTTTTCCTCGAGTTTCGACGAGCATCTTCGGCGCCTTGAAGCGGTACTTCAAGCCATCAAGACGTCCGGACTCACACTGAAGCGAGAAAAGTGCAGATTTGCGTATGAGGAGCTCTTGTTTCTGGGGCACGTTATCAGCAAGTCTGGAGTTCGTCCCGATCCACGGAAGACAGCCGCTATCGCCGACTTCCCGCCGCCCACTGACAAGAAAGCCGTGCGCCGAGTTCTGGGCCTGTGTGCCTATTATAGGCGGTTCGTGAAAAACTTCGCCCGCATCGCCGATCCTCTCACTAACCTTACCAAGGCCGACGTGGAGATTAAGTGGGAAACGCCGCAGGAACACGCTTTTCAGGAGCTTAAACATCGCCTCCAGACGCCTCCGTTACTTGCCCATTTCGACGAATTCGCCGAGACAGAAAAACATACTGACGCGAGCAGCGTAGGTCTTGGCGCCGTTCTTGTGCAGAGGGCTGACGGACTTGAAAGGGTTATTAGTTACGCCAGCCGATCGCTATCCAAAGCAGAAGCAAATTATTCCAACACAGAAAAGGAGTGCCTCGCCATCATCTGGGCTACGTCGAAATTTCGCCCCTACCTCTACGGCAGGCCCTTCAAAGTTGTGAGCGACCACCACGCCTTGTGTTGGCTAGCCACCTTGAAGGACCCTTCAGGTCGCCTCGCATGATCGAGCCTGAGACTCCAAGAACATGACATTATTGTCATTTACAAGTCCGGCAAAAAACACTCCGACGCTGACTGTCTCTCTCGTGCGCCTGTCGACCAACCGCTACCCGACGACTCGGATGACGACTACTTCTTGGGAACGATAACTACCGACGACTTCGCTGAACGACAGCGGGCCGACCCGGAACTTAAAGCCCTAATAGAATACCTCGAAGGCAGGACCGCCGAAGGCCCGAAGGTATTCAAGTGCGCACGCACTTGCGTCGTTCTTTCTACGAAACGGTCTTCTACAAAAGAAAAACTTTTCACCGCTTCGAGCTAAGTACCTCCTTGTGGTGCCTTCAGCTCTGCGACCAGAACTCCTGCAGGCCCTGCACGACGATCCGACGGCAGGGCACCTCGGTGTTTCCCGCACGCTCGCGAGGATACAAGAAAGGTACTACTGGCCACGTCTTACCACCGACGTCACTCGTTATGTGAGGACATGCCGGGACTGTCAGCGACGCAAGACACCGCCGACAAGGCCAGCGGGACTTCTGCAGCCAATTTATCCACCTTGCCGACCTTTCCAGCAGATTGGTACGGACCTACTGGGGCCGTTCCCGACGTCGGCTTTCGGAAACAAGTGGATCGTGGTAGCTACCGACTACCTCACCCGCTACGCCGAGATAAAAGCCCTGCCAAAAGGCAGTGCATCCGAGGTAGCTAAGTTCTTCGTCGAAAATATCGTCCTACGTCACGGCGCCCCGGAGGTTCTTATCACCGACAGAGTAACGGCATTCACTGCCGACTTAACTCAAGCGATCTTGGAATACAGCCAAACAAACCACCGCCGGACGACAGCGTACCACCCACAGACCAACGGCCTCACCGAGCGGCTTAACAAAACGATCGCCGACATGCTGTCAATGTACGTCGATGTCGAACACAAGACGTGGGACGCCATTCTTCCGTATGTGACTTTCGCTTACAACACGGCGATGCAGGAGACGACGCAGATATCTCCATACAAATTGGTCTACGGAAGGAGCCCGGCAACGACGCTCGATGCCATGTTACCCAACGTCACCGACGAAGAAAACCTTGATGTGAGCGAGTACCTTCAACGCGCCGAAGAAGCCCGACAACTTGCGCGTCTTCGTATCAAGAATCAACAGACGACCGACAGCCACCGTTACAACCTTCGACGACGCTTCGTGGAATACCAGCCGGATGAACGTGTTTGGGTGTGGACGCCGATACGCCGACGTGGACTAAGTGAAAAGCTTCTGCGACGGTACTTCGGACCGTACAAGGTGGTTCGACGTCTCGGCCCACTTGATTACGAGGTTGTCCCCGACGGCATCACGAACTCTCAACGACGCCGATCGCGACCTGAAGTCGTCCATGTCGCGCGCCTCAAGCCGTTTCATGCACGTTAACAAACTGAAACAGTGTTTTTTTGTATTATTGTTGTATTGTAATTTATTCATTGTACTTTCTTGCATTATTATTGTACCTATATCTTTAGTTAAAGCATCGGGACGATGCCTTTTTTCAGGGGGGGGGGGCAATGCCACGTTCCATTTCACAAGTTTTTGTTATCGTTCCGAAACACCACACGATTCTCGGCGCAAACCGCGCCTGCAGGTTTCGAGAAGGTTCCGGACTGTAGTAGATCATTTCGATAAGATCACGCCCACTGTGCGAACGGTACAGATTGTTCTGGAACCTAGGCCACCGCCAGCGATAACGCTAAAACATTCGACGGCAAGGGTATAAATGCCGACGCGCTTCGCCGCTTGTCAGTTGTTGATCGAAGGCCGACGCTGCGTTCACCGCTATCAGTCCGAGACTGCTATCTGTGCAAGACTGCTGCTGTAATTAGACTTTCCCTTTAACGGGCACAGGTTCGCCCAAATAAACAGTTGAATCCCAACACGAAGTTTTCTGTCTTTGGCCACGTCACGACCCCGTGAAATATTGTGATAATCTCGTGATAGCGCATGCAAGCACCTTAAAACCTTAAAGCACGATGCCATTTAGCGAGATACAGCGTTCTGTACTGTACTAAGTTGGTGAACAACTGTGAGGTCATAAAAATATTGTAATTGTGAACGAAACAGTGTAACATAGAGTTTTTAGGTACAAGTGCGAAGGTTAAGTTAGGTTCAGTTATGAAGCGTCATAAAACTGCATTAAACAAGTCGGAAACTGCAATATCTATTGTGAAAGCGGATGAAACCGTCGTAAGTTGCAGAAAGCATTGCAAAGTAGCGAGTAAAACGTTTTCTAACGATGGAAGTGCGAAGGTTAGGTTAGGTTGAGTTATGTTAGTTTAAGCTAGGTAGCGTCGTGGAAACACCAAAAACGACGTCATCTAACGAGATCGTGTTGTTTTTTTCCGAGTACGAAACAGCGATAGGTGAAATATTGTGAAAGCACACAAAACGGCATGAACTAGCCAGATACTGCGTCTTGTACAGTTTCAAGCTCGAAACTGCTATATTGTGATAATCTCGTGAAAACGCATGCAAGCATCGTGAAACCTTAGAGAACGATGTCATTTAGCGAGATACAGCGTTCTGTACTGTACTAAGTTGGTGAAAAAACTGTCAGGTCATGCAAATATCGTAATTGTGAACGAAACAGTGTACTGGAGCGTTTTTAGATTCAAGTGCGAAGGTTAGGTTAGGTTAAGTTATGAAGCGTCATAAAACCGCAATCAACATTGTCAGCTAGTTAGATGCAGTGTTTTTCACCATTACAAGTCGGAAACGGCGATATCTATTGTGAAAGCGCATGAAATCGTCTTAATGTCGCACAAAGCATTGTAAAGTAGCAAGTAAAACATTTTCTAACAATGGAAACGCTAAGGTTAGGGTTGGTTCAGTTATGTTTGTTTAAGCTAGGTAGCGTCGTAAAACCACGAAAAATGACGTCATCTAACGAGAAAGTGTTCTTTTGTTGGGAGTACGAAACTGCGATATGTAAAATATTGTGAAAGCACACAAAACGGCATGAACTAGCCAGATACTGCGTCTTGTAACGTTACAAGTGCGAAACGGCTACATTGTGATATTCTCGTGAAAGCGCATGCAAGCTTTGAAAACCTTAAATAACGATGTCATTTAGCGAGATACAGCGTTCTGTACTGTACTAAGTTGGTGAACAACTGTGAGGTCATGCAAATATAACTTTGAACGAAACAGTGTAACAAAGCGTTTTCAGATACAAGTGCGAAGGTTAGGTTAGGTTAAGTTATGAAGCGTCATTAAACCGCATTAAACAATGTCAGCTAGTTAAATGCAGTGTTTTTCACCATTACAAGTCGGAAACTGCGACATCTAATGTGAAAGCGCATGAAACCGTCGTAATATTGCAGAGAGCATTGTAAAGTAGCGAGTAAAACGTTTTCTACCGTTCGAAGTGCGAAAGTTAGGTTAGGTTGAGTTATGTTAGTTTGAGCAAGGTAGCGTCGTGAAACCACCAAAAACGACGTCATCTAACGAGATAGTGTTATTTTGTCGCGAGCACGAAACAGCGATATGTGAAGTATTGTGAAAGCACACAAAACGGCATGCACTAGCCATATACTGCGTCTTGTACCGTTACAAGTGGGAAACTGCTATATTGTGATAATCTCGTAAAAGCGCATGCAAGCATCGTAAAACCTTAAAGCACGATGTCATTAAGCGAGATACAGCGTTCTGTACTGTACTAAGTTGGTGAACAACTGTGAGGTCATGAAAATATCGTAATTGTGAACTAAACAGTGCAACATGGAGCTTTTAGGTACAAGTGCGAAGGTTAGGTTAAGTTATGAAGCGTCATAAAACTGCATTAAACAAGTCGGAAACTCCGATATCTATTGTGAAAGCGGATGAAACCGTCGTAATGTTGCAGACAGCATTGTAAAGTAGCGAGTAAAACGTTTTCTAACAATGGAAGTGCGAAGGTTAGGTTAGGTGGAGTTATGTTAGTTTAAGCTAGGTAGCGTCATAAAACCACAAAAAATGACGTCATCTAACGAGAAAGTGTTCTTTTGTTGGGAGTACAAAACAGCGATATGTGAAATAATGTGAAAGCACACAAAACGGCATGAACTAGCCAGATTCTGCGTCTTGTCACGTTACAAGTGGGAAACTGCTATATTGTGATAATCTCGTGAAAGCGCATGCAAGCATCGTAAAACCTTAAAGCACGATGTCATTTAGCGAGATACAGCGTTCTGTACTGTACTAAGTTGGTGAACAACTGTGAGGTCATGAAAATATCGTAATTGTGAACGAAACAGTGTAACATAGAGTTTTTAGGTACAAGTGCGAAGGTAAGGTTAGGTTGAGTTATGAAGCGTCATAAAACTGCATTAAACAAGTCGGAAACTGCGATATCTATTGTGAAAGCGGATGAAACCGTCGTAAGTTGCAGAAAGCATTGCAAAGTAGCGAGTAAAACGTTTTCTAACGATGGAAGTGCGAAGGTTATGTTAGGATGAGTTATGTAAGTTTAATCTAGGTAGCGTCGTGGAAACACCAAAAACGACGTCATCTAAGGAGATAGTGTTGTTTTTTTCCGAGTACGAAACAGCGATAGGTGAAATATTGTGAAAGCACACAAAACGGCATGAACTAGCCAGATACTGCGTCTTGTACAGTTTAAAGCTCGAAACTGCTATATTGTGATAATCTCGTGAAAGCGCATGCAAGCATCGTGAAACCTTAGAGAACGATGTCATTTAGCGAGATACAGCGTTCTGTACTGTACTAAGTTGTTGAAAAAACTGTCAGGTCATGCAAATATCACAATTTTGAACGAAACAGTGTAACAAAGCGTTTTTAGATACAAGTGCGAAGGTTAGGTTAGGTTAAGTAATGAAGCATCATAAAACCGCATTAAAAAATGTCAGCTAGTGAGATGCAGTGTTTTTCACCATTACAAGTCGGAAACTGCAATATCTAATGTGAAAGCACTTGAAACCGTCGTAATGTTGCAGAAAGCATTGTAAAGTAGCGAGTAAAACGTTTTCTACCGATAGAAGTGCGAAAGTTAGGCTAGGTTGAGTTATGTTAGTTTGAGCTAGGTAGCGTCGTGAAACCACCAAAAACGACGTCATCTAACGAGATAGTTTTATTTTGTTGCGAGTACGAAATTGCGATAAGTGAAATATTGTGAAAGCACACAAAACGGCATGCACTAGCCATATACTGCGTCTTGTACCGTTACAAGTGTGAAACTGCTATGTTGTGATAATCTCGTGAAAGCGCATGCAAGCATTGTAAAAACTTAAAGCACGATGCCATTTAGCGAGATACAGCGTTCTGTACTGTACTAAGTTGGTGAACAACTATGAGGTCATGAAAATATTGTAATTGTGAACGAAACAGTGTAACATAGAGTTTTTAGGTACAAGTGCGAAGGTTAGGTTAGGTTAAGTTATTAAGCGTCATAAAACTGCTATAAACAAGTCGGAAACGGCGATATCTATTGTGAAAGCGGATGAAACCGTCGTAAGTTGCAGAAAGCATTGCAAAGTAGCGAGTAAAACGTTTTCTAACGATAGAAGTGCGAAGGTTAGGTTAGGTTGAGTTATGTAAGTTTAAGCTAGGTAGCGTCGTGGAAACACCAAAAACGACGTCATCTAACGAGATAGTGTTGTTTTTTTCCGAGTACGAAACAGCGATAGGTGAAATATTGTGAAAGCACACAAAACGGCATGAACTAGCCAGATACTGCGTCTTGTACAGTTTCAAGCTCGAAACTGCTATATTGTGATTATCTCGTGAAAGCGCATGCAAGCATCGTGAAACCTTAGAGAACGATGTCATTTAGCGAGATACAGCGTTCTGTACTGTACTAAGTTGGTGAAAAAACTGTCAGGTCATGCAAATATCGTAATTGTGAACGAAACAGTGTACCGGAGCGTTTTTAGATTCAAGTGCGAAGGTTAGGTTAGGTTAAGTTATGAAGCGTCATAAAACTGCTATAAACATTGTCAGCAAGTTAGATGCAGTGTTTGTCACCATTACAAGTCGGAAACTGTGATATCTATTGTGAAAGCGCATGAAATTGTCGTAATGTTGCACAAAGCATTGTAAAGTAGCGAGTAAAACATTTTCTAACAATGGAAACGCTAAGGTTAGGGTTGGTTCAGTTATGTTTGTTTAAGCTAGGTAGCGTCGTAAAACCACGAAAAATGACGTCATCTAACGAGAAAGTGTTCTTTTGTTGGGAGTACGAAACTGCGATATGTAAAATATTGTGAAAGCACACAAAACGGCATGAACTAGCCAGATACTGCGTCTTGTAACGTTACAAGTGCGAAACGGCTACATTGTGATATTCTCGTGAAAGCGCATGCAAGCTTTGAAAACCTTAAATAACGATGTCATTTAGCGAGATACAGCGTTCTGTGCTGTACTAAGTTGGTGAACAACTGTGAGGTCATGCAAATATCATAATTTTGAACGAAACAGTGTAACAAAGCGTTTTCAGATACAAGTGCGAAGGTTAGGTTGGGTTAAGTTATGAAGCGTCATAAAACCGCTTTAAACAATGTCAGCTAGTTAGATGCAGTGTTTTTCACCATTACAAGTCGGAAAGTGCGATATCTAATGTGAAAGCGCATGAAACCGTCGTAATATTGCAGAGAGAATTGTAAAGTAGCGAGTAAAACGTTTTCTACCGTTAGAAGTGCGAAAGTTAGGTTAGGTTGAGTTATGTTAGTGTGAGCTAGGTAGCGTCGTGAAACCACCAAAAACGACGTCATCTAACGAGATAATGTTATTTTGTCGCGAGCACGAAATTGCGATATGTGAAGTATTGTGAAAGCACACAAAGCGGCATGCACTAGCCATATACTGCGTCTTGTACCGTTACAAGTGGGAAACTGCTATATTGTGATAATCTCGTGAAAGCGCATGCAAGCATCGTAAAACCTTAAAGCACGATGTCATTTAGCGAGATACAGCGTTGTGTGCTGTACTAAGTTGGTGAACAACTGTGAGGTCATGAAAATATCGTAATTGTGAACTAAACAGTGCAACATGGAGCTTTTAGGTACAAGTGCGAAGGTTAGGTTAAGTTATGAAGCGTCATAAAACTGCATTAAACAAGTCGGAAACTCCGATATCTATGGTGAAAGCGGATGAAACCGTCGTAATGTTGCAGACAGCATTGTAAAGTAGCGAGTAAAACGTTTTCTAACAATGGAAGTGCGAAGGTTAGGTTAGGTGGAGTTATGTTAGTTTAAGCTAGGTAGCGTCATGAAACCACAAAAAATTACGTCATCTAACGAGAAAGTGTTCTTTTGTTGGGAGTACGAAACGGCGATATGTGAAATAATGTGAAAGCACACAAAACGGCATGAACTAGCCAGATACTGCGTCTTGTAACGTTACAAGTGCGAAACGGCTACATTGTGATATTCTCGTGAAAGCGCATGCAGGTTTGAAAACCTTAAAGAACGATGTCGTTTAGCGAGATACAGCGTTGTGTACTGTACTAAGTTGGTGAACAACTGTGAGGTCATGAAAATATTGTAATTGTGAACGAAACAGTGTAACATAGAGTTTTCAGGTACAAGTGCGAAGGTTAGGTTAGGTTGAGTTATGAAGCGTCATAAAACTGCATTAAACAAGTCGGAAACTGCGATATCTATTGTGAAAGTGGATGAAACCGTCGTAAGTTGCAGAAAGCATTGCAAAGTAGCGAGTAATACGTTTTCTAACGATGGAAGTGCGAAGGTTAGGTTAGGTTGAGTTATGTAAGTTTAAGCTAGGTAGCGTCGTGGAAACACCAAAAACGACGTCATCTAAGGAGATAGTGTTGTTTTTTTCCGAGTACGAAACAGCGATAGGTGAAATATTGTGAAAGCACACAAAACGGCATGAATTAGCCAGATACTGCGTCTTGTACAGTTTCAAGCTCGAAACTGCTATATTGTGATAATCTCGTGAAGCGCATGCAAGCATCGTGAAAGCTTAGAGAACGATGTCATTTAGCGAGATACAGCGTTCTGTACTGTACTACGTTGGTGAAAAAACTGTCAGGTCATGCAAATATCGTAATTGTGAACGAAACTGTGTACCGGAGCGTTTTTAGATTCAAGTGCGAAGGTTAGGTTAGGTTAAGTTATGAAGCGTCTTAAAACCGCTATAAACCCCCGAACTCCTCTGATAGTGTTCTGGATAAGCTTAGAACCTACTTGCGGCAAAATATAAAGCCACATGACAAACTCATCTTGTCAGGAGATTTTAACTTGCCTAATATTGACTGGGAAAATTTTTCTTCTCATTCTACTAGCAATGCTAATCACGAAATGCTAGATATTGTTTTTTCGTTCGATTTACTGCAGGTTGTTAAAGAATACACTAGAGAACTAAATAGTTCAAAATCTATCTTGGACTTATTCTTTTTGAGTGGCTCAATCCAAAACACGGCAATATGTGAAGTTATCAGCGGTATTTCGGATCACAGGGTAGTTTTGCTAACTTTTTTAGATATGTGTGTTGATCACTGCTGTACAAAAACTTCCTTTCCGAATTTTTCCCGAGCTGACGATGAATCCATTCTGGATATCCTTGATTTTCATTACGATGATTTTAAACACTCGGGTAGCAGTGTGAATGATCTGTGGCTTACTTTTAAAGATATTGTCTTTGAATGCGTGGAGCGTTTCATACCAAAAATCGTTAAAAAAACTGAATGCCGGAACCCCTGGATTACAAGAGAAACGCTACATTTACAGCGAAAACTTAAACGAATAAAAAGCAAAAGAGCGAAATCTCATGATAAAGCTGCTCATGCACCGCTGATAGCTAACCTGTCGGGCGAACTAAAACTGCAAATTGCGCGCGACAAGCAAAGATACCACGAAACATCGCTTCCAACTTTTATCAAAACATCACCCGAGAAATTTTGGAGGCTGATCACGCCAACATCTCGCTCGATTGACTCATTCACGATAAGCGGCCAAAGAACATGCAATGAAGAAATAGTTTGTTCCGCCTTCAACAACCACTTCAAGTCTGTTTTTACTTGTGATAACGGAATCCTTCCTGATTTTTCAATATCGCTCCCACCTATTCCAGACTTAGTCAATTCTGAGAATGGCATTTTAAACTTACTGCTGAATCTGGATGTTAAAAAATCAACCAGGCCAGATGGCATTCCAAATGCCTTCTTGAAGCGCTACGCAGAATGGTGTTCTCACTATTTGTTTATTTTGTATACCCATTCGTTGAATGAGGGCCAACTGCCAGATGACTGGAAGATCGCCAAATTAAGCCTTTACACAAAGCGGGAGACAAGTCATCTATTCCGAATTACCGACCGATTTCCCTTATATCAACATCATGTAAAATTCTAGAACACATTATTTATAAACATATAATTACCTTCCTTGATTCTCATAAAGTATTAACAAATGTTCAACATGGGTTCAGGCGGGGCTTTTCAACGAATACTCAATTAGTGGAAATTACGCATGACTTTGCTCAAGCAATTAACGAAGGGAAGCAGACGGATGCCATATTTATGGATTTTCAAAAAGCCTTCGATAAAGTTTCGCATGCTAAATTACTTCACAAATTAACTTGTATTCTACAAAACAAAAAGATCCTTGACTGGATAACATCATATCTAACAAACAGGCGTCAATTCGTCACGGTAAAAAATACATCTTCTAAACACGCTCCTGTAAACTCAGGCGTTCCGCAAGGATCCGTCCTTGGGCCTCTTTTTTTTCTGTTATATATAAAAGATATCGTCACTGACCTTTCTGTTCACATTAGGTTGTACGCCGACGACTGTGTCTTGTATGAAAAGATCACCTCAGTTGCCGATCAAATTAAACTAAATCGGAACTTTCTAAAAGTAATTTCGTGGTGTGACAAATGGCAGATGCCTGTTAATTTCGCTAAAACAGTTTTTATGAGAATTACCCTTAAAAAAGACCCTCTTTTGTTCCAGTACTCCACCAACAATACAATTCTGTCAGAAGTAACTCAGTACAAGTACCTTGGTCTCTGGATTACAAAAAATCTATCCTGGTCAAAGCACATAGATTTTGTAGTAGCTAAATCTCTCCGTAAACTTTTTTTCCTAAGGCGTTCTTTAAGATCAACCACACCAAGTATTCGTCTTCTCGCTTACAATGCCATTATCTGTCCTATATTGGAGTATGCTGTGGTCATATGGGACCCGTTCACTCAGACTGATATCCAAAAACTTGAAAGGGTGCAAAAAAAGGTTGTTAGGTTCATTTATAACTCGTACGGTCCTACTTCAATTACAAAACTTCTCTTGAAAAGCAAATTTCCAAACATTCCGGACCAAAATCGAATAGTGCGCTTAAAATTTTTTTCCCAGTTAATAAAAGGTCACTATGCAGTTGACATATCACATATCGTTCACTTTTGATTGGGTTACGGAACAAGACAGAGACACAATCTTACTATCTCTCCATTGATGCAACGAACAAATTGTTTCAAATATTCTTTTTTTCCGAGGACTACCGTGGATTGGAACAATCTACATAACGATGTTGTTACCCTAAATACATTGTCTGCATTTGAAGAGTCACTGCAGAAATGATTGTTATCTATGTTTGTACCTTGCTTTTTGTTGATTCTCTTGTCTCGAAGAATCACTGCAGCTATCAGATACATAAGTTTGTATTACATTTGTTTTTGATTGTTTGTTTGCCTGTTTCCACTGATGTTTATGTTTATCTTTTGTACCACCCCTGCTATTATCTTGTATAAGATCGCAGTATCAATAAATAAATAAAAAAAACATTGTCAGCTAGTTAGATGCAGTGTTTTTCACCATTACAGGTCGGAAACTGCGATATCTATTGTGAAAGCGCATGAAATCGTCGTAATGTTGCACAAAGCATTGTAAAGTAGCGAGTGAAACATTTTCTAACAATAGAAACGCGAAGGTTAGGGTTGGTTCAGTTATGTTAGTTTAAGCTAGGTAGCGTCGTAAAACCACGAAAAATGACGTCATCTAACGAGAAAGTGTTCTTTTGTTGGAAGTACGAAACTGCGATATGTGAAATATTGTGAAAGCACACAAAACGGCATGAACTAGCCAGATACTGCGTCTTGTAACGTTACAAGTGCGAAACGGCTACATTGTGATATTCTCGTGAAAGCGCACGCAAGCTTTGAAAACCTTAAATAACGATGTCATTTAGCGAGATACAGCGTTCTATACTGTACTAAGTTGGTGAACAACTGTGAGGTCATGCAAATATAACTTTGAACGAAACAGTGTAACAAAGCGTTTTCAGATACAAGTGCGAAGGTTAGGTTAGGTTAAGTTATGAAGCGTCATAAAACCGCATTCAACAATGTCAGCTAGTTAGATGCAGTGTTTTTCACCATTACAAGTCGGAAAGTGCGATATCTAATGTGAAAGTGCATGAAACCGTCGTAATGTTGCAGAGAGCATTGTAAAGTAGCGAGTAAAACGTTTTCTACCGTTAGAAGTGCGAAAGTTAGGTTAGGTTGAGTTATGTTAGTTTGAGCTAGGTAGCGTCGTGAAACCACCAAAAACGACGTCATCTAACGAGATAGTGTTATTTTGTCGCGAGCACGAAATTGCGATACGTGAAGTATTGTGAAAGCACACAAAACGGCATGCACTAGCCATATACTGCGTCTTGTGCCGTTACAAGTGGGAAACTGCTATATTGTGATAATCTCGTGAAAGCGCATGCAAGCATCGTAAAACCTTAAAGCACGATGTCATTTAGCGAGATACAGCGTTCTGTACTGTACTAAGTTGGTGAACAACTGTGAGGTCATGAAAATATCGTAATTGTGAACTAAACAGTGCCACATGTAGCTTTTAGGTACAAGTGCGAAGTTTAGGTTAAGTTATGAAGCGTCATAAAACTGCTATAAACAAGTCGGAAACTCCGATATCTATGGTGAAAGCGGATGAAACCGTCGTATTGTTGCAGACAGCATTGTAAAGTAGCGAGTAAAACGTTTTCTAACAATGGAAGTGCGAAGGTTAGGTTAGGTGGAGTTATGTTAGTTTAAGCTAGGTAGCGTCATGAAACCACAAAAAATTACGTCATCTAACGAGAAAGTGTTCTTTTGTTGGGAGTACGAAACGGCGATATGTGAAATAATGTGAAAGCACACAAAACGGCATGAACTAGCCAGATACTGCGTCTTGTAACGTTACAAGTGCGAAACGGCTACATTGTGATATTCTCGTGAAAGCGCATGCAGGTTTGAAAACCTTAAAGAACGATGTCATTTAGCGAGATACAGCGTTGTGTACTGTACTAAGTTGGTGAACAACTGTGAGGTCATGAAAATATTGTAATTGTGAACGAAACAGTGTAACATAGAGTTTTTAGGTACAAGATCGAAGGTTAGGTTAGGTTGAGTTATGAAGCGTCATAAAACTGCATTAAACAAGTCGGAAACTGCGATATCTATTGTGAAAGCGGATGAAACCGTCGTAAGTTGCAGAAAGCATTGCAAAGTAGCGAGTAAAACGTTTTCTAACGATGGAAGTGCGAAGGTTAGGTTAGGTTGAGTTATGTGAGTTTAAGCTAGGTAGCGTCGTGGAAACACCAAAAACGACGTCATCTAAGGAGATAGTGTTGTTTTTTTCCGAGTACGAAACTGCGATAGGTGAAACATTGTGAAAGCTCACAAAACGGCATGAACTAGCCAGATACTTCGTCTTGTACAGTTTCAAACTCGAAACTGTATATTGTGATAATCTCGTTAAAGCGCATGCAAGCATCGTGAAACCTTAGAGAACGATGTCATTTAGCGAGATACAGCGTTCTGTACTGTACTAAGTTGGTGAAAAACTGTCAGGTCATGCAAATATCGTAATTGTGAACGAAACAGTGTACCGGAGCGTTTTTAGATTCAAGTGCGAAGGTTAGGTTAGGTTGAGTTATCAAGCGTCATAAAACCGCAATAAACATTGTCAGCTAGTTAGATGCAGTGTTTTTCACCATTACAAGTCGGAAACTGCGATATCTATTGTGAAAGCGCATGAAATCGTCGTAATGTTGCACAAAGCATTGTAAAGTAGCGAATAAAACATTTTCTCACAATGGAAACGCGAAGGTTAGGGTTGGTTCAGTTATGTTAGTTTAAGCTAGGTAGCGTCGTAAAACCACGAAAAATGATGTCATCTAACGAGAAAGTGTTCTTTTGTCGGGAGTACGAAACTGCGATATGTGAAATATTGTGAAAGCACACAAAACGGCATGAACTAGCCAGATACTGCGTCTTGTAACGTTACAAGTGCGAAACGGCTACATTGTGATATTGTCGTGAAAGCGCACGCAAGCTTTGAAAACCTTAAATAACGATGTCATTTAGCGAGATACAGCGTTCTGTACTGTACTAAGTTGGTGAACAACTGTGAGGTCATGCAAATATGATAATTTTGAACGAAACAGTGTAACAAAGCGTTTTCAGATACAAGTGCGAAGGTTAGGTTAGGTTAAGTTATGAAGCGTCATTAAACCGCATTAAACAATGTCAGCTAGTTAAATGCAGTGTTTTTCACCATTACAAGTCGGAAACTGCGATATCTAATGTGAAACTGCATGAAACCGTCGTAATATTGCAGAGAGCATTGTAAAGTAGCGAGTAAAACGTTTTCTACCGTTCGAAGTGCGAAAGTTAGGTTAGGTTGAGTTATGTTAGTTTGAGCTAGGTAGCGTCGTGAAACCACCAACAACGACGTCATCTAACGAGATAGTGTTATTTTGTCGCGAGCACGAAATTGCGATACGTGAAGTATTGTGAAAGCACACAAAACGGCATGCACTAGCCATATACTGCGTCTTGTGCCGTTACAAGTGGGAAACTGCTATATTGTGATAATCTCGTGAAAGCGCATGCAAGCATCGTAAAACCTTAAAGCACGATGTCATTTAGCGAGATACAGCGTTCTGTACTGTACTAAGTTGGTGAACAACTGTGAGGTCATGAAAATATCGTAATTGTGAACTAAACAGTGCAACATGGAGCTTTTAGGTACAAGTGCGAAGGTTAGGTTAAGTTATGAAGCGTCATAAAACTGCATTAAACAAGTCGGAAACTCCGATATCTATTGTGAAAGCGGATGAAACCGTCGTAATGTTGCAGACAGCATTGTAAAGTAGCGAGTAAAACGTTTTCTAACAATGAAAGTGCGAAGGTTAGGTTAGGTGGAGTTATGGTAGTTTAAGCTAGGTAGCGTCGTGAAACCACTAAAAACGACGTCATCTAACGAGATAGCGTTGTTTTATTGCGAGTACAAAACTGCGATAGGGGAAACGTTATGAAAGCACACAAAAAGGCATGACCTAGCCAGATACTGCGTCTTGTACCGTTGCAAGTGTGAAACTGCTATATTGTGATAATCTCGTGAAAGCGCATGCAAGCATCGTAAAAACCTAAAGAACGATGTCATTTAGCGAGATACAGCGTTCTGTACTGTACTAAGTTGGTGAAAAATTGTGAGGTCATGCAAATATCGTAATTATGAACGAAACATTGTAACAGGGAGTTTTTAGGTACAAGTGCGAAGGTTAGGCTAGGTTAAGTTATGAAGCGTCATAAGACAACATTCATAAGACCAGGCATATAGTTGCTTTACTCGTTTGGCTGCCTGTCCGTCTGTCTGCCAGTCTGTCCGTCTTTCCGTCCGTGGGTCCGTCCGTGCGTCCATCTAGAGAACACTCAAAGTACCGCCATCTCGCATACCTTGTGGCACATAGCCATTTTACACGTCCGTCTACCTGTCCAACTTTCTGCCAGTCTGTCTCTCTGTCCATCCATGCGTCCGTCTGTGCGTCAATCTCGAGAGCCCTCAAAAGTACCACCATCTCGCATACCCTTTGGCACTTAGCCACTTTACGCGTCCGTCTACCTGTCCGTCTGTCTGCCAGTCTGTCTGTCTGTTCGTCCATGCGTCCGTCCGTGCGTCCATCGAGAGAACACTCTGAGTGCCACCATCTCACATACCCTGTAGCACATAGCCGCTTCACACGTCCTTCTACCTGTCCGTTTGTCTGCCAGTCTGTCTGTCTCTCCGTCCATGCGTCCGTTCGTGCGTCAATCTAGAGAACACTCAAAGTACCGCCATCTCGCATACCCGGTGGCACATAGCCACTTTACACATCCGTCTACCTGTCCGTCTGTCTGCCAGTCTGTCTGTCTGTCCGTGCATGCGTCCGTTCGTGCGTCAATCTAGAGAACACTCTGAGTACTGCCATCTCGCGCGTCGTATACCCTGTGGCACATACCCGCTTTACCCGTCCTTCTACCTGTCCCTATGTCTGCCGGTCTGTCTGTCTGTTCGTCCATGCGTCCGTCCGTGCGTCCATCTAAAGAACACTCTGACTACCGCCATCTCGCGCGTCATATACCCTGTGGTATATACCCGCTTTACGCGTCCGTCTACCTGTCCGTCTGTCTGCCAGTCTGTCAGTCTGTTCGTCCATGCGTCCATCCGTGCGTCCACTAGAGAACACTCAAAGTACCGCCATCTCGCATACCCTGTGGCACATAGCCGCTTTACACGTCCGTCTACCTGTCCGTCTGTCTGCCAGTGTGTCTGTCTGTCCGTAAGTGCGTCCCTCCGTGCGTCCATCTAGAGAACACTTAAAATACCGCATCTCGCATACCTTGTGGCACATAGCCGCTTTACACGTCCGTCTACCTGTCCGTCTACCTGTCCGTCTGTCTGTCTGTCTGTCTGTCTGTCCGTCCATGCGTCCATCTTGAGAATACTCAAAGTACCACCATCTCGCATACCTTGTGGCAAATAGCCGCTTTACACGTCTGTCTACCTGTCCGTCTGTCTGCCAGTCTTTCTGTCTGTCCATCCATGCGTCCGTCCATGCATCCATCTAGAGAACACTCAAAGTACCGCCATCTCGGATACCCTGTGGCACATAGCCGCTTTACGCTTTCGTCTACCTGTCCATCTGTCTCCCAGTCTGTCTGTCTGTCCGTCCATGCGTCCGTTCGTGCGTCAATCTAGAGAACACTCAAAGTACCACCATCTCGCATACCCTGTGGCACATAGCCGCTCTACGCGTCCGGCTACCTGTCCGTCTGTCTGCCAGTCTGTGTGTCTGTCCGTCCATGCGTCCGTTCGTACGTAAATCTAGAGAACTCTCAAAGTACCGCCATCTCGCATACCCTATGGCACATAGCCGCTTTACACGTTTGGCTACCTCTCCGTCTGTCTGCCAGTCTGTCCGTCTTTCCGTCCGTGCGTCCGTCCGTGCGTCCATCTAGAGAACACTGAAAGTACCGCCATCTCGCATACCTTGTGGCACATAGCCATTTTACACGTCCATCTGCCTGTCCATCTGTCTGCCAATCTGTCTCTCTGTCCGTCCGTGCGTCCGTCTGTGCGTCCATCTCGAGAGCACTCAAAAGTACCGCCAACTCGCATACCCTGTGGCACATAGCCGCTTTACGCGTCCGTCTACCTGTCCGTCTGTCTGTCAGTCTGTTCATCCATGCGTCCATCCGTGCGTCCACTAGAGAACACTCAAAGTACCGCCATCTCGCATACCCTGTGGCACATAGCCGCTTTACACGTCCGTCTACCTGTCCGTCTGTCTGCCAGTGTGTCTGTCTGTTCCTCCGTGCGTCCCTCCGTGCGTCCATCTAGAGAACACTTAAAGTACCGCATCTCGCATACCTTGTGGCACATAGCCACTTTACACGTCCGTCTATCTGCCGTCTGTCTGCCAGTCTGTGTGTCTGTCCGTCCGTGCATCCGTCCGTGTGTCCATCTAAAGAACGCTAAAGGTACCGCCATCTCGTAACCCTGTGGCACATAGCCGCTTTACACTTCCATCTACCTGTCCGTCTACCTGTCCGTCTTTCTGTCTGTCCGTCCATCCGTGCGTCCATCTAGAGAACACTCAAAGTACCGCCATCTCGCATACCCTGTGGCACATATCCCCTTTACACGTCTGTCTACCTGTCTGTCTGTTTGCCAGTCTGTCTGTCTCTCCGTCCATGCGACCGTTCTTGCGGCAATCTAGAGAATACTCAAAGTACCGCCATCTCACGTACCCTGTGGCACAGAGCAGCTTTACGCGTCCCTCTACCTGTCCATCTGTCTGCCAGTCTGTCTGTCTCTCCGTCCATGCGTCCATTCGTGCGTCAATCTAGAGAACACTCAAAGTACTGTAATCTCGCATACCCTGTGGCACATAGGCGCTTTACGCGTCCATCTACCTGTCCGTCTGTCTGCCGGTCTGTCTGTCTGTCTGTCCGTCCAAGCGTGCGTTCGTGCGTCCATCTAGAGAACACTGAAAGTACCGCCATCTCACATACCCTGTGGCACAGAGCAGCTTTACGCGTCCGTCTACCTGTCCATCTGTCTGCCAGTCTGTCTGTCTGTCCGTCCATGCGTTCGTTCGTGCGTCCATCTAGAGAATACTCAAAGTACCGTAATCTCGCATACCCTGTGGCACATAGCCGCTTTACGCGTCCATCTACCTGTCCGTCTGTCTGCCAGTCTGTCTGTCTGTCCGTCCGTGCGTCCATCTCGAGAGCACTCAAAAGTACCGCCATCTCGCATACGCTGAGGCACATAGCCGCTTTACACGTCCGTCTACCTGTCCGTCTGTCTGCCAGTCTGTCTGTCTCTCCGTCCAAGCGTCCGTGCGTTCGTCAAACTAGAAAACACTCTGAGTACCGCCAGCTCGCGCGTCGTGTACCCTGTGGCACATACTCGCTTTACGCGTCCGTCTACTATGTCCGTCTGTCTGCCACTCTGTCTGCCTGTTCGTCCATGCGTCCGTCCGTGCGTCTATCTGGAGAACACTCTGAGTACCGCCATCTCGCGCGTCGTATACCTTGTGGTACATACCCGCTTTACGGGTCTGTCTACCTGTCCCTCTGTCTGCCAGTCTGTCAGTTTGCTCGTCCATGCGTCTATCCGTGCGTCCTATAGAGAACACTCAAAGTACCGCCATCTCGCATACCCTGTGGCACATAGCCGCTTTACACGCCCGTCTACCTGTCCGTCTGTCTGCCAGTCTGTCTGTCTGTTCGTCCGTGCGTCCCTCCGTGCGTCCATCTAGAGAACACTCAAAGTACCGCCATCTCGCATACCCTGTGGCACATAGCTATTTTACACGTCCGTTTACCTGTCCGTCTGTCTGCTAGTCTGTCTGTTCGTTCATGCATCCGTCCGTGCGTCCATCTACGGAACACTCAAGGTACTGCCATCTCGCATACCCTGTGGCATACCCACTTTACGCGTCCGTCTACCTGTCCGTCTGTCTCCCAGTCTGTCTGTCTGTTCGTCCATGCGTCCGTCCGTGCGTCTATCTAGAGAACACTCTGAGTACCGCCATTTCGCGCGTCGTATACCCTGTGGTACATACCCGCTTTACGGGTCCGTCTACCTGTCTGTCTGTCTGCCAGTCTGTCAGTCTGTTCGTCCATGCGGCCATCCGTGCGTCTACAAGAGAACACTCAAAGAGCCGCCATCTCGCATACCCTGTGGCACATAGCCGCTTTACACGTCCGTCTACCTGTCCGTCTGTCTGCCAGTCTGTCTGTCTGTCTGTCCATGCTACCGTTCGTGCGTCAATCTAGAGAAGAATCAAAGTACCGCCACCTCGCATACCCTGTGGCACATAGCCGCTTTACGCGTCAGTCAACCTGTCCATCTGTCTGCCAGTCTGTCTGTCTGTCCGTGCATGCGTCCGTTCGTGCGTCAATCTAGAGAACACTCTAAGTACTGCCATCTCGTGCGTCGTATACCCTGTGGCACATACCCGCTTTAACCGTCCTTCTACCTGTCCCTATGTCTGCCGGTCTGTCTGTCTGTTCGTCCATGCGTCCGTCCGTGCGTCCATCTAGAGAACACTCTGACTACCGCCATCTCGCGCGTCATATACCCTGTGGTATATACCCGCTTTACGCGTCCGTCTACCTGTCCGTCTGTCTGCCAGTCTGTCAGTCTGTTCGTCCATGCGTCCATTCGTGCGTCCACTAGAGAACACTCAAAGTACCGCCATCTCGCATACCCTGTGGCACATAGCCGTTTTACACGTCCGTCTACCTGTCCGTCTGTCTGCCAGTGTGTCTGTCTGTCCGTAAGTGCGTCCCTCCGTGCGTCCATCTAGAGAACACTTAAAATACCGCATCTCGCATACCTTGTGGCACATAGCCGCTTTACACGTCCGTCTACCTGTCCGTCTACCTGTCCGTCTGTCTGTCTGTCTGTCTGTCCGTCCATGCGTCCATCTTGAGAATACTCAAAGTACCACCATCTCGCATACCCTGTGGCAAATAGCCGCTTTACACGTCTGTCTACCTGTCCGTCTGTCTGCCAGTCTTTCTGTCTGTCCATCCATGCGTCCGTCCATGCATCCATCTAGAGAACACTCAAAGTACCGCCATCTCGCATACCCTGTGGCACATAGCCGCTTTACGCTTCCGTCTACCTGTCCATCTGTCTGCCAGTCTGTCTGTCTGTCCGTCCATGCGTCCGTTCGTGCGTCAATCTAGAGAACGCACTGAGTACCGCCATCTTGCGCGTCCTATACCCTGTGGCACATACCCGCTATACGCGTTCGTCTACCTGTCCGTCTGTCGGCCAGCCTGTCTGTCTGTTCGTCCATGCGTCCATTCGTGCGTCCATCTAGAGAACACTCAAACTACCGCTATCTCGCACACCCTATGGCACATAGCCACTTTACACGTCTGTATACCTGTCCGTCTGTCTGCCACTTTGTCTGTCTGTCTGTCCGTGCGTCCGTCCGTGCGTCCATCTCGAGAGCACTCAAAAGTACCGCCATCTTGCATACCCTGCGGCACATAGCCAATTTACACGTCCGTCTACCTGTCCGTCTGTCTGCCAGTCCGCCTGTCTGTCTGTCCATGCGTCCGTCCGTGCGTCCATCTAGAGAACACTTAAAGTACCGCCATCTCGAATCTCGTATACCCTGTAGCAAATACCAATTTACGCGTCCATCTACCTGTCCGTCCGTTTGCTAATCTGTCTGTCTGTGTGTCCGTCCGTCCGTCCGTGCGTCCATTTGAAAAACACTTAAAGTAACGCCATCTCGCATACCCTGTGGCACATAGCCGCTTTACACGTCCATCTACCTGTCCGTCTGTCTGCCAGTCCGTCTGTCTGTCCGTCTATGCGTCCGTTCGTGCGTCAATCTAGAGAACACTCAAAGTACCGCCATCTCGCATACCCTGTGGCACATAGCCGCTTTACACGTCTGTCTACCTGTCCGTCTGTCTGCCACTCTGTCTGTCTGTCCGTTCGTGCGTCCGTCCGTGCGTCCACCTAAAGAACACTCAAAGTACCACCATCTCGCAAACCCTGTGGCACATAGCAGCTTTACACGTCTGTCTACCTGTCCGTCTGTCTTCCGGTCTTTCTCTCTGTCCGTCTTTGCGTCCATCTCGAGAACACTCAAAGTACCGCATCTCGCAAACCCTCTGGCATATAGCCGCTTTACACGTTTAGCTACCTGTCCGTCTGTCTGCCAGTCTGTCTGTCTTTCCGTCCATGCGTCCGTCCATGCGTCCATCTAGAGAACACTCAAAGTACCGCCATCTCGCATACCTTGTGGCACATAGCCATTTTACACGTCCATCTGCCTGTCCATCTGTCTGCCAGTCTGTCTCTCTGTCCGTCCGTGCGTCCGTCTGTGCGTCCATCTCGAGAGCACTCAAAAGTACCGCCATCTCTCATACCCTGTGGCACATAGCCGCTTTACGCGTCCGTCTACCTGTCCGTCTGTCTGCCAGTCTGTCAGTCTGTTCGTCCATGCGTCCATCCGTGCGTCCACTAGAGAACACTCAAAGTACCGCCATCTTGCATACCCTGTGGCACATAGCCGCTTTACACGTCCGTCTACCTGTCCGTCTGTCTGCCAGTGTGTCTGTCTGTTCGTCCGTGCGTCCCTCCGTGTGTCCATCTAAAGAACGCTAAATGTACCGCCATCTCGTAACCCTGTGGCACATAGCCGCTTTACACTTCCATCTACCTGTCCGTCTACCTGTCCGTCTTTCTGTCTGTCCGTCCGTCCGTGCGTCCATCTAGAGAACACTCAAAGTACCGCCATCTCGCATACCCTGTGGCACATAGCCCCTTTACACGTCTGTCTACCTGTCTGTCTGTTTGCCAGTCTGTCTGTCTCTCCGTCCATGCGACCGTTCTTGCGGCAATCTAGAGAATACTCAAAGTACCGCCATCTCACGTACCCTGTGGCACAGAGCATCTTTACGCGTCCCTCTACCTGTCCATCTGTCTGCCAGTCTGTCTGTCTCTCCGTCCATGCGTCCATTCGAGCGTCAATCTAGAGAACACTCAAAGTACTGTAATCTCGCATACCCTGTGGCACATAGGCGCTTTACGCGTCCATCTACCTGTCCGTCTGTCTGCCGGTCTGTCTGTCTGTCTGTCCGTCCAAGCGTGCGTTCGTGCGTCCATCTAGAGAACACTGAAAGTACCGCCATCTCACATACCCTGTGGCACAGAGCAGCTTTACGCGTCCGTCTACCTGTCCATCTATCTGCCAGTCTGTCTGTCTGTCCGTCCATGCGTTCGTTCGTGCGTCCATCTAGAGAATACTCAAAGTACCGTAATCTCGCATACCCTGTGGCACATAGCCGCTTTACGCGTCCATCTACCTGTCCGTCTGTCTGCCAGTCTGTCTGTCTGTCCGTCCGTGCGTCCATCTCGAGAGCACTCAAAAGTACTGCCATCTCGCATACGCTGTGGCACATAGCCGCTTTACACGTCCGTCTACCTGTCCGTCTGTCTGCCAGTCTGTCTGTCTCTCCGTCCAAGCGTCCGTGCGTTCGTCAAACTAGAAAACACTCTGAGTACCGCCAGCTCGCGCGTCGTGTACCCTGTGGCACATACTCGCTTTACGCGTCCGTCTACTATGTCCGTCTGTCTGCCAGTCTGTCTGCCTGTTCGTCCATGCGTCCGTCCGTGCGTCTATCTGGAGAACACTCTGAGTACCGCCATCTCGCGCGTCGTATACCTTGTGGTACATACCCGCTTTACGGGTCTGTCTACCTGTCCCTCTGTCTGCCAGTCTGTCAGTTTGCTCGTCCATGCGTCTATCCGTGCGTCCTATAGAGAACACTCAAAGTACCGCCATCTCGCATACCCTGTGGCACATAGCCGCTTTACACGCCCGTCTACCTGTCCGTCTGTCTGCCAGTCTGTCTGTCTGTTCGTCCGTGCGTCCCTCCGTGCGTCCATCTAGAGAACACTCAAAGTACCGCCATCTCGCATACCCTGTGGCACATAGCTATTTTACACGTCCGTTTACCTGTCCGTCTGTCTGCTAGTCTGTCTGTTCGTTCATGCATCCGTCCGTGCGTCCATCTAGGGAACCCTCAAGGTACTGCCATCTCGCATACCCTGTGGTATACCCACTTTACGCGTCCGTCTACCTGTCCGTCTGTCTCCCAGTCTGTCTGTCTGTTCGTCCATGCGTCCGTCCGTGCGTCTATCTAGAGAACACTCTGAGTACCGCCATTTCGCGCGTCGTATACCCTGTGGTACATACCCGCTTTACGGGTCCGTCTACCTGTCCGTCTGTCTGCCAGTCTGTCAGTCTGTTCGTCCATGCGGCCATCCGTGCGTCCACAAGAGAACACTCAAAGTGCCGCCATCTCGCATACCCTGTGGCACATAGCCGCTTTACACGTCCGTCTACCTGTCCGTCTGTCTGCCAGTCTGTCTGTCTGTCTGTCCATGCTACCGTTCGTGCGTCAATCTAGAGAAGAATCAAAGTACCGCCACCTCGCATACCCTGTGGCACATAGCCGCTTTACGCGTCAGTCAACCTGTCCATCTGTCTGCCAGTCTGTCTGTCTGTCCGTGCATGCGTCCGTTCGTGCGTCAATCTAGAGAACACTCTGAGTACTGCCATCTCGTGCGTCGTATACCATGTGGCACATACCCGCTTTAACCGTCCTTCTACCTGTCCCTATGTCTGCCGGTCTGTCTGTCTGTTCGTCCATGCGTCCGTCCGTGCGTCCATCTAGAGAACACTCTGACTACCGCCATCTCGCGCGTCATATACCCTGTGGTATATACCCGCTTTACGCGTCCGTCTACCTGTCCGTCTGTCTGCCAGTCTGTCAGTCTGTCCGTCCATGCGTCCATCCGTGCGTCCACTAGAGAACTCTCAAAGTACCGCCATCTCGCATACCCTGTGGCACATAGCCGTTTTACACGTCCGTCTACCTCTCAGTCTGTCTGCCAGTGTGTCTGTCTGTCCGTAAGTGCGTCCCTCCGTGCGTCCATCTAGAGAACACTTAAAATACCGCATCTCGCATACCTTGTGGCACATAGCCGCTTTACACGTCCGTCTACCTGTCCGTCTACCTGTCCGTCTGTCTGTCTGTCTGTCCGTCCATGCGTCCATCTTGAGAATACTCAAAGTACCACCATCTCGCATACCCTGTGGCAAATAGCCGCTTTACACGTCTGTCTACCTGTCCGTCTGTCTGCCAGTCTTTCTGTCTGTCCATCCATGCGTCCGTCCATGCATCCATCTAGAGAACACTCAAAGTACCGCCATCTCGCATACCCTGTGGCACATAGCCGCTTTACGCTTCCGTCTACCTGTCCATCTGTCTGCCAGTCTGTCTGTCTGTCCGTCCATGCGTCCGTTCGTGCGTCAATCTAGAGAACGCACTGAGTACCGCCATCTTGCGCGTCGTATACCCTGTGGCACATACCCGCTATACGCGTTCGTCTACCTGTCCGTCTCTCGGCCAGCCTGTCTGTCTGTTCGTCCATGCGTCCATTCGTGCGTCCATCTAGAGAACACTCAAACTACCGCTATCTCGCACACCCTATGGCACATAGCCACTTTACACGTCTCTATACCTGTCCGTCTGTCTGCCACTTTGTCTGTCTGTCCGTGCGTCCGTCCGTGCGTCCATCTCGAGAGCACTCAAAAGTACCGCCATCTTGCATACCCTGCGGCACATAGCCATTTTACACGTCCGTCTACCTGTCCGTCTGTCTGCCAGTCTGTCTGTCTGTCCGTCCATGCGTCCATTCGTGCGTAAATCTAGAGAACACTCCGATTAGCGCCCTCTCGCGCGTCGTATACCTTGTGGCACATACCCGCTTTACGCGTCCGTCTACCTGTTCCTCTTTCTGCCACTCTGTCTGTCTGTTCGTCCATACGTCCCTCCGTGCGTCCATCTAGAGAACACTCAAAGTACCGCCATCTCGCATACCTTGTGGCACATACCCACTTTACACGTCCGCTTACTGTCCATCTGTCTGCCAGTCTGTCTGTCTGTCCGTCCGTCCGTCCGTCCGTGCGTCAATCTAGAGAACACACAAAGTACTGTAACCTCGCATACCCTGTGGCACATAGCCGCTTTACGCGTCCATCTACCTGTCCGTCTGTCTGCCGCTCTGTCTGTCTGTCTGTCCGTCCAAGCGTGCGTTCGTGCGTCCATCTAGAGAACACTGAAAGTACCGCCATCTCACGTACCCTGTGGCACAGAGCAGCTTTACGCGTCCGTCTACCTGTCCATCTGTCTGCCAGTCTGTCTGTCTATCCGTCCATGCGTTCGTTCGTGCGTCCATCTAGAGAACACTCAAAGTACCGTAATCTCGCATACCCTGTGGCACATAGCCGCTTTTCTCGTCCATCTACCTGTCCGTCTGTCTGCCAGTCTGTCTGTATGTCCGTCCGTGCGTCCATCTCGAGAGCACTCAAAAGTACCGCCATATCGCATACCCTGTGGCACATAGCCGCTTTACACGTCCGTCTACCTGTCCGTCTGTCTGCCGGTCTGTCTGTCTCTCCGTCCATGCGTCCGTGCATTCGTCAATCTAGAAAACACTCTGAGTACCACCATCTCGCGCGTCTTGTACCCTGTGGCACATACTCGCTTTACGCGTCCGTCTACTATGTCCGTCTGTCTGCCAGTCTGTCTGTCTGTTCGTCCATGCGTCCGTCTGTGCGTCTATCTGGAGAACACTCTGAGTACCGCCATCTCGCGCGTCATATATCCTGTGGTACATACCCGCTTTACGGGTCTGTCTACCTGTCCCTCTGTCTGGCAGTCTGTCAGTTTGTTCGTCCATGCTTCCATCCGTGCGTCCACTAGAGAACACTCAAGGTACCGCCATCTCGCATACCCTGTGGCACATAGCCGCTTCACACGTCCGTCTACCTGTCCGTCTGTCTGCTAGTCTGTCTGTTCGTCCATGCATCCGTCCGTGCGTTCATCTAGGGAACACTCAAGGTACTGCCATCTCGCATACCCTGTGGCACACCCGCTTTACGCGTCCATCTACCTGTCCGTCTGTCTCCCAGTCTGTCTGCCTGTTCGTCCATGCGTCCGTCCGTGCGTCTATCTAGAGAACACTCTGAGTACCGCCATCTCGCGCGTCGTATACCCTGTGGTACATACCCGTTTTACGGGTCCGTCTACCTGTCCGTCTGTCTGCCAGTCTGTCAGTCTGTTCCTCCATGCGGCCATCCGTGCGTTCACAAGAGAACAATCAAAGTGCCGCCATCTCGCATACCCTGTGGCACATAGCCGCTTTACTTGTCCGTCTACCTGTCCGTCTGTCTGCCAGTCTGCCTGTCTGTTCGTCCATGCGTCCATCCGTGCGTCACTCTAGAGAACACTTAAAGTACCGCCATCTCGCATCTCGTATACCCTGTAGCAAATACCGCTTTACGCGTCCGTCTACCTGTCCGTACATTTGCTAATCTGTCTGTCTATCTGTCTCTCTGTGCGTCCGTCCGTGGGTCCATTTAAAGAACACTCAAAGTAACGCCATCTCGCATCCCCCGCGGCACATAGCCGCTTTACGCGTCCGTCTACCTGTCCGTCTGTCTGCCAGTCCGCCGGTCTGTCTGTCCATGCGTCCGTCCGTGCGTCCATCTAGAGAACACTTAAAGTACCGCCATCTCGAATCTCGTATACCCTGTAGCAAATACCACTTTACGCGTCCATCTACCTGTCCGTCCGTTTGCTAATCTGTCTGTCTGTGTGTCCGTCCGTCCGTCCGTGCGTCCATTTGAAAAACACTTAAAGTAACGCCATCTCGCATACCCTGTGGCACATAGCCGCTTTACACGTCCGTCTACGTGTCCATCTGTCTGCCAGTATGTCTGTATGTCCGTCCATGCGTCCGTTCGTGCGTCAATCTAGAGAACACTCAAAGTACTGTAATCTCGCATACCCTGCGGCCCATAGCCGCTTTACGCGTCCATCTACCTGTCCGTCTGTCTGCCGGTCTGTCTGTCTGTCGCTCCAAGCGTGCGTCCGTGCGTACATCTAGAGAACACTGAAAGTACCGCCATCTCACGTACCCTGTGGCACAGAGCAGCTTTACGCGTCCCTCTACCTGTCCATCTGTCTGCCAGTCTGTCTGTCTGTCCGTCCATGCGTCCATTCGTGCGTCAATCTAGAGAACACTCAAAGTACTGTAACCTCGCATACCCTGTGGCACATAGCCGCTTTACGCGTCCTCTACCTGTCCGTCTGTCTGCCGGTCTGTCTGTCTGTCTGTCCGTCCAAGCGTGCGTTCGTGCGTCCATCTAGAGAACACTGAAAGTACCGCCATCTCACATACCCTGTGGCACAGAGCAGCTTTACGCGTCCGTCTACCTGTCCATCTGTCTGCCAGTCTGTCTGTCTGTCCGTCCATGCGTTCGTTCGTGCGTCCATCTAGAGAACACTCAAAGTACCGTAATCTCGCATACCCTGTGGCACATAGCCGCTTTTCTCGTCCATCTACCTGTCCGTCTGTCTGCCAGTCTGTCTGTATGTCCGTCCGTGCGTCCATCTCGAGAGCACTCAAAAGTACCGCCATCTCGCATACCCTGTGGCACATAGCCGCTTTACACGTCCGTCTACCTGTCCGTCTGTCTGCCGGTCTGTCTGTCTCTCCGTCCATGCGTCCGTGCGTTCGTCAATCTAGAAAACACTCTGAGTACCACCATCTCGCGCGTCTTGTACCCTGTGGCACATACTCGCTTTACGCGTCCGTCTACTATGTCCGTCTGTCTGCCAGTCTGTCTGTCTGTTCGTCCATGCGTCCGTCTGTGCGTCTATCTGGAGAACACTCTGAGTACCGCCATCTCGCGCGTCATATATCCTGTGGTACATACCCGCTTTACGGGTCTGTCTACCTGTCCCTCTGTCTGGCAGTCTGTCAGTTTGTTCGTCCATGCTTCCATCCGTGCGTCCACTAGAGAACACTCAAGGTACCGCCATCTCACATACCCTGTGGCACATAGCCGCTTCACACGTCCGTCTACCTGTCCGTCTGTCTGCTAGTCTGTCTGTTCGTCCATGCATCCGTCCGTGCGTTCATCTAGGGAACACTCAAGGTACTGCCATCTCGCATACCCTGTGGCACACCCGCTTTACGCGTCCGTCTACCTGTCCGTCTGTCTCCCAGTCTGTCTGCCTGTTCGTCCATGCGTCCGTCCGTGCGTCTATCTAGAGAACACTCTGAGTACCGCCATCTCGCGCGTCGTATACCCTGTGGTACATACCCGTTTTACGGGTCCGTCTACCTGTCCGTCTGTCTGCCAGTCTGTCAGTCTGTTCCTCCATGCGGCCATCCGTGCGTTCACAAGAGAACAATCAAAGTGCCGCCATCTCGCATACCCTGTGGCACATAGCCGCTTTACTTGTCCGTCTACCTGTCCGTCTGTCTGCCAGTCTGCCTGTCTGTTCGTCCATGCGTCCATCCGTGCGTCACTCTAGAGAACACTTAAAGTACCGCCATCTCGCATCTCGTATACCCTGTAGCAAATACCGCTTTACGCGTCCGTCTACCTGTCCGTACATTTGCTAATCTGTCTGTCTATCTGTCTCTCTGTGCGTCCGTCCGTGGGTCCATTTAAAGAACACTCAAAGTAACGCCATCTCGCATCCCCCGCGGCACATAGCCGCTTTACGCGTCCGTCTACCTGTCCGTCTGTCTGCCAGTCCGCCTGTCTGTCTGTCCATGCGTCCGTCCGTGCGTCCATCTAGAGAACACTTAAAGTACCGCCATCTCGAATCTCGTATACCCTGTAGCAAATACCACTTTACGCGTCCATCTACCTGTCCGTCCGTTTGCTAATCTGTCTGTCTGTGTGTCCGTCCGTCCGTCCGTGCGTCCATTTGAAAAACACTTAAAGTAACGCCATCTCGCATACCCTGTGGCACATAGCCGCTTTACACGTCCGTCTACGTGTCCATCTGTCTGCCAGTATGTCTGTCTGTCCGTCCATGCGTCCGTTCGTGCGTCAATCTAGAGAACACTCAAAGTACTGTAATCTCGCATACCCTGCGGCCCATAGCCGCTTTACGCGTCCATCTACCTGTCCGTCTGTCTGCCGGTCTGTCTGTCTGTCGCTCCTAGCGTGCGTCCGTGCGTACATCTAGAGAACACTGAAAGTACCGCCATCTCACGTACCCTGTGGCACAGAGCAGCTTTACGCGTCCCTCTACCTGTCCATCTGTCTGCCAGTCTGTCTGTCTGTCCGTCCATGCGTCCATTCGTGCGTCAATCTAGAGAACACTCAAAGTACTGTAACCTCGCATACCCTGTGGCACATAGCCGCTTTACGCGTCCATCTACCTGTCCGTCTGTCTGCCGGTCTGTCTGTCTGTCTGTCCGTCCAAGCGTGCGTTCGTGCGTCCATCTAGAGAACACTGAAAGTACCGCCATCTCACATACCCTGTGGCACAGAGCAGCTTTACGCGTCCGTCTACCTGTCCATCTGTCTGCCAGTCTGTCTGTCTGTCCGTCCATGCGTTCGTTCGTGCGTCCATCTAGAGAACACTCAAAGTACCGTAATCTCGCATACCCTGTGGCACATAGCCGCTTTTCTCGTCCATCTACCTGTCCGTCTGTCTGCCAGTCTGTCTGTATGTCCGTCCGTGCGTCCATCTCGAGAGCACTCAAAAGTACCGCCATCTCGCATACCCTGTGGCACATAGCCGCTTTACACGTCCGTCTACCTGTCCGTCTGTCTGCCGGTCTGTCTGTCTCTCCGTCCATGCGTCCGTGCGTTCGTCAATCTAGAAAACACTCTGAGTACCACCATCTCGCGCGTCTTGTACCCTGTGGCACATACTCGCTTTACGCGTCCGTCTACTATGTCCGTCTGTCTGCCAGTCTGTCTGTCTGTTCGTCCATGCGTCCGTCTGTGCGTCTATCTGGAGAACACTCTGAGTACCGCCATCTCGCGCGTCATATATCCTGTGGTACATACCCGCTTTACGGGTCTGTCTACCTGTCCCTCTGTCTGGCAGTCTGTCAGTTTGTTCGTCCATGCTTCCATCCGTGCGTCCACTAGAGAACACTCAAGGTACCGCCATCTCGCATACCCTGTGGCACATAGCCGCTTCACACGTCCGTCTACCTGTCCGTCTGTCTGCTAGTCTGTCTGTTCGTCCATGCATCCGTCCGTGCGTTCATCTAGGGAACACTCAAGGTACTGCCATCTCGCATACCCTGTGGCACACCCGCTTTACGCGTCCGTCTACCTGTCCGTCTGTCTCCCAGTCTGTCTGCCTGTTCGTCCATGCGTCCGTCCGTGCGTCTATCTAGAGAACACTCTGAGTACCGCCATCTCGCGCGTCGTATACCCTGTGGTACATACCCGTTTTACGGGTCCGTCTACCTGTCCGTCTGTCTGCCAGTCTGTCAGTCTGTTCCTCCATGCGGCCATCCGTGCGTTCACAAGAGAACAATCAAAGTGCCGCCATCTCGCATACCCTGTGGCACATAGCCGCTTTACTTGTCCATCTACCTGTCCGTCTGTCTGCCAGTCTGCCTGTCTGTTCGTCCATGCGTCCATCCGTGCGTCACTCTAGAGAACACTTAAAGTACCGCCATCTCGCATCTCGTATACCCTGTAGCAAATACCGCTTTACGCGTCCGTCTACCTGTCCGTACATTTGCTAATCTGTCTGTCTATCTGTCTCTCTGTGCGTCCGTCCGTGGGTCCATTTAAAGAACACTCAAAGTAACGCCATCTCGCATCCCCCGCGGCACATAGCCGCTTTACGCGTCCGTCTACCTGTCCGTCTGTCTGCCAGTCTGTCTGTCTGTTCGTCCGCGCGTCCGTCCGTGCGTTCATCTAGAGAACACTCAAAGTACCACCATCTCGCATATCCTGAGACACATAGCCGCTTTACGCGTTCATCTACCTGTCCGTCTGTCTGCCAGTCTGTCTGTCTGTCCATGCGTCCGTTCGTGCGTCAATCTAGAGAAATATCAAAGTGCCGCCATCTCGCATACCCTGTGGCACATAGCCGCTTTACGCGTCCGTCGACCTGTCCATCTGTCTGCCAGTCTGTCTGTCTGTCCGTCCATGCGTCTGTTGGTGCTTCAATCTAGAGAACACTCCGAGTACCGCCATCTCGCATACCCTGTGGCACATAGCTGCTTTACGCGTCCGTCTACCTGTCCATCTGTCTGCCAGTCTGTCTGTCTGTCCGTCCATGCGTCCATTCGTGTGTAAATCTAGAGAACACTCAAAGTACTGCCATCTCGCATACCTTGTGGCACATACCCACTTTACACGTCCGCTTAACTGTCCATCTGTCTGCCAGTCTGTCTGTCTGTCGGTCCGTGCATCCACCCGTGGATCCATCTAGAGAACACTCAAAGTACCGCCATATCGCATACCCTGTGGCACATAGCCGCTTTACACGTCCGTCTACCTGTCCGTCTGTCTGCCAGTCTGTCTGTCTGTTCGTCGAAGCATCCGTCCGTGCGTCCATCAAGAGAACACTCTGAGTACCGCCATCTCGCGCGTCGTATACCCTGCGGTACACCCGCTTTACGCGTCCGTCTACCGGTCCGTCTGTGTGCCAGTCTGTCTGTCTGTCCATCCATGCGTCCGTTCGTGCGTCAATCTAGAGAACACTCAAAGTACCGCCATCTCGCATACCCTGTGGCACATAGCAACTTTACACGTCTGTCTACCTGTCCGTCTGTCTGCCAGTCTGTCTGTCTCTCCGTCCATGCGTCCGTGCGTTCGTCAATCTAGAGAACACTCTGAGTACCGCCATCTCGCGCGTCGTATACCCTGTGGCACATAGCCGCTTTACGCGTCCGTCTACTATGTCCGTCTGTCTGCCACTTTGTTCGTCCATGCATCCGTCCGCGCGTCCATCTAGAGAACACACTGAATATCTCCATCTCCGCGTCGTATACCCTGTGGTACATACCCGCTTTACGCGTCCGTCTACCTGTCTGTCTGTCTGCCAGTCTGTCTGTCTGTCCGTCTATGCGTCCATCCGTGCGTCACTCTAGAGAACACTTAAAGTACCGCCATCTCGCATCTCCTATACCCTGTAGCAAATACCGCTTTACGCGTCCGTCTACCTGTCCGTCCGTTTGCTAATCTGTCTGTCTGTCTGTCTCTCTGTGCGTCCGTCTGTGGGTCCATTTAAAGAACACTCAAATTAACGCCATCTCGCATCCCCCGCGGCACATAGCCGCTTTACGCGTCCGTCTACCTGTCGGTCTGTCTGCCAGTCTGTCTGTCTGTTCGTCCGTGCGTCCGTCCGTGCGTTCATCAAGAGAACATTCAAAGTACCGCCATCTCGCATATCCTGTGGCACATAGCCGCTTTACCCGTCAGTCAACCTGTCCATCTGTCTGCCAGTCTGTCTGTCTGTCCGTCCATGCGTCTGTTCGTGCTTCAACCTAGAGAACACTCCGAGTACCGCCATCTCGCATACCCTGTGGGACATAGCTGCTTTACGCGTCCGTCTACCTGTCCATCTGTCTGCCAGTCTGTCTGTCTGTCCGTCCATGCGTCCGTCCGTGTGTAAATCTAGAGAACACTCAAAGTACCGCCATCTCGCATACCTTGTGGCACATACACACTTTACACGTCCGCTTAACTGTCGCTCTGTCTGCCAGTCTGTCTGTCTGTCCGTCCGTGCGTCCGTCCGTGCGTCCGTCCAGAGAACACTCAAAGTACCGCCATATCGCATACCCTGTGGCACATAGCCGCTTTGCACGTCCGTCTACCTGTGCGTCTGTCTGCCAGTCTGTCTGTCGGTTCGTCAATGCATCCGTCCGTGCGTCCATCGAGAGAACACTCTGAGTGCCGCCATCACGCATACCTGTGGCACATAGCCGCTTTACACGTCCGTCTACCTGTCCGTTTGTCTGCCAGTCTGTCTCTCCGTGCATGCGTCCGTTTGTGCGTCAATCAAGAGAACACTCTGAGTACCGCCATCTCACGCGTCGTATACCCAGTGGTACATACCCGCTTTACGCGTCCGTCTACCTGTCTGTCTGTCTACCAGTCTTTCAGTCTGTTCGTCCAATCGTCCATCCGTGCGTCCACTAGAGAACACTCAAAGAACCGCCATCTCGCATACCCTGTGGCACATAGCCGCATTACACGTCCGTCTACCTGTCCGTCTGTCTGCTGTCTGTCCGTCCATGCGTCCCTCCGTGTGTCCATCTAGAGAACACTTAAAATACCGCATCTCGCATACCTTGTGGCACATAGCAGGTTTACACGTCAGTCTACCTGTCCGTCTGTCTGCCAGTTTGTCTCTCTGTCCGTCCGTGCATCTGTCCGTGCGCCCATCTAGAGAACACTCAAAGTACCGCCATCTCGCATACCCTCTGGCACATAGCCGCTTTACACGTTTGTCTACCTGTCCGTCTGTCTGCCAGTCTTTCTGTCTGTCCATCCGTGCGTCCGTCCGTGCATCCATCTAGAGAACACTGAAAGTACCGCCATCTCGCATACCCTGTGGCACATAGCCGCTTTACGCGTCCATCTACCTGTCCGTCTGTCTGCCAGTCTGTCTGTCTGTCTGTCCGCCCATGCGTCCATTCGTGCGTAAATCTAGAGAACACTCAAAGTACCGCCGTCTCGCATACGCTGTGGCACATAGCCGCTTTACGCGTCTGTCTACCTGTCCATCTGTCTGCCAGTCTGTCTGTCTGTCCGTCCATGCGTCCGTCCGTGCGTCTATCTAGAGAACACTCTGAGTACCGCCATCTCGCGCGTCGTATACCCTGTGGTACATACCCGCTTTACGGGTCCGTCTACCTGTCCGTCTGTCTGCCAGTCTGTCAGTCTGTCCGTCCGTGCGTCCGTCCGTGCGTCCGTCCAGAGAACACTCAAAGTACCGCCATATCGCATACCCTGTGGCACATAGCCGCTTTGCACGTCCGTCTACCTGTGCATCTGTCTGCCAGTCTGTCTGTCGGTTCGTCAATGCATCCGTCCGTGCGTCCATCGAGAGAACACTCTGAGTGCCGCCATCACGCATACCTGTGGCACATAGCCGCTTTACACGTCCGTCTACCTGTCCGTTTGTCTGCCAGTCTGTCTCTCCGTGCATGCGTCCGTTTGTGCGTCAATCAAGAGAACACTCTGAGTACCGCCATCTCACGCGTCGTATACCCAGTGGTACATACCCGCTTTACGCGTCCGTCTACCTGTCTGTCTGTCTACCAGTCTTTCAGTCTGTTCGTCCAATCGTCCATCCGTGCGTCCACTAGAGAACACTCAAAGAACCGCCATCTCGCATACCCTGTGGCACATAGCCGCATTACACGTCCGTCTACCTGTCCGTCTGTCTGCCAGTGTGTCTGTCTGTCCGTCCATGCGTCCCTCCGGGTGTCCATCTAGAGAACACTTAAAATACCGCATCTCGCATACCTTGTGGCACATAGCAGGTTTACACGTCAGTCTACCTGTCCGTCTGTCTGCCAGTTTCTCTCTCTGTCCGTCCGTGCATCTGTCCGTGCGCCCATCTAGAGAACACTCAAAGTACCGCCATCTCGCATACCCTCTGGCACATAGCCGCTTTACACGTTTGTCTACCTGTCCGTCTGTCTGCCAGTCTTTCTGTCTGTCCATCCGTGCGTCCGTCCTTGCATCCATCTAGAGAACACTGAACGTACCGCCATCTCGCATACCCTGTGGCACATAGCCGCTTTACGCGTCCATCTACCTGTCCGTCTGTCTGCCAGTCTGTCTGTCTGTCTGTCCGCCCATGCGTCCATTCGTGCGTAAATCTAGAGAACACTCAAAGTACCGCCGTCTCGCATACCCTGTGGCACATAGCCGCTTTACGCGTCTGTCTACCTGTCCATCTGTCTGCCAGTCTGTCTGTCTGTCCGTCCATGCGTTCGTTCATGCGTCCATCTAGAGAACACTCAAAGTACCGTAATATCGCATACCCTGTGGCAGATAGCCGCTTTACGCGTCCTTCTACCTGTCCGTCTGTCTGCCTGTCTGTCTGCCAGTCTGTCTGTCTGTCCGTCCGTGCATCCATCTCGAGAGCACTCAAAAGTACCGCCATCTCGCATACCCTGTGGCACATAGCCGCTTTACACGTCCATCTACCTGTCCGTCTGTCTGCCAGTCTGTCTGTTCGTTCATGCAACCGTCCGTGCGTCCATCTAGAGAACACTCAAGGTACTGCCATCTCGCATACCCTGTGGCACACCCACTTTACGCGTCCGTCTACCTGTCCGTCTGTCTCCCAGTCTGTCTGTTTGTTCGTCCATGCGTCCGTCCGTGCGTCTATCTAGAGAACACTCTGAGTACCGCCATCTCGCGCGTCGTATACCCTGTGGTACATACCCGCTTTACGGGTCCGTCTACCTGTCCGTCTGTCTGCCAGTCTGTCAGTCTGTTCGTCCATGCGGCCATCCGTACGTCTACAAGAGAACACTCAAAGTGCCGCCATCTCGCATACCCTGTGGCACATAGCCGCTTTACACGTCCGTCTACCTGTCCGTCTGTCTGCCAGTCTGTCTGTCTGTCTGTCTGTCCATGCGTCCGTTCGTGCGTCAATCTAGAGAAGAATCAAAGTACCGCCATCTCGCATACCCTGTGGCACATAGCCGCTTTACGCGTCCGTCAACCTGTCCATCTGTCTGCCAGGCTGTGTGTCCGTCCATGCATCTGTTCGTGCTCTAATCTAGAGAACACTCCGAGTACCGCCATCTCGCATACCCTGTGGCACATAGCTGCTTTACGCGTCCGTCTACCTGTCCATCTGTCTGCCAGTCTGTCTGTCTGTCCGTCCATGCGTTCGTTCGTGCGTCTATCTAGAGAACACTCAAAGTACCGTAATCTCGCATACCCTGTGGCGCATAGCCGCTTTACGCGTCCATCTACCTGTCCGTCTGTCTGCCAGTCTGTCTGTCCGTCCGTGCGTCCATCTCGAGAGCACTCAAAAGTACCGCCATCTCGCATACCCTGTAGCACACAGCCGCTTTACACGTCCGTCTACCTGTCCGTCTGTCTGCCAGTCTGTCTGTCTGTTCGTCCATGCATCCGTCCGTGCGTAGATCTAGAGAACACTAAGGTACCGCCATCTCGCATACCCTGTGGCACATACTCGCTTTACGCGTCCGTCTACTATGTCCGTCTGTCTGCCAGTCTGTCTGTCTGTTCGTCCATGCGTCCGTCCGTGCGTCTATCTGGAGATTACTCTAAGTACCACCATCTCGCGCGTCATATACCCTGTGGTACATACCCGCTTTACGGGTCTGTCTACCTGTCCCTCTGTCTGGCAGTCTGTCAGTTTTATTTATTTATTCATTTATTTATTTCATCATACTGCGGGCCGAGTGCCGGCCCAAAGCAGGAGGGGCATACATATCACCGACATCAACGTGAACAAGCGTATCCAGAATTTACACACTAAAAAAGGTTGAATAGACAGGCGAACAATGGCATGTGCAAGCGGCACTATAATAACACGTTCATAGGTAAGGTTACAAAGTAGACGCAAATGAAAAGGCGCATAAAACAACCAACACATCAGACAAAAAAAAACTGTAATCATATATTCACTAAGAAATATTCTTCTAGACAGTGATGAAAATCGTGTACTTGAACGACGAACTCTGGTAGACTATTCCATTCCGATATAGTTCTCGGAAAAAAAACTATTATAAAAAGCAACAGTACGAGCAAATATAGGCTTCAATGCATGGGTCGACGTGTGACGCGTTTTTCTTGATGTCAACCGCCCTAGAAATGACGGTGGCGTTATATTCATCCTTTTGCACAGAATGCTCTGCAGGAAAAATAAACGGGCTATCTTCCTACGTGTTTCCAGGGGCGTAATCTGATTATTCTGCATTAGCTCTGAGATAGCCTCGTGTCTCCTATACTTTCCAAAAATAAAGCGAACTGCTTTCCTTTGAGTTCTCTCGAGCTGGTGAATGTCTTTTTTTGTATATGGGTCCCAAAGCGCACATGCGTATTCCAGTTTTGGCCTTACTAACGCTAAATACGCCAAAAGCTTGATATTAGAAGGCGTGTCCTTAATTTTGCGTCTAAGAACGCATAGTTTACGAAACGACGAGGAGCTAATATCTGTTATATGAGCCGTCCACGTTAAATCGTTGGTCAGTGTGACGCCTAAATACCGGTATTGCGTAACCTGCGGAATCACTGACTGATTTAGGCGGTATTCGAATACGCTTGGTTGCTGTTTTCTTGAGATGCGGAGTAGCACTGACTTTGAAGCATTTATTTGCATTTTAGAGTCCCCACACCACTGATCTATTTTCAACAGTGATTTCTGGAGAACTTCGTGATCGTTAATTGAATTTATTTCTTTGAATATAATGCAGTCATCTGCAAATAACCTTATGCTAACTGATTCCGGTAATATTTCTGTTATATCGTTTATGAAAATAATAAATAGCAACGGACCGAGCACACTGCCCTGTGGTACTCCAGACAGAACTGCCAAAGTAGGTGATAAACAGCCATTTATGTCTACAAATTGTGATCTTTTTCGCAGATATGCAGTAATCCAATTAACAAGGTATTGAGGAAGCCCAAGAACACTTAGTTTGTGAAGCAACTTCGCATGTGAAACTTTATCAAATGCCTTACAAAAATCTAGTAGGAGCACATCTACCTGTCCAGATCTGTCTAGTATTGCTGCGAATTCGTGGACTGTAGTTACGAGCTGAGTAACAGTCGACATTCCTCGCCTAAAACCGTGCTGATGCTGAGACAGAATGTTATTCATTGTTATAAAATCAAGAATTTTACCGGCTACAATGTGCTCAAGACACTTGCATGATGTACATGTGACAGACACTGGTCGATAGTTTCCTACACTGCATTTGTCACCTTTTTTGTGGATAGGCACTACTCTGGCATTGTGCCAATCCTCTGGTACATCCCCAGACTGTATTGACACTTGGAATATTCTCATCATGTATTCTGCTATTTGATCAGCATAACGGTTTAGGAATACATTAGAAAGACCATCTGGTCCAGCACTTTTTCTAATTTTTAGATTACGTAGCATTTTCAGAACACCCTCCACCGACACCACGGGAACATCTCCGATAGAAGAATTGGACACAGATGTCGCTGTAGTGTCGCTATCGTTAATAAATACGCTCTGAAAATATTCGTTAAAGCACTTGGCTATTACCGCCTCATCCGTCACTAGTTCTCCATCAAGTTTAACTTCTTTTATGCAATCTTTACGGTTGGAAACAAAACGCCAGAACTTCTGTGGATCGTTCTTAATGTACTCTGGGAGTGTGGCCTTGAAATACTTTTTCTTTGCTAGGGCAATCTTGGCGGTTAAGGAATGTTTAAGCTCTCGAAATGTTTGTGTTCCGGTCTTATGCTGCTTACAGAGTCTTTTTAATTTTCGTTTGATCTGAATGATCTCGCGGCTGATCCAAGGGTTGCGACGCCCTTTTCTGACTCTTTTCATGGGTACAAAGTGTTCCGTACAATGATTTACAACTTCCTTAAACCTTTTCCACAAAAAATGAACATCTTCAAAGTCATGGTATACTAATTTTCTTTCCATATAATCAATAATACTTTCATCATCAGCACGTACATAGTCACGTATGTACGCTAATGAGGCAATTCTAGCACTAGCAGCATGTGGAGCACTCCAGGAAAATAACAGTACCCTATGGTCTGAAATGCCGGGCTCTATGGTAAGTGTTCCGTTTGAAAACTTTTGACTAATAAAGAAAAGATCTAGTACTGCGTTTTCTCGGGTTGGTTCCTGTACAACTTGGTCGAGGTTCATTGCTAAAAGTATATCTAGTACAACATTGCAGGTTGCATATTTTTCCGATCTAAATTGTTTCCAATCTATGTCGGGCAGATTAAAACCACCAGTAATAATAACATTACGATTTCGATGCGGCAACAGGAAATCATACAATTCTTCAAGATACGAATCAGCGGTATCAGGTGGCCGATAAACTGCGCAAAGCACGAATGTGAAACGCAATATTTTTACATTTAAAAATAAACTTTGATGGTTTGGAATCTGGTCCATGAAAGTAACAGCTATATTTTTTTTCGCTACCACCGCAACACCACCACCTCTTCAAACTCGATCTCGTCTGTACAACTTGTAACCTGGTGGTACAATTTCGTCACTACTTATTTTGTCTGAAAGCCACGTTTCAGAGATTACAACAAGTTGTGCATTGTAACTAAGCAGCAGCAATTCTAGTTCTTCTATTTTATTTACAATACTTCTTGCATTCAGAGAGAGGATGCGCAGTTGCTGTGGCACCTGGCATAGCTATCTGTCATCCTGTACATCAGCCATTTGCTTTAACAAAACACGTCCGTTTGAGGCATCGCTCCAGACATAAAATGAATTATCAATACGCAGCCTGTCGTTCAATAAGGAAACCTTCTTTCCGTTCTCTTTATCTGTTTTAGCACTTTGCCACAAGTTCTTTCGTTTCCTTCGCGTTTCAACAGAGAAGTCGTTTTGAAGGAATATACGACATCCTTTCAACTTCCCTGATTTACGTAAGACTTCTTGTTTTTCCAAGTACTTTTGAAAGTACAAGATGACTGGACGGTTTGATGACGCCTTTCCTAGTCTATGTATTTGCACGACAGACGAACAGCAAACCCTAAGCTTGTCTTCAATTATTTCCTTAATAACTTTCTGCCTGAGCGTCTCAGGTGTTTCGTCTTTGGTTTCTTTAATTCCAAACACTACAAGATTACATCTTCTACTCCGGTCTTCCAGTTCCACCAACTTTTTTTGGTGCGCTCTCATAGTTTCTTGGATTTCCCCTAGGTTTACATTGGAGCTAGCCATAGCATTAGTCTTCTTTGTTACTTCCTTAATTTCTTTTTCCACTTGCGACATTCTGTCCGTCAGGGACTCTATGTTTTTATCAGTTTCATCTAGTCTTTTTATGACGTCAGCCAAGTCGTTTCGTATAGCCTTCTGTCCGTCTATAAGCGTTTGAAGCATCTTAGCGACATCAGGACCAGGGTTTTCTTCAACGTCCCCGCAGAGCAAAAGTTTGCAGACAGGAAAACACTGCAATAAAATTCTCAGAAGTCTAAGGGGGTACGGCACAATCAAAATGCATCGATCGTCACTCTTGTATGAACAGTAATAACTAACCTGAAAGCACAATAAAGAACGCATGTTCAGAGCTCTGCTGACGGCGGTTTCGCCGGGCCCACTGAAGTTTTCAGTCATCAGTGTCGGGTATATAAGCAGCTTCACTGGTGACGTCACTCCCCAGGCTCCCGTGGTGGCGCTGACTGGATCCAAGGTTATGCGGCGGTAGCTGTAATCTGCACTGTCAGTCGCTGTCGTGATAGCCTCTGTAGCTGGTCGTTGCGTGTCCGAAGTTGGTGCCGCCGATACGACGGATAGCAGTAGTGCCTGAAAGCACAATAAAGAACGCATGTTCAGAGCTCTGCTGACTGCGGTTTCGCCGGGCCCACTGAAGTTTTCGGTCATCAGCGTCGGGTATATAAGCAGCTTCACGGGTGACGTCACTCCCCAGGCTCCCGTGGTGGCGCTGACTGGATCCAGTGTTAAGCGGCGGTAGCTGTAATCTGCACTGTCAGTCGCTGTCGTGATAGCCTCTGTAGCTGGTCGTTGCGTGTCCGAAGTTGGTGCCGCCGATACGACGGATAGCAGTAGTGCCTGAAAGCACAATAAAGAACGCATGTTCAGAGCTCTGCTGACTGCGGTTTCGCCGGGCCCAGTTTGTTCGTCCATGCATCCATCCGTGCGTCCACTAGAGAACACTCAAAGTACCGCCATCTCGCATACCCTGTGGCACATAGCCATTTTACACGTCCGTCTACCTGTCCGCCTGTCTGCTAGTCTGTCTGTTCGTCCATGCATCCGTCCGTGCGTCCATCTAGGGAACACTCAAGGTACTGCCATCTCGCATACCCTGTGGCACACTTGCTTTACGCGTCCGTCTACCTGTCCGTCTGTCTCCCAGTCTGTCTGCCTGTTCGTTCATGCGTCCGTCCGTGCGTCTATCTAGAGAACACTCTGAGTACCGCCATCTCGCGCGTCGTATACCCTGTGGTACATACCCGCTTTACGGGTCCGTCTACCTGTCCGTCTGTTAGCCAGTCTGTCACTCTGTTCGTCCATGCGGCCATCCGTGCGTCCACAAGAGAACACTCAAAGTGCCGCCATCTCGAATACCCTGTGGCACATAGCTGCTTTACGCGTCCGTCTACCTGTCCATCTGTCTGCCAGTCTGTCTGTCTGTCCGTCCATGCGTCCATTCGTGTGTAAATCTAGAGAACACTCCGATTAGCGCCCTCTCGCGCGTCGTATACCTTGTGGCACATACCCGCTTTACGCGTCCGTCTACCTGTTCCTCTGGCTGCCACTCTGTCTGTCTGTTCGTCCATGCGTCCCTCCGTGCGTCCTTCTAGAGAACACTCGAAGTACCGCCATATCGCATACCTTGTGGCACATACCCACTTTACACGTCCGCTTAACTGTCCATCTGTCTGCCAGTCTGTCTGTCTGTCGGTCCGTGCATCCGTCCGTGCGTCCATCTAGAGAACGCTCAAAGTACCGCTATATCGCATACCCTGTGGCACATAGCCGCTTTACACGTCCGTCTACCTGTCCGTCTGTCTGCCAGTCTGTCTGTCTGTTCGTCGATGCATCCGTCCGTGCGTCCATCGAGAGAACACTCTGAGTGCCGCCATCACGCATACATTGTGGCACATAGCCGCTTTACACGTCCGTCTACCTGTCCGTCTGTCTGCCAGTCTGTCACTCCGTCCATGCGTCCGTTTGTGCGTCCATCTAGAGAACACTCTGAGTACCGCCATCTCGCGCGTCGTATACCCTGTGGCACATAGCCGTTTTACGCGTCCGTCTACTATGTCCGTCTGTCTGCCACTTTGTTCGTCCATGCATCCGTTCGCGCGTCCATCTAGAGAACACACTGAGTATCGCCATCTCCGCGTCGTATACCCTGTGGTACATACCCGCTTTACGCGTCCGTCTACCTGTCTGTCTGTCTGCCAGTCTGTCAGTCTGTTGGTCCAAGCGTCCATCCGTGCGTCCACTAGAGAACACTCAAAGAACCGCCATCTCGCATACCTGTGGCACATAGCCGCTTTACAGGTCCGTCTACCTGTCCGCCTGTCTGCCAGTCTGTCTGTCTGTTCGTCCATGCATTCGTCCGTGCGTCCATCTAGAGAACACTCAAGGTACCGCCATCTCGCATACCCTGTGGCACATAGCCACTTTACACGTCCGTCTACCTGTCCGTCTGTCTGCCAGTCTATCTGCCTCTCCGTCAATGCGTCCGGGCGTTCGTCAATCTAGAGAACACTCTGAGTACCGCGATCTCGCGCGTCGTATACCCTGTGGCACATGCCCGCTTTACGCGTCCGTCTACTATGTCCGTCTGTCTGTTCGTCCATGCGTCCGTCCGTGCGTTCCTCTAGAGAACACTCGAAGTACCACCATCTCGCATATCCTGAGGCACATAGCCGCTTTACGCGTCCATCTATGTGTCCGTCTGTCTGCCAGTCTGTCTGTTTGTCTGTCCATGCGTCCATTCGTGCGTCAATCTAGAGAACATTCAAAGTACCGCCATCTCGCATACCCTGTGGCACATAGCCACTTTACGCGTCCGTCTACCTGTCCATCTGTCTGCCAGTCTGTCTGTCTGTCCGTCCATGCGTCTGTTCGTGCTTCAATCTAGAGAACACTTCGAGTACCGCCATCTCGCATACCCTGTGGCACATTGCTGCTTTACGCGTCCGTCTACCTGTCCATCTGTCTGCCAGTCTGTCAGTCTGTCTTCATGCGTCCATTCGTGCGGAAATCTACAGAACACTCCAATTAGCGCCCTCTCGCGCGTCGTATACCCTGTGGCACATACCCGCTTTACGCGTCCGTTTACCTGTTCCTTTGTCTGCCACTCTGTCTGTCTGTTCGTCCATGCGTCCCTCCATGCGTCCATCTAGAGAACACTCCGAGTACCGCCATCTCGCATACCCTGTGGCACATAGCTGCTTTACGCGTCCGTCTACCTGTCCATCTGTCTGCCAGTCTGTCTGTCTGTCCGTCCATGCGTCCATTCGTGCGTAAATCTAGAGAACACTCCGATTAGCGCCCTCTCGCGCGTCGTATACCTTGTGGCACATACCCGCTTTACGCGTCCGTCTACCTGTTCCTCTTTCTGCCACTCTGTCTGTCTGTTCGTCCATACGTCCCTCCGTGCGTCCATCTAGAGAACACTCAAAGTACCGCCATCTCGCATACCTTGTGGCACATACCCACTCTACACGTCCGCTTACTGTCCATCTGTCTGCCAGTCTGTCTGTCTGTCCGTCCGTCCGTCCGTCCGTGCATCCATCTAGAGAACACTGAAAGTACCGCCATTACGCATACCCTGTGGCACATAGCCGCTTTACGCGTCCATCTACCTGTCCGTCTGTCTGCCAGTCTCTGTCTGTCCACCCATGCATCCGTTCATGCGTAAATCTAGAGAACACTCAAAGTACCGCCATCTCGCTTACCCTGTGGCACATAGCCGCTTTACGCGTCCGCTACCTGTCCATCTGTCTGCCAGTCTGTCTGTCTGTCCGTCCATGCGTTCGTTCGTGCGTCCATCTAGAGAACACTCAAAGTACCGTAATCTCGCATACCGTGTGGCACCTAGCCGCTTTACACGTCCATCTACCTGTCCGTCTGTCTGCCAGTCTTTCTGTCTGTCCGTCCGTGCGTCCATCTCGAGAGCACTCAAAAGTACTGCCATCTCTCATACCCTGTGGCACATAGCCGCTTTACACGTCCGTTTACCTGTCCGTCTGTCTGCCAGTCTGTCTGTGTGTTCGTCCATGCATCCGTCCGTGCGTCCATCTAGAGAACACTCAAGGTACCGCCATCTCGCGTACCCTGTGGCACATAGCCACTTTACACGTCTGTCTACCTGTCCGTCTGTCTGCCAGTCTGTCTGTTCGTTCATGCATCCGTCCGTGTCCATCTAGGGAACACTCAAGGTACTGCCATCTCGCATACCCTGTGGCACAACCACTTTACGCGTCTGTCTACATGTCCGTCTGTCTCCCAGTCTGTCTGTCTGTTCGTCCATGCGTCCGTCCGTGCGTCTATCTAGAGAACACTCTGAGTACCGCCATCTTGCATACCCTGTGGCACATAGCAGCTTTACACGTCAGTCTACCTGTCCGTCTGTCTGCCAGTTTGTCTCTCTGTCCGTCCGTGCATCTGTCCGTGCGCCCATCTAGAGAACACTCAAAGTACCGCCATCTCGCATACCCTCTGGCACATAGCCGCTTTACACGTTTGTCTACCTGTCCGCCTGTCTGCCAGTCTGTCAGTCTGTTCGTCCGCGCGGCCATCCGTGCGTCCACAAGAGAACACTCAAAGAACCGCCATCTCGCATACCCTGTGGCACATAGCCGCTTTACACATCCGTCTACCTGTCCGTCTGTCTGCCAGTCTGTCTGTCTGTTCGTCCATGCATCCGTCCGTGCGACCATCTAGAGAACACTCAAGGTACCGCCATCTCGCATACCCTGTGGCACATAGCCACTTTACACGTCCGTCTACCTGTCCGTCTGTCTGCCAGTCTGTCTGCCTCTCCGTCAATGCGTCCGGGCGTTCGTCAATCTAGAGAACACTCTGAGTACCGCCATCTCGCGCGTCGTATACCCTGTGGCACATGCCCGCTTTACGCGTCCGTCTACTATGTCCGTCTCTCTGCCAGTCTCTCTGTCTGTTCGTCCATCCGTCCGTCCGTGCGTTTATCTAGAGAACACTCTGAGTACCGCCATCTCGTGCTTCGTATACCCTGTGGTAAATACTCGACCCACTTTACGGGTCCGTCTACCTGTCCGTCTGTTCACCAGTCTGTCTGTCTGTTCGTCCGTGCATCCGTCCGTGCGTTCCTCTAGAGAACACTCGAAGTACCGCCATCTCGCATATCCTGAGGCACATAGCCGCTTTACGCGTCCATCTACCTGTCCATCTGTCTGCCATTCTGTCTGTTTGTATGTCCATGCGTCCGTTCGTGCGTCAATCTAGAGAACATTCAAAGTACCGCCATCTCGCATACCCTGTGGCACATAGCCGCTTTACGCGTCCGTCTACCTGTCCATCTGTCTGCCAGTCTGTCTGTCTGTCCGTCCATGCGTCTGTTCGTGCTTCAATCTAGAGAACACTCCGAGTACCGCCATCTCGCATACCCTGTGGCACAATGCTGCTTTACGCGTCCGTCTACCTGTCCATCTGTCTGCCAGTCTGTCAGTCTGTCTTCATGCGTCCATTCGTGCGGAAATCTACAGAACACTCCGATTAGCGCCCTCTCGCGCGTCGTATACCCTGTGGCACATACCCGCTTTACGCGTCCGTTTACCTGTTCCTTTGTCTGCCACTCTGTCTGTCTGTTCATCCATGCGTCCCTCCATGCGTCCATCTAGAGAACACTCAAAGTACCGCCATCTCCCATACCCTGTGGCACATAGCCGCTTTACGCGTCCGTCAACCTGTCCATCTGTCTGCCAGTCTGTCTGTCTGTCTGTCTGTCTGTCTGTCCGTCCATGCGTCTGTTCGTGCTTCAATCTAGAGAACACTCCGAGTACCGCCATCTCGCATACCCTTCGGCACATAGCTGCTTTACGCGTCCATCTACCTGTCCATCTGTCTGCCAGTCTGTCTGTCTGTCCGTCCATGCGTCCATTCGTGCGTAAATCTAGAGAACACTCCTATTAGCGCCCTCTCGTGCGTCGTATACCTTGTGGCACATACCCGCTTTACGCGTCCGTCTACCTGTTCCTCTTTCTGCCACTCTGTCTGTCTGTTTGTCCATGCGTCCCTCCGTGCATCCATCTAGAGAACACTCAAAGTACCGCCATCTCGTATACCTTGTGGCACATACCCACTTTACACGTCCGCTTACTGTCCATCTGTCTGCCAGTCTGTCTGTCTGTCCGTCCGTGCGTCCGTCCATGCGTCCATCTAAAGAACACTCAAAGTACCGCCATATCGCCCGTCGTATACCCTGTGGCACATAGCCGCTTTACGCGTCCGTCTACTATGTCCGTCTGTCTGCCACTCTGTTCGCCAATGCGTCCGTGCACGTCCATCTAGAGAACACACTGAGTATCGCCATCTCGCGCGTCGTATACCCTATGGTACACACCCGCTTTAAGCGTCCGTCTACCTGTCTGTCTGTCTGTCTGCCAATGTGTCAGTCTGTTCGTCCAAGCGTCCATCCGTGCGTCCACTAGAGAACACTCAAAGATCCGCCATCTCGCATACCCTGTGGCACATAGCCGCTTTACGCGTCCATCTACCTGTCCGTCTGTCTGCCAGTCTCTGTCTGTCCGCCCATGCATCCGTTCATGCGTAAATCTAGAGAACACTCAAAGTACCCTAATCTCGCATACCGTGTGGCACCTAGCCGCTTTACGCGTCCATCTACCTGTCCGTCTGTCTGCCAGTCTTTGTGTCTGTCCGTCCGTGCGTCCATCTCGAGAGCACTCAAAAGTACTGCCATCTCGCATACCCTGTGGCACAAAGCCGCTTTACACGTCCGTTTACCTGTCCGTCTGTCTGCCAGTCTGTCTGTCTGTTCGTCCATGCATCCATCCGTGCGTCCATCTAGAGAACACTCAAGGTACCGCCATCTCGCGTACCCTGTGGCACATAGCCACTTTACACGTCTGTCTACCTGTCCGTCTGTCTGCCAGTCTGTCTGTCTCTCCGTCCATGCGTCCGTGCGTTCGTCAATCTAGAAAACACTCTGAGTACCGCCATCTCGCGCCTCGTATACCCTGTGGTACATACCCGCTTTACGGGTCTGTCTACCTGTCCCTCTGTCTGCCAGTCTTTCAGTTTGTTCGTCCATGCGTCTATCCGCGCGTCCACTAGAGAACACTCAAAGTACCGCCATCTCGCATACCCTGTGGCACATAGCTATTTTACACGTCCGTCTACCTGTCCGTCTGTCTGCTAGTCTGTCTGTTCGTCCATGCATCCGTCCGTGCATCCATCTAGGGAACACTCAAGGTACTGCCATCTCGCATACCCTGTGACACAACCACTTTACGCGTCCGTCTACCTGTCCGTCTGTCTCCCAGTCTGTCTGGTTGTTCGTCCATGCGTCCGTCCGTGCGTCTATCTAGAGAACACTCTGAGTACCGCCATCTCGCGCGTCGTATACCCTGTGGTACATACCCGCTTTACGGGTCCGTCTACCTGTCCGTCTCTCTGCCAGTCTGTCAGTCTGTTCGTCCGCGCGGCCATCCGTGCGTCCACAAGAGAACACTCAAAGTGCCGCCATCTCGCATACCCTGTGGCACATAGCCGCTTTACACGTCCGTTTACCTGTCCGTCTGTCTGCCAGTCTGCCTGTCTGTTCGTCCATGCGTCCATCCATGCGTCACTCTAGAGAACACTTAAAGTACCGCCATCTCGCATCTCTTATTTATTTTTATTTATTTACAGGTTCTGCAGGCCTATACTTAGGCCCAAGCAGGAGGGGCAAAAACAACAAAAAAGTACAATGTCACAGCACTTAATTAGACAACTTATAGTGCACTTGCACAACAGAGTTACGGCACATAAACAGTGATCAGAACACTCATGCGCAGCAGAAGTCAACTAACTACATTACTCGGGCACTGCGAATACACACCATATGGATACATCATTCAGAACTAAACAAAAAAGGTTTCAAGCTGTTTTTCAATATCTTCGGACTGAAAAGCACTTATTGGTAAAGAGTTCCAGTCAGCAATAGTCCTAGGGAAAAAACTATTTTTAAAAGCAGTGGTACGGGCAAAAACTGTAGCAAATACCGCTTCACGCGTCACCCTGTAGCAAATACCGCTTCACGCGTCCGTCTACCTGTCCGTCCGTTTGCTAATCTGTCTGTCTGTCTGTCTCTCTGTGCGTCCGTCCGTGGGTCCATTTAAAGAACACTCAAAGAAACGCCATCTCGCACCCCCCGCGGCACATACCCGCTTTACGCGTCCGTCTACCTGTCCGTCTGTCTGCCAGTCTGTCAGTCTGTTCGTCCAAGCGTCCATCCGTGCTTCCACTAGAGAACACTCAAAGAACCGCCATCTCGCATACCCTGTGGCACATAGCCGCTTTACACATCCGTCTACCTGTCCGTCTGTCTGCCAGTCTGTCTGTCTGTTCGTCCATGCATCCGTCCGTGCGACCATCTAGAGAACACTCAAGGTACCGCCATCTCGCATACTCTGTGGCACATAGCCACTTTACACGTCCGTCTACCTGTCCGTCTGTCTGCCAGTCTGTCTGCCTCTCCGTCAATGCGTCCGGGCGTTCGTCAATCTGGAGAACACTCTGAGTACCGCCATCTCGCGCGTCGTATACCCTGTGGCACATGCCCGCTTTACGCGTCCGTCTACTATGTCCGTCTGTCTGCCAGTCTGTCTGTCTGTTCGTCCATGCGTCCGTCCGTGCGTTTATCTAGAGAACACTCTGAGTACCGCCATCTCGTGCGTCGTATACCCTGTGGTAAATACTCGACCCACTTTACGGGTCCGTCTACCTGTCCGTCTGTTCACCAGTCTGTCTGTCTGTTCGTCCGTGCATCCGTCCGTGCGTTCCTCTAGAGAACATTCGAAGTACCGCCATCTCGCATATCCTGAGGCACATAGCCGCTTTGCGCGTCCATCTACCTGTCCATCTGTCTGCCAGTCAGTCTGTATGTCCACGCGTCCGTTCGTGCGTCAATCTAGAGAACATTCAAAGTACCGCCATCTCGCATACCCTGTGGCACATAGCCGCTTTACGCGTCCGTCTACCTGTCCATCTGTCTGCCAGTCTGTCTGTCTGTCCGTCCATGCGTCTGTTCGTGCTTCAATCTAGAGAACACTCCGAGTACCGCCATCTCGCATACCCTGTGGCACAATGCTGCTTTACGCGTCCGTCTACCTGTCCATCTGTCTGCCAGTCTGTCAGTCTGTCTTCATGCGTCCATTCGTGCGGAAATCTACAGAACACTCCGATTAGCGCCCTCTCGCGCGTCGTATACCCTGTGGCACATACCCGCTTTACGCGTCCGTTTACCTGTTCCTTTGTCTGCCACTCTGTCTGTCTGTTCATCCATGCGTCCCTCCATGCGTCCATCTAGAGAACACTCAAAGTACCGCCATCTCGCATACCCTGTGGCACATAGCCGCTTTACGCATCCGTCAACCTGTCCACCTGTCTGCCAGTCTGTCTGTCTGTCTGTCTGTCCGTCCATGCGTCTGTTCGTGCTTCAGTCTAGAGAACACTCCGAGTACCGCCATCTCGCATACCCTTCGGCACATAGCGGCTTTACGCGTCCATCTACCTGTCCATCTGTCTGCCAGTCTGTCTGTCTGTCCGTCCATGCGTCCATTCGTGCGTAAATCTAGAGAACACTCCTATTAGCGCCCTCTCGCGCGTTGTATACCTTGTGGCACATACCCGCTTTACGCGTCCGTCTACCTGTTCCTCTTTCTGCCACTCTGTCTGTCTGTTTGTCCATGCGTCCCTCCGTGCATCCATCTAGAGAACACTCAAAGTACCGCCATCTCGTATACCTTGTGGCACATACCCACTTTACACGTCCGCTTACTGTCCATCTGTCTGCCAGTCTGTCTGTCTGTCCGTCCGTGCGTCCGTCCATGCGTCCATCTAGAGAACACTCAAAGTACCGCCATATCGCCCGTCGTATACCCTGTGGCACATAGCCGCTTTACGCGTCCGTCTACTATGTCCGTCTGTCTGCCACTCTGTTCGCCAATGCGTCCGTGCACGTCCATCTAGATAACACACTGAGTATCGCCATCTCGCGCGTCGTATACCCTATGGTACACACCCGCTTTAAGCGTCCGTCTACCTGTCTGTCTGTCTGTCTGCCAGTCTGTCAGTCTGTTCGTCCAAGCGTCCATCCGTGCGTCTACTAGAGAACACTCAAAGAACCGCCATCTCGCATACCCTGTGGCACATAGCCGCTTTACGCGTCCATCTACCTGTCCGTCTGTCTGCCAGTCTCTGTCTGTCCGCCCATGCATCCGTTCATGCGTAAATCTAGAGAACACTCAAAGTACCGCCATCTCGCTTACCCTGTGGCACATAGCCGCTTTACGCGTCCATCTATGTGTCCGTCTGTCTGCCAGTCTGTCTGTTTGTCTGTCCATGCGTCCGTTCGTGCGTCAATCTAGAGAACATTCAAAGTACCGCCATCTCGCATACCCTGTGGCACATAGCCACTTTACGCGTCCGTCTACCTGTCCATCTGTCTGCCAGTCTGTCTGTCTGTCCGTCCATGCGTCTGTTCGTGCTTCAATCTAGAGAACACTTCGAGTACCGCCATCTCGCATACCCTGTGGCACATTGCTGCTTTACGCGTCCGTCTACCTGTCCATCTGTCTGCCAGTCTGTCAGTCTGTCTTCATGCGTCCATTCGTGCGGAAATCTACAGAACACTCCAATTAGCGCCCTCTCGCGCGTCGTATACCCTGTGGCACATACCCGCTTTACGCGTCCGTTTACCTGTTCCTTTGTCTGCCACTCTGTCTGTCTGTTCGTCCATGCGTCCCTCCATGCGTCCATCTAGAGAACACTCCGAGTACCGCCATCTCGCATACCCTGTGGCACATAGCTGCTTTACGCGTCCGTCTACCTGTCCATCTGTCTGCCAGTCTGTCTGTCTGTCCGTCCATGCGTCCATTCGTGCGTAAATCTAGAGAACACTCCGATTAGCGCCATCTCGCGCGTCGTATACCTTGTGGCACATACCCGCTTTACGCGTCCGTCTACCTGTTCCTCTTTCTGCCACTCTGTCTGTCTGTTCGTCCATACGTCCCTCCGTGCGTCCATCTAGAGAACACTCAAAGTACCGCCATCTCGCATACCTTGTGGCACATACCCACTTTACACGTCCGCTTACTGTCCATCTGTCTGCCAGTCTGTCTGTCTGTCCGTCCGTCCGTCCGTCCGTGCATCCATCTAGAGAACACTGAAAGTACCGCCATTACGCATACCCTGTGGCACATAGCCGCTTTACGCGTCCATCTACCTGTCCGTCTGTCTGCCAGTCTCTGTCTGTCCACCCATGCATCCGTTCATGCGTAAATCTAGAGAACACTCAAAGTACCGCCATCTCGCTTACCCTGTGGCACATAGCCGCTTTACGCGTCCGCTACCTGTCCATCTGTCTGCCAGTCTGTCTGTCTGTCCGTCCATGCGTTCGTTCGTGCGTCCATCTAGAGAACACTCAAAGTACCGTAATCTCGCATACCGTGTGGCACCTAGCCGCTTTACACGTCCATCTACCTGTCCGTCTGTCTGCCAGTCTTTCTGTCTGTCCGTCCGTGCGTCCATCTCGAGAGCACTCAAAAGTACTGCCATCTCTCATACCCTGTGGCACATAGCCGCTTTACACGTCCGTTTACCTGTCCGTCTGTCTGCCAGTCTGTCTGTGTGTTCGTCCATGCATCCGTCCGTGCGTCCATCTAGAGAACACTCAAGGTACCGCCATCTCGCGTACCCTGTGGCACATAGCCACTTTACACGTCTGTCTACCTGTCCGTCTGTCTGCCAGTCTGTCTGTTCGTTCATGCATCCGTCCGTGTCCATCTAGGGAACACTCAAGGTACTGCCATCTCGCATACCCTGTGGCACAACCACTTTACGCGTCTGTCTACATGTCCGTCTGTCTCCCAGTCTGTCTGTCTGTTCGTCCATGCGTCCGTCCGTGCGTCTATCTAGAGAACACTCTGAGTACCGCCATCTTGCATACCCTGTGGCACATAGCAGCTTTACACGTCAGTCTACCTGTCCGTCTGTCTGCCAGTTTGTCTCTCTGTCCGTCCGTGCATCTGTCCGTGCGCCCATCTAGAGAACACTCAAAGTACCGCCATCTCGCATACCCTCTGGCACATAGCCGCTTTACACGTTTGTCTACCTGTCCGCCTGTCTGCCAGTCTGTCAGTCTGTTCGTCCGCGCGGCCATCCGTGCGTCCACAAGAGAACACTCAAAGAACCGCCATCTCGCATACCCTGTGGCACATAGCCGCTTTACACATCCGTCTACCTGTCCGTCTGTCTGCCAGTCTGTCTGTCTGTTCGTCCATGCATCCGTCCGTGCGACCATCTAGAGAACACTCAAGGTACCGCCATCTCGCATACCCTGTGGCACATAGCCACTTTACACGTCCGTCTACCTGTCCGTCTGTCTGCCAGTCTGTCTGCCTCTCCGTCAATGCGTCCGGGCGTTCGTCAATCTAGAGAACACTCTGAGTACCGCCATCTCGCGCGTCGTATACCCTGTGGCACATGCCCGCTTTACGCGTCCGTCTACTATGTCCGTCTGTCTGCCAGTCTCTCTGTCTGCTCGTCCATCCGTCCGTCCGTGCGTTTATCTAGAGAACACTCTGAGTACCGCCATCTCGTGCGTCGTATACCCTGTGGTAAATACTCGACCCACTTTACGGGTCCGTCTACCTGTCCGTCTGTTCACCAGTCTGTCTGTCTGTTCGTCCGTGCATCCGTCCGTGCGTTCCTCTAGAGAACACTCGAAGTACCGCCATCTCGCATATCCTGAGGCACATAGCCGCTTTACGCGTCCATCTACCTGTCCATCTGTCTGCCAGTCTGTCTGTTTGTATGTCCATGCGTCCGTTCGTGCGTCAATCTAGAGAACATTCAAAGTACCGCCATCTCGCATACCCTGTGGCACATAGCCGCTTTACGCGTCCGTCTACCTGTCCATCTGTCTGCCAGTCTGTCTGACTGTCCGTCCATGCGTCTGTTCGTGCTTCAATCTAGAGAACACTCCGAGTACCGCCATCTCGCATACCCTGTGGCACAATGCTGCTTTACGCGTCCGTCTACCTGTCCATCAGTCTGCCAGTCTGTCAGTCTGTCTTCATGCGTCCATTCGTGCGGAAATCTACAGAACACTCTGATTAGCGCCCTCTCGCGCGTCGTATACCCTGTGGCACATACCCGCTTTACGCGTCCGTTTACCTGTTCCTTTGTCTGCCACTCTGTCTGTCTGTTCATCCATGCGTCCCTCCATGCGTCCATCTAGAGAACACTCAAAGTACCGCCATCTCCCATACCCTGTGGCACATAGCCGCTTTACGCGTCCGTCAACCTGTCCATCTGTCTGCCAGTCTGTCTGTCTGTCTGTCTGTCCGTCCATGCGTCTGTTCGTGCTTCAATCTAGAGAACACTCCGAGTACCGCCATCTCGCATACCCTTCGGCACATAGCTGCTTTACGCGTCCATCTACCTGTCCATCTGTCTGCCAGTCTGTCTGTCTGTCCGTCCATGCGTCCATTCGTGCGTAAATCTAGAGAACACTCCTATTAGCGCCCTCTCGTGCGTCGTATACCTTGTGGCACATACCCGCTTTACGCGTCCGTCTACCTGTTCCTCTTTCTGCCACTCTGTCTGTCTGTTTGTCCATGCGTCCCTCCGTGCATCCATCTAGAGAACACTCAAAGTACCGCCATCTCGTATACCTTGTGGCACATACCCACTTTACACGTCCGCTTACTGTCCATCTGTCTGCCAGTCTGTCTGTCTGTCCGTCCGTGCGTCCGTCCATGCGTCCATCTAAAGAACACTCAAAGTACCGCCATATCGCCCGTCGTATACCCTGTGGCACATAGCCGCTTTACGCGTCCGTCTACTATGTCCGTCTGTCTGCCACTCTGTTCGCCAATGCGTCCGTGCACGTCCATCTAGAGAACACACTGAGTATCGCCATCTCGCGCGTCGTATACCCTATGGTACACACCCGCTTTAAGCGTCCGTCTACCTGTCTGTCTGTCTGTCTGCCAATGTGTCAGTCTGTTCGTCCAAGCGTCCATCCGTGCGTCCACTAGAGAACACTCAAAGTACCGCCATCTCCCATACCCTGTGGCACATAGCCGCTTTACGCGTCCGTCAACCTGTCCATCTGTCTGCCAGTCTGTCTGTCTGTCTGTCTGTCTGTCTGTCCGTCCATGCGTCTGTTCGTGCTTCAATCTAGAGAACACTCCGAGTACCGCCATCTCGCATACCCTTCGGCACATAGCTGCTTTACGCGTCCATCTACCTGTCCATCTGTCTGCCAGTCTGTCTGTCTGTCCGTCCATGCGTCCATTCGTGCGTAAATCTAGAGAACACTCCTATTAGCGCCCTCTCGTGCGTCGTATACCTTGTGGCACATACCCGCTTTACGCGTCCGTCTACCTGTTCCTCTTTCTGCCACTCTGTCTGTCTGTTTGTCCATGCGTCCCTCCGTGCATCCATCTAGAGAACACTCAAAGTACCGCCATCTCGCATACCCTGTGGCACATAGCCGCTTTACGCGTCCATCTACCTGTCCGTCTGTCTGCCAGTCTCTGTCTGTCCGCCCATGCATCCGTTCATGCGTAAATCTAGAGAACACTCAAAGTACCCTAATCTCGCATACCGTGTGGCACCTAGCCGCTTTACGCGTCCATCTACCTGTCCGTCTGTCTGCCAGTCTTTGTGTCTGTCCGTCCGTGCGTCCATCTCGAGAGCACTCAAAAGTACTGCCATCTCGCATACCCTGTGGCACAAAGCCGCTTTACACGTCCGTTTACCTGTCCGTCTGTCTGCCAGTCTGTCTGTCTGTTCGTCCATGCATCCATCCGTGCGTCCATCTAGAGAACACTCAAGGTACCGCCATCTCGCGTACCCTGTGGCACATAGCCACTTTACACGTCTGTCTACCTGTCCGTCTGTCTGCCAGTCTGTCTGTCTCTCCGTCCATGCGTCCGTGCGTTCGTCAATCTAGAAAACACTCTGAGTACCGCCATCTCGCGCCTCGTATACCCTGTGGTACATACCCGCTTTACGGGTCTGTCTACCTGTCCCTCTACTGCCAGTCTGTCAGTTTGTTCGTCCATGCGTCTATCCGCGCGTCCACTAGAGAACACTCAAAGTACCGCCATCTCGCATACCCTGTGGCACATAGCTATTTTACACGTCCGTCTACCTGTCCGTCTGTCTGCTAGTCTGTCTGTTCGTCCATGCATCCGTCCGTGCATCCATCTAGGGAACACTCAAGGTACTGCCATCTCGCATACCCTGTGACACAACCACTTTACGCGTCCGTCTACCTGTCCGTCTGTCTCCCAGTCTGTCTGGTTGTTCGTCCATGCGTCCGTCCGTGCGTCTATCTAGAGAACACTCTGAGTACCGCCATCTCGCGCGTCGTATACCCTGTGGTACATACCCGCTTTACGGGTCCGTCTACCTGTCCGTCTCTCTGCCAGTCTGTCAGTCTGTTCGTCCGCGCGGCCATCCGTGCGTCCACAAGAGAACACTCAAAGTGCCGCCATCTCGCATACCCTGTGGCACATAGCCGCTTTACACGTCCGTTTACCTGTCCGTCTGTCTGCCAGTCTGCCTGTCTGTTCGTCCATGCGTCCATCCATGCGTCACTCTAGAGAACACTTAAAGTACCGCCATCTCGCATCTCTTATACCCTGTAGCAAATACCGCTTCACGCGTCCGTCTACCTGTCCGTCCGTTTGCTAATCTGTCTGTCTGTCTGTCTCTCTGTGCGTCCGTCCGTGGGTCCATTTAAAGAACACTCAAAGAAACGCCATCTCGCACCCCCCGCGGCACATACCCGCTTTACGCGTCCGTCTACCTGTCCGTCTGTCTGCCAGTCTGTCAGTCTGTTCGTCCAAGCGTCCATCCGTGCTTCCACTAGAGAACACTCAAAGAACCGCCATCTCGCATACCCTGTGGCACATAGCCGCTTTACACATCCGTCTACCTGTCCGTCTGTCTGCCAGTCTGTCTGTCTGTTCGTCCATGCATCCGTCCGTGCGACCATCTAGAGAACACTCAAGGTACCGCCATCTCGCATACTCTGTGGCACATAGCCACTTTACACGTCCGTCTACCTGTCCGTCTGTCTGCCAGTCTGTCTGCTTCTCCGTCAATGCGTCCGGGCGTTCGTCAATCTGGAGAACACTCTGAGTACCGCCATCTCGCGCGTCGTATGCCCTGTGGCACATGCCCGATTACGCGTCCGTCTACTATGTCCGTCTGTCTGCCAGTCTGTCTGTCTGTTCGTCCATGCGTCCGTCCGTGCGTTTATCTAGAGAACACTCTGAGTACCGCCATCTCGTGCGTCGTATACCCTGTGGTAAATACTCGACCCACTTTACGGGTCCGTCTACCTGTCCGTCTGTTCACCAGTCTGTCTGTCTGTTCGTCCGTGCATCCGTCCGTGCGTTCCTCTAGAGAACATTCGAAGTACCGCCATCTCGCATATTCTGAGGCACATAGCCGCTTTGCGCGTCCATCTACCTGTCCATCTGTCTGCCAGTCAGTCTGTATGTCCATGCGTCCATTCGTGCGTCAATCTAGAGAACATTCAAAGTACCGCCATCTCGCATACCCTGTGGCACATAGCCGCTTTACGCGTCCGTCTACCTGTCCATCTGTCTGCCAGTCTGTCTGTCTGTCCGTCCATGCGTCTGTTCGTGCTTCAATCTAGAGAACACTCCGAGTACCGCCATCTCGCATACCCTGTGGCACAATGCTGCTTTACGCGTCCGTCTACCTGTCCATCTGTCTGCCAGTCTGTCAGTCTGTCTTCATGCGTCCATTCGTGCGGAAATCTACAGAACACTCCGATGAGCGCCCTCTCGCGCGTCGTATACCCTGTGGCACATACCCGCTTTACGCGTCCGTTTACCTGTTCCTTTGTCTGCCACTCTGTCTGTCTGTTCATCCATGCGTCCCTCCATGCGTCCATCTAGAGAACACTCAAAGTACCGCCATCTCGCATACCCTGTGGCACATAGCCGCTTTACGCATCCGTCAACCTGTCCACCTGTCTGCCAGTCTGTCTGTCTGTCTGTCTGTCCGTCCATGCGTCTGTTCGTGCTTCAGTCTAGAGAACACTCCGAGTACCGCCATCTCGCATACCCTTCGGCACATAGCGGCTTTACGCGTCCATCTACCTGTCCATCTGTCTGCCAGTCTGTCTGTCTGTCCGTCCATGCGTCCATTCGTGCGTAAATCTAGAGAACACTCCTATTAGCGCCCTCTCGCGCGTCGTATACCTTGTGGCACATACCCGCTTTACGCGTCCGTCTACCTGTTCCTCTTTCTGCCACTCTGTCTGTCTGTTTGTCCATGCGTCCCTCCGTGCATCCATCTAGAGAACACTCAAAGTACCGCCATCTCGTATACCTTGTGGCACATACCCACTTTACACGTCCGCTTACTGTCCATCTGTCTGCCAGTCTGTCTGTCTGTCCGTCCGTGCGTCCGTCCATGCGTCCATCTAGAGAACACTCAAAGTACCGCCATATCGCCCGTCGTATACCCTGTGGCACATAGCCGCTTTACGCGTCCGTCTACTATGTCCGTCTGTCTGCCACTCTGTTCGCCAATGCGTCCGTGCACGTCCATCTAGAGAACACACTGAGTATCGCCATCTCGCGCGTCGTATACCCTATGGTACACACCCGCTTTAAGCGTCCGTCTACCTGTCTGTCTGTCTGTCTGCCAGTCTGTCAGTCTGTTCGTCCAAGCGTCCATCCGTGCGTCTACTAGAGAACACTCAAAGAACCGCCATCTCGCATACCCTGTGGCACATAGCCGCTTTACGCGTCCATCTACCTGTCCGTCTGTCTGCCAGTCTCTGTCTGTCCGCCCATGCATCCGTTCATGCGTAAATCTAGAGAACACTCAAAGTACCGCCATCTCGCTTACCCTGTCGCACATAGCCGCTTTACGCGTCCGTCTACCTGTCCACCTGTCTGCCAGTCTGTCTGTCTGTCCGCCCATGCGTTCGTTCGTGCGTCCATCTAGAGAACACTCAAAGTACCGTAATCTCGCATACCGTGTGGCACCTAGCCGCTTTACGCGTCCATCTACCTGTCCGTCTGTCTGCCTGTCTTTCTGTCTGTCCGTCCGTGCGTCCAACTCGAGAGCACTCAAAAGTACTGCCATCTCGCATACCCTGTGGCACATAGCCGCTTTACACGTCTGTCTACCTGTCCGTCTGTCTGCCAGTCTGTCTGTCTCTCCGTCCATGCGTCCGTGCGTTCGTCAATCTAGAAAACACTCTGAGTACCGCCATCTCGCGCGTCGTATACCCTGTGGTACATACCCGCTTTACGGGTCAGTCTACCTGTCCCTCTGTCTGCCAGTCTGTCAGTTTGTTCGTCCATGCGTCTATCCGCGCGTCCACTAGAGAACACTCAAAGTACCGCCATCTCGCATACCCTGTGGCACATAGCTATTTTACACGTCCGTCTACCTGTCCGTCTGTCTGCTAGTCTGTCTGTTCGTCCATGCATGCGTCCGTGCATCCATCTAGGGAACACTCAAGGTACTGCCATCTCGCATACCCTGTGACACAACCACTTTACGCGTCCGTCTACCTGTCCGTCTGTCTCCCAGTCTGTCTGGTTGTTCGTCCATGCGTCCGTCCGTGCGTCTATCTAGAGAACACTCTGAGTACCGCCATCTCGCGCGTCGTATACCCTGTGGTACATACCCGCTTTACGGGTCCGTCTACCTGTCCGTCTCTCTGCCAGTCTGTCAGTCTGTTCGTCCGCGCGGCCATCCGTGCGTCCACAAGAGAACACTCAAAGTGCCGCCATCTCGCATACTCTGTGGCACATAGCCGCTTTACACGTCCGTTTACCTGTCCGTCTGTCTGCCAGTCTGCCTGTCTGTTCGTCCATGCGTCCATCCATGCGTCACTCTGGAGAACACTTAAAGTACCGCCATCTCGCATCTCGTATACCCTGTAGCAAAAACCGCTTTACGCGTCCGTCTACCTGTCCGTCCGTTTGCTAATCTGTCTGTCTGTCTGTCTCTCTGTGCATCCGTCCGTAGGTCCATTTAAAGAACACTCAAAGTAACGCCATCTCGCATCCCCCGCGGCACATACCCGCTTTACGCGTCCGTCTACCTGTCTGTCTGTCTGCCAGTCTGTCAGTCTGTTCGTCCAAGCGTCCATCCGTGCGTCCACTAGAGAACACTCAAAGAACCGCCATATCGCATACCCTGTGGCACATAGCCGCTTTACACGTCCGTCTACCTGTCTGTCTGTCTGCCAGTCTGTCTGTCTGTTCGTCCATGCATCCGTCCGTGCGTCCATCTAGAGAACATTCAAGGTACCGCCATCTCGCATACCCTGTGGCACATAGCCACTTTACACGTCCGTCTACCTGTCCGTCTGTCTGCCAGTCTGTCTGCCTCTCCGTCAATGCGTCCGGGCGTTCGTCAATCTAGAGAACACTCTGAGTACCGCCATCTTGCGCGTCTTATACCCTGTGGCACATGACCGCTTTACGCGTCCGTCTACTATGTCCGTCTGTCTGCCAGTCTGTCTGTCTGTTCATCCATGCGTCCGTCCGTGCGTTTATCTAGAGAACACTCTGAGTACCGCCATCTCGTGCGTCGTATACCCTGTGGTACATACTCGACCAAATTTACGGGTCTTTCTACCTGTCCGTCTGTTCACCAGTCTGTCTGTCTTTTCGTCCATGCATCCGTCCGTGCGTTCCTCTAGAGAACACTCGAAGTACTGCCATCTCGCATATCCTGAGGCACATAGCCGCTTTACGCGTCAATCTACCTGTCCGTCTGTCTGACAGTCTGTCTGTTTGTCTGTCCATGCGTCCGTTCGTGCGTCAATCTAGAGAACATTCAAAGTACCGCCATCTCGCATACCCTGTGGCACATAGCCACTTTACGCGTCCGTCTACCTGTCCATCTGTCTGCCAGTCTGTCTGTCTGTCCGTCCATGCGTCTGTTCGTGCTTCAATCTAGAGAACACTCCGAGTACCACCATCTCGCATACCCTGTGGCACATTGCTGCTTTACGCGTCCGTCTACCTGTCCATCTGTCTGCCAGTCTGTCAGTCTGTCTTCATGCGTTCATTCGTGCGGAAATCTACAGAACACTCCGATTAGCGCCCTCTCGCGCGTCGTATACCTGTTGGCACATACCCGCTTTACGCGTCCGTTTACCTGTTCCTTTGTCTGCCACTCTGTTCGTCCATGCGTCCCTCCATGCGTCCATCTAGAGAACACTTAAAGTACCGCCATCTCGCATACCCTGTGGCACATAGCCGCTTTACGCGTCCGTCAACCTGTCCATCTGTCTGCCAGTCTGTCTGTCTGTCTGTCCGTCCATGCGTCTGTTCGTGCTTCAATCTAGAGAACACTCCGAGTACCGCCAACTCGCATACCCTGCGGCACATAGCTGCTTTACGCGTCCATCTACCTCTCCATCTGTCTGCCAGTCTGTCTGTCTGTCCGTCCATGCGTCAATTCGTGCGTAAATCTAGAGAACACTCCAGTTAGCGCCCTCTCGCGCGTCGTATACCTTGTGGCACATACCCGCTTTACGCGTCCGTCTACCTGTTTCTCTTTCTGCCACTCTGTCTGTCTGTTCGTCTATGCGTCCCTCCGTGCATCCATCTAGAGAACACTCAATGTACCGCCATCTCGTATACCTTGTGGAACATGCCCACTTTACACGTCTGCTTACTGTCCATCTGTCTGCCAGTCTGTCAGTCTGTTCGTCCAAGCGTCCGTCCATGCGTCCATCTAGAGAACACTCAAAGTACCGCCATCTCGCATACCCTGTGGCACATAGACGCTTTACACGTCTGTCTACCTGTCCGTCTGTCTGCCAGTATGTCTCTCTGTCCGTTCGTGCGTGCGTCCGTGCGTCCACATAAAGAACACTCAAAGTACCACCATCTCGCATACCCTGTGGCACATAGCAGCTTTACACGTCCGTCTACCTGTCCTTCTGTCTGCCAGTTTGTCTTTCTGTCCGTCCGTGCGTCTGTCCGTGCGCCCATCTAGAGAACACTCAAAGTACCGCCATCTCGCTTACCGTCTGGCACATAGCCGCTTTACACGTTTGTCTACCTGTCCGTCTGTCTGCCAGTCTTTCTGTCTGTCCATCCGTGCGTCCGTCCGTGCATCCATCTAGAGAACACTGAAAGTACCGCCATCTCGCATACCCTGTGGCACATAGCCGCTTTACGCGTCCATCTACCTGTCCGTCTATCTGCCAGTCTCTGTCTGTCCGCCTACGCATCCGTTCATGCGTAAATCTAGAGAACACTCAAAGTACCGCCATCTCGCTTACCCTGTGGCACATAGCTATTTTACACGTCCGTCTACCTGTCCGTCTGTCTGCTAGTCTGTCTGTTCGTTCATGCATCCGTCCGTGCATCCATCTAGGGAACACTCAAGGTACTGCCATCTCGCATCCCCCGCGGCACATAGCCGCTTTACGCGTCCGTCTACCTGTCCGTCTGTCTGCCAGTCTGTCTGTCTGTTCGTCCGTGCGTCCGTCCGTGCGTTCATCTAGAGAACACTCAAAAAAGTACCGGCTTCTCGCATATCCTGAGACACATAGCCGCTTTACGCGTCCATCTACCTGTCCGTCTGTCTGCCAGTCTGTCTGTCTGTTCGTCGATGCAACCGTGCGTCCATCGAGAGAACACTCTGAGTGCCGCCATATCGCATACCATGTGGCACATAGCCGCTTTACGCGTCCGTCTACCGGTCCGTCTGTGTGCCAGTCTGTCTGTCTGTCCATCCATGCGTCCGTTCGTGCGTCAATCTAGAGAACACTCAAAGTACCGCCATCTGGCATACCCTGTGGCACATAGCAACTTTACACGTCTGTCTACCTGTCCGTCTGTCTGCCAGTCTGTCTGTTTCTCCGTCCATGCGTCCGTGCGTTCGTCAATCTAGAGAACACTCTGAAAACCGCCATCTCGCACGTCGTATACCCTGTGGCACATAGCCGCTTTACGCGTCCGTCTACTATGTCCGTCTGTCTACCACTTTGTTCGTCCATGCGCCCGTCCATCTAGAGAACACACTGAGTATCGCCATCTCGCGCGTCGTATACCCTGTGGTACATACCCGCTTTACGCGTCCGTCTACCTGTCTGTCTGTCTGCCAGTCTGTCAGTCTGTTCGTCCAAGCGTCCATCCGTGCGTCCACTAGAGAACACTCAAAGAACCGCCATCTCGCATACCCTGTGGCACATTGCCGCTTTACACGTCCGTCTACCTGTCCATCTGTCTGCCAGTCTGTCTGTCTGTCTGTCCGTCCATGCGTCTGTTCGTGCTTTAATCTAGAGAACACTAGAGGTACCGCCATCTCGCGTACCCTGTGGCACATAGCCACTTTACACGTCCGTCTACCTGTCCGTCTGTCTGCCAGTCTGTCTGTCTCTCCGTCCATGCGTCCGTGCGTTCGTCAATCTAGAAAACACTCTGAGTAACGCCATCTCGCGCGTCGTATACCCTGTGGTACATACCCGCTTTACGGGTTTGTCTACCTGTCCCTCTGTCTGCCATTCTGTCAGTTTGTTCGTCCATGCATCAATCCGTGCGTCCACTAGAGAACACTCAAAGTACCGCCATCTCGCATACCCGGTGGCACATAGCTATTTTACACGTCCGTCTACCTGTCCGTCTGTCTGCTAGTCTGTCTGTTCGTTCATGCATCCGTCCGTGCGTCCGTCTAGGGAACACTCAAGGTACTGCCATCTCGCATCCCCCGCGGCACATAGCCGCTTTACGCGTCCAACTACCTGTTCGTCTGTCTGCCAGTCTGTCTGTCTGTTCGTCCGTGCGTCCGTCCATGCGTTCATCTAGAGAACACTCAAAAAAGTACCGCCATCTCGCATATCCTGAGACACATAGCCGCTTTACGCGTCCATCTACCTGTCCGTCTGTCTGCCAGTCTGTCTGTCTGTCCGTCAATGCGTCTGTTCGTGCTTCAATCTAGAGAACACTCCGATTACCGCCATCTCGCATACCCTGTGGCACATAGCTGCTTTACGCGTCCGTCTACCTGTCCATCTCTCTGCCAGTCCGTCTGTCTGTCTGTCCGTGCGTCCATTGGTGTGTAAATCTAGAGAACACTCCGATTAGCGCCCTCTCGCGCGTCGTATACCTTGTGGCACATACCCGCTTTACGCGTCCGTCTACCTGTTCTTCTGTCTGCCACTCTGTCTGTCTGTTCCTCCATGCGTCTCTCCGTGCGTCCATCTAGAGAACACTCAAAGTACCGCCATATCGCATACCATGTGGCACATAGCCGCTTTACACGTCCGTCTACCTGTCCGTCTGTCTGCCAGTCTGTCTTTCTGTTCGTTGATGCATCCGTCCGTCCGTCCATCGAGAGAACACTCTGAGTGCCGCCATATCGCATACCATGTGGCACATAGCCGCTTTACGCGTCCGTCTACCGGTCCGTCTGTGTGCCAGTCTGTCTGTCTGTCCATCCATGCGTCCGTTCGTGCGTCAATCTAGAGAACACTCAAAGTACCGCCATCTCGCATACCTTGTGGCACATAGCCACTTTACACGTCCGTCTAACGGTCCGTCTGTCTGCCAGTCTGTCTGTCTGCCTGTCTGTCTGTCCGTCCGTGCGTCCGTCCGTGCATCCATCTAGAGAACACTCAAAGTACAACCATATCGCATACCCTGTGGCACATAGCCGCTTTACACGTCCGCCTACCTGTCCGTCTGTCTGTCTGTTAGTCGATGCATCCGTCCGTGCGTCCATCGAGAGAACACTCTGAGTACCGCCATCTCGCATACCCTGTGGCACATAGCCGCTTTACACGTCCGTCTAACTTTCCGTTTGTCTGCCAGTCTGTCTGTCTCTCCGTCCATGCGTCCATTCGTGCGTCAATCTAGAGAACACTCTGAGTACCGCCATCTCACGCGTCGTATACTCTGTGGCACATATTCGCTTTGCGCGTCCGTATATCTGCCCGTCTGTCTGCCATTCTTTCTGTCTGTTCGTCCATGCGTCGTGCCATGCGTCCATCTAGAGAGCACTCTGAGTACCGCCATCTCGCGCCTCGTATACCCTGTGGTACACCCGCTTTACGCGTCCGTCTACCTGTCAGTCTGTGTGCCAGTCTGTCTGTCTGTTCATCCATGCGTCCGTTCGTGCGTCAATCTAGACAACACTCAAAGTACCGCCATCTCGCATACCCTGTGGCACATAGCCGCTTTACGCGTCCGTCTACCTGTCCATATGTCTGCCAGGCTGTCTGTCTGTCCGTCCATGTGTTTGTTCCTGCTTCAATCTAGAGAACACTCCGAGTACCGCCATCTCGCATACCCTGTGGCACATAGCCGCTTTACGCGTCCGTCTACCTGTCCATCTGTCTGCCAGTCTGTCTGTCTCTCCGTCCATGCGTCCATTCGTGCGTCAATCTAGAGAACACTCTGAGTACCGCCATCTCACGCGTCGTATACTCTGTGGCACATATTCGCTTTGCGCGTCCGTATATCTGCCCGTCTGTCTGCCAGTCTTTCTGTCTGTTCGTCCATGCGTCGTGCCATGCGTCCATCTAGAGAGCACTCTGAGTACCGCCATCTCGCGCGTCGTATACCCTGCGGCACATACCCGCTCTACAGGTCCGTCTACCTGTCCGTCTGTCTGCCAGTCTGTCTGTCTCTCCGTCTATGCATCCGTCCGTTCGACCATCTAGAGAACACTCAAAGTACCGCCATCTCGCATACCCTGTGGCAGATAGCCACTTTACACATCCGTCTACCTGTCCGTCTGTCTGCCACTCTGTCTCTCCGTCCATGCGTCCGTGCGTTGGTCAATCTAGAGAACACTCTGAGTGCCGCCCTCTCGCGCGTCGTATACCTTGTGGCACATACCCGCTTTACGCGTCCGTCTACCTGTTCCTCTGTCTGCCACTCTGTCTGTCTGTTCGTCCATGCGTCTCTCCGTGCGTCCATCTAGAGAACACTCAAAGTACCGCCATATCGCATACCATGTGGCACATAGCCGCTTTACACGTCCGTCTACCTGTCCGTCTGTCTGCCAGTCTGTCTTTCTGTTCGTCGATGCATCCGTCCGTGCGTCCATCGAGAGAACACTCTGAGTGCCGCCATATCGCATACCATGTGGCACATAGCCGCTTTACGCGTCCGTCTACCGGTCCGTCTGTGTGCCAGTCTGTCTGTCTGTCCATCCATGCGTCCGTTCGTGCGTCAATCTAGAGAACACTCAAAGTACTGCCATCTGGCATACCCTGTGGCACATAGCAACTTTACACGTCTGTCTACCTGTCCGTCTGTCTGCCAGTCTGTCTGTTTCTCCGTCCATGCGTCCGTGCGTTCGTCAATCTAGAGAACACTCTGAAAACCGCCATCTCGCACGTCGTATACCCTGTGGCACTTAGCCGCTTTACGCGTCCGTCTACTATGTCCGTCTGTCTACCACTTTGTTCGTCCATGCGCCCGTCCGCGCGTCCATCTAGAGAACACACTGAGTATCGCCATCTCCCGCGTCGTATACCCTGTGGTACATACCCGCTTTACGCGTCCGTCTACCTGTCTGTCTGTCTGCCAGTCTGTCAGTCTGTTCGTCCAAGCGTCCATCCGTGCGTCCACTAGAGAACACTCAAAGAACCGCCATCTCGCATACCCTGTGGCACATTGCCGCTTTACACGTCCGTCTACCTGTCCATCTGTCTGCCAGTCTGTCTGTCTGTCTGTCCGTCCATGCGTCTGTTCGTGCTTCAATCTAGAGAACACTAGAGGTACCGCCATCTCGCGTACCCTGTGGCACATAGCCACTTTACACGTCCGTCTACCTGTCCGTCTGTCTGCCAGTCTGTCTGTCTCTCCGTCCATGCGTCCGTGCGTTCGTCAATCTAGAAAACACTCCGAGTAACGCCATCTCGCGCGTCGTATACCCTGTGGTACATACACGCTTTACGGGTTTGTCTACCCGTCCCTCTGTCTGCCATTCTGTCAGTTTGTTCGTCCATGCGTCTATCCGTGCGTCCACTAGAGAACACTCAAAGTACCGCCATCTCGCATACCCGGTGGCACATAGCTATTTTACACGTCCGTCTACCTGTCCGTCTGTCTGCTAGTCTGTCTGTTGGTTCATGCATCCGTCCGTGCGTCCGTCTAGGGAACACTCAAGGTACTGCCATCTCGCATCCCCCGCGGCACATAGCCGCTTTACGCGTCCGTCTACCTGTTCGTCTGTCTGCCAGTCTGTCTGTCTGTTCGTCCGTGCGTCCGTCCATGCGTTCATCTAGAGAACACTCAAAAAAGTACCGCCATCTCGCATATCCTGAGACACATAGCCGCTTTACGCGTCCATCTACCTGTCCGTCTGTCTGCCAGTCTGTCTGTCTGTCCGTCAATGCGTCTGTTCGTGCTTCAATCTAGAGAACACTCCGAGTACCGCCATCTCGCATACCCTGTGGCACATAGCTGCTTTACGCGTCCGTCTACCTGTCCATCTCTCTGCCAGTCTGTCTGTCTGTCTGTCCGTGCGTCCATGGGTGTGTAAATCTAGAGAACACTCCGATTAGCGCCCTCTCGCGCGTCGTATACCTTGTGGCACATACCCGCTTTACGCGTCCGTCTACCTGTTCTTCTGTCTGCCACTCTGTCTGTCTGTTCGTCCATGCGTCTCTCCGTGCGTCCATCTAGAGAACACTCAAAGTACCGCCATATCGCATACCATGTGGCACACATAGCCGCTTTACACGTCCGTCTACCTGTCCGTCTGTCTGCCAGTCTGTCTTTGTGTTCGTCGATGCATCCGTCCGTCCGTCCATCGAGAGAACACTCTGAGTGCCGCCATATCGCATACCATGTGGCACATAGCCGCTTTACGCGTCTCTCTACCGGTCCGTCTGTGTGCCAGTCTGTCTGTCTGTCCATCCATGCGTCCGTTCGTGCGTCAATCTAGAGAACACTCAAAGTACCGCCATCTCGCATACCTTGTGGCACATAGCCACTTTACACGTCCGTCTAACTGTCCGTCTGTCTGCCAGTCTGTCTGTCTGCCTGTCTGTCTGTCCGTCCGTGCGTCCGTCCGTGCATCCATCTAGAGAACACTCAAAGTACAACCATATCGCATACCCTGTGGCACATAGCCGCTTTACACGTCCGTCTACCTGTCCGTCTGTCTGTCTGTTAGTCGATGCATCCGTCCGTGCGTCCATCGAGAGAACACTCTGAGTGCCGCCATCTCGCACACCCTGTGGCACATAGCCACTTTACACGTCCGTCTAACTTTCCGTTTGTCTGCCAGTCTGTCTGTCTCTCTCTCGTCCATGCGTCCATTCGTGCGTCAATCTAGAGAACACTCTGAGTACCCCCATCTCACGCGTCGTATACTCTGTGGCACATATTCGCTTTGGGCGTCCGTATATCTGCCCGTCTGTCTGCCAGTCTTTCTGTCTGTTCGTCCATGCGTCGTGCCATGCGTCCATCTAGAGAACACTCTGAGTACCGCCATCTCGCGCCTCGTATACCCTGTGGTACACCCGCTTTACGCGTCCGTCTACCTTTCCGTCTGTCTGCCAGTCTGTCAGTCTTTTCGTCCATGCGTCCATCCGTGCGTTCACTGAAGAACACTCAAAGTTCCGCCATCTCGCATACCATGTGGCACACAGCCGCTTTACACGTCCGTGTACCTGTCCGTCTGTCTGCCCGTGTGTCTGTCTGTCCGCCCGTGCGTCTCTCCGTGCGTCCATCTAGAGAACACTTAAAATGCCGCATCTCGTATACCCTGTGGCACATACCCGCTTTACGCGTCCGTCTACCTGTTCCTCTGTCTGCCACTCTGTCTGTCTGTTCGTCCATGCGTCCCTCCGTGCGTCCATCTCGAGAGCACTCAAAAGTACCGCCATCTCGCATACCCTGTGGCACATAGCCGCTTTACACGTCCGTGTACCTGTCCGTCTGTCTGCCAGTCTGTCTGTGTGTTCGTCCAAGCATCCGTCCATGCGTCCATCTAGAGAACACTCAAGGTACCGCCATCTCGCGTACCTTGTGGCACATAGCCACTTTACACGTCCGTCTACTTGTCCGTCTGTCTGCCAGTCTGTCTGTCTCTCCGTCCATGCGTCCGCGCGTTCGTCAATCTAGAAAACACTCTGAGTACCGCCATCTCGCGCGTCGTATACCCTGTGGTACATACCCGCTTTACGGGTTTGTCTACCTGTCCCTCTGTCTGCCAGTCTGTCAGTTTTTTCGTCCATGCGTCTATCTGTGCGTCCACTAGAGAACACTCAAAGTACCGCCATCTCACATACCCGGTGGCACATAGCTATTTTACACGTCCGTCTACCTGTCCGTCTGTCTGCTAGTCTGTCTGTTCGTTCATGCATCCGTCCGTGCGTCCATCTAGGGAACACTCAAGGTACTGCCATCTCGCATCCCCCGCGGCACATAGCCGCTTTACGCGTCCGTCTACCTGTCCGTCTGTCTGCCAGTCTGTCTGTCTGTTCGTCCGTGCGTCCGTCCGTGCGTTCATCTAGAGAACACTCAAAAAAGTACCGCCATCTCGCATATCCTGAGACACATAGCCGCTTTACGCGTCCATCTACCTGTCCGTCTGTCTGCCAGTCTGTCTGTCTGTCCGTCAATGCGTCTGTTCGTGCTTCAATCTAGAGAACACTCCGAGTACCACCATCTCGTATACCCTGTGGCACATAGCGGCTTTACGCGTCCGTCTACCTGTCCATCTCTCTGCCAGTCTGTCTGTCTGTCTGTCCGTGCGTCCATTGGTGTGTAAATCTAGAGAACACTCCGATTAGCGCCCTCTCGCGCGTCGTATACCTTGTGGCACATACCCGCATTACGCGTCCGTCTACCTGTTCCTCTGTCTTCCACTCTGTCTGTCTGTTCGTCCATGCGTCTCTCCGTGCGTCCATCTAGAGAACACTCAAAGTACCGCCATATCGCATACCATATTGCACATAGCCGCTTTACACGTCCGTCTACCTGTCCGTCTGTCTGCCAGTCTGTCTTTCTGTTCGTCGATGCATCCGTCCGTGCGTCCATCGAGAAAACACTCTGAGTGCCGCCATATCGCATACCATGTGGCACATAGCCGCTTTGCGCGTCCGTCTACCGGTCCGTCTGTGTGCCAGTCTGTCTGTCTGTCCGTCCATGCGTCCGTTCGTGCGTCAATCTAGAGAACACTCAAAGTACCGCCATCTGGCATACCCTGTGGCACATAGCAACTTTACACGTCTGTCTACCTGTCCGTCTGTCTGCCAGTCTGTCTGTTTCTCCGTCCATGCGTCCGTGCGTTCGTCAGTCTAGAGAACACTCTGAAAACCACCATCTCGCACGTCGTATACCCTGTGGCACATAGCTGCTTTACGCGTCCGTCTACTATGTCCGTCTGTCTACCACTTTGTTCGTCCATGCGCCCGTCCGCGCGTCCATCTAGAGAACACACTGAGTATCGCCATCTCGCGCGTCGTATACCCTGTGGTATATACCCGCTTTACGCGTCCGTCTACCTGTCTGTCTGTCTGCCAGTCTGTCAGTCTGTTCTTCCAAGCGTCCATCCGTGCGTCCACTAGAGAACACTCAAAGAACCGCCATCTCGCATACCCTGTGGCACATTGCCGCTTTACACGTCCGTCTACCTGTCCATCTGTCTGCCAGTCTGTCTGTCTGTCTGTCCGTCCATGCGTCTGTTCATGCTACAATCTAGAGAACACTCAAGGTACCACCATATCGCGTACCCTGTGGCACATAGCCACTTTACACGTCCGTCTACCTGTCCGTCTGTCTGCCAGTTTGTCTGTCTCTCCGTCCATGCGTCCGTGCGTTCGTCAATCTAGAAAACACTCTGAGTACCGCCATCTCGCGCGTCGTATACCCTATGGTACATACCCGCTTTACGGGTCTGTCTACCTGTCCCTCTGTCTGCCAGTCTGTCAGTTTGTTCGTCCATGCGTCTATCCGCGCGTCCACTAGAGAACACTCAAAGTACCGCCATCTCGCATACACTGTGGCACATAGCTATTTTACACGTCCATCTACCTGTCCGTCTGTCTGCTAGTCTGTCTGTTCGTCCATGCATCCGTCCGTGCATCCATCTAGGAAACACTCAAGGTACTGCCATCTCGCATACCCTGTGGCACAACCACTTTACGCGTCCGTATACCTGTCCGTCTGTCTCCCAGTCTGTCTGTCTGTTCGTCCATGCGTCCGTCCGTGCGTCTATCTAGAGAACACTCTGAGTACCGCCATCTCGCGCATCGTATACCCTGTGGTACATACCCGCTTTACGGGTCCGTCTACCTGTCCGTCTGTCTGCCAGTCTGTCAGTCTGTTCGTCCGCGCGGCCATCCGTGCGTCCACAAGAGAACACTCAAAGTGCCGCCATCTCGCATACCCTGTGGCACATAGCCGCTTTACACGTCCGTTCCTGTCCGTCTGTCTGCCAGTCTGCCTGTCTGTTCGTCCATGCGTCCATCCATGCGTCACTCTAGAGAACACTTAAAGTACCGCCATCTCGCATCTCGTGTACCCTGTAGCAAATACCGCTTTACGCGTCCGTCTACCTGTCCATCCGTTTGCTAATCTGTCTGTCTGTCTGTCTCTCTGTGCGTCCGTCCGTGGGTCCATTTAAAGAACACTCAAAGTAACGCCATCTCGCATACCCTGTGGCACATTGCTGCTTCACGCGTCCGTCTGCCTGTCCATCTGTCTGCCAGTCTGTCAGTCTGTCTTCATCCGTCCATTCGTGCGGAAATCTACAGAACACTCCGATTAGCGCCCTCTCGCGCGTCGTATACCCTGTGGCACATACCCGCTTTACGCGTCCGTTTACCTGTTCCTTTGTCTGCCACTCTGTCTGTCTGTTCGTCCATGCGTCCCTCCATGCTTCCATCTAGAGAACACTCAAAGTACCGCCATCTCGCATACCCTGTGGCACATAGCCGCTTTACGCGTCCGTCAACCTGTCCATCTGTCTGCCAGTCTGTCTGTCTGTCTGTCTGTCCGTCCACGCGTCTGTTCGTGCTTCAATCTAGAGAACACTCCGAGTACCGCCATCTCACATACCCTGCGGCACATAGCTGCTTTACGCGTCCATCTACCTCTCCATCTGTCTGCCAGTCTGTCTGTCTGTCCATCCATGCGTCATTTCGTGCGTAAATCTAGAGAACACTCCGATTAGCGCCCTCTCGCGCGTCGTATACCTTGTGGCACATACCCGCTTTACGCGTCCGTCTACCTGTTCCTCTTTCTGCCACTCTGTCTGTCTGTTCGTCTATGCGTCCCTCCGTGCATCCATCTAGAGAACACTCAAAGTACCGCCATCTCGTATACCTTGTGGCACATACCCACTTTACACGTCCGCTTACTGTCCATCTGTCTGCCAGTCTGTCTGTCTGTCCGTCCGTGCGTCCGTCCATGCGTCCATCTAGAGAACACTCAAAGTACCGCCTAATCGCCCGTCGTATACCCTGTGGCACATAGCCGCTTTACGCGTCCGTCTACTATGTCCGTCTGTCTGCCACTCTGTTCGCCAATGCGTCCGTGCGCGTCCATCTAGAGAACACACTGAGTATCGCCATCTCGCGCGTCGTATACCCTGTGGTACACACCCGCTTTAAGCGTCCGTCTACCTGTCTGTCTGTCTGCAAGTCTGTCAGTCTGTTCGTCCAAGCGTCCATCCGTGTGTCCACTACAGAACACTCAAAGTACCACCATCTCGCATACCCTGTGGCACATAGCAGCTTTACACGTCCGTCTACCTGTCTGTCTGCCAGTTTGCCTCTCTGTCCGTCCATGCGTTCGTTCTTGCGTCCATCTAGAGAACACTCAAAGTACCGTAATCTCGCATACCGTGTGGCACCTAGCCGCTTTACACGTCCATCTACCTGTCCGTCTGTCTGCCAGTCTTTCTGTCTGTCCGTCCGTGCGTCCATCTCGAGAGCACTCAAAAGAACTGCCATCTCGCATACCCTGTGGCACATAGCCGCTTTACACGTCCGTTTACCTGTCCGTCTGTCTGCCAGTCTGTCTGTGAGTTCGTCCATGCATCCGTCCGTGCGTCCATCTAGAGAACACTCAAGGTACCGCCATCTCGCGTACCCTGTGGCACATAGCCACTTTACCCGTCTGTCTACCTGTCCGTCTGTCTGCCAGTCTGTCTGTCTCTCCGTCCATGCGTCCGTGCGTTCGTCAATCTAGAAAACACTCTGAGTACCGCCATCTCGCGCGTCGTATACCCTGTGGTACATACTCGCTTTACGGGTCTGTCTACCTGTCCCTCTGTCTGCCAGTCTGTCAGTTTGTTCGTCCATGCGTCTATCCGTGCGTCCACTAGAGAACACTCAAAGTACCGCCATCTCGCATACCCTGTGGCACATAGCTATTTTACACGTCCGTCTACCTGTCCGTCTGTCTGCTAGTCTGTCTGTTCGTTCATGCATCCGTCCGTGCGTCCATCTAGGGAACACTCAAGGTACTGCCATCTCGCATACCCTGTGGCACAACCACTTTACGCGTCTGTCTACCTGTCCGTCTGTCTCCCAGTCTGTCTGTCTGTTCGTCCATGCGTCCGTCCGTGCGTCTATCTAGAGAACACTCTGAGTACCGCCATCTCGCATACCCTGTGGCACATAGCAGCTTTACACGTCAGTCTACCTGTCCGTCTGTCTGCCAGTTTGTCTCTCTGTCCGTCCGTGCATCTGTCCGTGCGCCCATCTAGAGAACACTCAAAGTACCGCCATCTCGCATACCCTCTGGCACATAGCCGCTTTACACGTTTGTCTACCTGTCCGCCTGTCTACCAGTCTGTCAGTCTGTTCGTCCGCGCGGCCATCCGTGCGTCCACAAGAGAACACTCAAAGAACCGCCATCTCGCATACCCTGTGGCACATAGCAGCTTTACACGTCAGTCTACCTGTCCGTCTGTCTGCCAGTTTGTCTCTCTGTCCGTCCGTGCATCTGTCCGTGCGCCCATCTAGAGAACACTCAAAGTACCGCCATCTCGCATACCCTCTGGCACATAGCCGCTTTACACGTTTGTCTACCTGTCCGCCTGTCTACCAGTCTGTCAGTCTGTTCGTCCGCGCGGCCATCCGTGCGTCCACAAGAGAACACTCAAAGAACCGCCATCTCGCATACCCTGTGGCACATAGCCGCTTTACACATCCGTCTACCTGTCCGTCTGTCTGCCAGTCTGTCTGTCTGTTCGTCCATGCATCCGTCCGTGCGACCATCTAGAGAACACTCAAGGTACCGCCATCTCGCATACCCTGTGGCACATAGCCACTTTACACGTCCGTCTACCTGTCCGTCTGTCTGCCAGTCTGTCTGCCTCTCCGTCAATGCGTCCGGGCGTTCGTCAATCTAGAGAACACTCTGAGTACCGCCATCTCGCGCGTCGTATACCCTGTGGCACATGCCCGCTTTACGCGTCCGTCTACTATGTCCGTCTGTCTGCCAGTCTCTCTGTCTGTTCGTCCATGCGTCCGTCCGTGCGTTTATCTAGAGAACACTCTGAGTACCGCCATCTCGTGCGTCGTATACCCTGTGGTATATACTCGACCCACTTTACGGGTCCGTCTACCTGTCCGTCTGTTCACCAGTCTGTCTGTCTGTTCGTCCGTGCATCCGTCCGTGCGTTCCTCTAGAGAACACTCGAAGTACCGCCATCTCGCATATCCTGAGGCACATAGCCGCTTTACGCGTCCATCTACCTGTCCATCTGTCTGCCAGTCTGTCTGTTTGTATGTCCATGCGTCCGTTCGTGCGTCAATCTAGAGAACATTCAAAGTACCGCCATCTCGCATACCCTGTGGCACATAGCCGCTTTACGCATCCGTCTACCTGTCCATCTGTCTGCCAGTCTGTCTGTCTGTCCGTCCATGCGTCTGTTCGTGCTTCAATCTAGAGAACACTCCGAGTACCGCCATCTCGCATACCCTGTGGCACAATGCTGCTTTACGCGTCCGTCTACCTGTCCATCTGTCTGCCAGTCTGTCAGTCTGTCTTCATGCGTCCATTCGTGCGGAAATCTACAGAACACTCCGATTAGCGCCCTCTCGCGCGTCGTATACCCTGTGGCACATACCCGCTTTACGCGTCCGTTTACCTGTTCCTTTGTCTGCCACTCTGTCTGTCTGTTCATCCATGCGTCCCTCCATGCGTCCATCTAGAGAACACTCAAAGTACCGCCATCTCTCATACCCTGTGGCACATAGCCGCTTTACGCGTCCGTCAACCTGTCCATCTGTCTGCCAGTCTGTCTGTCTGTCTGTCTGTCTGTCTGTCTGTCCGTCCATGCGTCTGTTCGTGCTTCAATCTAGAGAACACTCCGAGTACCGCCATCTCGCATACCCTTCGGCACATAGCTGCTTTACGCGTCCATCTACCTGTTCATCTGTCTGCCAATCTGTCTGTCTGTCCGTCCATGCGTCCATTCGTGCGTAAATCTAGAGAACACTCCTATTAGCGCCCTCTCGCGCGTCGTATACCTTGTGGCACATACCCGCTTTACGCGTCCGTCTACCTGTTCCTCTTTCTGCCACTCTGTCTGTCTGTTTGTCCATGCGTCCCTCCGTGCATCCATCTAGAGAACACTCAAAGTACCACCATCTCGTATACCTTGTGGCACATACCCACTTTACACGTCCGCTTACTGTCCATCTGTCTGCCAGTCTGTCTGTCTGTCCGTCCGTGCGTCCGTCCATGCGTCCATCTAGAGAACACTCAAAGTACCGCCATATCGCCCGTCGTATACCCTGTGGCACATAGCCGCTTTACGCGTCCGTCTACTATGTCCGTCTGTCTGCCACTCTGTTCGCCAATGCGTCCGTGCACGTCCATCTAGAGAACACACTGAGTATCGCCATCTCGCGCGTCGTATACCCTATGGTACACACCCGCTTTAAGCGTCCGTCTACCTGTCTGTCTGTCTGTCTGCCAGTCTGTCAGTCTGTTCGTCCAAGCGTCCATCCGTGCGTCCACTAGAGAACACTCAAAGAACCGCCATCTCGCATACCCTGTGGCACATAGCCGCTTTACGCGTCCATCTACCTGTCCGTCTGTCTGGCAGTCTCTGTCTGTCCGCCCATGCATCCGTTCATGCGTAAATCTAGAGAACACTCAAAGTACCGCCATCTCGCTTACCCTGTGGCACATAGCCGCTTTACGCGTCCGTCTACCTGTCCACCTGTCTTCCAGTCTGTCTGTCTGTCCGTCCATGCGTTCGTTCGTGCGTCCATCTAGAGAACACTCAAAGTACCGTAATCTCGCATACCGTGTGGCACCTAGCTGCTTTACGCGTCCATCTACCTGTCCGTCTGTCTGCCAGTCTTTCTGTCTGTCCGTCCGTGCGTCAATCTCGAGAGCACTCAAAAGTACTGCCATCTCGCATACCCTGTGGCACATAGCCGCTTTACACGTCCGTTTACCTGTCCGTCTGTCTGCCAGTCTGTCTGTCCATGCATCCGTCCGTGCGTCCATCTAGAGAACACTCAAGGTACCGCCATCTCGCGTACCCTGTGGCACATAGCCACTTTACACGTCTGTCTACCTGTCCGTCTGTCTGCCAGTCTGTCTGTCTCTCCGTCCATGCGTCCGTGCGTTCGTCAATCTAGAAAACACTCTGAGTACCGCCATCTCGCGCGTCGTATACCCTGTGGTACATACCCGCTTTACGGGTCTGTCTACCTGTCCCTCTGTCTGCCAGTCTGTCAGTTTGTTCGTCCATGCGTCTATCCGCGCGTCCACTAGAGAACACTCAAAGTACCGCCATCTCGCATACCCTGTGGCACATAGCTATTTTACACGTCCGTCTACCTGTCCGTCTGTCTGCTAGTCTGTCTGTTCGTCCATGCATCCGTCCGTGCATCCATCTAGGGAACACTCAAGGTACTGCCATCTCGCATACCCTGTGACACAACCACTTTACGCGTCCGTCTACCTGTCCGTCTGTCTCCCAGTCTGTCTGGTTGTTTGTCCATGCGTCCGTCCGTGCGTCTATCTAGAGAACACTCTGAGTACCGCCATCTCGCGCGTCGTATACCCTGTGGTACATACCCGCGTTACGGGTCCGTCTACCTGTCCGTCTCTCTGCCAGTCTGTCAGTCTGTTCGTCCGCGCGGCCATCCGTGCGTCCACAAGAGAACACTCAAAGTGCCGCCATCTCGCATACCCTGTGGCACATAGCCGCTTTACACGTCCGTTTACCTGTCCGTCTGTCTGCCAGTCTGCCTGTCTGTTCGTCCATGCGTCCATCCATGCGTCACTCTAGAGAACACTTAAAGTACCGCCATCTCGCATCTCTTATACCCTGTAGCAAATACCGCTTCACGCGTCCGTCTACCTGTCCGTCCGTTTGCTAATCTGTCTGTCTGTCTGTCTCTCTGTGCGTCCGTCCGTGGTTCCATTTAAAGAACACTCAAAGAAACGCCATCTCGCACCCCCCGCGGCACATACCCGCTTTACGCGTCCGTCTACCTGTCCGTCTGTCTGCCAGTCTGTCAGTCTGTTCGTCCAAGCGTCCATCCGTGCTTCCACTAGAGAACACTCAAAGAACCGCCATCTCGCATACCCTGTGGCACATAGCCGCTTTACACATCCGTCTACCTGTCCGTGTGTCTGCCAGTCTGTCTGTCTGTTCGTCCATGCATCCGTCCGTGCGACCATCTAGAGAACACTCAAGGTACCGCCATCTCGCATACCCTGTGGCACATAGCCACTTTACACGTCCGTCTACCTGTCCGTCTGTCTGCCAGTCTGTCTGCCTCTCCGTCAATGCGTCCGGGCGTTCGTCAATCTGGAGAACACTCTGAGTACCGCCATCTCGCGCGTCGTATACCCTGTGGCACATGCCCGCTTTACGCGTCCGTCTACTATGTCCGTCTGTCTGCCAGTCTGTCTGTCTGTTCGTCCATGCGTCCGTCCGTGCGTTTATCTAGAGAACACTCTGAGTACCACCATATCGTGCGTCGTATACCCTGTGGTAAATACTCGACCCACTTTACGGGTCCGTCTACCTGTCCGTCTGTTCACCAGTCTGTCTGTCTGTTCGTCCGTGCATCCGTCCGTGCGTTCCTCTAGAGAACACTCGAAGTACCGCCATCTCGCATATCCTGAGGCACATAGCCGCTTTACGCGTCCATCTACCTGTCCATCTGTCTGCCAGTCTGTCTGTTTGTATGTCCATGCGTCCGTTCGTGCATCAATCTAGAGAACATTCAAAGTACCGCCATCTCGCATACCCTGTGGCACATAGCCGCTTTACGCGTCCGTCTACCTGTCCATCTGTCTGCCAGTCTGTCTGTCTGTCCGTCCATGCGTCTGTTCGTGCTTCAATCTAGAGAACACTCCGAGTACCGCCATCTCGCATACCCTGTGGCACATTGCTGCTTTACGCGTCCGTCTACCTGTCCATCTGTCTGCCAGTCTGTCAGTCTGTCTTCATGCGTCCATTCGTGCGGAAATCTACAGAACACTCCGATTAGCGCCCTCTCGCGCGTCGTATACCCTGTGGCACATACCCGCTTTACGCGTCCGTTTACCTGTTCCTTTGTCTGCCACTCTGTCTGTCTGTTCATCCATGCATCCCTCCATGCGTCCATCTAGAGAACACTCAAAGTACCACCATCTCGCATACCCTGTGGCACATACCCACTTTACACGTCCGCTTACTGTCCATCTGTCTGCCAGTCTGTCTGTCTGTCCGTCCGTGCGTCCGTCCATGCGTCCATCTAGAGAACACTCAAAGTACCGCCATATCGCCCGTCGTATACCCTGTGGCACATAGCCGCTTTACGCGTCCGTCTACTATGTCCGTCTGTCTGCCACTCTGTTCGCCAATGCGTCCGTGCACGTCCATCTAGAGAACACACTGAGTATCGCCATCTCGCGCGTCGTATACCCTATGGTACACACCCGCTTTACGCGTCCGTCAACCTGTCCATCTGTCTGCCAGTCTGTCTGTCTGTCTGTCTGTCTGTCCGTCCATGTCTGTTCGTGCTTCAGTCTAGAGAACACTCCGAGTACCGCCATCTCGCATACCCTTCGGCACATAGCGGCTTTACGCGTCCATCTACCTGTCCATCTGTCTGCCAGTCTGTCTGTCTGTCCGTCCATGCGTCCATTCGTGCGTAAGTATAGAGAACACTCCTATTAGCGCCCTCTCGCGCGTCGTATACCTTGTGGCACATACCCGCTTTACGCGTCCGTCTACCTGTTCCTCTTTCTGCCACTCTGTCTGTCTGTTTGTCCATGCGTCCCTCCGTGCATCCATCTAGAGAACACTCAAAGTACCGCCATCTCGTATACCTTGTGGCACATACCCACTTTACACGTCCGCTTACTGTCCATCTGTCTGCCAGTCTGTCTGTCTGTCCGTCCGTGCGTCCGTCCATGCGTCCATCTAGAGAACACTCAAAGTACCGCCATATCGCCCGTCGTATACCCTGTGGCACATAGCCGCTTTACGCGTCCGTCTACTATGTCCGTCTGTCTGCCACTCTGTTCGCCAATGCGTCCGTGCACGTCCATCTAGAGAACACACTGAGTATCGCCATCTCGCGCGTCGTATACCCTATGGTACACACCCGCTTTAAGCGTCCGTCTACCTGTCTGTCTGTCTGTCTGCCAGTCTGTCAGTCTGTTCGTCCAAGCGTCCATCCGTGCGTCCACTAGAGAACACTCAAAGAACCGCCATCTCCCACACCCTGTGGCACATAGCCGCTTTACGCGTCCATCTACCTGTCCGTCTGTCTGCCAGTCTCTGTCTGTCCGCCCATGCATCCGTTCATGCGTAAATCTAGAGAACACTCAAAGTACTGCCATCTCGCTTACCCTGTGGCACATAGCCGCTTTACGCGTCCGTCTACCTGTCCACCTGTCTGCCAGTCTGTCTGTCTGTCCGTCCATGCGTTCGTTCGTGCGTCCATCTAGAGAACACTCAAAGTACCGTAATCTCGCATACCGTGTGGCACCTAGCCGCTTTACGCGTCCATCTACCTGTCCGTCTGTCTGCCAGTCTTTCTGTCTGTCCGTCCGTGCGTCCATCTCGAGAGCACTCAAAAGTACTGCCATCTCGCATACCCTGTGGCACATAGCCGCTTTACACGTCTGTCTACCTGTCCGTCTGTCTGCCAGTCTGTCTGTCTCTCCGTCCATGCGTCCGTGCGTTCGTCAATCTAGAAAACACTCTGAGTACCGCCATCTCGCGCGTCGTATACCCTGTGGTACATACCCGCTTTACGGGTCAGTCTACCTGTCCCTCTGTCTGCCAGTCTGTCAGTTTGTTCGTCCATGCGTCTATCCGCGCGTCCACTAGAGAACACTCAAAGTACCGCCATCTCGCATACCCTGTGGCACATAGCTATTTTACACGTCCGTCTACCTGTCCGTCTGTCTGCTAGTCTGTCTGTTCGTCCATGCATCCGTCCGTGCATCCATCTAGGGAACACTCAAGGTACTGCCATCTCGCATACCCTGTGACACAACCACTTTACGCGTCCGTCTACCTGTCCGTCTGTCTCCCAGTCTGTCTGGTTGTTCGTCCATGCGTCCGTCCGTGCGTCTATCTAGAGAACACTCTGAGTACCGCCATCTCGCGCGTCGTATACCCTGTGGTACATACCCGCTTTACGGGTCCGTCTACCTGTCCGTCTCTCTGCCAGTCTGTCAGTCTGTTCGTCCGCGCGGCCGTCCGTGCGTCCACAAGAGAACACTCAAAGTGCCGCCATCTCGCATACCCTGTGGCACATAGCCGCTTTACACGTCCGTTTACCTGTCCGTCTGTCTGCCAGTCTGCCTGTCTGTTCGTCCATGCGTCCATCCATGCGTCACTCTGGAGAACACTTAAAGTACCGCCATCTCGCATCTCGTATACCCTGTAGCAAAAACCGCTTTACGCGTCCGTCTACCTGTCCGTCCGTTTGCTAATCTGTCTGTCTGTCTGTCTCTCTGTGCATCCGTCCGTGGGTCCATTTAAAGAACACTCAAAGTAACGCCATCTCGCATCCCCCGCGGCACATACCCGCTTTACGCGTCCGTCTACCTGTCTGTCTGTCTGCCAGTCTGTCAGTCTGTTCGTCCAAGCGTCCAGCCGTGCGTCCACTAGAGAACACTCAAAGAACCGCCATATCGCATACCCTGTGGCACATAGCCGCTTTACACGTCCGTCTACCTGTCTGTCTGTCTGCCAGTCTGTCTGTCTGTTCGTCCATGCATTCGTCCGTGCGTCCATCTAGAGAACATTCAAGGTACCGCCATCTCGCATACCCTGTGGCACATAGCCACTTTACACGTCCGTCTACCTGTCCGTCTGTCTGCCAGTCTGTCTGCCTCTCCGTCAATGCGTCCGGGCGTTCGTCAATCTAGAGAACACTCTGAGTACCGCCATCTCGCGCGTCTTATACCCTGTGGCACATGACCGCTTTACGCGTCCGTCTACTATGTCCGTCTGTCTGCCAGTCTGTCTGTCTGTTCATCCATGCGTCCGTCCGTGCGTTTATCTAGAGAACACTCTGAGTACCGCCATCTCGTGCGTCGTATACCCTGTGGTACATACTCGACCAAATTTACGGGTCTTTCTACCTGTCCGTCTGTTCACCAGTCTGTCTGTCTTTTCGTCCATGCATCCGTCCGTGCGTTCCTCTAGAGAACACTCGAAGTACTGCCATCTCGCATATCCTGAGGCACATAGCCGCTTTACGCGTCAATCTACCTGTCCGTCTGTCTGACAGTCTGTCTGTTTGTCTGTCCATGCGTCCGTTCGTGCGTCAATCTAGAGAACATTCAAAGTACCGCCATCTCGCATACCCTGTGGCACATAGCCGCTTTACGCGTCCGTCTACCTGTCCATCTGTCTGCCAGTCTGTCTGTCTGTCCGTCCATGCGTCTGTTCGTGCTTCAATCTAGAGAACACTCCGAGTACCACCATCTCGCATACCCTGTGGCACATTGCTGCTTTACGCGTCCGTCTACCTGTCCATCTGTCTGCCAGTCTGTCAGTCTGTCTTCATGCGTCCATTCGTGCGGAAATCTACAGAACACTCCGATTAGCGCCCTCTCGCGCGTCGTATACCTGTTGGCACATACCCGCTTTACGCGTCCGTTTACCTGTTCCTTTGTCTGCCACTCTGTTCGTCCATGCGTCCCTCCATGCGTCCATCTAGAGAACACTTAAAGTACCGCCATCTCGCATACCCTGTGGCACATAGCCGCTTTACGCGTCCGTCAACCTGTCCATCTGTCTGCCAGTCTGTCTGTCTGTCTGTCCGTCCATGCGTCTGTTCGTGCTTCAATCTAGAGAACACTCCGAGTACCGCCAACTCGCATACCCTGCGGCACATAGCTGCTTTACGCGTCCATCTACCTCTCCATCTGTCTGCCAGTCTGTCTGTCTGTCCGTCCATGCGTCAATTCGTGCGTAAATCTAGAGAACACTCCGGTTAGCGCCCTCTCGCGCGTCGTATACCTTGTGGCACATACCCGCTTTACGCGTCCGTCCACCTGTTTCTCTTTCTGCCACTCTGTCTGTCTGTTCGTCTATGCGTCCCTCCGTGCATCCATCTAGAGAACACTCAAAGTACCGCCATCTCGTATACCTTGTGGCACATGCCCACTTTACACGTCCGCTTACTGTCCATCTGTCTGCCAGTCTGTCAGTCTGTTCGTCCAAGCGTCCATCCGTGTGTCCACTAGAGAACACTCAAAGAACCGCCATCTCGCATACCCTGTGGCACATAGCCGCTTTACACGTTCGTCTACCAGTCCGTCTGTCTGCCAGTATGTCTGTCTGTTCGTCCGTGCGTCCCTCCGTGCGTCCATCTAGAGAACACTTAACATACCACATCTCGCATACCCTGTGGCACATAGCCGCTTTACACGTCCATCTACCTGTCCGTCTGTCTGTCTGTCCGTCCGTCCATGCGTCCATCTAGAGAACACTCAAAGTACCGCCATCTCGCATACCCTGTGGCACATAGACGCTTTACACGTCTGTCTACCTGTCCGTCTGTCTGCCAGTCTGTCTCTCTGTCCGTTCGTGCGTCCGTCCGTGCGTCCACATAAAGAAGACTCAAAGTACCACCATCTCGCATACCCTGTGGCACATAGCAGCTTTACACGTCCGTCTACCTGTCCTTCTGTCTGCCAGTTTGTCTTTCTGTCCGTCCGTGCGTCTGTCCGTGCGCCCATCTAAAGAACACTCAAAGTACCGCCATCTCGCTTACCGTCTGGCACATAGCCGCTTTACACGTTTGTCTACCTGTCCGTCTGTCTGCCAGTCTTTCTGTCTGTCCATCCGTGCGTCCGTCCGTGCATCCATCTAGAGAACACTGAAAGTACCGCCATCTCGCATACCCTGTGGCACATAGCCGCTTTACGCGTCCATCTACCTGTCCGTCTATCTGCCAGTCTCTGTCTGTCCGCCTACGCATCCGTTCATGCATAAATCTAGAGAACACTCAAAGTACCGCCATCTCGCTTACCCTGTGGCACATAGCCGCTTTACGCGTCCGTCTACCTGTCCATCTGTCTGCCAGTCTGTCTGTATGTCCGTCCATGCGTTCGTTCGTGCGTCCATCTAGAGAACACTCAAAGTACCGTAATCTCGCATACCGTGTGGCACATAGCTGCTTTACGCGTCCATCTACCTGTCCGTCTGTCTGCCAGTCTGTCTGTCTGTCTGTCCGTGCGTCCATCTCGAGAGCACTCAAAAGTACCGCCATCTCGCATACCCTGTGGCACATAGCCGCTTTACACGTCCGTGTACCTGTCCGTCTGTCTGCCAGTCTGTCTGTGTGTTCGTTCATTCATCCGTCCGTGCGTCCATCTAGAGAACACTCAAGGTACCGCCATCTCGCGTACCTTGTGGCACATAGCCACTTTACACGTCCGTCTACCTGTCCGTCTGTCTGCCAGTCTGTCTGTCTCTCCGTCCATGCGTCCGTGCGTTCGTCAATCTAGAAAACACTCTGAGTACCGCCATCTCGCGCGTCGTATACCCTGTGGTACATACCCGCTTTACGGGTTTGTCTACCTGTCCCTCTGTCTGCCAGTCTGTCAGTTTGTTCGTCCGTGCGTCTATCTGTGCGTCAATCTAGAGAACACTCAAAGTACCGCCATCTGGCATACCCTGTGGCACATAGCAACTTTACACGTCTGTCTACCTGTCCGTCTGTCTGCCAGTCTGTCTGTTTCTCCGTCCATGCGTCCGTGCGTTCGTCAATCTAGAGAACACTCTGAAAACCGCCATCTCGCACGTCGTATACCCTGTGGCACATAGCCGCTTTACGCGTCCGTCTACTATGTCCGTCTGTCTACCACTTTGTTCGTCCATGCGCCCGTCCGCGCGTCCATCTAGAGAACACACTGAGTATCGCCATCTCGCGCGTCGTATACCCTGTGGTACATACCCGCTTTACGCGTCCGTCTACCTGTCTGTCTGTCTGCCAGTCTGTCAGTCTGTTCGTCCAAGCGTCCATCCGTGCGTCCACTAGAGAACACTCAAAGAACCGCCATCTCGCATACCCTGTGGCACATTGCCGCTTTACACGTCCGTCTACCTGTCCATCTGTCTGCCAGTCTGTCTGTCTGTCTGTCCGTCCATGCGTCTGTTCGTGCTTCAATCTAGAGAACACTAGAGGTACCGCCATCTCGCGTACCCTGTGGCACATAGCCACTTTACACGTCCGTCTACCTGTCCGTCTGTCTGCCAGTCTGTCTGTCTCTCCGTCCATGCGTTCGTGCGTTCGTCAATCTAGAAAACACTCTGAGTAACGCCATCTCGCGCGTCGTATACCCTGTGGTACATACCCGCTTTACGGGTTTGTCTACCTGTCCCTCTGTCTGCCATTCTGTCAGTTTGTTCGTCCATGCGTTTATCCGTGCGTCCACTAGAGAACACTCAAAGTACCGCCATCTCGCATACCCGGTGGCACATAGCTATTTTACACGTCCGTCTACCTGTCCGTCTGTCTGCTAGTCTGTCTGTTCGTTCATGCATCCGTCCGTGCGTCCGTCTAGGGAACACTCAAGGTACTGCCATCTCGCATCCCCCGCGGCACATAGCCGCTTTACGCGTCCGTCTACCTGTTCTTCTGTCTGCCACTCTGTCTGTCTGTTCGTCCATGCGTCTCTCCGTGCGTCCATCTAGAGAACACTCAAAGTACCGCCATATCGCATACCATGTGGCACATAGCCGCTTTACACGTCCGTCTACCTGTCCGTCTGTCTGCCAGTCTGTCTTTCTGTTCGTCGATGCATCCGTCCGTCCGTCCATCGAGAGAACACTCTGAGTGCCGCCATATCGCATACCATGTGGCACATAGCCGCTTTACGCGTCCGTCTACCGGTCCGTCTGTGTGTCAGTCTGTCTGTCTGTCCATCCATGCGTCCGTTCGTGCGTCAATCTAGAGAACACTCAAAGTACCGCCATCTCGCATACCTTGTGGCACATAGCCACTTTACACGTCCGTCTAACTGTCCGTCTGTCTGCCAGTCTGTCTGTCTGCCTGTCTGTCTGTCCGTCCGTGCGTCCGTCCGTGCATCCATCTAGAGAACACTCAAAGTACAACCATATCGCATACCCTGTGGCACATAGCCACTTTACACGTCCGTCTACCTGTCCGTCTGTCTGTCTGTTAGTCGATGCCTCCGCCCGTGCGTCCATCGAGAGAACACTCTGAGTGCCGCCATCTCGCATACCCTGTGGCACATAGCCGCTTTACACGTCCGTCTAACTTTCCGTTTGTCTGCCAGTCTGTGTGTCTCTCCGTCCATGCGTCCATTCGTGCGTCAATCTAGAGAACACTCTGAGTACCGCCATCTCACGCGTCGTATACTCTGTGGCACATATTCGCTTTGCGCGTCCGTATATCTGCCCGTCTGTCTGCCAGTCTTTCTGTCTGTTCGTCCATGCGTCGTGCCATGCATCCATCTAGAGAACACTCTGAGTACCGCCATCTCGCGCCTCGTATACCCTGTGGTACACCCGCTTTACGCGTCCGTCTACCTGTCAGTCTGTGTGCCAGTCTGTCTGTCTGTGGATCCATGCGTCCGTTCGTGCGTCAATCTAGACAACACTCAAAGTACCGCCATCTCGCATACCCTGTGGCACATAGCCGCTTTACGCGTCCGTCTACCTGTCCATATGTCTGCCAGGCTGTCTGTCTGTCCGTCCATGTGTCTGTTCCTGCTTCAATCTAGAGAACACTCCGAGTACCGCCATCTCGCATACCCTGTGGCACATAGCCGCTTTACGCGTCCGTCTACCTGTGCATCTGTCTGCCAGTCTGTCTGTCTGTCCGTCCATGCGTCCATTCGTGCGTAAATCCAGAGAACACTCTGAGTACCGCCATCTCGCGCGTCGTATACCCTGCGGCACATACCCGCTTTACAGGTCCGTCTACCTGTCCGTCTGTCTGCCAGTCTGTCTGTCTCTCCGTCTATGCATCCGTCCGTTCGACCATCTAGAGAACACTCAAAGTACCGCCATCTCGCAATACCCTGTGGCACATAGCCACTTTACACATCCGTCTACCTGTCCGTCTGTCTGCCACTCTGTCTCTCCGTCCATGCGTCCGTGCGTTGGTCAATCTAGAGAACACTCTGAGTGCCGCCATCTCGCGCGTCGTATGCCCTGTGGCTCATACCCGCTTTACGCGTCCGTCTACTATGTCCGTCTGTCTGCCACTCTGTCTGTCTGTTCGTCCATGCGTCCGTCCACACGTCCATCTAGAGAACACACTGAGTACCACCATCTCGCGCGTCGTATACCCTGTGGCACATACCCGCTTTACCCGTCCTTCTACTTCTCCCTATGTCTGCCGGCCTGTCTGTCTGTTCATCCATGCGTCCGTCCGTGCGTTCATTTAGAGAACACTCTGACTACCGCCATCTTGCGAGTCGTATACCCTGTGGTACCTACGCTCTTTACGCGTCCGTCTACCTTTCCGTCTGTCTGCCAGTCTGTCAGTCTTTTCGTCCATGCGTCCATCCGTGCGTCCACTGAAGAACACTCAAAGTTCCGCCATCTCGCATACCATGTGGCACACAGCCGCTTTACACGTCCGTGTACCTGTCCGTCTGTCTGCCCGTGTGTCTGTCTGTCCGCCCGTGCGTCTCTCCGTGCGTCCATCTAGAGAACACTTAAAATGCCGCATCTCGTGTACCTTGTGCCAAATAGCCACTTTACACGTCCGTCTATCTTTCCGTCTGTCTGCCAGTCTGTGTGTCTGTCCGTCCATGCGTCCATTCGTGCGTAAACCTAGAGAACACTCCGATTAGCGTCCTCTCGCGTATCGTATACCCTGTGGCACATACCCGCTTTACGCGTCCGTCTACCTGTTCCTCTGTCTGCCACTCTGTCTGTCTGTTCGTCCATGCGTCCCTCCGTGCGTCCATCTCGAGAGCACTCAAAAGTACCGCCATCTCGCATACCCTGTGGCACATAGCCGCTTTACACGTCCGTGTACCTGTCCGTCTGTCTGCCAGTCTGTCTGTGTGTTCGTCCAAGCATCCGTCCATGCGTCCATCTAGAGAACACTCAAGGTACCGCCATCTCGCGTACCTTGTGGCACATAGCCACTTTACACGTCCGTCTACTTGTCCGTCTGTCTGCCAGTCTGTCTGTCTCTCCGTCCATGCGTCCGCGCGTTCGTCAATCTAGAAAACACTCTGAGTACCGCCATCTCGCGCGTCGTATACCCTGTGGTACATACCCGCTTTACGGGTTTGTCTACCTGTCCCTCTGTCTGCCAGTCTGTCAGTTTGTTCGTCCATGCGTCTATCTGTGCGTCCACTAGAGAACACTCAAAGTACCGCCATCTCACATACCCGGTGGCACATAGCTATTTTACACGTCCGTCTACCTGTCCGTCTGTCTGCTAGTCTGTCTGTTCGTTCATGCATCCGTCCGTGCGTCCATCTAGGGAACACTCAAGGTACTGCCATCTCGCATCCCCCGCGGCACATAGCCGCTTTACGCGTCCGTCTACCTGTCCGTCTGTCTGCCAGTCTGTCTGTCTGTTCGTCCGTGCGTCCGTCCGTGCGTTCATCTAGAGAACACTCAAAAAAGTACCGCCATCTCGCATATCCTGAGACACATAGCCGCTTTACGCGTCCATCTACCTGTCCGTCTGTCTGCCAGTCTGTCTGTCTGTCCGTCAATGCGTCTGTTCGTGCTTCAATCTAGAGAACACTCCGAGTACCACCATCTCGTATACCCTGTGGCACATAGCGGCTTTACGCGTCCGTCTACCTGTCCATCTCTCTGCCAGTCTGTCTGTCTGTCTGTCTGTCCGTGCGTCCATTGGTGTGTAAATCTAGAGAACACTCCGATTAGCGCCCTCTCGCGCGTCGTATACCTTGTGGCACATACCCGCTTTACGCGTCCGTCTACCTGTTCCTCTGTCTTCCACTCTGTCTGTCTGTTCGTCCATGCGTCTCTCCGTGCGTCCATCTAGAGAACACTCAAAGTACCGCCATATCGCATACCATGTTGCACATAGCCGCTTTACACGTCCGTCTACCTGTCCGTCTGTCTGCCAGTCTGTCTTTCTGTTCGTCGATGCATCCGTCCGTGCGTCCATCGAGAGAACACTCTGAGTGCCGCCATATCGCATACCATGTGGCACATAGCCGCTTTGCGCGTCCGTCTACCGGTCCGTCTGTGTGCCAGTCTGTCTGTCTGTCCATCCATGCGTCCGTTCGTGCGTCAATCTAGAGAACACTCAAAGTACCGCCATCTGGCATACCCTGTGGCACATAGCAACTTTACATGTCTGTCTACCTGTCCGTCTGTCTGGCAGTCTGTCTGTTTCTCCGTCCATGCGTCCGTGCGTTGGTCAGTCTAGAGAACACTCTGAAAACCGCCATCTCGCACGTCGTATACCCTGTGGCACATAGCCGCTTTACGCGTCCGTCTACTATGTCCGTCTGTCTACCACTTTGTTCGTCCATGCGCCCGTCCGCGCGTCCATCTAGAGAACACACTGAGTATCGCCATCTCGCGCGTCGTATACCCTGTGGTACATACCCGCTTTACGCGTCCGTCTACCTGTCTGTCTGTCTGCCAGTCTGTCAGTCTGTTCCTCCAAGCGTCCATCCGTGCGTCCACTAGAGAACACTCAAAGAACCGCCATCTCGCATACCCTGTGGCACATTGCCGCTTTACACGTCCGTCTACCTGTCCATCTGTCTGCCAGTCTGTCTGTCTGTCTGTCCGTCCATGCGTCTGTTCATGCTTCAATCTAGAGAACACTCAAGGTACCACCATCTCGCGTACCCTGTGGCACATAGCCACTTTACACGTCCGTCTACCTGTCCGTCTGTCTGCCAGTTTGTCTGTCTCTCCGTCCATGCGTCCGTGCGTTCGTCAATCTAGAAAACACTCTGAGTGCCGCCATCTCGCGCGTCGTATACCCTATGGTACATACCCGCTTTACGGGTCTGTCTACCTGTCCCTCTGTCTGCCAGTCTGTCAGTTTGTTCGTCCATGCGTCTATCCGCGCGTCCACTAGAGAACACTCAAAGTACCGTCATCTCGCATACACTGTGGCACATAGCTATTTTACACGTCCGTCTACCTGTCCGTCTGTCTGCTAGTCTGTCTGTTCGTCCATGCATCCGTCCGTGCATCCATCTAGGAAACACTCAAGGTACTGCCATCTCGCATACCCTGTGGCACAACCACTTTACGCGTCCGTATACCTATCCGTCTGTCTCCCAGTCTGTCTGTCTGTTCGTCCATGCGTCCGTCCGTGCGTCTATCTAGAGAACACTCTGAGTACCGCCATCTCGCGCATCGTATACCCTGTGGTACATACCCGCTTTACGGGTCCGTCTACCTGTCCGTCTGTCTGCTAGTCTGTCAGTCTGTTCGTCCGCGCGGCCATCCGTGCGTCCACAAGAGAACACTCAAAGTGCCGCCATCTCGCATACCCTGTGGCACATAGCCGCTTTACACGTCCGTTTACCTGTCCGTCTGTCTGCCAGTCTGCCTGTCTGTTCGTCCATGCGTCCATCCATGCGTCACTCTAGAGAACACTTAAAGTACCGCCATCTCGCATCTCGTATACCCTGTAGCAAATACCGCTTTACGCGTCCGTCTACCTGTCCATCCGTTTGCTAATCTGTCTGTCTGTCTGTCTCTCTGTGCGTCCGTCCGTGGGTCCATTTAAAGAACACTCAAAGTAACGCCATCTCGCATACCCTGTGGCACATTGCTGCTTTACGCGTCCGTCTGCCTGTCCATCTGTCTGCCAGTCTGTCAGTCTGTCTTCATCCGTCCATTCGTGCGGAAATCTACAGAACACTCCGATTAGCGCCCTCTCGCGCGTCGTATACCCTGTGGCACATACCCGCTTTACGCGTCCGTTTACCTGTTCCTTTGTCTGCCACTCTGTCTGTCTGTTCGTCCATGCGTCCCTCCATGCTTCCATCTAGAGAACACTCAAAGTACCGCCATCTCGCATACCCTGTGGCACATAGCCGCTTTACGCGTCCGTCAACCTGTCCATCTGTCTGCCAGTCTGTCTGTCTGTCTGTCTGTCTGTCCATGCGTCTGTTCGTGCTTCAATCTAGAGAACACTCCGAGTACCGCCATCTCACATACCCTGCGGCACATAGCTGCTTTACGCGTCCATCTACCTCTCCATCTGTCTGCCAGTCTGTCTGTCTGTCCATCCATGCGTCATTTCGTGCGTAAATCTAGAGAACACTCCGATTAGCGCCCTCTCGCGCGTCGTATACCTTGTGGCACATACCCACTTTACGCGTCCGTCTACCTGTTCCTCTTTCTGCCGCTCTGTCTGTCTGTTCGTCTATGCGTCCCTCCGTGCATCCATCTAGAGAACACTCAAAGTACCGCCATCTCGTATACCTTGTGGCACATACCCACTTTACACGTCCGCTTACTGTCCATCTGTCTGCCAGTCTGTCTGTCTGTCCGTCCGTGCGTCCGTCCATGCGTCCATCTAGAGAACACTCAAAGTACCGCCTAATCGCCCGTCGTATACCCTGTGGCACATAGCCGCTTTACGCGTCCGTCTACTATGTCCGTCTGTCTGCCACTCTGTTCGCCAATGCGTCCGTGCGCGTCCATCTAGAGAACACACTGAGTACCGCCATCTCGCGCATCGTATACCCTGTGGTACATACCCGCTTTACGGGTCCGTCTACCTGTCCGTCTGTCTGCTAGTCTGTCAGTCTGTTCGTCCGCGCGGCCATCCGTGCGTCCACAAGAGAACACTCAAAGTGCCGCCATCTCGCATACCCTGTGGCACATAGCCGCTTTACACGTCCGTTTACCTGTCCGTCTGTCTGCCAGTCTGCCTGTCTGTTCGTCCATGCGTCCATCCATGCGTCACTCTAGAGAACACTTAAAGTACCGCCATCTCGCATCTCGTATACCCTGTAGCAAATACCGCTTTACGCGTCCGTCTACCTGTCCATCCGTTTGCTAATCTGTCTGTCTGTCTGTCTCTCTGTGCGTCCGTCCGTGGGTCCATTTAAAGAACACTCAAAGTAACGCCATCTCGCATACCCTGTGGCACATTGCTGCTTTACGCGTCCGTCTGCCTGTCCATCTGTCTGCCAGTCTGTCAGTCTGTCTTCATCCGTCCATTCGTGCGGAAATCTACAGAACACTCCGATTAGCGCCCTCTCGCGCGTCGTATACCCTGTGGCACATACCCGCTTTACGCGTCCGTTTACCTGTTCCTTTGTCTGCCACTCTGTCTGTCTGTTCGTCCATGCGTCCCTCCATGCTTCCATCTAGAGAACACTCAAAGTACCGCCATCTCGCATACCCTGTGGCACATAGCCGCTTTACGCGTCCGTCAACCTGTCCATCTGTCTGCCAGTCTGTCTGTCTGTCTGTCTGTCTGTCCATGCGTCTGTTCGTGCTTCAATCTAGAGAACACTCCGAGTACCGCCATCTCACATACCCTGCGGCACATAGCTGCTTTACGCGTCCATCTACCTCTCCATCTGTCTGCCAGTCTGTCTGTCTGTCCATCCATGCGTCATTTCGTGCGTAAATCTAGAGAACACTCCGATTAGCGCCCTCTCGCGCGTCGTATACCTTGTGGCACATACCCACTTTACGCGTCCGTCTACCTGTTCCTCTTTCTGCCGCTCTGTCTGTCTGTTCGTCTATGCGTCCCTCCGTGCATCCATCTAGAGAACACTCAAAGTACCGCCATCTCGTATACCTTGTGGCACATACCCACTTTACACGTCCGCTTACTGTCCATCTGTCTGCCAGTCTGTCTGTCTGTCCGTCCGTGCGTCCGTCCATGCGTCCATCTAGAGAACACTCAAAGTACCGCCTAATCGCCCGTCGTATACCCTGTGGCACATAGCCGCTTTACGCGTCCGTCTACTATGTCCGTCTGTCTGCCACTCTGTTCGCCAATGCGTCCGTGCGCGTCCATCTAGAGAACACACTGAGTATCGCCATCTCGCGCGTCGTATACCCTGTGGTACACACCCGCTTTAAGCGTCCGTCTACCTGTCTGTCTGTCTGCAAGTCTGTCAGTCTGTTCGTCCAAGCGTCCATCCGTGTGTCCACTAGAGAACACTCAAAGTACCACCATCTCGCATACCCTGTGGCACATAGCAGCTTTACACGTCCGTCTACCTGTCTGTCTGTCTGCCAGTTTGCCTCTCTGTCCGTCCGTGCGTCTGTCCGTGCGCCCATCTAGAGAACACTCAAAGTACCGCCATCTCGCATACCGTCTGGCACATAGCCGCTTTACACGTTTGTCTACCTGTCCGCCTGTCTGCCAGTCTGTCTGTCTGTCCGTCCGTGCGTCCATCTCGAGAGCACTCAAAAGTACCGCCATCTCGCATACCCTGTGGCACATAGCCGCTTTACACGTCCGTGTACCTGTCCGTCTGTCTGCCAGTCTGTCTGTGTGTTCGTCCATGCATCCGTCCGTGCGTCCATCTAGAGAACACTCAAGGTACCGCCATCTCGCGTACCCTGTGGCACATGGCCACTTTACACGTCCGTCTACCTGTCCGTCTGTCTGCCAGTCTGTCTGCCTCTCCGTCCAGGCGTCCGTGCGTTCGTCAATCTAGAAAACACTCCGAGTAACGCCATCTCGCGCGTCGTATACCCTGTGGTACATACCCGCTTTACGGGTTTGTCTACCTGTCCCTCTGTCTGCCATTCTGTCAGTTTGTTCGTCCATGCGTCTATCCGTGCGTCCACTAGAGAACACTCAAAGTACCGCCATCTCGCATACCCAGTGGCACATAGCCGCTTTACGCGTCCATCTATCTGTCCGTCTATCTGCCAGTCTCTGTCTGTCCACCCATGCATCCGTTCATGCGTAAATCTAGAGAACACTCAAAGTACCGCCATCTCGCTTACCCTGTGGCACATAGCCGCTTTACGCGTCCGTCTACCTGTTCGTCTGTCTGCCAGTCTGTCTGTCTGTTCGTCCGTGCGTCCGTCCGTGCGTTCATCTAGAGAACACTCAAAAAGGTACCGACATCTCGCATATCCTGAGACACATAGCCGCTTTACGCGTCCATCTACCTGTCCGTCTGTCTGCCAGTCTGTCTGTCTGTCCGTCAATGCGTCTGTTCGTGCTTCAATCTAGAGAACACTCCGAGTACCGCCATCTCGCATACCCTGTGGCACATAGCTGCTTTACGCGTCCGTCTACCTGTCCATCTCTCTGCCAGTCTGTCTGTCTGTCTGTCCGTGCGTCCATTGGTGTGTAAATCTAGAGAACACTCCGATTAGCGCCCTCTCGCGCGTCGTATACCTTGTGGCACATACCCGCTTTACGCGTCCGTCTACCTGTTTCTCTGTCTGCCACTCTGTCTGTCTGTTCGTCCATGCGTCTCTCCGTGCGTCCATCTAGAGAACACTCAAAGTACCGCCATATCGCATACCATGTGGCACATAGCCGCTTTACACGTCCGTCTACCTGTCCGTCTGTCTGCCAGTCTGTCTTTCTGTTCGTCGATGCATCCGTCCGTCCGTCCATCGAGAGAACACTCTGAGTGCCGCCATATAGCATACCATGTGGCACATAGCCGCTTTACGCGTCCGTCTACCGGTCCGTCTGTGTGCCAGTCTGTCTGTCTGTCCATCCATGCGTCCGTTCGTGCGTCAATCTAGAGAACACTCAAAGTACCGCCATCTCGCATACCTTGTGGCACATAGCCACTTTACACGTCCGTCTAACTGTCCGTCTGTCTGCCAGTCTGTCTGTCTGCCTGTCTGTCTGTCCGTCCGTGCGTCCGTCCGTGCATCCATCTAGAGAACACTCAAAGTACAACCATATCGCATACCCTGTGGCAGATAGCCGCTTTACACGTCCGTCTACCTGTCCGTCTGTCTGTCTGTTCGTCGATGCATCCGTCCATGCGTCCATCTAGAGAACACTCTGAGGGCCGCCATCTCGCATACCCTGTGGCACATAGCCACTTTACACGTCCGTCTAACTGTCCGTTTGTCTGCCAGTCAGTCTGTCTCTCCGTCCATGCGTCCATTCGTGCGTCAATCTAGAGAACACTCTGAGTACCGCCATCTCACGCGTCGTATACTCTGTGGCACATATTCGCTTTGCGCGTCCGTATATCTGCCCGTCTGTCTGCCACTCTGTCTGTCTGTTCGTCCATGCGTTCGTCCGCGCGTCCATCTAGAGAACACACCGAGTACCGCCATCTTGCGCGTCGTATACCCTGTGGCACATACCCGTTTTACGCGTCCGTCTACCTGTCCGTCTGTCGGCCAGTCTGTCTGTCTGTTCGTCCATGCGTCCATTCGTGCGTCCATCTAGAGAACACTCAAAGTACCGCTATCTCGCATACCCGCTGGCACATAGCAGCTCTACACGTCCGTCTACCAGTCCGTCTGTCTGCCAGTCCGCCTGTCTGTCCATCCATGCGTCCGTCCGTGCGTCCATCTAGAGAACACTTAATGTACCACCATCTCGCATCTCGTATACCCTGTAGCAAATACCGCTTTACGCGTCCGTCGACCTGTCTGTCCGTTTGCTAATCTGTCTGTCTGTCTGTCCGTGCGTTCGTCAGTGCGTCGATTTAAAGAGCACCTAAAGTAACGCCATCTCGCATACCCTGTGGCACATAGCCGCTATAAGCGTCCATCTACCTGTCCGTCTGTCTGCCAGGATGTCTGTCTGTCCGTCTATGCGTCCGTTCATGCGTCAATCTAGAGAACACTGAAAGTACCGCCATCTCGCATACCCTGTGGCACATAGCCGCTTTACGCGTCCGTCTACCTGTCCATCTGTCTGCCAGTCTGTATGTTTGTCCGTCCATCCCTCCGTGCGTTCGTCAATCTAGAGAACACTCTGAGTACCGCCATCTCGCGCGTCGTATACCCTGTGGCACATAGCCGCTTTACGCGTCCGTCTACTATGTCCGTCTGTCTGCCACTCTGTTCGTCCATGCGTCCATCCGCGCGTCCATCTAGAGAACACACTAGTACCGCCATCTCGCGCGTCGTATACCCTGTGGTACATACCCGCTTTGCGGGTCTGTCTACCTGTCACTCTGTCTGCCAGTCTGTCAGTTTGTTCGTCCATGCGTCTATCCGTGCGTCCACTAGAGAACACTCAAAGTACCGCCATCTCGCATACCCTGTGGCACATAGCTTTTTTACACGTCCATTTATTTATTTATTTATTTACAGAATACTGCAGGCTCTCTTCAGAGCCCATGCAGGAGTGGGAAAAAAAAAAAGAAAAAAATCACAAGCAATCAGCAGTCAAGGCACACAAAATTAATAAATGTACGCATGACAATTAATATTCAACAGCAATTTTCACCACATAAATTAGTAACAATTCGTGACCAAATTAAGTATATTTACACAAAACTATACACACCAATACATATTCGCAATAACATATGGCGCAGCGATAGGAGCATTTTGGGGCTTAACGTTATGAAGTGATAAAATCAAAGTGTTCAATGTTCTGTAACGACTCAAACGGCAGGGCGTTCCAGTCTACAATGGTCCTGGGAAAAAAAGAGAACTTAAATGTATTGGTACGTGTCTGGAATGGTGTTATTGACGCAGCATGGCGATTTCTAGTTTCTCGTGACGTCAGTGGTTGTATAAACGTAGAGGCATCTAGTGCGAAATGTTTGTGTTTTAACTGAAAAAGAAATTTTAATCTCAGAATTTTGCGACGAAGTTGAAGTTCTTGTATATTATTTTCTTTCATGATAGCTGTAGGGGAGTCTGTCATGCGGTACTTAGAAAATATAAACCTGATGCATTTACGTTGAATCATTTCTATGGCATGGATGTTTTTCCTAGTGTATGGGTCCCAAATGACGCACGCATACTCGAGAATTTACCTGTCCGTCTGTCTGCTAGTCTGTCTGTTCGTTCATGCATCCGTCCGTGCGTCCATCTAGGGAACATTCAAGGTACTGCCATCTCGCATACGCTGTGGCACACCCACTTTACGCGTCCGTCTACCTGTCCTTCTGTCTCCCAGTCTGTCTGTCTGTTCGTCCATGCGTCCGTCCGTGCGTCTATCTAGAGAACACTCTGAGTACCGCCATCTCGCGCGTCGTATACCCTGTGGTACATACCCGCTTTACGGGTCCGCCTACCTGTCCGTCTGTCTGCCAGTCTGTCAGTCTGTTCGTCCGTGCGGCCATCCGTGCGTCCACAAGAGAACAATCAAAGTGCCACCATCTCGCATACCCTGTGGTACATAGCCGCTTTACAAGCCCGTTTACCTGTCCGTCTGTCTGCCAGTCTGCCTGTCTGTTCGTCCATGCGTCCATCCGTGCGTCCATCTAGAGAACACTTAAAGTACCGCCATCTCGCATCTCGTATACCCTGTAGCAAATACCGCTTTACGCGTCCGTCGGCCTGTCTGTCCGTTTGCTAGTCTGTCTGTCTTTCTGTCTGTCTGTCTGTCTGTCTGTCTGTCCGTGCGTCCGTCCGTGCGTCGATTTAAAGAGCACTTAAAGTAACGCCATCTCGCATACCCTGTGGCACATAGCCGCTATAAGCGTCCATCTACCTGTCCGTCTGTCTGCCAGTATGTCTGTCTGTCCGTCTATGCATCCGTTCGTGCGTCAATCTAGAGAACATTCAAAGTACCGCCATCTCGCATACCCTGTGGCACATAGCCGCTTTACGCGAACGTCTACCTGTCCATCTGTCTGCCAGTCTGTCTGTCTGTCCGTCCATGCGTCCGTGCGTTCGTCAATCTAGAGAACACTCTGAGTACCGCCATCTCGCGCGTCGTATACCCTGTGGCACATAGCCGCTTTACGCGTCCGTCTACTATGTCCGTCTGTCTGCCACTCTGTTCGTCCATGCGTCCGTCCGTGCGTCTATCTAGAGAACACTCTGAGTACCGCCATCTCGCGCGTCGTATACCCTGTGGTACATACCCGCTTTACGGGTCCGTCTACCTGTACGTCTGTCTGCCAGTCTGTCAGTCTGTTCGTCCGTGCGGCCATCCGTGCGTCCACAAGAGAACACTCAAAGTGCCGCCATCTCGCATACCCTGTGGCACATAGCCGCTTTACACGTCCGTTTACCTGTCCGTCTTTCTGCCAGTCAGCCTGTCTGTTCTTTCATGCGTCCATCCGTGCGTCACTCTAGAGAACACCTAAAGTACCGCCATCTCGCATCTCGTATACCCTGTAGCAAATACCGCTATTCGCGTCCGTCTACCTGTCCGTCCGTTTTCTAATCTGTCTGTCTGTCTGTCGCTCCGTGCATCCGTCCATGGGTCCATTTAAAGAACACTCAAAGTAACGCCAACTCGCATCCCCCGCGGCACATAGCCGCTTTACGCGTCCGTCTACCTGTTCCTCTGTCTGCCAGTCTGTCTGTCTGTTCGTCCGTGCGTCCAACCGTGCGTTCATCTAGAGAACACCCAAAGTACCGCCATCTCGCAAATCCTGAGACACATAGCCGCTTTACGCGTCCACCTACCTGTCCGTCTGTCTGCCAGTCTGTCTGTTTGTCTGTCCATGCGTCCGTTCGTGCGTCAATCTAGAGAACATTCAAAGTACCGCCATCTCGCATACCCTGTGGCACATAGCCGCTTTACGCGTCCGTCTACCTGTCCATCTGTCTGCCAGTCTGTCTGTCTGTCCGTCCATGCGTCTGTTCGTGCTTCAATCTAGAGAACACTCCGAGTACCGCCATCTCGCATACCCTGTGGCACATAGCTGCGTTACGCGTCCGTCTACCTGTGCATCTGTCTGCCAGTCTGTCAGTCTGTCTTCATGCGTCCATTCGTGCCTAAATCTACAGAGCACTCCGATTAGCGCCCTATCGCGCGTCGTATACCCTGTGACACATACCCGCTTTACGCGTCCGTTTACCTGTTCCTCTGTCTGCCACTCTGTCTGTCTGTTCGTCCATGCGTCCCTCCGTGCGTCCATCTAGAGAAGACTCAAAGTACCGCCATCTCGCATACCTTGTGGCAAATAGCCACTTTACACGTCCGTCTAACTGTCAACTGTCTGCCAGTCTGTCTGTCTGTCTGTCTGTCCGTCAAAGCGTCCGTCCATGCATCCATCTGGAGAACACTCAAAGTACAACCATATCGCATACCCTGGGGCACATAGCCGCTTTACACGTCCGTCTACCTCTCCGTCTGTCTGTCTGTTCGTCGATGCATCCGTCCGTGCGTCCATCGAGAGAACACTCTGAGTGCCGCTACCTCGCATAAAATGTGGCACATAGCCGCTTTACACGTCCGTCTAACTGTCCGTTTGTCTGCCAGTTTGTCTGTCTCTCCATCCATGCGTCCATTCGTGCGTCAATCTAGAGAACACTCTGAGTACCGCCATCTCACGCGTCGTATACTCTGTGGCACATATTCGCTTTCCGCGTCCGTCTACCTGTCCGTCTGTCTGCCACTCTGTCTCTCCGTCCATGCGTCCGTGCGTTCGTCAATCTAGAGAACACTCTGAGTGCCGCCATCTCGCGCGTCGTATACTCTGTGGCTCATACCCGCTTTACGCGTCCGTCTACTATGTGCGTCTGTCTGCCACTCTGTCTGCCTGTTCGTCCATGCGTCCGTCCACACGTCCATCTAGAGAACACACTGAGTACCACCATCTCGCGCGTCGTATACCCTGTGGCCCATACCCGCTTTACCCGTCCTTCTACCTCTCCCTATGTCTGCCGGCCTGTCTGTCTGTTCATCCATGCGTCCGTCCGTGCGTCCATTTAGTGAACACTCTGACTACCGCCATCTTGCGAGTCGTATACCCTGTGGTACATACCCTCTTTACGCGTCCGTCTACCTGTCAGTCTGTCTGCCAGTCTGTCAGTCTTTTCGTCCATGCGTCCATCCGTGCGTCCACTAAAGAACACTCAAAGTACCGCCATCTCGCATATCCTGTGGCACATAGCCACTTTACACGTCCGTGTACCTGTCCGTCTGTCTGCCAGTGTGTCTGTCTGTCCGCCCGGGCGTCCCTCCATGCGTCCATCTTGAGAACACTTAAAATACCGCATCTCGTATACCTTGTGCCAAATAGCCACTTTACACGTCCGTCTATCTGTCCGTTTCTCTGCCAGTCTGTGTGTCTGTCCGTCCGTGCGTCCGTCCATGCGTCCATCAAAAGAACACTCAAAGTACCGCCATCTCGCGTACCCTGTGGCACATAGCGGCTTTACACGTCCGTCTACCTGTCCGTCTGTCTGTCTCTCCGTCCGTCCACGCGTCCATCTAGAGAACAGTCAAAGTACCGCCATCTCGCATACCCTGTGGCACATAGCCACTTTACGCTTCCGTCTACCTGTCCACCTGTCTGCCAGTCTGTCTGTCTGTCCGTTCATGCGTCCTTTCGTGGTAAACCTAGAGAACACTCCGATTAGCGTCCTCTCGCGCGTCGTATACCTTTTGGCACATACCCGCTTTACGCGTCCGTCTACCTGTTCCTCTGTCTGCCACTCTGTCTGTCTGTTCGTCCATGTGTCCCTCCGTGCGTCCATCTAGAGAACACCCAAAAACCGCCATATCACATACCCTGTGGCACATAGCTGCTTTACACGTACGCCTACCTGTCCGTCTGTCTGCCAGTCTGTCTGTCTGTTCGTCGATGCATCCGTCCGTGCGTCCATCGAGAGAACACTCTGAGTGCCGCCATCTCGCATACCCTGTGGCACATAGCCGCTTTACACGTCCGTCTACCTGTCCGTTTGTCTTCCAGCCTGTCTGTCTCTCCGTCCATGCGTCCGTTCGTGCGTCAATCTAGAGAACACTCTGAGTACCACCATCTCACGCGTCGTATACTCTGTGGCACATATTTGCTTTACGCGTCCGTATATCTGTCCGTCTGTCTGCCAGTCTGTCCGTCTGTTCGTCCATGCGTCTGTCCATGCGTCCATCTAGAGAACACTCTGAGTACCGCCATCTCGCGCGTCGTATACCCTGTGGTACACCCGCTTTACGCGTCCGTCTACTATGTCCATCTTTCATCCACTGTGTTCGTCCATGCGTCCGTCCGCGCGTCCATCTAGAGAACACACCGAGTACCGCCATCTCGCGCGTCGTATACCCTGTTGTACATACCCGCTTAACGCGTCCGTCTACCTGTCTGTCTGTCTGCCAGTCTGTCAGTCTGTTCGTCCAAGCGTCCATCCGTGCGTCCACTAGAGAACACTCAAAGTACCGCCATCTCGCATAGCCTGTGGCACATAGCCGCTTTACACGTCCGTCTACCTGTCCGTCTGGCTGCCAGCCTGTCTGTCTCTCCGTCTATGCATCCGTCCGCTCGACCATCTAGAGAACACTCAAAGTACCGCTATCTCGCATACCCTGTGGCACATAGCCACTTTACACATCCGTTTCTGTCCGTCTGTCTGCCAGTCTGTCTCTCCGTCCATGCGTCCGTGCGTTCGTCAAAGTAGAGAACACTCTGAGTGCCGCCATCTCGCGCGTCGTATACCCTGTGGTTCATACCCACTTTACGCGCCCGTCTACTATGTCCGTCTGTCTGCAACTCTGTCTGTCTGTTCGTCCATGCGTCCGTCCGCGCGTCCATCTAGAGAACACACTGAGAACCACCATCTCGCGCGTCGTATATCCTGTGGCACATAGCCACTTTACGCGTCCGTCGACCTGTCCATCCGTTTGCTAATCTGTCTGTCTCTCCTCCCGTGCGTCCGTCCGTGCGTCAATTTAAAGAGCACTTAGAGTAACGCCATCTCGCATACCCTGTGGCACATAGCCGCTTTAAGCGTCCATCTACCTGTCCGTCTGTCTGCCAGTATGTCTGTCTGTCCGTCTATGTGTCCGTTCGTGGGTCAATCTAGAGACCACTCAAAGTACCGCCATCTTGCATACCCTGTGGCACATAGCCGGTTTACGCGTCCGTCTACCTGTCCATCTATCTGCCAGTCTGTCTGTCTGTCCGTCCATGCGTCCATTCGTGCGTAATTCTAGAGAACACTCCGAGTTACGCCCTCTCGCGCGTCGTATACCCTGTGCCACATACCCGCTTTACGCGCCCGTCTACTATGTCCGTCTGTCTGCCACTCTGTTCGTCCATGCGTCCGTCCGCGCGTCCATCTAGAGAACACACTGAGTACCGCCATCTGGCGCGTCGTATACCCTGTGGTACATACCCGCTTTACGCGTCTGTCTACCTGTCTGTCTGTCTGCCAGTCTGTCAGTCTGTTCGTCCAAGCGTCCATCCGTGCGTCCACTAGAGAACACTTAAAGTACCGCCATCTCGCATACCCTGTGGCACATAGCCGCTTTACACGTCCGTCTACCTGTCCGTCTGTCTGCCAGTCTGTCTGTCTGTTCGTCCATGCATCTGTCCGCGCATCCACCTAGAGAACACTCAAGATACCGCATTCTCGCATACCCTGTGGCACATAGCGACTTTACACGTCCGTCTACCTGTCCGTCTGTCTGCCAGTCTGTCTGCCTCTCCGTCCATGCGTCCGGGCGTTCGTCAATCTAGAGAACACTCTCAGTACCACCATCTCGCGCGTCGTATACCCTGTGGCACATGCCCGCTTTACGCGTCCGTCTACTATGTCCGTCTGTCTGCCAGTCTGTCTGTCTGTTCGTCTATGCGTCCGTCCGTGCGTCTATCTAGAGAACACTCTGAGTACCACCATCTCGTGCGTCGTATACCCTGTGGTACATACCTGCTTTACGGGTCTGTCTACCTGTCCGTCTGTTCACCAGTCTGTCTGTCTGTTCGTCCGTGCGTCCGTCCGTGCGTTCATCTAGAGAACACTCAAAGTACCGCCATCTCGCATATCTTGAGGCACATTGCCGCTTTACGTGTCCATCTACCTGTCCGTCTGTCTGCCAGTCTGTCTGTCTGTCTGTCCATGCGTCCATTCGTGCGTCAATCTAGAGAACAATCAAAGTACCGCCATCTCGCATACCCTGTGGCACATAGCCGCTTTACGCGTTCGTCTACCTGTCCCTCTGTCTGCCAGTCTGTCTGTCTGTCCATCCATGCGTCTGTTCGTGCTTCAATCTAGAGAACACTCCGAGTTTCGCCATTTCGCATACCCTGTGGCACATAGCTGCTTTACGCGTCCGTCTACCTGTCCATCTGTCTGCCAGTCTGTCTGTCTGTCCGTCCATGCGTCCATTCGTGCGTAAATCTAGAGAACACTCCGATTGGCGCCCTCTCGCGCGTCGTATACCCTATGGCATATACCCGCTTTACGCGTCCGTCTACCTGTTCCTCTGTCTGCCACTCTGTCTGTCTGTTCGTCCATGCGTCCCTCCGTGCGTCCATCTAGAGAACACTCAAAGTACCGCCATCTCGCATACATTGTGGCACATAGCCACTTTACACGTCCGTCTAACTGTCCGTCTGTCTGCCAGTCTGTCTGTCTGTCCGTCCGTGCGTCCGTCCGTGCGTCCATCTAGAGAACACTCAAAGTACCGCCATATCCCATACCCTGTGGCACATAGCTGCTTTACACGTCCGTCTACCTGTCCGTCTGTCTGTCTGTTCGTCGATGCATCCGTCCTTGCATCCATCGAGAGAACACTGTGAGTGCCGCCATCTCGCATACCCTGGGGCACATTGCGGCTTTACACGTCCGTCTACCTGTCCGTTTGTCTGCCAGTCTGTCTATCTCTCCGTCAATGCGTCCGTTCGTGCGTCATTCTAGAGAACACTCTGAGTACCGCTGTCACAATGCAGAAACAGCAGCAGTCGTATCCAGGAAACTCACTTTAATTGTACCAGAACACTGGCAAACTGATCGGAAGAGAACCTCGTCTTCTTCTCCCACTGCGCGTGTTCTTCGTTGTTCTCTTGGCGCTGCTTATTTATTGTGGCATTTGCCCCCCCCCCCTCCAGAGAGCAGCATCCCGATGCTCTTCTACAAAAGACGGTGGAGCAGATGCATGGTGTAAAACAGTCCAAAAAGTAGGGCTTCATTCGCACAACGTGCACAAGTTCTGGTTTTTGCTGGCGAGTTGTCCAGGGGTTGTCCGGAACGACCACGTAATTAACGTCGCTCAGGCGTTGTAAAACTCTGTAGGGGCCAAAATACTTCTTCAGCAATTTTTTGGACAGTCTCCGGCGGCGGATAGGTCTTCATACCCAGACTTTGTCGCCGGCCCGATAGACGAAATGTCGGTGTCGCAGATTATAACGTTGGGCGTCATAATTTTGCTGCTGGGTGATTCGGACGCGCGCAAGCTGCCTCGCTTCTTCTGCTCGTTGGGTAAAAGATGCAGCGTCCAAATTGATGTCATTGCAGTCGTGCAGTAACATGGCGTCAAGCACCGTCGTCACTTCACGGCCATGAAAGAGACTGAACGACGTTCTTCATGTAGTTTCTTGCTGCGCTGTATTATAGGCGAACGTGATGTACGGTAGAATGTCGTCCCAGTTCTTGTGATCCACGTCCACGTACATACTCAACATGTCCGCAAGAGTCTTGTTGAGGCGTTCTGTTAAGCCGTTTATTGTGGATGATAGGAAGTGGTTTTCCGATGGGCTGTTCCAAAGAGCTCAAGCACTGTCTTCAGGAGCGCGGCCGTGAAAGCGGCACCTCGATCCGTTATGATTGTTGGAGCACTGTGCCTCAGGACGATATTTTCTACAAAGAATCGTGCGGATTCAACGGCGGTGCCACTTGACAAAGCCTTTGTTTCCGCATAGCGCGTAAGATAATCAGTGGCGACTATTACCCACTTGTTGCCAGCATGGGAAGTCGGATATGGTCCATGGAGATCCATTCCAATTTGGGCAAAAGGTACCGTGGGCACTTGAATTGGTTGTAATAGTCCAGCTGGTTTTAACGGTGGCGATTTTCGTCATTGACAATCGAGGCACGTGCGCACGTAATGCTTCACAATAGCTGGAAGTCTTGGCCAGTAGTATTTCTGTTGGATTCTTGCCAATGTGCGTGTGTATCCGAGATGACCGGACGTTGGCTCATCGTGGCAAGCACAAAGTATCTCCTGACGAAGTGACGTCGGAACGACAAGTAGGTGGGTGCTTCCTCTGGGGAAAAGTTCTTTTTATAGAGAACACCACCACGTAAGCAGAATGACGGCAGGCTCTTTGCAAATCTTCTAGGGACGGTTGTTGTCCGGCCATTGAAAAATTCAATAAGAGGAAGCAACTTACTGTCTTCTTTCTGCTTGCACGAAATCGTAGTGGTGTCAATGACTCCTACAAACGCCATGCTCTCATCGTCTGTGTCATCATCGCGCTTTATCGGTGACCTTGATAAGCAATCGGCGTCGGCGTGCTGCCGTCCGGACTTATACACGACCATCATATCAAACTCTTGAAGGCGTAAGCTCCACCGTGCGAGCCGACCAGACGGGTCTTTCAAGTTGGTCAGCCAGCAGAGGGAACGATGGTCGCTGACTACGTGGAAGGAACGACCATAGAGGTACGGACGAAACTTCATAACCGCCCATACGACAGCAAGACACTCTTTTTCCGTTGTAGAGTAGTTGCACTCGGCGCGGGAAAGCGTCCTACTAGCATATGCGATCACACGCTCGGCTGAGGCTTGCCACTGGACGAGTACAGCGCCTAAACCCACGTTGCTGGCATCTGTATGGACCATGGTAGGAGCATCCTCCTCAAAGTGAGCAAGCACAGGGGGAGTCTGCAGGCGTTGTCGGAGATCGTCAAATGCCACCTGTTGATCGTCGCCCCATGTGAACGAAACGTCTTCTCTTGTGAGTCGTGTTAACGGCGAGGCTATGTGGGAGAAATTGGCAATAAACCTTCGGTAGTATGCGCATAGGCCAAGGAAACGCCTGACTGCTTTCTTGTCTTTTGGTACCGAAAATTTTCTGACGGCCGCAATCTTATCGGGATCAGGTCGAACACCTTCATGGCTCACCACATGACCTAAAAATTGAAGCTCCTTGAAACCGAAGTGACACTTCTCGGGTGTCAGGCGGGCAGATCTTATTGCCCTGAATACCGATAGCAGCCTGCTCATGTGTTCCTCAAATGTTTTTGAAAAAGCAATGACGTCGTCCAGATAGACCAGACATGTCGCCACTTAAGGCCTGACAGAACGGTATCCATCAGTCTCTGAAATGTTGCGGGGGCTGAGCACAATCCAAATGGCAAGACTTTAAATTCATAAAGCCCGTCAGGCGTTACAAAAGCCGTTTTTTCTCTATCTCGCTCGTCGACCTCAATTTGCCAATACCCTCTTTTGAGGTCCATTGACGAAAAGTAGCGTGCATACCTCAGCCTGTCGAGTGAATCATCGATGCGCGGTAATGGGTATACGTCTTTCTTTGTCACACGGTTCAGCTTGCGGTAGTCGACACAAAATCGCAAGCTTCCGTCTTTCTTTTTAACCAGCACTACCGGCGACGCCCAAGGACTTCTTGACGGCTGGATGACGTCATCATCGAGCATTTTCTTCACTTGTTCTTGGATTGCTTCACGCTCTTTCGGTGCTACGCGGTATGCATTCTGTCGTATTGGCCTTGCCGTCTCCTCCGTTATTATCCGATGTTTCGTCAGTGGCGTTTGACTGACCCTCGAGGTCGATGAAAAACAGTCTTTGAACTGGTGCAGAAGATCTAATAGACGCTGTCTCTGCGCTGGTGAAAAATCCGAGCTTACGTCAATAGGTGGTGGGGCTGACGTGGCTTGGGGCTCGTCCTGTTGTACTACACAGCACTCGCGGATTTCGGTGATCTCGTCGAAGTAGGCAACTGTAGTGCCTTGTGTAATGTGTCGTCGCTCGTTGGTAAAATTCGTCAACAGAACCTCTGCTTCACCGCACACAACACTGACGATACTTCTGGTAATTGCAACACCACGAGAGAGTAGGAGCGTCAATACTTGTTCAGCGATTCCTTTTCCAGTATTCTGCTCGCTGCACGTGACTGAAACAAGGCGGCACGAAAACGGAGGTACGGTCACATCGTCAATGACTCGTAGGGATTTTCGGTGTAGCGCTGCGCTTTGATCCGCTGAAAAGGTCAGTACACCGTCCGGAATATTTATGATGGCACCATATTCCCGCAAGAAATCCATCCCCAAGATTGCCTGTTTGCAACACTCAGAAAGGATAACAAAAGTTGCGACGAAGAATGCATCCCCTATCGTCATTCTTGCAGTGCACTTTCCGGTAGGTCTGAGTAGCTGCCCTCCAGCTCCTCTAATCTGCGGTCCTGTCCATTCCATTCTAACCTTCCTGAGCGTGTCTGCCAGACTCTCACTCATTATTGAGAAGTCCGCGCCAGTGTCGACCAATGCCATGACGTCATGTCCGTCAATCATAATTGCAACTTCGGCAGTAACAACCCCATCCTTCGTCGATTCATTGAAAATGTGTCTCTCTTCGCTCGGCAGTAATGGGGGATTTTCAGCACTTCGACGATTCGCAACCTTTCCCGCCGAGGTCGCTGCTTTTAGTTTCCCCGGCGTGGACTAGGAGATCTCCCTCTTGGCATGTCAGTGGTGCTCCGTCTAGAAGATGGAGAATAACGCCCAGGAGAGGGTGAGCGTGACCGAAACCCAGGAGGAACATCCCGCGGGGTCATGACATTCGTGTCGACGTCAGGTGTTCCGTTGGAATGGCGCCGAAGAACCGTAGAAGGAAACCCTTGGTACCCTGCGGCGCGATACGGGCAATACCGGACGATGTGGCCTGCTTCCCCACAGGGAAAGCACAGGGGCCTATGATCAGGGGTACGCCAGATGTTTGTTTTGCGAAGTGGTGGCCGCCTCGGCATCGAAGTTTCTCTGTAGTACCAAGGCGTTGTCGGTGGATGTTGCTGGTGGTACTGATGTGGTGTCGGCACGTTCGCTGGCTGTCGGCGGACTACGTCTGCATAGCTTGCCCTGGGAGTGCTCGTGTTCGGCTCAGGAAGCGAGAGCGCTTGCCTGATCTCCTGGCGTACAACTTCCGTTACTGAGGCGATCGCGCAGTCGTTCGGTTCTCACGCGTCGTATACTCTGTGGCACATATTCGCTTTACGCGTCCGTATATCTGTCCGTCTGTCTGCCAGTCTGTCTGTCTGTTCGTCCATGCGTCCGTCCATCCGTCCATCAAGAGAACACTCTGAGTACCGCCATCTCGCTCATCGTATAACCTGTGGTACACCCGCTTTACGCGTCCGTCTATCTGTCCGTCTGTGTGCCAGTCTGTCTGTCTGTCCATCCATGCGTCCGTTCGTGCGTCAATCTAGAGAAAACTCAAAGTATGCGCCATCTCGCATCTCCTGTGGCACATAGCCGCTTTACGCGTCCGCCTACCTGTCCATCTGTCTGCCAAGCCGTCTGTCTGTCCGTCCATGTGTCTGTTCGTGCTTCAATCTAGAGAACACACTGAGTACCGCCATCTCGCGCGTCGTATACCCTGTTGTACATACCCGCTTTACGCGTCCGTCTACCTGTCTGTCTGTCTGCCAGTCTGTCAGTCTGTTCGTCCAAGCGTCCATCCGTGCGTCCATCTAAGAACACTCAAGGTACCGCCATCTCGCATACCCTGTGGTACATAGCCACTTTACACGTCCGTCTACCTGTCCGTCTGCCAGTCTGTCTGCCTCTCCATCCATGCGTCCGTGAGTTCGTCAATCTAGAGAACACTCTGAGTACCGCCATCTCGCGCGTCGTATACCCAGTGGCACATGCCCGCTTTACGCGTCCGTCTACTATGTCCGTCTGTCTGCCAGTCTGTCTGTCAGTTCGTCCATGCCTCCGTCCGTGCGTCTATCTAGAGAACACTCTGAGTACCGCCATCTCGCGCGTCGTATACCCTGTGGTACATACCCGCTTTACGGGTCCGTCTACCTGTTCGTCTGTCTGCCAGTATGTCTGTCTGTCCGTCCATGCGTCTGTTCGTGCTTCAATCTAGAGAACACTCAAAGTACCGCCATCTCGCATACCTTGTGGCACATAGCCACTTTACACGTCCGTCTAACATTCCGTCTGTCTGCCAGTCTGTCTGTCTGTCCGTCCATGCGTCCATTCGTGCGTAAATCCAGAGAACACTCTGAGTACCGCCATCTCGCGCGTCGTATACCTAGCGGCACATACTCGCTTTACAGGTCCGTCTACCTGTCCGTCTGTCTGCCAGTCTGTCTGTCTCTCCGTCCATGCATCCGTCCGTTCGACCATCTAGAGAACACTTAAAGTACCGCTATCTCGCATACCCTGTGGCACATAGCCACTTTAAACATCCGTCTACCTGTCCGTCTGTCTGCCAGTCTGTCTCTCCGTCCATGCGTCCGTGCGTTCGTCAAAGTAGAGAACACTCTGAGTGCCGCCATCTCGCGCGTCGTATACCCTGTGGCTCATACCCGCTTTGCGCGTCCGTCTACTATGTCCGTCTGTCTGCCACTCTGTCTGTCTGTTCGTCCATGCGTCCATCCGCGCGTCCATCTAGAGAACACACTGAGAACCACCATCTCGCGCGTCGTATACCCTGTGGTACATACCCGCTTTACGGGTCCGTCTACCTGTCCGTCTGTCTACCAGTCTGTCTCTCTGTTCGTCCATGCGTCCATTCGTGCGTCCATCTAGAGAACACTCAAAGTACCGCTATCTCGCATACCCTGTGGCACATAGCCGCTTTACACGTCCGTCTACCTGTCCGTCTGTCTGCCAGTCTGCCTGTCTGTCCATTCATGCGTCCGTCCGTGCGTCCATCTTGAGAACACTTAAAGTACCGCCATCTCGCATCTCGTATACCCTGTAGCGAATACCGCTTTACGCGTCCGTCGACCTGTCTGTCCGTTTGCTAATCTGTCTGTTTGTCTGTCCGTGCGTCCGTCCGTGCGTCGATTTAAAGAGCACCTAAAGTAACGCCATCTCGCATACCCTGTGGCACATAGCCGCTATAAGCGTCCATCTACCTGTCCGTCTGTCTGCCAGTATGTCTGTCTGTCCGTCTATGCGTCCGTTCGTGCGTCAATCTAGAGAACACTCAAAGTATCGCCATCTCGCATACCCTGTGGCACATAGCCGCTTTACGCGTCCGTCTACCTGTCTATCTGTCTGCCAGTCTGTCTGTCTGTCCGTTCATGCGTCCGTGCATTCGTCAATCTAGAGAACACTCTGAGTACCGCCATCTCGCGCGTCGTATACCCTGTGGCACATAGCCGCTTTACGCGTCCGTCTACTATGTCCGTCTGTCTGCCACTCTGTTCGTCCATGCGTCCATCCGCGCGTCCATCTAGAGAACACACTGAGTCCCGCCATCTCGCGCGTCGTATACCCTGTGGTACATACCCGCTTTACGCGTCCGTCTACCTGTCTGTCTGTGTGCCAGTCTGTCAGTCTGTTCGTCCAAGCGTCCATCCGTGCGTCCACTAGAGAACACTCAAAGTACCGCCATCTCGCATACCTTGTGGCACATAGCCACTTTACACGTCCGTGTAACTGTCCGTCTGTCTGCCAGTCTGTCTGTCTGTCCGTCCGTGCGTCCACTAAAGAACACTCAAAGTACCGCCATCTCGCATACCTTGTGGCACATAGCCACTTTACACGTCCGTCTATCTGTCCGTCTGTCTGCCAGTCTGTGTGTCTGTCCGTCCGTGCGTCCGTCCATGCGTCCATCCAGAGAACACTCAAAGTATCGCCATCTCGCATACCCTGTGGCACATAGCCACTTTACGCTTTCGTCTACCTGTCCATCCGTTTGCCAGTCTGTCTGTCTGTCCGTCAATGCGTCCGTTCGTGCGTCAATCTAGACAACACACTGAGTACCGCCATCTCGCGCGTCGTATACCCTGTGGTACACCCGCTTTACGCGTCCGTCTACCTGTCCGTCTGTGTGCCAGTCTGTCTGTCTGTCCATCCATGCGTCCATTCGTGCGTCAATCTAGAGAACACTCAAGTTACCGCCATCTCGCATACCCTGTGGCACATAGCAACTTTACACGTCTGTCTACAGTCCGTGTGTCTGCCAGTCTGTCTGTCTCTCCGTCCATGCGTCCGTGCGTTCGTCAATCTAGAGAAGACTCTGAGTACCGCCATCTGGCGCGTCGTATACCCTGTGGCACATAGCCACTTTACGCTTCCGTCTACCTGTCCACCTGTCTGCCAGTCTGTCTGTCTGTCCGTCTAAGCATCCGTTCGTGCGTCAATGTAGAGAACACAATGAGTACCGCCATCTGTCACAGAACGAGCGCTAAAAATGGGCGCGCCGCCAAATTCTTGCGGTAACGCACGGAAGAAACGCCGCGAGGTCAAAAGAAAAAAAAAGGAAAGCAAACGTCCGAGGCTCCCCGGGCGCGCGCTCTCCCCGCGGAAGCGTGGCGTCGCAGACGAACCTCCTCACCCCGCATCGGCGGCCCAGCAAGCCTGCGATTTTTCTAGAACGAACGGGGCGGGGTCATACCGAGTTGAATCATCCTCCGGGGAGGGCATTCCAACCGTCTCACTCTCCCCTCAGCCTTCGGCGCGTATCGCGCCGACGAAATGACGAGAAATTTCTGGAAGGTGGCGCGGAAGGTATTTAATCGAGCGGCCGAGACGAGAAATCAGGAGGAGACGGAAGTTAACGCCAGAGCGCGTAGGGATTCCGCCGTGTAGTCGGCGAAGGTTTTGGTCCGTAGGGACGAAACCGGAGATGAAGAGGATTTCCACCTGAGGGGTGACGACTCGAGCTACCGGCAAGAGTGTGTGTTTACCGCTATCGAGCGAAGACGCGGGGCAACAGCTGCGTGTGTGAAGCCGACGTGTTCCGGCGAAGAAGTTGAAGTTGGAAGAGTGGCCAATTGAAGACGGGAGGTTTCCTGGAAGAGAAACTTCGAGGGCTGCGGAACGACAACAACGCTGGACTTTGAGTGAGTGATTCTCGGAAGAGTATCATTCAGACTTTTGTTCCAAGGAATTTGGACTGAATAGGTTTTATATCTCTTTAGTCTTTAAGTGTCTTGGTTGTTCAATGCATGCGACTGCATTGTAGTGCGTATCGTTGTCTGTGTCCGTTGTTTTGAGTGTGGCTGATTGTACTGTGTAGTACGTTGTTTGTTTGGTGACGTATTGTATGTAACTATTGTGGAGTGTACATTTTTGTGTATTGTTTCTGATCTGCCATTATTGAGACTATAATTTTGTTTGTTTATCAACTCTCGGCTCTGACCTGTTCTTTGGGCCACAGCCGGCGTCTGCTGGCGCGCCAATAAGGACCACTCCTAAATTGTCCACGCGTTCGTGGTGCGGTTCGGAGGGCCGATACTTCGGCTCTTAGAATTAGCCCAGCGATCGCCTCCCTAATTAACGGGACAGGTGTGACAATTATTCTGGCGTCCGCAACAGGACCTTTTGGTGCACAGTGTGTCCAAAGTAGTGAGAAAGAGCCTCGAGTTGTTGATAGTGCTGTCGGAACGATTTGGTGTGTTGTTCAGTGTTCTCGTTAACGAGTGCAGGAAAGTGTTCCGATAGACTGATTTAGGCAGATACTTTTTTAACGTGGCAAGGTTTTATTTGCGAGACACAGTGGATCTCGAAAAGTTAGTTGCGCTTGGTGAAAAGATGGGTCTCTCCGGCGCCGAACTACGGAAGTGGGTCACCCAGAGGGAAAAAGAAGAAAAAGAGAGGGTCAAAGAGGGAAAGGCAGCTGAGCTGGAAAGGGAAAAGCTGGCGGTCGAAAGAGCCAAAGCGGAAAAAGAAGCTGAGTTGGAGAGAGAGAAGTTGGCAGCCGAAAGGGCGAGAGAAGAAAGAGAAGCGAGGGAGCGACAGCTGAAGGAAGAAAGAGAGGCAAAGGAGCGACAGCTGAAAGAAGAAAGAGAGGAAAGGGAGCGGCAGCGGCAGCACGAGATGGAACTCGAGCGGCTCCATTTGCAACAGCGAAGCGAAACTCCCGTCCAAGCTAGAGTTGAAAGCAGCGAACGGGAAGATCACGGCTTCCGCTTGAACCCAAGCAAGCTGCTCGTAGCGTTTGATGAAAGGAAGGACGACCTAGACGCGTACCTCCACAGATTTGAGACGATTGCGAAGAGCCAGAATTGGCCGGAACATCAATGGGCAACTGCTTCTAGTACTTGCTTGAGTGGTGAAGCGCTCAGTGTGTACGGTAGGCTGACGCCGACCGATGCAGCCAACTACGCAAAGGTGAAAGCTGCTTTGTTGAAGCGATTTAGATTCACTGTGGAAGGATTCCGGGACAGATTTAGGACAGGAAAGCCAGCTGATGGGGAGACGGCTACGCAGTATTGCGCCCGACTTGGCCATTATTTCGACAGATGGATTGAAATTTCAGGGACAGCACAGGAGTACGATGAGCTTAGAGAGCTCCTAATTAGAGAACAATTTCTTACTAGTTGCCACCCAAGCCTGTCGCTGTACTTGAAAGAGAGGAAAGCTGAGTCACTGGAAGACATGCTTGAATTGGCTGATCAATTCTTGGAAGCGCAAGGTGGCACTAATTTGGCCAAAGTCAAGAAGGAGTGTCCCGACGATTCGAAGAAATTGGCTCCCGAAGAAAAGAAGCGTGCACCAGAGAGCATTCCGCGATGTTTTCTGTGCAACCGAGCGGGGCATCGCGCGAAAAACTGTCGAACGATCTTTACGAGCCCTACGGCAGTAAAATGTTTTAAGTGTGGTCAGACTGGACACAAAGCAGATGCTTGTCGGAACGGAGTGAGTCAAACTCACCAGGTATCCTGTGTGCAAGCAGCACCGAAATCTGATAGTAATGCCGTCACTGATGGATTCGTAGAGTTGAAGAATGGGGAGAAAATTCCTATTGTGGGTGCTGTAATGTCAAAACAGCCAACCGGTGTTACGAAGGGAATGCCAACGCTTCCTGGAAAGATTGCAGGCAAGAAGATTACGGTTCTAAGAGACACCGGTAGCTCCACGGTTATCGTGAGGAGAAATTTGGTACGGGATAGAGAGTTGACAGGCAGAACGAAACCGGTTTGCCTAATTGACCGTACGGTCCGGATGCTTCCCGAAGCAGAAATTGAGGTTGAAACCCCGTACTTCAGCGGGAAGTTACTGCGTTATGCATGACGACCCCCCTGTATGACCTTGTCATCGGAAACATCGACGGGGCGCGAGGGCCAAGTGATCCAGAATGTTTGGGAGAAGACCCGAAGTTAGAGCCCTCGCCAACACAGCGGCCGCGAGATAAAGTGGAGGAGCATCCCGTGACGGATCTCACTAGAGCCCGAGGTGAAGCTGCGGCGCAAGAGACAGCGAAGGAGAAGACGATCGTGTCGAATAAGTTCGCGGGCCGAGCAACCGGACTTACCTCGGCACGACCTCAACCGACCGACAGTGTGAAGGAGACGGAGTTGGCCAGCCGGGCAAAATGTAGAGGCATGATCAAGCGGGTAAATAAACAGACAGGACCCGTCGAATGCAATGACGCGTTAACGGTGTCGGAAGAGACAACGATGGCTGAGACGACGCCTCAGATATCGTCGTTGGAAGGGGCTCGCCGAAAAAGAACGTGGAAACACAAGAAGAGATCGAGCGAGCACCGCAAAAAGGGGCGCAAGCGCTTCTCGAAGTACTCAGGATAAGTGCTGAGGTCAAAGCAGAATGTGTTTGGCAGTGTTGAGTGCCATATGTTGTGTTAATGTTGTGGTATCCTGTGTCACAAGTGTCGAAGTGTTGTGCTGTGATGTGATGTATAGTATTGTACCATTGTTGTAGTGAGAGAACTTTGTACATTTGTATTATGGGATTGTGTGGTGGAGTGTTGTACTCATGTGCTTGTGGTTGTGTTTTCACGTGTTGTGTAATTGAATTACAATGTACAATCGTACTGAGTGATATATTGTGAATGTGAAGTGTCATGAGCGACGGATTGTGTTACAGTCTGTGAGAATGTGTGGTGACTGTTCGCGCTCGTTTGTGTGGTTTTGAATATTATGAGATAATATTCTTAAAGTGGGGGGCAGTGTCACAGAACGAGCGCTAAAAATGGGGGCGCCGCCAAATTCTTGCGGTAACGCACGGAAGAAACGCTGCGAGGTCAAAAGAAAAAAAAAAGGAAAGCAAACGTCCGAGGCTCCCCGGGCGCGCGCTCTCCCCGCGGAAGCGTGGCATCGCAGACGAACCTCCTCACCCCGCATCGGCGGCCCAGCAAGCCCGCGATTTTTCTAGAAAGAACGGGGCGGGGTCATACCGAGTTGAATCATCCTCCGGGGAGCGCATTTCAACCGTCTCACTCTCCCCTCAGCCTTCGCCGCGTATCGCGCCGACGAAATGACGAGAAATTTCTGGAAGGTGGCGCGGAAGGTATTTAATCGAGCGGCCGAGACGAGAAATCAGGAGGAGACGGAAGTTAACGCCAGAGCGCGTAGGGATTCCGCCGTGTAGTCGGCGAAGGTTTTGGTCCGTAGGGACGAAGCCGGAGATGAAGAGGATTTCCACCTGAGGGGTGACGACTCGAGCTACCGGCAAGAGTGTGTGTTTACCGCTATCGAGCGAAGACGCGGGGCAACAGCTGCGTGTGTGAAGCCGACGTGTTCCGGCGAAGAAGTTGAAGTTGGAAGAGTGGCCAATTGAAGACGGGAGGTTTCCTGGAAGAGAAACTTCGAGGGCTGCGGAACGACAACAACGCTGGACTTTGAGTGAGTGATTCTCGGAAGAGTATCATTCAGACTTTTGTTCCAAGGACTTTGGACTGAATAGGTTTTACATCTTTTTAGTCTTTAAGTGTCTTGGTTGTTCAATGCATGCGACTGCATTGTAGTGCGTATCGTTGTCTGTGTTCGTTGTTTTGAGTGTGGCTGATTGTACTGTGTAGTACGTTGTTTGTTTGGTGACGTATTGTATGTAACTATTGTGGAGTGTACATTTTTGTGTATTGTTTCTGATCTGTCATTATTGAGACTATAATTTTGTTTGTTTATCAACTCTCGGCTCTGACCTGTTCTTTGGGCCACAGCCGGCGTCTGCTGGCGCGCCAATAAAGACCACTCCTAAATTGTCCACGCTTTCGTGGTGCGGTTCGGAGGGCCGATACTTCGGCTCTTAGAATTACCCCGGCGATCGCCTCCCTAATTAACGGGACAGGTGTGACACCATCTCGCGCGTCGTAGACCCTGTGGTACATACTCGCTTTACGCGTCCGTCTACCAGTCTGTCTGTCTGCCAGTCTGTCAGTCTGTTCGTCCAAGCGTCCATCCGTGCGTCCACTAGAGAACACTCAAGGTACCGCATTCTCGCATACCCTGTGGCACATAGCCACTTTACACGTCCGTCTCCCTGTCCGTCTGTCTGCCAGTCTGTCTGTCTGTTCGTCAATGCGTCCGTCCGTGCGTCTATCTAGAGAACACTCTGAGTACCGCCATCTCGCGCGTCGTATACCCTGTGGTACATACCCGCTTTACGGGTCCGTCTACCTGTCCGTCTGTCTGCCAGTCTGTCAGTCTGTTCGTCCATGCGTCCATCCGTGCGTCCACTAGAGAGCACAAAAAGTGCCGCCATCTCGCACCCCCCGCGGCACATAGCCACATTACGCATCCGTCTACCTGTCCGTCTGTCTGCCAGTCTGTCTGTCTATACGTCCGTGCGTCCGTCCATGCGTCCATCTAGAGAACACTCAAAGTACCGCCATCCCGCATACCCTGAGGCACATATCCGCTTTACGCGTTCATCTACCTGTCCGTCTGTCTGCCAGTCTGTATGTCTGTCTGTCTGTCCATGCGTCCGTTCGTGCGTCAATCTAGAGAACACTGAAAGTACCGCCATCTCGCATACCCTGTGGCACATAGCCGCTTTACGCGTCCGTCTACCTGTCCATCTGTCTGGCAGTCTGTCTGTCTTTCCGTTCATGTGTCTGTTCGTGCTTCAATCTAGAGAACACTCTGAGTACCGCCATCTTGCATACCCTGTGGCACATAGCCGCTCTACACGTCCGTCTACCTGTCCGTCTGTCTGCCACTTTGTCTGTCCGTCCGTGCGTCCGTCCGTGCGTCCATCTCGAGAGCACTCAAAAGTATCGCCATCTCGCATACCCTGCGGCACATAGCCGCTTTACACGTCCGTATACCTGTCTGTCTGTCTGCCAGTCTGTCTATCTGTCCGTCCGTGCATCCGTCCGTGCGTCCATCTAGAGAACACTTAAAGTACCGCCATCTCCCATCTCGTATACCCTGTAGCAAATACCGCTTTACGCGTACGTCTACCTGTCCGTCCGTTTGCTAATCTGTCTGTCTGTGTCCGTGCGTCCGTCCGTGCGTCGATTTAGAGAGCACTTAATTGACGCCATCTCGCATACCCTGTGGCACATAGCCGCTTTACGCGTCCATCTATTTGTCCGTCTGTCGGCCAGTATGTCTGTCTGTCCGCCTATGCGTCCGTTCGTGCGTCAATCTAGAGAACACTCAAAGTACTGCCATCTCGCATACCCTGTGGCACATAGCCGCTTTATGCGTCTGTCTACGTGTCCATCTGTCTGCCAGTGTGTCTGTCTGTCCGTCCATGCGTCCATTCGTGCGTAAATCTAGAGAACACTCCGAATAGCGCCCTCTCGAGCGTCGTGTACCCTGTGGCACATACCCGCTTTACGCGTCCGTCTACCTGTTCCCCTGTCTGCCACTCTGTCTGTCTGTTCGTCCATGCGTCTATCCGCGCGTCCACTAGAGAACACTCAAAGTACCGCCATCTCGCATACCCTGTGGCACATAGCTATTTTACACGTCCGTCTACCTGTCAGTCTGTCTGCTAGTCTGTCTGTTCGTTCATGCATCCGTCCGTGCATCCATCTAGGGAACACTCAAGGTATTGCCATCTCGCATACCCTGTGGCACAACCACTTTACGCGTCCGTCTACCTGTCCGTCTGTCTCCAAGTCTGTCTGTCTGTTCGTCCATGCGTCCGTCCGTGCGTCTATCTAGAGAACACTCTGAGTAGCGCCATCTCGCGCGTCGTATACCCTGTGGTACATACCCGCTTTACGGGTCCGTCTACCTGTCCGTCTGTCTGCCAGTCTGTCAGTCTGTTCGTCCGCGCGGCCATCCGTGCGTCCACAAGAGAACACTCAAAGTGCCGCCATCTCGCATACCCTGTGGCACATAGCCGCTTTACACGTCCGTTTACCTGTCCGTCTGTCTGCCAGTCTGCCTGTCTGTTCGTCCATGCGTCCATCCATGCGTCACTCTAGAGAACACTTAAAGTACCGCCATCTCGCATCTCGTATACCCTGTAGCAAATACCGCTTTACGCGTCCGTCTACCTGTCCGTCCGTTTGCTAATCTGTCTGTCTGTCTGTCTCTCTGTGCATCCGTCCGTGGGTCCATTTAAAGAACACTCAAAGTAACGCCATCTCGCATCCCCCGCGGCACATACCCGCTTTACGCGTCCGTCTACCTGTCTGTCTGTCTGCCAGTCTGTCAGTCTGTTCGTCCAAGCGTCCATCCGTGCGTCCACTAGAGAACACTCAAAGAACCGCCATCTCGCATACCCTGTGGCACATAGCCGCTTTACACGTCCGTCTACTATGTCCGTCTGTGTGCCAGTCTGTCTGTCTGTTCGTCCATGCGTCCGTCCGTGCGTTTATCTAGAGAACACTCTGAGTACCGCCATCTCGTGCGTCGTATACCCTGTGGTACAAACTCGACCCACTTTACGGGTCCGTCTACCTGTCCGTCTGTTCACCAGTCTGTCTGTCTGTTCGTCCGTGCATCCGTCCGTGCGTTCCTCTAGAAAACACTCGAAGTACTGCCATCTCGCATATCCTGAGGCACATAGCCGCTTTACGCGTCCATCTACCTGTCCGTCTGTCTGTCAGTCTGTCTGTTTGTCTGTCCATGCGTCCGCTCGTGCGTCAATCTAGAGAACATTCAAAGTACCGCCATCTCGCATACCCTGTGGCACATAGCCGCTTTACGCGTCCGTCTACCTGTACATCTGTCTGCCAGTCTGTCTGTCTGTCCGTCCATGCGTCTGTTCGTGCTTCAATCTAGAGAACACTCCGAGTACCGCCATATCGCACACCCTGTGGCACATTGCTGCTTTACGCGTCCGTCTACCTGTCCATCTGTCTGCCAGTCTGTCAGTCTGTCTTCATGCGTCCATTCGTGCGGAAATCTACAGAACACTCCGATTAGTGCCCTCTCGCGCGTCGTATACCCTGTGGCACATACCCGCTTTACGCGTCCGTTTACCTGTTCCTTTGTCTGCTACTCTGTCTGTCTGTTCGTCTATGCGTCCCTCCGTGCATCCATCTTGAGAACACTCAAAGTACCGCCATCTCGTATACCTTGTGGCACATACCCACTTTACACGTCCGCTTACTGTCCATCTGTCTGCCAGTCTGTCTGTCTGTCTGTCCGTCCGTGCGTCCGTCCATGCGTCCATCTAGAGAACACTCAAAGTACCGCCTAATCGCCCGTCGTATACCCTGTGGCACATAGCCGCTTCACGCGTCCGTCTACTATGTCCGTCTGTCTGCCACTCTGTTCGCCAATGCGTCCGTGCACGTCCATCTAGAGAACACACTGAGTATCGCCATCTCGCGCGTCGTATACCCTGTGGTACACACCCGCTTTAAGCGTCCGTCTACCTGTCTGTCTGTCTGCCAGTCTGTCATTCTGTTCGTCCAAGCGTCCATCCGTGTGTCCACTAGAGAACACTCAAAGAACCGCCATCTCGCATACCCTGTGGCATATAGCCGCTTTACACGTTCGTCTACCTGTCCGTGTGTCTGCCAGTATGTCTGTCTGTCCGTCCGTGCGTCCCTCCGTGCGTCCATCTAGAGAACACTTAACATACCACATCTCGCATACCCTGTGGCACATAGCCGCTTTACACGTCCATCTACCTGTCCGTCTGTCTGTCTGTCCGTCCATCCATGTGTCCATCTAGAGAACACTCAAAGTACCGCCATCTCGCATACCCTGTGGCACATAGCCGCTTTACACGTCTCTCTACCTGTCCGTCTGTCTGCCAGTCTGTCTCTCTGTCCGTTCGTGCGTCCGTCCGTGCGTCCACATAAAGAACACTCAAAGTACCACCATCTCGCATACCCTGTGGCACATAGCAGCTTTACACGTCCATCTAACTGTCCGTCTATCTGCCAGTCTCTGTCTGTCCACCCATGCATCCGTTCATGCGTAAATCTAGAGAACACTCAAAGTACCGCCATCTCGCTTACCCTGTGGCACATAGCCGCTTTACGCGTCCGTCTACCTGTCCATCTGTCTGCCAGTCTGTCTGTCCGTCCATGCGTTCGTTCGTGCGTCCATCTAGAGAACACTCAAAGTACCGTAATCTCGCATACCGTGTGGCACATAGCCGCTTTACGCGTCCATCTACCTGTCCGTCTGTCTGCCAGTCTGTCTGTCTGTCCGTCCGTGCGTCCATCTCGAGAGCACTCAAAAGTACCGCCATCTCGCATACCCTGTGGCACATAGCCGCTTTACACGTCCGTCTACCTGTCCGTCTGTCTTTCTGTTCGTCGATGCATCCGTCCGTGCGTCCATCGAGAGAACACTCTGAGTGCCGCCATATCGCATACCATGTGGCACATAGCCGCTTTACGCGTCCGTCTACCGGTCCATCTGTGTGCCAGTCTGTCTGTCTGTCCATCCATGCGTCCGTTCATGCGTCAATCTAGAGAACACTCAAAGTACCGCCATCTCGCATACCCTGTGGCACATAGCAACTTTAGACGTCTGTCTACCTGTCCGTCTGTCTGCCATTCTGTCTGTTTCTCCGTCCATGCGTCCGTGCGTTCGTCAATCTAGAGAACACTCTGAAAACCGCCATCTCGCACGTCGTATACCCTGTGGCACATAGCAGCTTTACGCGTCCGTCTACTATGTCCGTCTGTGTACCACTTTGTTCGTCCATGCGCCCGTCCGCGCGTCCATCTAAAGAACACACTGAGTATCGCCATCTCGTGCGTCGTATACCCTGTGGTACATACTCGACCCACTTTACGGGTCCGTCTACCTGTCCGTCTGTTCACCAGTCTGTCTGTCTGTTCGTCCGTGCATCCGTCCGTGCGTTCCTCTAGAGAACACTCGAAGTACAGCCATCTCGCATATCCTGAGGCACATAGCCGCTTTACGCGTCCATCTACCTGTCCGTCTGTCTGCCAGTCTGCCTGTTTGTCTGTCCATGCGTCCGTTCGTGCGTCCATCTAGAGAACATTCAAAGTACCGCCATCTCGCATACCCTGTGGCACATAGCCGCTTTACGCGTCCGTCTACCTGTCCATCTGTCTGCCAGTCTGTCTGTCTGTCCGTCCGCGCGTCTGTTCGTGCTTCAATCTAGAGAACACTCCGAGTACCGCCATCTCGCACACCCTGTGGCACATTGCTGCTTTACGCGTCCGTCTACCTGTCCATCTGTCTGCCAGTCTGTCAGTCTGTCTTCATGCGTCCATTCGTGCGGAAATCTACAGAACACTCCGATTAGCGCCCTCTCGCGCGTCGTATACCCTGTGGCACATACCCGCTTTACGCGTCCGTTTACCTGTTCCTTTGTCTGCCACTCTGTCTGTCTGTTCGTCTATGCGTCCCTCCGTGCATCCATCTCGAGAGCACTCAAAAGTACCGCCATCTCGCATACCCTGTGGCACATAGCCGCTTTACACGTCCGTCTACCTGTCCGTCTGTCTTTCTGTTCGTCGATGCATCCGTCCGTGCGTCCATCGAGAGAACACTCTGAGTGCCGCCATATCGCATACCATGTGGCACATAGCCGCTTTACGCGTCCGTCTACCGGTCCGTCTGTGTGCCAGTCTGTCTGTCTGTCCATCCATGCGTCCGTTCATGCGTCAATCTAGAGAACACTCAAAGTACCGCCATCTCGCATACCCTGTGGCACATAGCAACTTTACACGTCTGTCTACCTGTCCGTCTGTCTGCCAGTCTGTCTGTTTCTCCGTCCATGCGTCCGTGCGTTCGCCAATCTAGAGAACACTCTGAAAACCGCCATCTCGCACGTCGTATACCCTGTGGCACATAGCAGCTTTACGCGTCCGTCTACTATGTCCGTCTGTGTACCACTTTGTTCGTCCATGCGCCCGTCCGCGCGTCCATCTAGAGAACACACTGAGTATCGCCATCTCGCGCGTCGTATACCCTGTGGTACATACCCGCTTTACGCGTCTGTCTACCTGTCTGTCTGTCTGCCAGTCTGTCAGTCTGTTCGTCCAAGCGTTCATCGTGCGTCCACTAGAGAACACTCAAAGAACCGCCATTTCGCATACCCTGTGGCACATTGCCGCTTTACACGTCCGTCTACCTGTCCATCTGTCTGCCAGTCTGTCTGTCTGTCTGTCCGTCCATGCGTCTGTTCGTGCTTCAATCTAGAGAACACTCAAGGTACCGCCATCTCGCGTACCCTGTGGCACATAGCCACTTTACACGTCCGTCTACCTGTCCGTCTGTCTGCCAGTCTGTCTGTCTCTCCGTCCATGCGTCCGTGCGTTCGTCAATCTAGAAAACACTCTGAGTACCGCCATCTCGCGCGTCGTATACCCTGTGGTACATACCCGCTTTACGGGTCTGTCTACCTGTCCCTCTGTCTGCCAGTCTGTCAGTTTGTTCGTCCATGCGTCTATCCGCGCGACCACTAGAGAACACTCAAAGTACCGCCATCTCGCATACCCTGTGGCACATAGCTATTTTACACGTCCTTCTACCTGTCCGTCTGTCTGCTAGTCTGTCTGTTCGTCCATGCATCCGTCCGTGCATCCATCTAGGGAACACTCAAGGTACTGCCATTTCGCATACCCTGTGGCACATTCACTTTACGCGTCCGTCTACCTGTCCGTCTGTCTGCCAGTCTGTCTGTCTGTCCGTCCATGCGTCAATTCGTGCGTAAATCTAGAGAACACTCCGATTAGCGCCCTCTCGCGCGTCGTATACCTTGTGGCACATACCCGCTTTATGCGTCAGTCTACCTGTTCCTCTTTCTGCCACTCTGTCTGTCTGTTCGTCTATGCGTCCCTCCGTGCATCCATCTAGAGAACACTCAAAGTACCGCCATCTCGTATACCTTGTGGCACATACCCACTTTACACGTCCGCTTACTGTCCATCTGTCTGCCAGTCTGTCTGTCTGTCCGTCCGTGCGTCCGTCCATGCGTCCATCTAGACAACACTCAAAGTACCGCCTAATCGCCCGTCTTATACCCTGTGGCACATAGCCGCTTTACGCGTCCGTCTACTATGTCCGCCTGTCTGCCACTCTGTTCGCCAATGCGTCCGTGCGCGTCCATCTAGAGAACACACTGAGTATCGCCATCTCGCGCGTCGTATACCCTGTGGTACACACCCGCTTTAAGCGTCCGTCTACCTGTCTGTCTGTCTGCAAGTCTGTCAGTCTGTTCGTCCAAGCGTCCATCCGTGTGTCCACTAGAGAACACTCAAAGAACCGCCATCTCGCATACCCTGTGGCACATAGCCGCTTTACACGTTCGTCTACCTGTCCGTCTGTCTGCCAGTATGTCTGTCTGTCCGTCCGTGCGTCCCTCCGTGCGTCCATCTAGAGAACACTTAACATACCACATCTCGCATACCCTGTGGCACGTAGCCGCTTTACACGTCCATCTACCTGTCCGTCTGTCTGTCTGCCCGTCCGTCCATGCGCCCATCTAGAGAACACTCAAAGTACCGCCATCTCGCATACCCTGTGGCACATAGCCGCTTTACACGTCTCTCTACCTGTCCGTCTGTCTGCCAGTCTGTCTCTCTGTCCGTTCGTGCGTCCGTCCGTGCGTCCACATAAAGAACACTCAAAGTACCGCCATCTCGCATACCCTGTGGCACATAGCAGCTTTACACGTCCGTCTACCTGTCCGTCTGTCTGCCAGTTTGTCTCTCTGTCCGTCCGTGCGTCTGTCCGTGCGCCCATCTAGAGAACACTCAAAGTACCGCCATCTCGCATACCGTCTGGCACATAGCCGCTTTACACGTTTTTCTACCTGTCCGTCTGTCTGCCAGTCTTTCTGTCTGTCCATCCGTGCGTCCGTCCGTGCATCCATCTAGAGAACACTGAAAGTACCGCCATCTCGCATACCCTGTGGCACATAGCCGCTTTACGCGTCCATCTACCTGTCCGTCTATCTGCCAGTCTTTGTCTGTCCGCCCATGCATCCGTTCATGCGTAAATCTAGAGAACACTCAAAGTACCGCCGTCTCGCTTACCCTGTGGCACATAGCCGCTTTACGCGTCCGTCTACCTGTCCATCTGTCTGCCAGTCTGTCTGTCTGTCCGTCCATGTGTTCGTTCGTGCGTCCATCTAGAGAACACTCAAAGTACCGTAATCTCGCATACCGTGTGGCACATAGCCGCTTTACGCGTCCATCTACCTGTCCGTCTGTCTGCCAGTCTTTCTGTCTGTCCGTCCGTGCGTCCATCTCGAGAGCACTCAAAAGTACCGCCATCTAGCATACCCTGTGGCACATAGCCGCTTTACACGTCCGTCAACCTGTCCGTCTGTCTTTCTGTTCGTCGATGCATCCGTCCGTGCGTCCATCGAGAGAACACTCTGAGTGCCGCCATTTCGCATACCATGTGGCACATAGCCGCTTGACGCGTCCGTCTACCGGTCCGTCTGTGTGCCAGTCTGTCAGTTTGTTCGTCCATGCGTCTATCCGCGCGTCCACTAGAGAACACTCAAAGTACCGCCATCTCGCATACCCTGTGGCACATAGCTATTTTACACGTCCGTCTACCTGTCCGTCTGTCTGCTAGTCTGTCTGTTCGTCCATGCACCCGTCCGTGCATCCATCAAGGGAACACTCAAGGTACTGCCATCTCGCATACCCTGTGGCACAACCACTTTACGCGTCCGTCTACCTGTCCGTCTGTCTCCCAGTCTGTCTGTCTGTTTGTCCATGCGTCCGTCCGTGCGTCTATCTAGAGAACACTCTGAGTACTGCCATCTCGCGCGTCGTATACCCTGTGGTACATACCCGCTTTACGGGTCCGTCTAGCTGTCCGTCTGTCTGCCAGTCTGTTCGTCCGCGCGGCCATCCGTGCGTCCACAAGAGAACACTCAAAGTGCCGCCATCTCGCATACCCTGTGGCACATAGCCGCTTTACACGTCCGTTTACCTGTAAGTCTGTCTGCCAGTCTGCCTGTCTGTTCGTCCATGCGTCCATCCATGCGTCACTCTAGAGAACACTTAAAGTACCGCCATCTCGCATCTCGTATACCCTGTAGCAAATACCGCTTTACGCGTCCGTCTACCTGTCCGTCCGTTTGCTAATCTGTCTGTCTGTCTGTCTCTCTGTGCGTCCGTCCGTGGGTCCATTTAAAGAACACTCAAAGTAACGCCATCTCGCATCCCCCGCGGCACATACCCGCTTTACGCGTCCGTCTACCTGTCTGTCTGTCTGCCAGTCTGTCAGTCTGTTCGTCCAAGCGTCCATCCGTGCGTCCACTAGAGAACACTCAAAGAACCGCCATCTCGCATACCCGGTGGCACATAGCCGCTTTACACGTCCGTCTACCTGTCCGTCTGTCTGCCAGTCTGTCTGTCTGTTCGTCCATGCATCCGTCCGTGCGTCCATCTAGAGAACACTCAATGTACCGCCATCTCGCATACCCTGTGGCATATAGCCACTTTACACGTCCGTCTACCTGTCCGTCTGTCTGCCAGTCTGTCTGCCTCTCCGTCAATGCGTCCGGGCGTTCGTCAATCTAGAGAACACTCTGAGTACCGCCATCTCGCGCGTCCTATACCCTGTGGCACATGCCCGCTTTACGCGTCCGTCTACTATGTCCGTTTGTCTGCCAGTCTGTCTGTCTGTTCGTCCATGCGTCCGTCCGTGCGTTTATCTAGAGAACACTCTGAGTACCGCCATCTCGTGCGTCGTATACCCTGTGGTACATACTCGACCCACTTTACGGGTCCGTCTACGTGCCCGTCTGTTCACCAGTCTGTCTGTCTGTTCGTCCGTGCATCCGTCCGTGCGTTCCTCTAGAGAACACTCGAAGTACTGCCATCTCGCATATCCTGAGGCACATAGCCGCTTTACGCGTCCATCTACCTGTCCGTCTGTCTGCCAGTCTGTCTGTCTGTCCGTCCGCGCGTCTGTTCGTGCTTCAATCTAGAGAACACTCCGAGTACCGCCATCTCGCACACCCTGTGGCACATTGCTGCTTTACGCGTCCTTCTACCTGTCCATCTGTCTGCCAGTCTGTCAGTCTGTCTTCATGCGTCCATTCGTGCGGAAATCTACAGAACACTCCGATTAGCGCCCTCTCGCGCGTCGTATACCCTGTGGCACATACCCGCTTTACGCGTCCGTTTACCTGTTCCTTTGTCTGCCACTCTGTCTGTCTGTTCGTCTATGCGTCCCTCCGTGCATCCATCTAGAGAACACTCAAAGTACCGCCATCTCGTATACCTTGTGGCACATAGCCACTTTACACGTCCGCTTACTGTCCATCTGTCTGCCAGTCTGTCTGTCTGTCCATCCGTGCGTCCGTCCATGCGTCCATCTAGAGAACACTCAAAGCACCGCCTAATCGCCCGTCGTATACCCTGTGGCACATAGCCGCTTTACGCGTCCGTCTGCTATGTCCGTCTGTCTGCCACTCTGTTCGCCAATGCGTCCGTGCGCGTCCATCTAGAGAACACACTGAGTATCGCCATCTCGCGCGTCGTATACCCTGTGGTACACACCCGCTTTGCGCGTCCGTCTACCTGTCTGTCTGTCTGCCAGTCTATCATTCTGTTCGTCCAAGCGTCCATCCGTGTGTCCACTAGAGAACACTCAAAGAACCGCCATCTCGCATACCCTGTGGCACATAGCCGCTTTACACGTTCGTCTACCTGTCCGTCTGTCTGCCAGTATGTCTGTCTGTCCGTCCGTGCGTCCCTCTGTGCGTCCATCTAGAGAACACTTAACATACCACATCTCGCATACCCTGTGGCACATAGCCGCTTTACACGTCCATCTACCTGTCCGTCTGTCTGTCTGTCCGTCCATCCATGCGTCCATCTAGAGAACACTCAAAGTACCGCCATCTCGCATACCCTGTGGCACATAGCCGCTTTACACGTCTCTCTACCTGTCCGTCTGTCTGCCAGTCTGTCTCTCTGTCTGTTCGTGCGTCCGTCCGTGCGTCCACATAAAGAACACTCAAAGTACCACCATCTCGCATACCCTGTGGCACATAGCAGCTTTACACGTCCATCTACCTGTCCGTCTATCTGCCAGTCTCTGTCTGTCCGCCCATGCATCCGTTCATGCGTAAATCTAGAGAACACTCAAAGTACCGCCATCTCGCTTACCCTGTGGCACATAGCCGCTTTACGCGTCCATCTACCTGTCCGTCTGTCTGCCAGTCTGTCTGTCTGTCCGTCTGTGCGTCCATCTCGAGAGCACTCAAAAGTACCGCCATCTCGCATACCCTGTGGCACATAGCCGCTTTACACGTCCGTCTACCTGTCCGTCTGTCTTTCTGTTCGTCGATGCATCCGTCCGTGCGTCCATCGAGAGAACACTCTGAGTGCCGCCATATCGCATACCATGTGGCACATAGCCGCTTTACGCGTCCGTCTACCGGTCCGTCTGTGTGCCAGTCTGTCTGTCTGTCCATCCATGCGTCCGTTCATGCGTCAATCTAGAGAACACTCAAAGTACCGCCATCTCGCATACCCTGCGGCACATAGCAACTTTACACGTCTGTCTACCTGTCCGTCTGTCTGCCAGTCTGTCTGTTTCTCCGTCCATGCGTCCGTGCGTTCGTCAATCTAGAGAACACTCTGAAAACCGCCATCTCGCACGTCGTATACCCTGTGGCACATAGCAGCTTTACGCGTCCGTCTACTAAGTCCGTCTGTGTACCACTTTGTTCGTCCATGCGCCCGTCCGCGCGTCCATCTTGAGAACACACTGAGTATCGCCATCTCGCGCGTCGTATACCCTGTGGTACATACCCGCTTTACGCGTCCGTCTACCTGTCTGTCTGTCTGCCAGTCTGTCAGTCTGTTCGTCCAAGCGTCCATCCGTGCGTCCACTAGAGAACACTCAAGGTACCGCCATCTCGCGTACCCTGTGGCACATAGCCACTTTACACGTCCGTCTACCTGTCCGTCTGTCTGCCAGTCTGTCTGTCTCTCCGTCCATGCGTCCGTGCGTTCGTCAATCTAGAAAACACTCTGAGTACCGCCATCTCGCGCGTCGTATACCCTGTGGTACATACCCGCTTTACGGGTCTGTCTACCTGTCCCTCTGTCTGCCAGTCTGTCAGTTTGTTCGTCCATGCGTCTATCCGCGCGACCACTAGAGAACACTCAAAGTACCGCCATCTCGCATACCCTGTGGCACATAGCTATTTTACACGTCCTTCTACCTGTCCGTCTGTCTGCTAGTCTGTCTGTTCGTCCATGCATCCGTCCGTGCATCCATCTAGGGAACACTCAAGGTACTGCCATTTCGCATACCCTGTGGCACAACCACTTTACGCGTCCGTCTACCTGTCCGTCTGTCTCCCAGTCTGTCTGTCTGTTCGTCCATGCGTCCGTCCGTGCGTCTATCTAGAGAACACTCTGAGTACCACCATCTCGCGCGTCGTATACCCTGTGGTACATACCCGCTTTACGGGTCCGTCTAGCTGTCCGTCTGTCTGCCAGTCTGTCAGTCTGTTCGTCCGCGCGGCCATCCGTGCGTCCACAAGAGAACACTCAAAGTGCCGCCATCTCGCATACCCTGTGGCACATAGCCGCTTTACACGTCCGTTTACCTGTCCGTCTGTCTGCCAGTCTGCCTGTCTGTTCGTCCATGCGTCCATCCATGCGTCACTCTAGAGAACACTTAAAGTACCGCCATCTCGCTTCTCGTATACGCTGTAGCAAATACCGCTTTACGCGTCCGTCTACCTGTCCGTCCGTTTGCTAATCTGTCTGTCTGTCTGTCTCTCTGTGCGTCCGTCCGTGGGTCCATTTAAAGAACACTCAAAGTAACGCCATCTCGCATCCCCCGCGGCACATACCCGCTTTACGCGTCCGTCTACCTGTCTGTCTGTCTGCCAGTCTGTCAGTCTGTTCGTCCAAGCGTCCATCCGTGCGTCCACTAGAGAACACTCAAAGAACCGCCATCTCGCATACCCTGTGGCACATAGCCGCTTTACACGTCCGTCTACCTGTCCGTCTGTCTGCCAGTCTGTCTGTCTGTTCGTCCATGCATCCGTCCGTGCGTCCATCTAGAGAACACTCAAGGTACCGCCATCTCGCATACCCTGTGGCACATAGCCACTTTACACGTCCGTCTACCTGTCCGTCTGTCTGCCAGTCTGTCTGCCTCTCCGTCAATGAGTCCGGGCGTTCGTCAATCTAGAGAACATTCAAAGTACCGCCATCTCGCATACCCTGTGGCACATAGCCGCTTTACGCGTCCGTCTACCTGTCCATCTGTCTGCCAGTCTGTCTGTCTGTTCGTCCGCACGTCTGTTCGTGCTTCAATCTAGAGAACACTCCGAGTACCGCCATCTCGCACACCCTGTGGCACATTGCTGCTTTACGCGTCCGTCTACCTGTCCAGCTGTCTGCCAGTCTGTCAGTCTGTCTTCATGCGTCCATTCGTGCGGAAATCTACAGAACACTCCGATTAGCGCCCTCTCGCGCGTCGTATACCCTGTGGCACATACCCGCTTTACGCGTCCGTTTACCTGTTCCTTTGTCTGCCACTCTGTCTGTCTGTTCGTCCATGCGTCCCTCCATGCGTCCATCTAGAGAACACTCAAAGTACCGCCATCTCGCATACCCTGTGGCACATAGCCGCTTTACGCGTCCGTCAACCTTTCCATCTGTCTGCCAGTCTGTCTGTCTGTCTGTCCGTCCGTGCGTCTGTTCGTGCTTCAATCTAGAGAACACTCCAAGTACCGCCATCTCGCATACCCTGCGGCACATAGCTGCTTTACGCGTCCATCTACCTCCCCATCTGTCTGCCAGTCTGTCTGTCTGTCCGTCCATGCGTCAATTCGTGCGTAAATCTAGAGAACACTCCGATTAGCGCCCTCTCGCGCGTCGTACACCTTCTGGCACATACCCGCTTTACGCGTCCGTCTACCTGTTCCTCTTTCTGCCACTCTGTCTGTCTGTTCGTCTATGCGTCCCTCCGTGCATCCATCTAGAGAACACTCAAAGTACCGCCATCTCGTATACCTTGTGGCACATACCCACTTTACACGTCCGCTTACTGTCCACCTGTCTGCCAGTCTGTCTGTCTGTCCGTCCGTGCGTCCGTCCATGCGTCCATCTAGACAACACTCAAAGTAACGCCTAATCGCCCGTCGTATACCCTGTGGCACATAGCCGCTTTACGCGTCCGTCTACTATGTCCGTCTGTCTGCCACTCTGTTCGCCAATGCGTCCGTGCGCGTCCATCTAGAGAACACACTGAGTATCGCCATCTCGCGCGTCGTATACCCTTTGGTACACACCCGCTTTAAGCGTCCGTCTACCTGTCTGTCTGTCTGCAAGTCTGTCAGTCTGTTCGTCCAAGCGTCCATCCGTGTGTCCACTAGAGAACACTCAAAGAACCGCAATCTCGCATACCCTGTGGCACATAGCTGCTTTACACGTTCGTCTACCTGTCCGTCTGTCTGCCAGTATGTCTGTCTGTCCGTCCGTGCGTCCCTCCGTGCGTCCATCTAGAGAACACTTAACATACCACATCTCGCATACCCTGTGGCACATAGCCGCTTTACACGTCCATCTACCTGTCCGTCTGTCTTTCTGTCCGTCCGTCCATGCGCCCATCTAGAGAACACTCAAAGTACCGCCATCTCGCATACCCTGTGGCACATAGCCGCTTTACACGTCTCTCTACCTGTCCGTCTGTCTGCCAGTCTGTCTGTCTGTCCGTTCGTGCGTCCGTCCGTGCGTCCACATAAAGAACACTCAAAGTACCACCATCTCGCATACCCTATGGCACATAGCAGCTTTACACGTCCGTCTACCTGTCCGTCTGTCTGCCAGTTTGTCTCTCTGTCCGTCCGTGCGTCTGTCCGTGCGCCCATCTAGAGAACACTCAAAGTACCGCCATCTCGCATACCGTCTGGCACATAGCCGCTTTACACGTTTTTCTGTCTGTCCGTCTGTCTGCCAGTCTTTCTGTCTGTCCATCCGTGCGTCCGTCCGTGCATCCATCTAGAGAACACTGAAAGTACCGCCATCTCGCATACCCTGTGGCACATAGCCGCTTTACGCGTCCATCTACCTGTCCGTCTATCTGCCAGTCTCTGTCTGTCCTCCCATGCATCCGTTCATGCGTAAATCTAGAGAACACTCAAAGTACCGCCATCTCGCTTACCCTGTGGCACATAGCCGCTTTACGCGTCCGTCTACCTGTCCATCTGTCTGCCAGCCTGTCTGTCTGTCCGTCCATGCGTTCGTTCGTGCGTCCATCTAGAGAACACTCAAAGTACCGTAATCTCGCATACCGTGTGGCACATAGCCGCTTTACGCGTCCTTCTACCTGTCCGTCTGTCTGCCAGTCTGTCTGTCTGTCCGTCCGTGCGTCCATCTCGAGAGCACTCAAAAGTACCGCCATCTCGCATACCCTGTGGCACATAGCCGCTTTACACGTCCGTCTACCTGTCCGTCTGTCTTTCTGTTTGTCGATGCATCCGTCCGTGCGTCCATCGAGAGAACACTCTGAGTGCCACCATTTCGCATACCCTGTGGCACATTGCCGCTTTACACGTCCGTCTACCTGTCCATCTGTCTGCCAGTCTGTCTGTCTGTCTGTCTGTCTGTCCGTCCATGCGTCTGTTCGTGCTTCAATCTAGAGAACACTCAAGGTACCGCCATCTCGCGTACCCTGTGGCACATAGCCACTTTACACGTCCGTCTACCTGTCCGTCTGTCTGCCAGTCTGTCTGTCTCTCCGTCCATGCGTCCGTGCGTTCGTCAATCTAGAAAACACTCTGAGTACCGCCATCTCGCGCGTCGTATATCCTGTGGTACATACCCGCTTTACGGGTCCGTCTACCTGTCCCTCTGTCTGCCAGTCTGTCAGTCTGTTCGTCCGCGCGGCCATCCGTGCGTCCACAAGAGAACACTCAAAGTGCCGCCATCTCGCATACCCTGTGGCACATAGCCGCTTTACACGTCCGTTTACCTGTCCGTCTGTCTGCCAGTCTGCCTGTCTGTTCGTCCATGCGTCCATCCATGCGTCACTCTAGAGAACACTTAAAGTACCGCCATCTCGCATCTCGTATACCCTGTAGCAAATACCGCTTTACGCGTCCGTCTACCTGTCCGTCCGTTTCCTAATCTGTCTGTCTGTCTGTCTCTCTGTGCGTCCGTCCGTGGGTCCATTTAAAGAACACTCAAATTAACGCCATCTCGCATCCCCCGCGGCACATACCCGCTTTACGCGTCCGTCTACCTGTCTGTCTGACTGCCAGTCTGTCAGTCTGTTCGTCCAAGCGTCCATACGTGCGTCCACTAGAGAACACTCAAAGAACCGCCATCTCGCATACCCTGTGGCACATAGCCGCTTTACACGTCCGTCTACCTGTCCGTCTGTCTGCCAGTCTGTCTGTCTGTTCGTCCATGCATCACCGTGCGTCCATCTAGAGAACACTCAAGGTACCGCCATCTCGCATACCCTGTGGCATATAGCCACTTTACACGTCCGTCTACCTGTCCGTCTGTCTGCCAGTCTGTCTGCCTCTCCGTCAATGCGTCCGGGCGTTCGTCAATCTAGAGAACACTCTGAGTACCGCCATCTCGCGCGTCTTATACCCTGTGGCACATGCTCGCTTTACGCGTCCGTCTACTATGTCCGTCTGTCTGTCTGTTCGTCCATGCGTCCGTCTGTGCGTTTATCTAAAGAACACTATGAGTACCGCCATCTCGTGCGTCGTATACCCTGTGGTACATACTCGACCCACTTTACGGGTCCGTCTATCTGTCCGTCTGTTCACCAGTCTGTCTGTCTGTTCGTCCGTGCATCCGTCCGTGCGTTCCTCTAGAGAACACTCGAAGTACTGCCATCTCGCATATCCTGAGGCACATAGCCGCTTTACGCGTCCATCTACCTGTCCGTCTGTCTGCCAGTCTGTCTGTTTGTCTGTCCATGCGTCTGTCCGTGCGCCCATCTAGAGAACACTCAAAGTACCGCCATCTCACATACCGTCTGGCACATAGCCGCTTTACACGTTTGTCTACCTGTCCGTCTGTCTGCCAGTCTTTCTGTCTGTTCATCCGTGCGTCCGTCCGTGCATCCATCTAGAGAACACTGAAAGTACCGTAATCTCGCATACCGTGTGGCACATAGCCGCTTTACGCGTCCATCAACCTGTCCGTCTGTCTGCCAGTCTGTCTGTCTGTCCGTCCGTGCGTCCATCTCGAGAGCACTCAAAAGTACCACCATCTCGCATACCCTGTGGCACATAGCCACTTTACACGTCCGGCTACCTGTCCGTCTGTCTGCCAGTCTGTCTGTCTCTCCGTCCATGCGTCCGTGCGTTCGTCAATCTAGAAAACACTCTGAGTACCGCCATCTCGCGCGTCGTATACCCTGTGGTACATACCCGCTTTACGGGTTTGTCTACCTGTCCCTCTGTCTGCCAGTCTGTCAGTTTGTTCGTCCATGCGTCTATCCGTGCGTCCACTAGAGAACACTCAAAGTACCGCCATCTCGCATACCCGGTGGCACATAGCTATTTTACACGTCCATCTACTTGTCCGTCTGTATGCTAGTCTGTCTGTTCGTTCATGTATCCGTCCGTGCGTCCATCTAGGGAACACTCAAGGTACTGTCATCTCGCATCCCCTGCGGCACATAGCCGCTTTACGCGTCCGTCTACCTGTCCGTCTGTCTGCCAGTCTGTCTGTCTGTTCGTCCGTGCGTCCGTCCGTGCGTTCATCTAGAGAACACTCAAAAAAGTACCGCCATCTCGCATATCCTGAGACACATAGCCGCTTTACGCGTCCATCTACCTGTCCGTCTGTCTGCCAGTCTGTCTGTCTGTCCGTCAATGCGTCTGTTCGTGCTTCAATCTAGAGAACACTCCGAGTACCGCCATCTCGCATACCCTGTGGCACATAGCTGCTTTACGCGTCCATCTACCTGTCCATCTCTCTGCCAGTCTGTCTGTCTCTCTGTCCGTGCGTCCATTGGTGTGTAAATCTAGAGAACACTCCGATTAGCGCCCTTTCGCGCGTCGTATACCTTGTGGCACATACCCGCTTTACGCGTCCGTCTACCTGTTCCTCTGTCTGCCACTCTGTCTGTCTGTTCGTCCATGCTTCTCTCCATGCGCCCATCTAGAGAACACTCAAAGTACCGCCATATCGCATACCATGTGGCACATAGCCGCTTTACACGTCCGTCTACCTGTCCATCTGTCTGCCAGTCTGTCTTTCTGTTCGTCGATGCATCCGTCCGTGCGTCCATCGAGAGAACACTCTGAGTGCCGCCATATCGCATACCATGTGGCACATAGCCGCTTTACGCGTCCGTCTACCGGTCCGTCTGTGTGCCAGTCTGTCTGTCTGTCCATCCATGCGTCCGTTCGTGCGTCAATCTAGAGAACACTCAAAGTACCGCCATCTCGCATACCCTGTGGCACATAGCAACTTTACACGTCTGTCTACCTGTCCGTCTGTCTGCCAGTCTGTCTGTTTCTCCGTCCATGCGTCCGTGCGTTCGTCAATCTAGAGAACACTCTGAAAACCGCCATCTCGCACGTCGTATACCCTGTGGCACATAGCCGCTTTACGCGTCCGTCTACTATGTCCGTCTGTCTACCACTTTGTTCGTCCATGCGCCCGTCCGCGCGTCCATCTAGAGAACACACTGAGTATCGCCATCTCGCGCGTCGTATACCCTGTGGTACATACCCGCTTTACGCGTCCATCTACCTGTCTGTCTGTCTGCCAGTCTGTCAGTCTGTTCGTCCAAGCGTCCATCCGTGCGTCCACTAGAGAACACTCAAAGAACCGCCATCTCGCATACCCTGTGGCACATTGCCGCTTTACACGTCCGTCTACCTGTCCATCTGTCTGCCAGTCTGTCTGTCTGTCTGTCCGTCCATGCGTCTGTTCGTGCTTCAATCTAGAGAACACTCCGAGTACCGCCATCTCGCATACCCTGTGGCACATAGCTGCTTTACGCGTCCATCTACCTGTCCATCTGTCTGCCAGTCTGTCGGTCTGTCCGTCCATGCGTCCATTCGTGCGTAAATCTAGAGAACACTCCGATTAGCGCCCTCTCGCGCGTCGCATACCTTGTGGCACATACCCGCTTTACGCGTCCGTCAACCTGTTCCTCTTTCTGCCACTCTGTCTGTCTGCTCGTCCATGCGTCCCTCCGTGCGTCCATCTAGAGAACACTCAAAGTACCGCCATCTCGCATACCTTGTGGCACATAGCCACTTTACACGTCCGTCTAACTGTCCGTCTGTCTGCCAGTCTGTCTGTCTGCCTGTCTGTCTGTCCGTCCGTGCGTCCGTCCGTGCATCCATCTAGAGAACACTCAAAGTACAACCATATCGCATACCCTGTGGCACATAGCCGCTTTACACGTCCGTCTACCTGTCCGTGTGTCTGTTCGTCGATGCATCCGTCCGTGCGTCCATCGAGAGTACACACTGAGTGCCGCCATCTCGCATACCCTGTGGCACATAGCCGCTTTACACGTCCGTCTAGCTGTCCGTTTGTCTGCCAGTCTGTCTGTCTCTCCATCCATGCATCCATTCGTGCGTCAATCTAGAAAACACTCTGAGTACCGCCATCTCACGCGTCGTATCCTCTGTGGCACATATTCGCTTTGCGCGTCCGTATATCTGCCCGTCTGTCTGCCAGTCTTTCTGTCTGTTCGTCCATGCGTCCGTCCATGCGTCCATCTAGAGAACACTCTGAGTACCGCCATCTCGCGCCTCGTATACCCTGTGGTACACCCGCTTTACGCATCCGTCTACTTGTCAGTCTGTGTGCCAGTCTGTCTGTCTGTCTGTCCATCCATGCATCCGTCCGTGCGTCCATCTAGGGAACACTCAAGGTACTGCCATCTCGCATACCCTGTGGCACACCAACTTTACGCGTCCCTCTACCTGTCCGTCTGTCTCCCAGTCTGTCTGTCTGTTCGTCCATGCGTCCGTCCGTGCGTCTATCTAGAGAACACTCTGAGTACCGCCATCTCGCGCGTCGTATACCCTGTGGTACATACCCGCTTTACGGCTCCGTCTACCTGTCCATCTGTCTGCCAGTCTGTCAGTCTGTTCGTCCGTGCGGCCATCCGTGCGTCCACAAAAGAACACTCAAAGTGCCGCCATCTCGCACACCCTGTGGCACATAGCCGCTTTACACGTCCGTTTACCTGTCCGTCTGTCTGCCAGTCTGCCTGTCTGTTCGTCCATGCATCCATCCGTGCGTCACTCTAGAGAACACTTAAAGTACCGCCACCTCGCATCTCGTATACCCTGTAGCAAATACCGCTTTACGCGTCCGTCTACCTGTCCGTCCGTTTTCTAATCTGTCTGTCTGTCTGTCTCTCTGTGCGTCCGTCCGTGGGTTCATTTAAAGAACACTCAAAGTAACGCCATCTCGCATCCCCCGCGGCACATAGCCGCTTTACGCGTCCGTCTACCTGTCCCTCTGTCTGCCAGTCTGTCTGTCTGTTCGTCCGTGCGTCCGTCCGTGCGTTCATCTAGAGAACACTCAAAGTACCGCCATCTCGCAAATCCTGAGACACATAGCCGCTTTACGCGTCCATCTACCTGTCCGTCTGTCTGCCAGTATGTCTGTCTAATCATCCATGCGTCCATTCGTGCGTCAATCTAGAGAACAATCAAAGTACCGCCATCTCGCATACCCTGTGGCACATAGCCGCTTTACGCGTCCGTCTACCTGTCCCTCTGTCTGCCAGTCTGTCTGTCTGTCCGTCCATGCGTCTGTTCGTGCTTCAATCTAGAGAACACTCCGAGTACCGCCATCTCGCATACCCTGTGGCACATAGCTGCTTTGGCGTCCGTCTACCTGTCCATCTCTCTGCCAGTCTGTCTGTCTGCCTGTCCATGCGTCCGTGTGTTCGTCAATCTAGAGAACACTCTGAGTACCGCCATCTCGCGCGTCGTATACCCTGTGGCACATAGCCGCTTTACGCGTCCGTCTACTATGTCCGTCTGTCTGCCACTTTGTTCGTCCATGCGTCCGTCCGTGCGTACATTTAGAGAACACTCTGACTACCGCCATCTTGCGAGTCGTATACCCTGTGGTACATACCCTCTTTACGCGTCCGTCTACCTGTCCGTCTGTCTGCCAGTCTGTCAGTCTTTTCGTCCATGCGTCCATCCGTGCGTCCACTAAAGAACACTTAAAATACCGCCATATCGCATACCCTGTGGCACATAGCTGCTTTACACGTACGCCTACCTGTCCGTCTGTCTGCCAGTGTGTCTGTCTGTCCGCCCGTGCGTCCCCCCGTGCGTCCATCTAGAGAACACTTAAAATACCGCCATATCGCATACCCTGTGGCACATAGCTGCTTTACACGTACGCCTACCTGTCCGTCTGTCTGCCAGTCTGTCTGTCTGTTCGTCGATACATCCGTCCGTGCGTCAATCGAGAGAACACTCTGAGTGCCGCCATCTCGCATACCCTGTGGCACATAGCCGCTTTACACGTCCGTCTACCTGTCCGTTTGTCTTCCAGTCTGTCTGTCTCTCCGTCCATGCGTCCGTTCGTTCGTCAATCTAGAGAACACTCTGAGTACCGCCATCTCACGCGTCGTATACTCTGTGGCACATATTTGCTTTACGCGTCCGTATATCTGTCTGTCTGTCTGCCAGTCTGTCTGTCTGTTCGTCCATGCGTCTGTCCATGCGTCCATCTAGAGAACACTCTGAGTACCGCCATCTCGCGCGTGGTATACCCTGTGGTACACCCGTTTTACGCGTCCGTCTACTATGTCCATCTTTCTGCTTCTGTGTTCGTCCATGCGTCCGTCCGCGCGTCCATCTAGAGAACACACTGAGTACCGCCATCTCGCGCGTCGTATACCCTGTTGTACATACCCGCTTTACGCGTCCGTCTACCTGTCTGTCTGTCTGCCAGTCTGTCAGTCTGTTCGTCCAAGCGTCCATCTGTCCGTCCACTAGATAACACTCAAAGTACCGCCATCTCGCATACCCTGTGGCACATAGCCGCTTTACACGTCCGTCTACCTGTCCGTCTGGCTGCCAGTCTGTCTGTCTCTCCGTCTATGCATCCGTCCGTTCGACCATCTAGAGAACACTCAAAGTACCGCTATCTCGCATACCCTCTGGCACATAGCCACTTTACACATCTGTCTACCTGTCCGTCTGTCTGCCAGTCTGTCTCTCCGTCCATGCGTCCGTGCGTTCGTCAAAGTAGAGAACACTCTGAGTGCCGCCATCTAGCGCGTCGTATACCCTGTGGTTCATACCCACTTTACGCGCCCGTCTACTATGTCCGTCTGTCTGCCACTCTGTCTGTCTGTTCGTCCATGCGTCCGTCCGCGCGTCCATCTAGAGAACACACTGAGAACCACCATCTCACGCGTCGTATACCCTGTGGCACATAGCCACTTTACGCGTCCGTCGACCTGTCCATTCGTTTGCTAATCTGTCTGTCTCTCTGTCCGTGCGTCCGTCCGTGCGTCAATTTAAAGAGCACTTAGAGTAACGCCATCTCGCATACCCTGTGGCACATAGCCGCTTTAAGCGTCCATCTACCTGTCCGTCTGTCTGCCAGTATGTCTGTCTGTCCGTCTATGTGTCCGTTCGTGGGTCAATCTAGAGAACACTCGAAGTACCGCCATCTCGCATACCCTGTGGCACATAGCCGGTTTACGCGTCCGTCTACCTTTCCATCTGTCTGCCAGTCTGTCTGTCTTTCCGTCCATGCGTCTATTCGTGCGTAATTCTAGAGAACACTCCGAGTTACGCCCTCGCGCATCGTATACCCTGTGCCACATACCCGCTTTACGCGTCCGTCTACCTGTTCCTCTGTCTGCCACTCTATCTGTCTGTTTGTCCATGCGTCCGTCCGCGCGTCCATCTAGAGAACACACTGATAACCACCATCTCGCGCGTCGTATACCCTGTGGTACATAGCCGCTTTACGCGTCCGTCTACCTGTCCGTCTGTGTGCCAGTCTGTCTGTCTGTCCGTCCATGCGTCCATTCGTGCGTAAATCTAGAGAACACTCCGATTAGCGCCCTCTCGCGCGTCGCATACCTTGTGGCACATACCCGCTTTACGCGTCCGTCAACCTGTTCCTCTTTCTGCCACTCTGTCTGTCTGCTCGTCCATGCGTCCCTCCGTGCGTCCATCTAGAGAACACTCAAAGTACCGCCATCTCGCATACCTTTTGGCACATAGCCACTTTACACGTCCGTCTAACTGTCCGTCTGTCTGCCAGTCTGTCTGTCTGCCTGTCTGTCTGTTCGTCCGTGCGTCCGTCCGTGCATCCATCTAGAGAACACTCAAAGTACAACCATATCGCATACCCTGTGGCACATAGCCGCTTTAAACGTCTGTCTACCTGTCCGTGCGTCTGTCTGTTCGTCGATGCATCCGTTGGTGCGTCCATCGAGAGTACACTCTGAGTGCCGCCATCTCGCATACCCTGTGGCACATAGCCGCTTTACACGTCCGTCTAACTGTCCGTTTGTCTGCCAGTCTGTCTGTCTCTCCATCCATGCATCCATTCGTGCGTCAATCTAGAAAACACTCTGAGTACCGCCATCTCACGCGTCGTATACTCTGTGGCACATATTCGCTTTGCGCGTCCGTATATCTGCCCGTCTGTCTGCCAGTCTTTCTGTCTGTTCGTCCATGCGTCCGTCCATGCGTCCATCTAGAGAACACTCTGAGTACCGCCATCTCGCGCCTCGTATACCCTGTGGTACACCCGCTTTACGCGTCCGTCTACTTGTCAGTCTGTGTGCCAGTCTGTCTGTCTGTCCATCCATGCGTCCGTTCGTGCGTCAATCTAGAGAACACTCAAAGTACCGCCATCTCGCATACCCTGTGGCACATAGCCGCTTTACGCGTCCGTCTACCTGTCCATATGTCTGCCAGGCTGTCTGTCTGTCCGTCCATGTGTCTGTTCCTGCTTCAATCTAGAGAACACTCCGAGTACCGCCATCTCGCATACCCTGTGGCACATAGCCGCTTTACGCGTCCGTCTACCTGTCCATCTGTCTGCCAGTCTGTCTGTCTGTCCGTCCATGCGTCCATTCGTGCGTAAATCCAGAGAACACTCTGAGTACCGCCATCTCGCGCGTCGTATACCCTGCGGCACATACCCGCTTTACAGGTCCGTCTACCTGTCCGTCTGTCTGCCAGTCTGTCTGTCTCTCCGTCTATGCATCCGTCCGTTCGACCATCTAGAGAACACTCAAAGTACCGCCATCTCGCATACCCTGTGGCACATAGCCACTTTACACATCCGTCTACCTGTCCGTCTGTCTGCCACTCTGTCTCTCCGTCCATGCGTCCGTGCGTTCGTCAATCTAGAGAACTTTCTGAGTGCCGCCATCTCGCGCGTCGTATACCCTGTGGCTCATAGCCGCTTTACGCGTCCGTCTACTATGTCCGTCTGTCTGCCACTCTGTCTGCCTGTTCGTCCATGCGTCCGTCCACACGTCCATCTAGAGAACACACTGAGTACCACCATCTCGCGCGTCGTATACCCTGTGGCACATACCCGCTTTACCCGTCCTTCTACCTCTCCTTATGTCTGCCGGCCTGTCTGTCTATTCATCCATGCGTCCGTCCGTGCGTCCATATAGAGAACACTCTGACTACCGCCATCTTGCGAGTCGTATACCCTGTGGTACCTACGCTCTTTACGCGTCCGTCTACCTTTCTGTCTGTCTGCCAGTCTGTCAGTCTTTTCGTCCATGCGTCCATCCGTGCGTCCACTGAAGAACACTCAAAGTACCGCTACTCGCATACCCTGTGGCACACAGCCGCTTTACACGTCCGTGTACCTGTCCGTATGTCTGCCAGTGTGTCTGTCTGTCCGCCCGTGCGTCTCTCCGTGCGCCCATCTAGAGAACACTCAAAATACCGCATCTCGTGTACCTTGTGCCAAATAGCCACTTTACACGTCCGTCTATCTGTCCGTCTGTCTGCCACTCTGTCTGTCTGTTCGTTCATGCGTCCCTCCGTGCGTCCATCTAGAGAACACTCAAAGTACCGCTATCTCGCATACCCGCTGGCCCATAACTGCTCTACACGTCCGTCTACCTGTCCGTCTGTCTGCCAGTCTGTCTATCTGTCCGTCCGTGCAACCGTCCGTGCGTCCAACTAGAGAAGACTCAAAGTACTGCCATCTCGCATACCCTGTGGCACATAGCCGCTTTACACGTCCGTCTACCTGTCCGTCTGTCTGCCAGTCCGCCTGTCTGTCCATCAATGCGTCCGTCCGTGCGTCCATCTAGAGAGCACTTAAAGTACCGCCATCTCGCATCTCGTATACCCTGTAGCAAATACCGCTTTACGCGTCCGTCGACCTGTCTGTCCGTTTGCTAATCTGTCTGTCTGTCTGTCCGTGCGTTCGTCCGTGCGTCGATTTAAAGAGCACTTAAAGTAACGCCATCTCGCATACCCTGTGGCACATAGCCGCTATAAGCGTCCATCTACCTGTCCGTCTGTCTGCCAGTATGTCTTTCTGTCCGTCTATGCGTCCGTTCGTGCGTCAATCTAGAGAACACTCAAAGTACCGCCATCTTGCATACCCTGTGGCACATAGCCGCTTTACGTGAACGTCTTCCTGTCCATCTGTCTGCCAGTCTGTGTGTCTGTCCGTTCATGCGTCCGTGCGTTCGTCAATCTAGAGAACACTCTGAGTACCGCCATCTCGCGCGTCGTATACCCTGTGGCACATAGCCGCTTTACGCGTCCGTCTACTATGTCCGTCTGTCTGCCACTTTGTTCGTCCATGCGTCCGTCCGTGCGTACATTTAGAGAACACTCTGACTACCGCCATCTTGCGAGTCGTATACCCTGTGGTACATACCCTCTTTACGCGTCCGTCTACCTGTCCGTCTGTCTGCCAGTCTGTCAGTCTTTTCGTCCATGCGTCCATCCGTGCGTCCACTAAAGAACACTCAAAGTACCGCCATTTCGCATACCCTGTGGCACATAGCCGCTTTACACGTCCGTGTACCTGTCCGTCTGTCTGCCAGTGTGTCTGTCTGTCCGCCCGTGCGTCCCCCCGTGCGTCCATCTAGAGAACACTTAAAATACCGCATCTCGTATACCTTGTGCCAAATAGCCACTTTACACGTCCGTCTATCGGTCCGTCTCTCTGCCAGTCTGTGTGTCTGTCCGTCCGTGCGTCCGTACATGCGTCCATCAAAAGAACAATCAAAGTACCGCCATCTCGCGTACCCTGTGGCACATAGCGGCTTTACACGTCCGTCTACCTGTCCGTCTGTCTGTTTCTCCGTCCGTCCACGCGTCCATCTAGAGAACAGTCAAAGTACCGCCATCTCGCATACCCTGTGGCACATAGCCACTTTACGCTTCCGTCTACATGTCCATCTGTCTGCCAGTCTGTCTGTCTGTCCGTCCATGCGTCCATTCGTGCGTCCATCTAGAGAACACTCAAAGTACCGCCATATCGCATACCCTGTGGCACATAGCTGTTTTACACGTACGCCTACCTGTCCGTCTGTCTGCCAGTCTGTCTGTCTGTTCGTCGATGCATCCGTCCGTGCGTCAATCGAGAGAACACTCTGAGTGCCGCCATCTCGCATACCCTGTGGCACATAGCCGCTTTAGACGTCCGTCTACCTGTCCGTTTGTCTTCCAGTCTGTCTGTCTCTCCGTCCATGCGTCCGTTCGTTCGTCAATCTAGAGAACACTCTGAGTACCGCCATCTCACGCGTCGTATACTCTGTGGCACATATTTGCTTTACGCGTCCGTATATCTGTCTGTCTGTCTGCCAGTCTGTCTGTCTGTTCGTCCATGCGTCTGTCCATGCGTCCATCTAGAGAACACTCTGAGTACCGCCATCTCGCGCGTCGTATACCCTGTGGTACACCCGCTTTACGCGTCCGTCTACTATGTCCATCTTTCTGCCACTGTGTTCGTCCATGCGTCCGTCCGCGCGTCCATCTAGAGAACACACTGAGTACCGCCATCTCGCGCGTCGTATACCCTGTTGTACATACCCGCTTTACGCGTCCGTCTACCTGTCTGTCTGTCTGCCAGTCTGTCAGTCTGTTCGTCCAAGCGTCCATCTGTGCGTCCTTTAGAGAACACTCAAAGTACCGCCATCTCGCATAGCCTGTGGCACATAGCCGCTTTACACGTCCGTCTACCTGTCCGTCTGGCTGCCAGTCTGTCTGTCTCTCCGTCTATGCATCCGTCCGTTCGACCATCTAGAGAACACTGAAAGTACCGCTATCTCGCATACCCTGTGGCACATAGCCACTTTACACATCTGTCTACCTGTCCGTCTGTCTGCCAGTCTGTCTCTCCGTCCATGCGTCCGTGCGTTCGTCAAAGTAGAGAACACTCTGAGTGCCGCCATCTCGCGCGTCGTATACCCTGTGGTTCATACCCACTTTACGCGCCCGTCTACTATGTCCGTCTGTCTGCCACTCTGTCTGTCTGTTCGTCCATGCGTCCGTCCGCGCGTCCATCTAGAGAACACACTGAGAACCACCATCTCACGCGTCGTATACCCTGTGGCACATAGCCACTTTACGCGTCCGTCGACCTGTCCATTCATTTGCTAATCTGCCTGTCTCTCTGTCCGTGCGTCCGTCCGTGCGTCAATTTAAAGAGCACTTAGAGTAACGCCATCTCGCATACCCTGTGGCACATAGCCGCTTTAAGCTTCCATCTACCTGTCCGTCTGTCTGCCAGTATGTCTGTCTGTCCGTCTATGTGTCCATTCGTGCGTAATTCTAGAGAACACTCCGAGTTACGCCCTCGCGCGTCGTATACCCTGTGCCACATACCCGCTTTACGCGTCCGTCTACCTGTTCCTCTGTCTGCCACTCTATCTGTCTGTTTGTCCATGCGTCCGTCCGCGCGTCCATCTAGAGAACACACTGATAACCACCATCTCGCGCGTCGTATACCCTGTGGTACATAGCCGCTTTACGCGTCCGTCTACCTGTCCGTCTGTGTGCCAGTCTGTCTGTCTCTCCGTCCATGCGTCCGTGCGTTCGTCAATCTAGAGAACACTCTGAGTACCGCCATCTCGCGCGTCGTATACCCTGTGGCACATAGCCGCGTTACGCGTTCGTCTACTATGTCCGTCTGTCTGCCACTCTGTTCGTCCATGCGTCCGTCCGCGCGTCCATCTAGAGAACACACTGAGTACCGCCATCTCGCGCGTCGTATACCCTGTTGTACATACCCGCTTTACGCGTCCGTCTACCTGTCTGTCTGTCTGCCAGTCTGTCAGTCTGTTCTTCCAAGCGTCCATCCGTGCGTCCATCTAAGAACACTCAAGGTACCGCCATCTCGCATACCCTGTGGCACATAGCCACTTTACACGTCCGTCTACCTGTCCGTCTGCCAGTCTGTCTGCCTCTCCATCCATGCGTCCGTGAGTTCGTCAATCTAGAGAACACTCTGAGTACCGCCATCTCGCGCGTCGTATACCCAATGGCACATGCCCGCTTTACGCGTTCGTCTACTATGTCCGTCTGTCTGCCAGTCTGTCTGTCTGTTCGTCCATGCCTCCGTCCGTGCGTCTATCTAGAGAACACTCTGAGTACCGCCATCTCGCGCGTCGTATACCCTGTGGTACATACCCGCTTTACGGGTCCGTCTACCTGTCCGTCTGTCTGCCAGTCTGTCTGTCTGTCCGTCCATGCGTCTGTTCGTGCTTCAATCTAGAGAACACTCAAAGTACCGCCATCTCGCATACCTTGTGGCACATAGCCACTTTACACGTCCGTCTAACATTCCGTCTGTCTGCCAGTCTGTCTGTCTGTCCGTCCATGCATCCATTCGTGCGTAAATCCAGAGAACACTCTGAGTACCGCCATCTCGCGCGTCGTATACCTAGCGGCACATAATCGCTTTACAGGTCCGTCTATCTGTCCGTCTGTCTGCCAGTCTGTCTGTCTCTCCGTCCATGCATCCGTCCATTCGACCATCTAGCGAACACTCAAATACCGCTATCTCGCATACCCTGTGGCACATAGCCACTTTAAACATCCGTCTACCTGTCCGTCTGTCTGCCAGTCTGTCTCTCCGTCCATGCGTCCGTGCGTTCGTCAAAGTAGAGAACACTCTGAGTGCCGCCATCTCGCGCGTCGTATACCCTGTGGCTCATACCCGCTTTGCGCGTCCGTCTACTATGTCCGTCTGTCTGCCACTCTGTCTGTCTGTTCGTCCATGCGTCCGTTCGTGGGTCAATCTAGATAACACACTGAGTACCGCCATCTTGCGCGTCGTATACCCTGTGGCACATACCCGTTTTACGCGTCCGTCTATCTGTCCGTCTGTCGGCCAGTCTGTCTCTCTGTTCGTCCATGCGTCCATTCGTGCGTCCATCTAGAGAACACTCCAAGTACCGCTATCTCGCATACCCGCTGGCACATAGCCGCTCTACACGTCCGTCTACCTGTCCGTCTGTCTGCCAGTCTGTCTATCTGTCCGTCCGTGCAACCGTCCGTGCGTCCAACTAGAGAACACTCAAAGTACTGCCATCTCGCATACCCTGTGGCACATAGCCGCTTTACACATCCGTCTACCTGTCCGTCTGTCTGCCAGTCCGCCTGTCTGTCCATTCATGCGTCCGTCCGTGCGTCCATCTAGAGAACACTTAAAGTACCGCCATCTCGCATCTCGTATACCCTGTAGCGAATACCGCTTTACGCGTCCGTCGACCTGTCTGTCCGTTTGCTAATCTGTCTGTCTGTCTGTCCGTGCGTCCGTCCGTGCGTCGATTTAAAGAGCACCTAAAGTAACGCCATCTCGCATACCCTGTGGCACATAGCCGCTATAAGCGTCCATCAACCTGTCCGTCTGTCTGCCAGTATGTCTGTCTGTCCGTCTATGCGTCCGTTCGTGCGTCAATCTAGAGAACACTCAAAGTATCGCCATCTCGCATGCCCTGTGGCACATAGCCGCTTTACGCGTCCGTCTACCTGTCCATCTGTCTTCCAGTCTGTCTGTCTGTCCGTCCATGCGTCCGTGCGTTCGTCAATCTAGAGAACACTCTGAGTACCGCCATCTCGCGCGTCGTATACCCTGTGGCACATAGCCGCTTTACGCGTCCGTCTACTATGTCCGTCTGTCTGCCACTCTGTTCGTCCATGCGTCCATCCGCGCGTCCATCTAGAGAACACACTGAGTACCGCCATCTCGCGCGTCGTATACCCTGTGGTACATACCCGCTTTACGCGTCCGTCTACCTGCCTGTCTGTCTGCCAGTCTGTCAGTGTGTTCGTCCAAGCGTCCACTAAAGAACACTCAAAGTACCGCCATCTCGCATACCTTGTGGCACATAGCCACTTTACACGTCCGTCTATCTGTCCGTCTGTCTGCCAGTCTGTGTGTCTGTCCGTCCGTGCGTCCGTCATAGCGTCCATCTAGAGAACACTCGAAGTATCGCCATCTCGCATACCCTTTGGCACATAGCCACTCTACGCTTCCGTCTACCTGTCCATCCGTCTGCCAGTCTGTCTGTCTGTCCGTCCATGCGTCCGTTCGTGCGTCAATCTAGAGAACACACTGAGTACCGCCATCTCGCGCGTCGTATACCCTGTGGTACACCCGCTTTACGCGTCCGTATACCTGTCCGTCTGTGTGCCAGTCTGTCAGTCTGTTCGTCCAAGCGTCCATCCATGCGTCCACTAGAGAACACTCAAAGTACCGCCATCTCGCATACACTGTGGCACATAGCCGCTTTACGCGTCCGTCTACTATGTCCGTCTGTCTGCCAGTCTGTCTGTCTGTTCGTCCATGCATCCGTCCATGCGTCCATCTAGAGAACACTCAAGGTACCGCCATCTCGCATACCCTGTGGCACACCCTCTCTACACGTCCGTCTACCTGTCCGTCTTTCTGCCAGTCTGTCTGTCTCTTCGTCGATGCATCCGTCCGTGCGTCCATCGAGAGAACACTCTGAGTGCCGCCATCTCGCATACCCTGTGTCACATGGCCGCTCCACACGTCCGTCTACCTGTCCATTTGTCTGCCAGTCTGTCTGTCTCTCCGTCCATGCGTCCGTTCGTGCGTCAATCTAGAGAACACTCTGAGTACCGCCATCTCACGCGTTGTATACTCTGTGGCACATATTCGCTTTACGCGTCCGTATATCTGCCCGTCTGTCTGCCAGTCTGTCTGTCTGTTCGTCCATGCGTCCCTCCGTGCGTCCATCTAGAGAACACTCACAGTACTGCCATCTCGCATACCTTGTGGCACATAGCCACTTTGCACGTCCGTCTAACTGTCCGTCTGTCTGCCAGTCTGTCTGTCTGTCTGTCTGTCTGTCCGTCCATGCGTCCGTCCGTGCATCCATCTAGAGAACATTCAAAGTACCACCATATCGCATACCCTGTGGGACATAGCCGCTTTACACGTCCGTCTACCTGTCCGTCTGTCTGTCTGTTCGTCGATGCATCCGTCCGTGCGTCCATCGAGAGAACACTCTGAGTACCGCCATCTCGCATACCCTGTGGCACATAGCCGCTTTACACGTCCGCCTACCGGTCCGTTTGTCTGCCATTCTGTCTGTCTCTCCATCCATGCATCCATTCGTGCGTCAATCTAGAGAACACTTTGAGTACCGCCCTCTCACGCGTCGTATACTCTGTGGCATATATTCGCTTTCCGCGTCCGTATATCTGTCCGTCTGTCTGCCAGTCTGTCTGTCTGTTCGTCCATGCGTCCGTCCATGCGTCCATCTAGAGAACACTCTTTGTACCGCCATCTCGCGCCTCGTATACCCTGTGGTACACCCGCTTTACGCGTCCGTCTACCTGTCCGTCTGTGTGCCAGTCTGTCTGTCTGTCCATCCATGCGTCCGTTCGTGCTTCAATCTAGAGAACACTCCGAGTACCGCCATCTCGCATACCTTGTGGCACATAGCCGCTTTACACGTCCGTCTACCTGTCCGTCTGTCTGTCTCTTCGTCGATGCATCCGTCCGTGCGTCCATCGAGAGAACACTCTGAGTACCGCCATCTCGCATACCCTGTGGCACATAGCCGCTTTACACGTCCGCCTACCGGTCCGTTTGTCTGCCATTCTGTGTGTCTCTCCATCCACGCATCCATTCGTGCGTCAATCTAGAGAACACTTTGAGTACCGCCATCTCACGCGTCGTATACTCTGTGGCATATATTCGCTTTCCGCGTCCGTGTATCTGTCCGTCTGTCTGCCAGTCTGTCTGTCTGTTCGTCCATGCGTCCGTCCATGCGTCCATCTAGAGAACACTCTTTGTACCGCCATCTCGCGCCTCGTATACCCTGTGGTACACCCGCTTTACGCGTCCGTCTACCTGTCCATCTGTCTGCCAGTCTGTCTGTCTGTCCGTCCATGCGTCCATTCGTGCGTAAATCCAGAGAACACTCTGAGTACCGCCATCTCGCGCGTCGTATACCCTGCGGCACATACCCGCTTTACAGGTCCGTCTACCTGTCCGTCTGTCTGCCAGTCTGTCTGTCTCTCCGTCCATGCATAAGTCCGTTTGACCATCTGGAGAACACTCAAAGTACCGCCATCTCGCATACCCTGTGGCACATAGCCGCTTTACGCGTCCGTCTACTATGTCCGTCTGTCTGCCACTCTGTTCGTCCATGCGTCCATCCGCGCGTCCATCTAGAGAACACACTGAGTACCGCCATCTCGCGCGTCGTATACCCTGTGGTACATACCCGCTTTACGCGTCCGTCTACCTGTCTGTCTGTCTGCCAGTCTGTCAGTGTGTTCGTCCAAGCGTCCACTAAAGAACACTCAAAGTACCGCCATCTCGCATACCTTGTGGCACATAGCCACTTTACACGTCCGTCTATCTGTCCGTCTGTCTGCCAGTCTGTGTGTCTGTCCGTCCGTACGTCCGTCATAGCGTCCATCTAGAGAACACTCAAAGTATCGCCATCTCGCATACCCTTTGGCACATAGCCACTCTACGCTTCCGTCTACCTGTCCATCCGTCTGCCAGTCTGTCTGTCTGTCCGTCCATGCGTCCGTTCGTGCGTCAATCTAGAGAACACACTGAGTACCGCCATCTCGCGCGTCGTATACCCTGTGGTACACCCGCTTTACGCGTCCGTCTACCTGTCCGTCTGTGTGCCAGTCTGTCAGTCTGTTCGTCCAAGCGTTATCCATGCGTCCACTAGAGAACACTCAAAGTACCGCCATCTCGCATACACTGTGGCACATAGCCGCTTTACGCGTCCGTCTACTATGTCCGTCTGTCTGCCAGTCTGTCTGTCTGTTCGTCCATGCATCCGTCCATGCGTCCATCTAGAGAACACTCAAGGTACCGCCATCTCGCATACCCTGTGGCACACCCTCTCTACACGTCCGTCTACCTGTCCGTCTTTCTGCCATTCTGTCTGTCTCTTCGTCGATGCATCCGTCCGTGCGTCCATCGAGAAAACACTCTGAGTGCCGCCATCTCGCATACCCTGTGTCACATGGCCGCTTCACACGTCCGTCTACCTGTCCATTTGTCAGCCAGTCTGTCTGTCTCTCCGTCCATGCGTCCGTTCGTGCGTCAATCTAGAGAACACTCTGAGTACCGCCATCTCACGCGTTGTATACTCTGTGGCACATATTCGCTTTACGCGTCCGTATATCTGCCCGTCTGTCTGCCAGTCTGTCTGTCTGTTCGTCCATGCGTCCCTCCGTGCGTCCATCTAGAGAACACTCACAGTACTGCCATCTCGCATACCTTGTGGCACATAGCCACTTTGCACGTCCGTCTAACTGTCCGTCTGTCTGCCAGTCTGTCTGTCTGTCTGTCCGTCCATGCGTCCGTCCGTGCATCCATCTAGAGAACATTCAAAGTACCACCATATCGCATACCCTGTGGGACATAGCCGCTTTACACGTCCGTCTACCTGTCCGTCTGTCTGTCTGTTCGTCGATGCATCCGTCCGTGCGTCCATCGAGAGAACACTCTGAGTACCGCCATCTCGCATACCCTGTGGCACATAGCCGCTTTACACGTCCGCCTACCGGTCCGTTTGTCTGCCATTCTGTCTGTCTCTCCATCCATGCATCCATTCGTGCGTCAATCTAGAGAACACTTTGAGTACCGCCCTCTCACGCGTCGTATACTCTGTGGCATATATTCGCTTTCCGCGTCCGTATATCTGTCCGTCTGTCTGCCAGTCTGTCTGTCTGTTCGTCCATGCGTCCGTCCATGCGTCCATCTAGAGAACACTCTTTGTACCGCCATCTCGCGCCTCGTATACCCTGTGGTACACCCGCTTTACGCGTCCGTCTACCTGTCCGTCCGTGTGCCAGTCTGTCTGTCTGTCCATCCATGCGTCCGTTCGTGCTTCAATCTAGAGAACACTCCGAGTACCGCCATCTCGCATACCTTGTGGCACATAGCCGCTTTACACGTCCGTCTACCTGTCCGTCTGTCTGTCTCTTCGTCGATGCATCCGTCCGTGCGTCCATCGAGAGAACACTGAGTACCGCCATCTCGCATACCCTGTGGCACATAGCCGCTTTACACGTCCGCCTACCGGTCCGTTTGCCTGCCATTCTGTCTCTCTCTCCATCCACGCATCCATTCGTGCGTCAATCTAGAGAACACTTTGAGTACCGCCATCTCACGCGTCGTATACTCTGTGGCATATATTCGCTTTCCGCGTCCGTATATCTGTCCGTCTGTCTGCCAGTCTGTCTGTCTGTTCGTCCATGCGTCCGTCCATGTGTCCATCTAGAGAACACTCTTTGTACCGCCATCTCGCGCCTCGTATACCCTGTGGTACACCCGCTTTACGCGTCCGTCTACCTGTCCATCTGTCTGCCAGTCTGTCTGTCTGTCCGTCCATGCGTCCATTCGTGCGTAAATCCAGAGAACACTCTGAGTACCGCCATCTCGCGCGTCGTATACCCTGCGGCACATACCCGCTTTACAGGTCCGTCTACCTGTCCGTCTGTCTGCCAGTCTGTCTGTCTCTCCGTCCATGCATAAGTCCGTTTGACCATCTGGAGAACACTCAAAGTACCGCCATCTCGCATACCTTGTGGCACATAGCCACTTTACACATCCGTCTACCTGTCCGTCTGTCTGCCACTCTGTCTCTCCGTCCATGTGTCCGTGCGTTCGTCAATCTAGAGAACATTCTGAGTGCCGCCATCTCGCGCGTCGTATACCCTGTGGCTCATACCCGCTTTACACGTCTGTCTACTATGTCCGTCTGTCTGCCACACTGTCTGTCTGTTCGTCCATGCATCCGTCCACACGTCCATCTAGAGAACACACTGAGTACCACCATCTCGTGCGTCGTATACCCTGTGGCACATACCCGCTTTACCCGTCATTCTACCTCTCTCTATGTCTGCCGGCCTGTTTGTCTGTTCGTCCATGCGTCCGTCCAGCGTCCATTTAGAGAACACTCTGACTACCGCCATATTGCGAGTCGTATACCCTGTGGTACATACCCTCTTTACGCGTCCGTCTACCTGTCCATCTGTCTGCCAGTCTGTCAGTCTTTTCCTCCATACGTCCATCCGTGCGTCCACTAAAGAACACTCAATGTACCGCCATCTCGCATACCCTGCGGCACATAGCCGCTTTACACGTCCGTATACCTGTCCGTCTGTCTGCCAGTCTGTCTATCTGTCCGTCCGTGCTACCGTCCGTGCGTTCAACAAGAGAACACTCAAAGTACCGCCATCTCGCATACCCTGTGGCACATAGCCTCTTTACACGTCCGTCTACCTGTCCGTCTGTCTGCCAGTCCGCCTGTCTGTCCGTCCATGCGTCCGTCCGTGCGTCCATCTAGAGAACACTTAAAGTACCGCCATCTCGCATACCCTGTAGCAAATACCGCTTTACGCGTCCGTCTACCTGTCCGTCCGTTTGCTAATCTGTCTGTCTGTCTGTCCGTGCGTCCGTCCGTGCGTCGATTTAAAGAGCACCTAAACTAACGCCATCTCGCATACCCTGTGGCACATAGCCGCTTTACGCGTTCATCTACCTGTCCGTCTGTCTGCAAGTATGTCTGTCTGTCCGTCTATGCGTCTGTTCGTGCGTCAATCTAGAGAACACTCAAAGTACCGCCATCTCGCATACCCTGTGGCACATAGCCGCTTTACGCGTCCGTCTACCTGTCCGTCTGTCTTCCAGTCTGTCAGTCTGTTCGTCCATGCGTCCATCCGTGCGTCTATCTAGAGAACACTCTGAGTACCGCCATCTCGCGCGTCGTATACCCTTTGGTACATACCCGCTTTACGGGTCCGTCTACCTGTCCGTCTGTCTGCCAGTCTGTCAGTCTATTCGTCTGTGCGTCCGTCCATGCGTCCATCGAGAGAACACTCAAAGTACCGCCATCTCGCATACCCTGAGGCACATAGCCGCTTTACGCGTCCATCTACCTGTCCGTCTGTCTGCCAGTCTGTATGTCTGTCTGTCTGTCGGTCCGTCCGTCCGTGCGTCCAACTAGAGAACACTCAAAGTACCGCCATCTCGAATACCCTTTGGCAAATAGCCGCTATACACGTCCGTCTACCTGTCCGTCTGTTTGCTAATCTCTTTGTCTGTCTGTCCGTGCGTCCGTCCGTGCTTCGATTTAAAGAGCACTTGAAGTAACGCCATCTCGCATACCCTGTGGGACATAGCCGCTTTACGCGTCCATCTACCTGTCCGTCTGTCTGCCAGTATGTCTGTCTGTCCGTCTATGCGTCCGTTCGTGCGTCAATCTAGAGAACACTCAAATTACCGCGATCTTGCATACCCTGTGGCACATAGCCGCTTTACGCATTCGTCTACCTGTCCATCTGTCTGCCAGTCTGTCTGTCTGTTCGTCCATGCGTCCGTCCGTGCGTCTATCTAGAGAACACTCTGAGTACCGCCATCTCGCGCGTCGTATACCCTTTGGTACATACCCGCTTTACGGGTCCGTCTACCTGTCCGTCTGTCTGCCAGTCTGTCAGTCTGTTCGTCCATGCGTCCATCCGTGCGTCCACTAGAGAACACTCAAAGTGCCGCCATCTCGCATACCCCGCGGCACATAGCCGCTTTACGCGTCCGCCTACCTGTCCGTCTGTCTGCCAGTCTGTCTGTCTATTCGTCCGTGCGTCCGTCCAAGCGTCCATCTTGAGAACACTCAAAGTACCGCCATCTCGCATACCCTGAGGCACATAGCCGCTTTACGCGTCCATCTACCTGTCCGTCTGTCTGCCATCTGTATGTCTGTCTGTCTGTCCATGCGTCCGTTCGTGCATCAATCTAGAGAACACTCAAAGTACCGCCATCTCGCATACCCTGTGGCACATAGCCGCTTTACGCGTCCGTCTACCTGTCCATCTGTCTGGCAGTCTGCTGTCTTTCCCTCCATGCGTCTGTTCGTGCTTCAATCTAGAGAACACTCAAAGTAACGCCATCTCGCATACCCTGTGGCACATAGCCACTTTACACGTCTGTCTACCTGTCCGTCTGTCTGCCAGTCTGTCTATCTGTTCGTCCATGCATCCGTCCGTGCGTCCATCTAGAGAACACTCAAGGTACCGCCATCTCGCATACCCCGTTGCACACCCGCTTTACGCGTCCATCTACCTGTCCGTCTGTCTGCCAGTCTGTCTGTCTGTTTGTCCATGCGTCCGTCCGTGCGTCTATCTAGAGAACACTCTGAGTACCGACATCTCACGCGTCGTATACCCTTTGGTACATACCCGCTTTACGGGTCCGTCTACCTGTCCGTCTGTCTGCCAGTCTGTCAGTCTGTTCGTCCATGCGTCCATCCGTGCGTCCACTAGAGAACACTCAAAGTGCCGCCATCTCGCATACCCCGCGGCACATAGCCGCTTTACGCGTCCGCCTACCTGTCCGTCTGTCTGCCAGTCTGTCTGTCTATTCGTCCGTGCGTCCGTCCAAGCGTCCATCTTGAGAACGCTCAAAGTACCGCCATCTCGCATACCCTGAGGCACATAGCCGCTTTACGCGTCCATCTACCTGTCCGTCTGTCTGCCATCTGTATGTCTGTCTGTCTGTCCATGCGTCCGTTCGTGCATCAATCTAGAGAACACTCAAAGTACCGCCATCTCGCATACCCTGTGGCACATAGCCGCTTTACGCGTCCGTCTACCTGTCCATCTGTCTGGCAGTCTGCCGTCTTTCCGTCCATGCGTCTGTTCGTGCTTCAATCTAGAGAACACTCAAAGTAACGCCATCTCGCATACCCTGTGGCACATAGCCACTTTACACGTCTGTCTACCTGTCCGTCTGTCTGCCAGTCTGTCTATCTGTTCGTCCATGCATCCGTCCGTGCGTCCATCTAGAGAACACTCAAGGTACCGCCATCTCGCATACCCCGTTGCACACCCGCTTTACGCGTCCATCTACCTGTCCGTCTGTCTGCCAGTCTGTCTGTCTGTTTGTCCATGCGTCCGTCCGTGCGTCTATCTAGAGAACACTCTGAGTACCGACATCTCACGCGTCGTATACCCTTTGGTACATACCCGCTTTACGGGTCCGTCTACCTGTCCGTCTGTCTGCCAGTCTATCAGTCTGTTCGTCCATGCGTCCATCCGAGCGTCCACTAGAACACTCAAAGTGCCGCCATCTCGCATCCCCCGCGGCACATAGACGCTTTACGCGTCCGTCTACCTGTCCGTCTGTCAGCTAGTCTGTCTGTCTATTCGTCCGTGCGTTCGTCCATACGTCCATCTAGAGAACACTCAAAGTACCGCCATCTCGCATACCCTGTGGCAGATAGCCGCTTTACGCGTCCGTCTACCTGTCCATCTGTCGGGCAGTCTGTCTGTCTTTCCGTCCACGCGTCTGTGAGTGCTTCAATCTAGAGAAGACTCCGAGTACCGCCATCTCGCATACCCTGTGGCACATAGCTGCTTTACGCGTCCGTCTACCTGTTCTTCTGTCTGCCACTATCTGTCTGTTCGTCCATGCGTCCGTCCGCGCGTCCATCTAGAGGACACACTGATAACCGCCATCTCGCGCGTCGTATACCCTGTGGTACATAGCAACTTTACGCGTCTGTCTACCTATCCGTCTGTCTGCCAGTCTGTCTGTCTCTCCGTCCATGCGTTCGTGCGTTCGTCAATCTAGAGAACACTCTGAGTACCGCCATCTCGCGCGTCGTATACCCTGTGGCACATAGCCGCTTTACGCGTCCGTGTACTATGTCCGTCTGTCTGCCACTCTGTTCGCCCATGCGTCCGTCCGCGCGTCCATCTAGAGAACACACTGAGTACCACCATCTCGCGCGTCGTATACTCTGTGGTACATACCCGCTTTACGCGTCCGTCTACCTGTCTGTCTGTCTGCCAGTCTGTCAGTCTGTTCGTCCAAGCGTCCATCCGTGCGTCCACTAGAGAACACTCAAAGTACCGCCATCTCGCATACCCTGTGGAACATAGCCGCTTTATACGTCCGTCTACCTGTCCGTCTGTCTGCCAGTCTGTCTGTCTGTCCTTCCGTGCGTCCGTTCGTGCGTCAATCTAGAGAACACTCTGAGTACCGCCATCTCACGCGTCGTATACTCTGTGGCACATATTCGCTTTACGCGTCCGTATATCTGTCCATCTGTCTTCCAGTCTGTCTGTGTGTTCGTCCATGCGTCCGTCCATGCGTCCATCTAGAGAACACTCTGAGTACCGCCATCTCGCGCGTCGTATACCCGGTGGTACACCCGCTTTTCGCGTCCGTCTACCTGTCCGTCTGTGTGCCAGTCTGTCTGTCTGTCCATCCATGCGTCCGTTCGTGCGTCAATCTAGAGAACACTCAAAGTACCGCATTCTCGCATACCTTGTGGCACATAGCAACTTTACACGTCTGTCTACAGTCCGTCTGTCTGCCAGTCTGTCTGTCTCTCCGTCCATGCGTCCGTGCGTTCGTCAATCTAGAGAACACTCTGAGTACCGCCATCTCGCGCGTCGTATACTTTGTGGCACATAGCCGCTTCACGCGTCCGTCTACTATGTCCGTCTGTCTGCCAGTCTGTCTGTCTGTTCATCCATGCGTCCGTCCGTGCGTCTATTCAGAGAACACTCTGAGTACCACCATCTCGTGCGTCGTATACCCTGTGGTACATACCCGCTTTACGGGTCTGTCTACCTGTACCTCTGTTCACCAGTCTGTCTATCTGTTCGTCCGTGCGTCCGTCCGTGCGTTCATCTAGAGAACACTCAAGGTACCGCCATCTCGCAAATCCTGAGGCACATAGCCGCTTTACGTGTCCATCTACCTGTCCGTCTGTCTGCCAGTCTGTCTGTCTGTCTGTCCATGCGTCCATTCGTGCATCAATCTAGAGAACAATCAAAGTACCGCCATCTCGCATACCCTGTGGCACATAGCCGCTTTACACGTCCGTCTACCTGTCCCTCTGTCTGCCAGTCTGTCTCTCTGTCCGTCCGTGCGTCCGTCCGTGCGTCCATCTAGAGAACACTCAAAGTACCGCCATATCGTATACCCTGTGGCACATAGCCGCTTTACGCGTCCGTCTACTATGTCCGTCTGTCTGCCACTCTGTTCGTCCATGCGTCCATCCACGCGTCCATCTAGAGAACACACTGAGTACCGCCATCTCGCGCGTCGTATACCCTGTGGTACATACCCGCTTTACGCGTCCGTCTACCTGTCTGTCTGTCTGCCAGTCTGTCAGTCTGTTCGTCCAAGCGTCCATCCGTGCGTCCACTAGAGAACACTCAAAGTACCGCCATCTCGCATACCTTGTGGCACATAGCCACTTTACACCAACGTTTTTAGAACAATTCAGTTTCACAGCTTCCCATAGGCGCCCACTATCCGGCGTGGCCGCTAAGCGTGTGGCGGCTGCTAGGGGCGCTGTAGGCATGCTTTGCTCCGCACTCTGCGCGTCGTCTGCTACACCTGAGAAAACGCGGTGCGGCGCGACCGTGTTACCGCTCGCATTTCAAAGCGTTTCGCTTTGCTGGCGGAACAGTTCATGCCAAAGCAGCAGTTTCTTCGTATACATGCATTTCATTGTTGCTGCGCCCATTTTCATCTAGTGGAATTACGTGTCTGGGCTCCATCTATAGCTACCGTCGCCAGTACATTCTTATGTGGGCATAGGCGGCCTCGCGCGAGCATAACTGTAAAAAAAAAGACACCCTTCAAAGAAAACGTAGATGCAGTAAAACTTTTTAAAAGCATAGTGCTCGTTTCTGATGCCACATAGTCATGCGCCGTTTACCGAACAGACTCGTCAATCTGATTTCGGTGTTTTTTTTTCTTTCCTATTGCCGTGAATCTTATTTGAAGATAACATGGTGAGAATAATAATACTGAGAAAGTAAAATTGGCAAATTCAGAAGGAACATATATTTTCTTGCACATACAGAATAGTATTGCATTGTTCACTGAGCAAGAAAGGCAGCTCAAAGCAGCTTAGCTTTTTTTCTTGCATTTTGAACTTTTTCTGTGACAAGCAGTTCACGGTTCTTCTTTCGAGAAAAGAAGTGCATGCGCATTAAACAATAGCATTTGATTATCTTTGTGGTGAGGAATTCATGGTGCTCATTAGAACCAATTGCAGGCAGTGCAGTCGCATGAAACCTGTCCAATACCATCCAGAAAATATCCCCGAACACTGCCGACGTTTCAAGCGTATCGTGCACAACCTCTTCTACTTCCTTAATTGATGCGTACAGCCTAAATGAGGCCTCTCGAAGGCATCCTGGCTTGAATGACCTCAACTCTGTCAGGCGCCTCTGGTTGAGCTGTGTTTCCTCGGAGTTGAACTGATCGGGAGAAGCTGTGAGCAACGCACAGCATTCTTCGCACGTTACTGTTTTCGTGATTTTCTTGTGCACATAACCGGCTAGATAGTACACCACCATCTCATGTGCTCCAGCTTTTTGGTACCCATGATCCCGTTCGTCACAGCAAACGTCCTCGGTACAAACCATCCCCAGAAGCTTCTTATCCAGCTTTGCTTCAACGGCGAATTTTAGCTCAGCTGCCGCTTTCGCCTTTTCAGCAAGACTTTCATGAATTGAAACGAGGACGCCCTCAGCCGGTTCAGAGCAGTTCCCCTTTAATTGCTTTTGTTCACCGCTGCCTTCATTGGCTTTCTTGCTCGCATTTGCCTTGGAGGCGTAGGCACCGAGCACATAGAGGTCGGGTTGTGAGGACAGAACACAGCTTGTGATGGACATTTTCTAATTTTCCTGTCACACCAGTGTGAGCTACCTGAATGCCTGAACAGATTTTCAAGCTATCTGTATCATTGAGCAGGTGCTCGACGCTAGCAGTGCTGTCTACAGTCTTATGCAGTTGCTTGTGCATCTTGTTGTAACCGTTCACAACACAGCTACCATCATTTTTCACAATAACGGCCTTGCTCACTTTAAGCTCCCCTGCCACAAGTCGCCTGTCGAAAAAAAACACCGCAAGTTTGCCCAGAACATTTATCGACGATGAGTTCAAGCTTACAGTCCCTACTAGGTAACGGCACTGTCACCAGTTCGTTCAGACAAACACCGGAGGAGTTCGTTGCTGAGGGGCTAGGTGGTGGCGTGATGCCCACTGCTCCAAGCGAATCGCCTAAGGACAAAGAGGCCTCTCCACACGAGCCACTCGAACAAGACGCACTTTCCGCCGATGCTTCCAAGCCGATTCAGTTCCGCCTTTTCAGTGATTTTCGCGTGCATGTCGTCGTTCTTGGCTTAGATATGTGCTCCGGCAAGCCAGGAAAGAGACGCGGCAACGCTCCTGGCACTAACTTCCAGTTACCACGGGGAATTAAAACCTCCTGGCCCTTTACAACATGCTTGAAATACTTTACAATGTCTTGCTCTTCGAAATGTCTCTCATGTACCTTGGACTTTTGCGTGAGGCGCCTGTCCTTGCGGTGCAGCATGTGTTCCCATTGTTTAAACTCCGTGGCCTTACGTGGTGGGGTAAAAAAATGATGATTTGCGGCGTCATTTCTGTAGCCACTCGTACATCCCGGCGCAAAACACGAAGGCATTTTCACAACAAAAAAGCGAACATTCGGAAACCGGAAGATTCAGGCGCACGTGGGGGGAACGAAATCGCTTCGAACGACGCGCGCCCGCCAAAGCACCCGCCTGTCCGCGCGCCCGATCAGGAGCAAGTGAAGAAAAGCGTGACTGCAGCGCCACTAGTTCGTGTGACCGCCACCACGGCCGCCTCGGGAGCGGAGCTGTGAAACTGAATTGCTCTAAAAAGGTTGCTTTACACGTCCGTCTAACTGTCCGTCTGTCTGCCAGTCTGCGTGTCTGTCCGTCCGCGCGTCCTTACGTGCATCCATCTAAAGAACACTCAAAGTACCGCCATCTCGCATACCCTGTGGCACATAGCCACTTAACACCGTCCGTCTGTCTGTCCGTCCGTCAATGCGTTCATCTAGAGAACACTCTGAGTACCGCCATCTCGCGCGTCGTATTCCCTGTGGTACATACCCGCTTTACGGGTCCGTCTACCTGTCTGTCTGTCTGCCAATCTGTCAGTCTGTTCGTCCATGCGTCCTTCCGTGCGTCCACTAGAGAACACTCAGAATGCCGCCATCTCGCATACCCTGTGGCACATAGCCGCTTTACACATCCGTCTACCTGTCCGTCTGTCTGCCAGTCTGCCTGTCTGTCCGTCTAGGCGTCCGTCCGTGCGTTCATCTAGAGAAGACTCAAAGTACCGCCATCTCGCATACCCTGAGGCACATAGCCGCTTTACACGTCCGCCTACCTGTCCGTCTGTCTGCCAGTCTGTCTGTCTCTTCGTCGATGCATCCGTCCGTGCGTCCATCGAGAGAACACTCTGAGTGCCGCCATCTCGCATACCCTGTGGCACATGGCCACTTTACACGTCCGTCTACCTGTCCATTTGTCTGCCACTCTGTCTGTCTCACCGTCCATGCGTCCGTTCGTGCGTCAATCTAGAGAACACTCTGAGTACCGCCATCTCAAGCGTTGTATACTCTGTGGCACATATTCGCTTTACGCGTCCGTATATCTGCCCGTCTGTCTGCCAGTCTGTCTGTCTGTTCGTCCATGCGTCCCTCCGTGCGTCCATCTAGAGAACACTCACAGTACTGCCATCTCGCATACCTTGTGGCACATAGCCACTTTGCACGTCCGTCTAACTTTCCGTCTGTCTGCCAGTCTGTCTGTCTGTCTGTCTGTCTGTCTATCTGTCCGTCCATGCGTCCATCTAGAGAACACTCAAAGTACCACCATATTGCATACCCTGTGGCACATAGCCGCTTTACACGTCCGCCTACCTGTCCGTCTGTCTGCAAGTCTGTCTGTCTCTTCGTCGATGCATCCGTCCGTGCGTCCATCGAGAGAACACTCTGAGTGCCGCCATCTCGCATACCCTGTGGCACATGGCCGCTTTACACGTCCGTCTACCTGTCCATTTGTCTGCCAGTCTGTCTGTCTCTCCGTCCATGCGTCCGTTCGTGCGTCAATCTAGAGAACACTCTGAGTACCGCCATCTCACGCGTTGTATACTCTGTGGCACATATTCGCTTTACGCGTCCGTATATCTGCCCGTCTGTCTGTCTGTTCGTCCATGCGTCCCTCCGTGCGTCCATCTAGAGAACACTCACAGTACTGCCATCTCGCATACCTTGTGGCACATAGCCACTTTGCACGTCCGTCTAACTGTCCGTCTGTCTGCCAGTCTGTCTGTCTGTCCGTCCATGCGTCCGTCCGTGCATCCATCTAGAGAACACTCAAAGTACCACCATATCGCATACCCTGTGGCACATAGCCGCTTTACACTTCCGTCTACCTGTCCGTCTGTCTGTCTGTTCGTCGATGCATCCGTCCGTGCGTCCATCGAGAGAACACTCTGAGTACCGCCATCTCGCATACCCTGTGGCACATAGCCGCTTTACACGTCCGCCTACCGGTCCGTTTGTCTGCCATTGTGTCTGTCTCTCCATCCATGCATCCATTCGTGCGTCAATCTAGAGAACACTCTGAGTACCGCAATCTCACGCGTCGTATACTCTGTGGCATATATTCGCTTTCCGCGTCCGTATATCTGTCCGTCTGTCTGCCAGTCTGTCTGTCTGTTCGTCCATGCGTCCGTCCATGCGTCCATCTAGAGAACACTCTTTGTACCGCCATCTCGCGCCTCGTATACCCTGTGGTACACCCGCTTTACGCGTCCGTCTACCTGTCCGTCTGTGTGCCAGTCTGTCTGTCTGTCCATCCATGCGTCCGTTCGTGCTTCAATCTAGAGAACACTCCGAGTACCGCCATCTCGCATACCCTGTGGCACATAGCCGCTTTACGCGTCCGTCTACCTGTCCATCTGTCTGCCAGTCTGTCTGTCTGTCCGTCCATGCGTCCATTCGTGCGTAAATCCAGAGAACACTCTGAGTACCGCCATCTCGCGTGTCGTATACCCTGCGGCACATACCCGCTTTACAGGTCCGTCTACCTGTCCGTCTGTCTGCCAGTCTGTCTGTCTCTCCGTCCATGCATCCGTCCATTTGACCCTCTGGAGAACACTCAAAGTACCGCCATCTCGCATACCTTGTGGCACATAGCCACTTTACACATCCGTCTACCTGTCCGTCTGTCTGCCACTCTGTCTCTCCGTCCATGTGTCCGTGCGTTCGTCAATCTAGAGAACACTCTGAGTGCCGCCATCTCGCGCGTCGTATACCCTGTGGCTCATACCCGCTTTACGCGTCCGTCTACTATGTCCGTCTGTCTGCCACACTGTCTGTCTGTTCGTCCATGCGTCCGTCCACACGTCCATCTAGAGAACACACTGAGTACCACCATCTCGTGCGTCGTATACCCTGTGGCACATACCCGCTTTACCCGTCCGTCTACCTTTCCCTATGTCTGCCGGCCTGTTTGTCTTTTCGTCTATGCGTCCGTCCAGCGTCCATTGAGAACACTCTGACTACCGCCATCTTGCGAGTCGTATACCCTGTGGTACAGACCCTCTTTACGCGTCCGTCTACCTGTCCATCTGTCTGCCAGTCTGTCTATCTGTCCGTCCGTGCTACCGTCCGTGCGTTCAACTAGAGAACACTCAAAGTACCGCCATCTCGCATACCGTGTGGCACAAAGCCGCTTTACACGTCCGTCTACCTGTCCGTCTGTCTGCCAGTCCGCCTGCCTGTCCGTCCATGCGTCCGTCCGTGCGTCCATCTAGAGAACACTTAAAGTACCGCCATCTCGCATACCCTGTAGCAAATACCGCTTTACGCGTCCGTCTACCTGTCCGTCCGTTTGCTACTCTGTCTGTCTGTCCGTGCGTCCGTCCGTGCGTCGATTTAAAGAGCACCTAAACTAACGCCATCTCGCATACCCTGTGGCACATAGCCGCTTTACGCGTCCGTCTACCTGTCCGTCTGTCTGCCAGTCTGTCTTTCTGTTCGTCCATGCGTCCGTCCGTGCGTCTATCTAGAGAACACTCTGAGTACCGCCATCTCGCGCGTCGTATACCCTTTGATACATATCCGCTTTACTGGTCCGTGTACCTGTCCGTCTGTCTTCCAGTCTGTCAGTCTGTTCGTCCATGCGTCCATCCGTGCGTCTATCTAGAGAACACTCTGAGTACCGCCATCTCGCGCGTCGTATACCCTTTGGTACATACCCGCTTTACGGGTCCGTCTACCTGTCCGTCTGTCTGCCAGTCTGTCAGTCTATTCGTCTGTGCGTCCTTCCATGCGTCCATCTAGAGAACACTCAAAGTACCGCCATCTCGCATACCCTGAGGCACATAGCCTCTTTACGCGTCCATCTACCTGTCCGTCTGTCTGCCAGTCTGTATGTCTGTCTGTCTGTCGGTCCGTCCGTCCGTGCGTCCAACTAGAGAACACTCAAAGTACCGCCATCTCGAATACCCTTTGGCAAATAGCCGCTATACACGTCTGTCTACCTGTCCGTCTGTTTGCTAATCTCTCTGTCTGTCTGTCCGTGCGTCCGTCCGTGCGTCGATTTAAAGTGCACTAGAAGTAACGCCATCTCGCATACCCTGTGGGACATAGCCGCTTTACGCGTCCATCTACCTGTCCGTCTGTCTGCCAGTATGTCTGTCTGTCCGTCTATGCGTCCGTTCGTGTGTCAATCTAGAGAACACTCAAATTACCGCCATCTTGCATACCCTGTGGCACATAGCCGCTTTACGCATTCGTCTACCTGTCCATCTGTCTGCCAGTCTGTCGGTCCGTCTGTCCATGCGTCCGTTCATGCGTCAATCTAGAGAACACTCAAAGTACCGCCATCTCGCATACCCTGTGGCACATAGCCGCTTTACGCGTCCGTCTACCTGTCCATCTGTCTGCCAGTCTGTCTGTCTGTTCGTCCATGCGTCCGTCCGCGCGTCTATCTAGAGAACACTCTGAGTACCGCCATTTTGCGCGTCGTATAGCCTTTGGTACATACCCGCTTTACGGGTCCGTCTACCTGTCCGTCTGTCTGCCAGTCTGTCAGTCTGTTCGTCCATGCGTCCATCCGTGCGTCCACTAGAGAACACTCAAAGTGCCGCCATCTCGCATCCCCCGCGGCACATAGCCGCTCTACACGTCCGTCTACCTGTCCGTCTGTCTGCCACATTGTCTGTCCGTCCGTGCGTCCGTCCGTGTGTCCATCTCGAGAGCACTCAAAAGTACCGCAATTTCGCATACCCTGCGGCACATATCCACTTTCCACGTCCGTATACCTGTCCGTCTGTCTGCCACTTTGTCTATCTGTTCGTTCGTGCATCCGTCCGTGCGTCCAACTAGAGAACACTCAAAGTACCGCCATCTCGCTTACCCTGTGGCACATAGCCGCTTTAAACGTCCGTGTACCTGTCCGTTTGTCTGCCATTCCGCCTGTCTGTCCGTCCATGCGTCCGTCCGTGCGTCCATCTGGAGAACACTTAAAGTACCGCCATCTCGCATCTCGTATACCTTGTAGCAAATACCGCTTTACGCGTCCGTCTACATGTCCGTCCGTTTGCTAATCTGTCCGTCTATGCGTCCGTTCGTGCGTCAATCTAGAGAACACTCAAATTACCGCCATCTCGCATACCCTGCGGCACATAGCCGCTTTACGCGTCCGTCTACCTGTCCATATGTCTGCCAGTCTGTCTGTCTCTCCGTCCACGCGTCCATTCGTGCGTAAATCTAGAGAACACTCCGAGTACCGCCCTGTCGCGCGTCGTATACCCTGGGCCACATACCCGCTTTACGCTTCCGTCTACCTGTCCGTCTGTCTGCCAGTCTGTCAGTCTGTTTGTCCATGCGTCCATCCGTGCGTCCACTAGAGAACACTCAAAGTGCCGCCATCTCGCATCCTCCGCGGCACATAGCCGCTTTACGCGTCCATCTACCTGTGCGTCTGTGTGCCAGTCTGTCTGTCTGTTCGTCCATGCATCCGTCCGTGCGTCCATCTAGAGAACACTCAAGGTACCACCATCTCGCATACCCTGTGGCACATAGCCACTTTACACGTCCGTCTACCTGTCCGTCTGTCTGCCAGTCTGTCTGCCTCTCCGTCAATTCGTCCGGGCGTTCGTCATTCTAGAGAACATTCAAAGTACCGCCATCTCGCATACCCTGTGGCACATAGCCGCTTTACGCGTCCGTCTACCTGTCCATCTGTCTGCCAGTCTGTCTGTCTGTTCGTCCGTACGTCTGTTCGTGCTTCAATCTAGAGAACACTCCGAGTACCGCCATCTCGCTCACCCTGTGGCACATTGCTGCTTTACGCGTCCGTCTACCTGTCCAGCTGTCTGCCAGTCTGTCAGTCTGTCTACATGCGTCCATTCGTGCGTAAATCTAGAGAACACTCCGATTAGCGCCCTCTCGCGCGTCGTATACCTTGTGGCACATACCCGCTTTACGCGTCCGTCTACCTGTCTGTCTGTCTGCAAGTCTGTCAGTCTGTTCGTCCAAGCGTCCATCCCTGTGTCCACTAGAGAACACTCAAAGAACCGCCATCTCGCATACCCTGTGGCACATAGCCGCTTTACACGTCCATCTACCTGTCCGTCTGTCTTTCTATCCGTCCGTCCATGCGTCCATCTAGAGAACACTCAAAGTACCGCCATCTCGCATACCCTGTGGCACATAGCCGCTTTACACGTCTCTCTACCTGTCCGTCTGTGTGCCAGTCTGTCAGTTTGTTCGTCCATGCGTCTATCCGCGCGTCCACTAGAGAACACTCAAAGTACCGCCATCTCGCATACCCTGTGGCACATAGCCGCTTTACACGTCCGTCTACCTGTCCGTCTGTCTGCTAGTCTGTCTGTTCGTCCATGCATCCGTCCGTGCATCCATCAAGGGAACACTCAAGGTACTGCCATCTCGCATACCCTGTGGCACAACCACTTTACGCGTCCATCTACCTGTCCGTCTGTCTCCCAGTCTGTCTGTCTGTTTGTCCATGCGTCCGTCCGTGCGTCTATCTAGAGAACACTCTGAGTACTGCCATCTCGCGCGTCGTATACCCTGTGGTACACACCCGCTTTACGGGTCCGTCTAGCTGTCCGTCTGTCTGCCAGTCTGTTCGTCCGCGCGGCCATCCGTGCGTCCACAAGAGAACACTCAAATTGCCGCCATCTCGCATACCCTGTGGCACATAGCCGCTTTACACGTCCGTTTACCTGTAAGTCTGTCTGCCAGTCTGCCTGTCTGTTCGTCCATGCGTCCATCCATGCGTCACTCTAGAGAACACTTAAAGTACCGCCATCTCGCATCTCGTATACCCTGTAGCAAATACCGCTTTACGCGTCCGTCTCCCTGTCCGTCCGTTTGCTAATCTGTCTGTCTGTCTGTCTCTCTGTGCGTCCGTCCGTGGGTCCATTTAAAGAACACTCAAAGTAACGCCATCTCGCATCCCCCGCGGCACATACCCGCTTTACGCGTCCGTCTACCTGTCTGTCTGTCTGCCAGTCTGTCAGTCTGTTCGTCCAAGCGTCCATCCGTGCGTCCACTAGAGAACACTCAAAGAACCGCCATCTCGCATACCCTGTGGCACATAGCCGCTTTACACGTCCGTCTACCTGTCCGTCTGTCTGCCAGTCTGTCTGTCTGTTCGTCCATGCATCCGTCCGTGCGTCCATCTAGAGAACACTCAAGGTACCGCCATCTCGCATACCCTGTGGCATATAGCCACTTTACACGTCCGTCTACCTGTCCGTCTGTCTGCCAGTCTGTCTGCCTCTCCGTCAATGCGTCCGGGCGTTCGTCAATCTAGAGAACACTCTGAGTACCGCCATCTCGCGCGTCTTATACCCTGTGGCACATGCCCGCTTTACGCGTCCGTCTACTATGTCCGTTTGTCTGCCAGTCTGTCTGTCTGTTCGTCCATGCGTCCGTCCGTGCGTTTATCTAGAGAACACTCTGAGTACCGCCATCTCGTGCGTCGTATACCCTGTGGTACATACTCGACCCACTTTACGGGTCCGTCTACCTGCCCGTCTGTTCACCAGTCTGTCTGTCTGTTCGTCCGTGCATCCGTCCGTGCGTTCCTCTAGAGAACACTCGAAGTACTGCCATCTCGCATATCCTGAGGCACATAGCCGCTTTACGCGTCCATCTACCTGTCCGTCTGTCTGCCAGTCTGTCTGTCTGTCCGTCCGCGCGTCTGTTCGTGCTTCAATCTAGAGAACACTCCGAGTACCGCCATCTCGCACACCCTGTGGCACATTGCTGCTTTACGCGTCCGTCTACCTGTCCATCTGTCTGCCAGTCTGTCAGTCTGTCTTCATGCGTCCATTCGTGCGGAAATCTACAGAACACTCCGATTAGCGCCCTCTCGCGCGTCGTATACCCTGTGGCACATACCCGCTTTACGCGTCCGTTTACCTGTTCCTTTGTCTGCCACTCTGTCTGTCTGTTCGTCTATGCGTCCCTCCGTGCATCCATCTAGAGAACACTCAAAGTACCGCCATCTCGTATACCTTGTGGCACATAGCCACTTTACACGTCCGCTTACTGTCCATCTGTCTGCCAGTCTGTCTGTCTGTCCGTCCGTGCGTCCGTCCATGCGTCCATCTAGAGAACACTCAAAGTACCGCCTAATCGCCCGTCGTATACCCTGTGGCACATAGCCGCTTTACGCGTCCGTCTACTATGTCCGTCTGTCTGCCACTCTGTTCGCCAATGCGTCCGTGCGCGTCCATCTAGAGAACACACTGAGTATCGCCATCTCGCGCGTCGTATACCCTGTGGTACACACCCGCTTTAAGCGTCCGTCTACCTGTCTGTCTGTCTGCCAGTCTATCATTCTGTTCGTCCAAGCGTCCATCCGTGTGTCCACTAGAGAACACTCAAAGAACCGCCATCTCGCATACCCTGTGGCACATAGCCGCTTTACACGTTCGTCTACCTGTCCGTCTGTCTGCCAGTATGTCTGTCTGTCCGTCCGTGCGTCCCTCTGTGCGTCCATCTAGAGAACACTTAACATACCACATCTCGCATACCCTGTGGCACATAGCCGCTTTACACGTCCATCTACCTGTCCGTCTGTCTGTCTGTCCGTCCATCCATGCGTCCATCTAGAGAACACTCAAAGTACCGCCATCTCGCATACCCTGTGGCACATAGCCGCTTTACACGTCTCTCTACCTGTCCGTCTGTCTGCCAGTCTGTCTCTCTGTCCGTTCGTGCGTCCGTCCGTGCGTCCACATAAAGAACACTCAGAGTACCACCATCTCGCATACCCTGTGGCACATAGCAGCTTTACACGTCCATCTACCTGTCCGTCTATCTGCCAGTCTCTGTCTGTCCGCCCATGCATCCGTTCATGCGTAAATCTAGAGAACACTCAAAGTACCGCCATCTCGCTTACCCTGGGGCACATAGCCACTTTACGCGTCCGTCTACCTGTCCATCTGTCTGCCAGTCTGTCTGTCTGTCCGTCCATGCGTTCGTTCGTGCGTCCATCTAGAGAACACTCAAAGTACAGTAATCTCGCATACCGTGTGGCACATAGCCGCTTTACGCGTCCATCTACCTGTCCGTCTGTCTGCCAGTCTGTCTGTCTGTCCGTCTGTGCGTCCATCTCGAGAGCACTCAAAAGTACCGCCATCTCGCATACCCTGTGGCACATAGCCGCTTTACACGTCCGTCTACCTGTCCGTCTGTCTTTCTGTTCGTCGATGCATCCGTCCGTGCGTCCATCGAGAGAACACTCTGAGTGCCGCCATATCGCATACCATGTGGCACATAGCCGCTTTACGCGTCCGTCTACTGGTCCGTCTGTGTGCCAGTCTGTCTGTCTGTCCATCCATGCGTCCGTTCATGCGTCAATCTAGAGAACACTCAAAGTACCGCCATCTCGCATACCCTGTGGCACATAGCAACTTTACACGTCTGTCTACCTGTCCGTCTGTCTGCCAGTCTGTCTGTTTCTCCGTCCATGCGTCCGTGCGTTCGTCAATCTAGAGAACACTCTGAAAACCGCCATCTCGCACGTCGTATACCCTGTGGCACATAGCAGCTTTACGCGTCCGTCTACTATGTCCGTCTGTGTACCACTTTGTTCGTCCATGCGCCCGTCCGCGCGTCCATCTTGAGAACACACTGAGTATCGCCATCTCGCGCGTCGTATACCCTGTGGTACATACCCGCTTTACGCGTCCGTCTACCTGTCTGTCTGTCTGCCAGTCTGTCAGTCTGTTCGTCCAAGCGTCCATCCGTGCGTCCACTAGAGAACACTCAAGGTACCGCCATCTCGCGTACCCTGTGGCACATAGCCACTTTACACGTCCGTCTACGTGTCCGTCTGTCTGCCAGTCTGTCTGTCTCTCCGTCCATGCGTCCGTGCGTTCGTCAATCTAGAAAACACTCTGAGTACCGCCATCTCGCGCGTCGTATACCCTGTGGTACATACCCGCTTTACGGGTCTGTCTACCTGTCCCTCTGTCTGCCAGTCTGTCAGTTTGTTCGTCCATGCGTCTATCCGCGTGACCACTAGAGAACACTCAAAGTACCGCCATCTCGCATACCCTGTGGCACATAGCTATTTTACACGTCCTTCTACCTGTCCGTCTGTCTGCTAGTCTGTCTGTTCGTCCATGCATCCGTCCGTGCATCCATCTAGGGAACACTCAAGGTACTGCCATTTCGCATACCCTGTGGCACAACCACTTTACGCGTCCGTCTACCTGTCCGTCTGTCTCCCAGTCTGTCTGTCTGTTCGTCCATGCGTCCGTCCGTGCGTCTATCTAGAGAACACTCTGAGTACCACCATCTCGCGCGTCGTATACCCTGTGGTACATACCCGCTTTACGGGTCCGTCTAGCTGTCCGTCTGTCTGCCAGTCTGTCAGTCTGTTCGTCCGCGCGGCCATCCGTGCGTCCACAAGAGAACACTCAAAGTGCCGCCATCTCGCATACCCTGTGGCACATAGCCGCTTTACACGTCCGTTTACCTGTCCGTCTGTCTGCCAGTCTGCCTGTCTGTTCGTCCATGCGTCCATCCATGCGTCACTCTAGAGAACACTTAAAGTACCGCCATCTCGCTTCTCGTATACCCTTTAGCAAATACCGCTTTACGCGTCCGTCTACCTGTCCGTCCGTTTGCTAATCTGTCTGTCTGTCTGTCTCTCTGTGCGTCCGTCCGTGGGTCCATTTAAAGAACACTCAAAGTAACGCCATCTCGCATCCCCCGCGGCACATACCCGCTTTACGCGTCCGTCTACCTGTCTGTCTGTCTGCCAGTCTGTCAGTCTGTTCGTCCAAGCGTCCATCCGTGCGTCAACTAGAGAACACTCAAAGAACCGCCATCTCGCATACCCTGTGGCACATAGCCGCTTTACACGTCCGTCTACCTGTCCGTCTGTCTGCCAGTCTGTCTGTCTGTTCGTCCATGCATCCGTCCGTGCGTCCATCTAGAGAACACTCAAGGTACCGCCATCTCGCATACCCTGTGGCACATAGCCACTTTACACGTCCGTCTACCTGTCCGTCTGTCTGCCAGTCTGTCTGCCTCTCCGTCAATGAGTCCGGGCGTTCGTCAATCTAGAGAACATTCAAAGTACCGCCATCTCGCATACCCTGTGGCACATAGCCGCTTTACGCGTCCGTCTACCTGTCCATCTATCTGCCAGTCTGTCTGTCTGTTCGTCCGCACGTCTGTTCGTGCTTCAATCTAGAGAACACTCCGAGTACCGCCATCTCGCACACCCTGTGGCACATTGCTGCTTTACGCGTCCGTCTACCTGTCCAGCTGTCTGCTAGTCTGTCTGTTCGTTCATGTATCCGTCCGTGCGTCCATCTAGGGAACACTCAAGGTACTGTCATCTCGCATCCCCTGCGGCACATAGCCGCTTTACGCGTCCGTCTACCTGTCCGTCTGTCTGCCAGTCTGTCTGTCTGTTCGTCCGTGCGTCCGTCCGTGCGTTCATCTAGAGAACACTCAAAAAAGTACCGCCATCTCGCATACCCTGTGGCACATAGCCGCTTTACACGTCTGTCTACCTGTCCGTCTGTCTGCCAGTCTGTCTGCCTCTCCGTCAATGCGTCCGGGCGTTCGTCAATCTAGAGAACACTCTGAGTACCGCCATCTCGCGCGTCTTATACCCTGTGGCACATGCCCGCTTTACGCGTCCGTCTACTATGTCCGTCTGTCTGTCTGTTCGTCCATGCGTCCGTCCGTGCGTTTATCTAGAGAACACTCTGAGTACCGCCATCTCGTGCGTCGTATACCCTGTGGTACATACTCGACCCACTTTACGGGTCCGTCTATCTGTCCGTCTGTTCACCAGTCTGTCTGTCTGTTCGTCCGTGCATCCGTCCGTGCGTTCCTCTAGAGAACACTCGAAGTACTGCCATCTCGCATATCCTGAGGCACATAGCCGCTTTACGCGTCCATCTACCTGTCCGTCTGTCTGCCAGTCTGTCTGTTTGTCTGTCCATGCGTCTGTCCGTGCGCCCATCTAGAGAACACTCAAAGTACCGCCATCTCACATACCGTCTGGCACATAGCCGCTTTACACGTTTGTCTACCTGTCCGTCTGTCTGCCAGTCTTTCTGTCTGTCCATCCGTGCGTCCGTCCGTGCATCCATCTAGAGAACACTGAAAGTACCGCCAGCTCGCATACCCTGTGGCACAAAGCCACTTTACGCGTCCATCTACCTGTCCGTCTATCTGCCAGTCTCTGTCTGTCCGCCCATGCATCCGTTCATGCGTAAATCTAGAGAACACTCAAAGTACCGTAATCTCGCATACCGTGTGGCACATAGCCGCTTTACGCGTCCATCTACCTGTCCGTCTGTCTGCCAGTCAGTCTGTCTGTCCGTCCGTGCGTCCATCTCGAGAGCACTCAAAAGTACCACCATCTCGCATACCCTGTGGCACATAGCCACTTTACACGTCCGGCTACCTGTCCGTCTGTCTGCCAGTCTGTCTGTCTCTCCGTCCATGCGTCCGTGCGTTCGTCAATCTAGAAAACACTCTGAGTACCGCCATCTCGCGCGTCGTATACCCTGTGGTACATACCCGCTTTACGGGTTTGTCTACCTGTCCCTCTGTCTGCCAGTCTGTCAGTTTGTTCGTCCATGCGTCTATCCGTGCGTCCACTAGAGAACACTCAAAGTACCGCCATCTCGCATACCCGGTGGCACATAGCTATTTTACACGTCCGTCTACTTGTCCGTCTGTCTGCTAGTCTGTCTGTTCGTTCATGTATCCGTCCGTGCGTCCATCTAGGGAACACTCAAGGTACTGTCATCTCGCATCCCCTGCGGCACATAGCCGCTTTACGCGTCCGTCTACCTGTCCGTCTGTCTGCCAGTCTGTCTGTCTGTTCGTCCGTGCGTCCGTCCGTGCGTTCATCTAGAGAACACTCAAAAAAGTACCGCCATCTCGCATATCCTGAGACACATAGCCGCTTTACGCGTCCATCTACCTGTCCGTCTGTCTGCCAGTCTGTCTGTCTGTCCGTCAATGCGTCTGTTCGTGCTTCAATCTAGAGAACACTCCGAGTACCGCCATCTCGCATACCCTGTGGCACATAGCTGCTTTACGCGTCCATCTACCTGTCCATCTCTCTGCCAGTCTGTCTGTCTCTCTGTCCGTGCGTCCATTGGTGTGTAAATCTAGAGAACACTCCGATTAGCGCCCTTTCGCGCGTCGTATACCTTGTGGCACATACCCGCTTACCGCGTCCGTCTACCTGTTCCTCTGTCTGCCACTCTGTCTGTCTGTTCGTCCATGCGTCTCTCCATGCGCCCATCTAGAGAACACTCAAAGTACCGCCATATCGCATACCATGTGGCACATAGCCGCTTTACACGTCCGTCTACCTGTCCGTCTGTCTGCCAGTCTCTCTTTCTGTTCGTCGATGCATCCGTCCGTGCGTCCACATAAAGAACACTCAAAGTACCACCATCTCGCATACCCTGTGGCACATAGCAGCTTTACACGTCCATCTACCTGTCCGTCTATCTGCCAGTCTCTGTCTGTCCGCCCATGCATCCGTTCATGCGTAAATCTAGAGAACACTCAAAGTACCGCCATCTCGCTTACCCTGTGGCACATAGCCACTTTACGCGTCCGTCTACCTGTCCATCTGTCTGCCAGTCTGTCTGTCTGTCCGTCCATGCGTTCGTTCGTGCGTCCATCTAGAGAACACTCAAAGTACAGTATTCTCGCATACCGTGTGGCACATAGCCGCTTTACGCGTCCACCTACCTGTCCGTCTGTCTGCCAGTCTGTCTGTCTGTCCGTCTGTGCGTCCATCTCGAGAGCACTCAAAAGTACCGCCATCTCGCATACCCTGTGGCACATAGCCGCTTTACACGTCCGTCTACCTGTCCGTCTGTCTTTCTGTTCGTCGATGCATCCGTCCGTGCGTCCATCGAGAGAACACTCTGAGTGCCGCCATATCGCATACCATGTGGCACATAGCCGCTTTACGCGTCCGTCTACCGGTCCGTCTGTGTGCCAGTCTGTCTGTTTCTCCGTCCATGCGTCCGTGCGTTCGTCAATCTAGAGAACACTCTGAAAACCGCCATCTCGCACGTCGTATACCCTGTGGCACATAGCAGCTTTACGCGTCCGTCTACTATGTCCGTCTGTGTACCACTTTGTTCGTCCATGCGCCCGTCCGCGCGTCCATCTTGAGAACACACTGAGTATCGCCATCTCGCGCGTCGTATACCCTGTGGTACATACCCGCTTTACGCGTCCGTCTACCTGTCTGTCTGTCTGCCAGTCTGTCAGTCTGTTCGTCCAAGCGTCCATCCGTGCGTCCACTAGAGAACACTCAAGGTACCGCCATCTCGCGTACCCTGTGGCACATAGCCACTTTACACGTCCGTCTACCTGTCCGTCTGTCTGCCAGTCTGTCTGTCTCTCCGTCCATGCGTCCGTGCGTTCGTCAATCTAGAAAACACTCTGAGTACCGCCATCTCGCGCGTCGTATACCCTGTGGTACATACCCGCTTTACGGGTCTGTCTACCTGTCCCTCTGTCTGCCAGTCTGTCAGTTTGTTCGTCCATGCGTCTATCCGCGCGACCACTAGAGAACACTCAAAGTACCGCCATCTCGCATACCCTGTGGCACATAGCTATTTTACACGTCCTTCTACCTGTCCCTCTGTCTGCTAGTCTGTCTGTTCGTCCATGCATCCGTCCGTGCATCCATCTAGGGAACACTCAAGGTACTGCCATTTCGCATACCCTGTGGCACAACCACTTTCCGCGTCCGTCTACCTGTCCGTCTGTCTCCCAGTCTGTCTGTCTGTTCGTCCATGCGTCCGTCCGTGCGTCTATCTAGAGAACACTCTGAGTACCACCATCTCGCGCGTCGTATACCCTGTGGTACATACCCGCTTTACGGGTCCGTCTATCTGTCCGTCTGTCTGCCAGTCTGTCAGTCTGTTCGTCCGCGCGGCCATCCGTGCGTCCACAAGAGAACACTCAAAGTGCCGCCATTCGCATACCCTGTGGCACATAGCCGCTTTAAACGTCCGTTTACCTGTCCGTCTGTCTGCCAGTCTGCCTGTCTGTTCGTCCATGCGTCCATCCATGCGTCACTCTAGAGAACACTTAAAGTACCGCCATCTCGCTTCTCGTATACCCTGTAGCAAATACCGCTTTACGCGTCCGTCTACCTGTCCGTCCGTTTGCTAATCTGTCTGTCTGTCTGTCTCTCTGTGCGTCCGTCCGTGGGTCCATTTAAAGAACACTCAAAGTAACGCCATCTCGCATCCCCCGCGGCACATACCCGCTTTACGCGTCCGTCTACCTGTCTGTCTGTCTGCCAGTCTGTCAGTCTGTTCGTCCAAGCGTCCATCCGTGCGTCCACTAGAGAACACTCAAAGAACCGCCATCTCGCATACCCTGTGGCACATAGCCGCTTTACACGTCCGTCTACCTGTCCGTCTGTCTGCCAGTCTGTCTGTCTGTTCGTCCATGCATCCGTCCGTGCGTCCATCTAGAGAACACTCAAGGTACCGCCATCTCGCATACCCTGTGGCACATAGCCACTTTACACGTCCGTCTACCTGTCCGTCTGTCTGCCAGTCTGTCTGCCTCTCCGTCAATGAGTCCGGGCATTCGTCAATCTAGAGAACATTCAAAGTACCGCCATCTCGCATACCCTGTGGCACATAGCCGCTTTACGCGTCCGTCTACCTGTCCATCTGTCTGCCAGTCTGTCTGTCTGTTCGTCCGCACGTCTGTTCGTGCTTCAATCTAGAGAACACTCCGAGTACCGCCATCTCGCACACCCTGTGGCACATTGCTGCTTTACGCGTCCGTCTACCTGTCCAGCTGTCTGCCAGTCTGTCAGTCTGTCTTCATGCGTCCATTCGTGCGGAAATCTACAGAACACTCCGATTAGCGCCCTCTCGCGCGTCGTATACCCTGTGGCACATACCCGCTTTACGCGTCCGTTTACCTGTTCCTTTGTCTGCCACTCTGTCTGTCGGTTCGTCCATGCGTCCCTCCATGCGTCCATCTAGAGAACACTCAAAGTACCGCCATCTCGCATACCCTGTGGCACATAGCCGCTTTACGCGTCCGTCAACCTTTCCATCTGTCTGCCAGTCTGTCTGTCTGTCTGTCCGTCCATGCGTCTGTTCGTGCTTCAATCTAGAGAACACTCCAAGTACCGCCATCTCGCATACCCTGCGGCACATAGCTGCTTTACGCGTCCATCTACCTCCCCATCTGTCTGCCAGTCTGTCTGTCTGTCCGTCCATGCGTCAATTCGTGCGTAAATCTAGAGAACACTCCGATTAGCGCCCTCTCGCGCGTCGTATACCTTGTGGCACATACCCGCTTTACGCGTCCGTCTACCTGTTCCTCTTTCTGCCACTCTGTCTGTCTGTTCGTCTATGCGTCCCTCCGTGCATCCATCTAGAGAACACTCAAAGTACCGCCATCTCGTATACCTTGTGGCACATACCCACTTTACACGTCCGCTTACTGTCCACCTGTCTTCCAGTCTGTCTGTCTGTCCGTCCGTGCATCCGTCCATACGTCCATCTAGACAACACTCAAAGTACCGCCTAATCGCCCGTCGTATACCCTGTGGCACATAGCCGCTTTACGCGTCCGTCTACTATGTCCGTCTGTCTGCCACTCTGTTCGCCAATGCGTCCGTGCGCGTCCATCTAGAGAACACACTGAGTATCGCCATCTCGCGCGTCGTATACCCTGTGGTACACACCCGCTTTAAGCGTCCGTCTACCTGTCTCTCTGTCTGCAAGTCTGTCAGTCTGTTCTTCCAAGCGTCCATCCGTGTGTCCACTAGAGAACACTCAAAGAACCGCAATCTCGCATACCCTGTGGCACATAGCTGCTTTACACGTTCGTCTACCTGTCCGTCTGTCTGCCAGTATGTCTGTCTGTCCGTCCGTGCGTCCCTCCGTGCGTCCATCTAGATAACACTTAACATACCACATCTCGCATACCCTGTGGCACATAGCCGCTTTACACGTCCATCTACCTGTCCGTCTGTCTTTCTGTCCGTCCGTCCATGCGCCCATCTAGAGAACACTCAAAGTACCGCCATCTCGCATACCCTGTGGCACATAGCCGCTTTACACGTCTGTCTACCTGTCCGTCTGTCTGCCAGTCTGTCTGTCTGTCCGTTCGTGCGTCCGTCCGTGCGTCCACATAAAGAACACTCAAAGTACCACCATCTCGCATACCCTGTGGCACATAGCAGCTTTACACGTCCGTCTACCTGTCCGTCTGTCTGCCAGTTTGTCTCTCTGTCCGTCCGTGCGTCTGTCCGTGCGCCCATCTAGAGAACACTCAAAGTACCGCCATCTCGCATACCGTCTGGCACATAGCCGCTTTACACGTTTTTCTGTCTGTCCGTCTGTCTGCCAGTCTTTCTGTCTGTCCATCCGTGCGTCCGTCCGTGCATCCATCTAGAGAACACTGAAAGTACCGCCATCTCGCATACCCTGTGGCACATAGCCGCTTTACGCGTCCATCTACCTGTCCGTCTATCTGCCAGTCTCTGTCTGTCCGCCCATGCATCCGTTCATGCGTAAATCTAGAGAACACTCAAAGTACCGCCATCTCGCTTACCCTGTGGCACATAGCCGCTTTACGCGTCCGTCTACCTGTCCATCTGTCTGCCAGTCTGTCTGTCTGTCCGTCCATGCGTTCGTTCGTGCGTCCATCTAGAGAACACTCAAAGTACCGTAATCTCGCATACCGTGTGGCACATAGCCGCTTTACGCGTCCTTCTACCTGTCCGTCTGTCTGCCAGTCTGTCTGTCTGTCCGTCCGTGCGTCCATCTCGAGAGCACTCAAAAGTACCGCCATCTCGCATACCCTGTGGCACATAGCCGCTTTACACGTCCGTCTACCTGTCCGTCTGTCTTTCTGTTCGTCGATGCATCCGTCCGTGCGTCCATCGAGAGAACACTCTGAGTGCCGCCATTTCGCATACCCTGTGGCACATTGCCGCTTTACACGTCCGTCTACCTGTCCATCTGTCTGCCAGTCTGTCTGTCTGTCTGTCTGTCTGTCTGTCTGTCCATGCGTCTGTTCGTGCTTCAATCTAGAGAACACTCAAGGTACCGCCATCTCGCGTACCCTGTGGCACATAGCCACTTTACACGTCCGTCTACCTGTCCGTCTGTCTGCCAGTCTGTCTGTCTCTCCGTCCATGCGTCCGTGCGTTCGTCAATCTAGAAAACACTCTGAGTACCGCCATCTCGCGCGTCGTATATCCTGTGGTACATACCCGCTTTACGGGTCTGTCTACCTGTCCCTCTGTCTGCCAGTCTGTCAGTTTGTTCGTCCATGCGTCTATCCGCGCGTCCACTAGAGAACACTCAAAGTACCGCCATCTCGCATACCCTGTGGCACATAGCTATTTTACACGTCCGTCTACCTGTCCGTCTGTCTGCTTGTCTGTCTGTTCGTCCATGCATCCGTCCGTGCATCCATCTAGGGAACACTCAAGGCACTGCCATCTCGCATACCCTGTGGCACAACCACTTTACGCGTCCGTCTACCTGTCCGTCTGTCTCCCAGTCTGTCTGTCTGTTCGTCCATGCGTCCGTCCGTGCGTCTATCTAGAGAACACTCTGAGTACCGCCATCTCGCGCGTCGTATACCCTGTGGTACATACCCGCTTTACGGGTCCGTCTAGCTGTCCGTCTGTCTGCCAGTCTGTCAGTCTGTTCGTCCGCGCAGCCATCCGTGCGTCCACAAGAGAACACTCAAAGTGCCGCCATCTCGCATACCCTGTGGCACATAGCCGCTTTACACGTCCGTTTACCTGTCCGTCTGTCTGCCAGTCTGCCTGTCTGTTCGTCCATGCGTCCATCCATGCGTCACTCTAGAGAACACTTAAAGTACCGCCATCTCGCATCTCGTATACCCTGTAGCAAATACCGCTTTACGCGTCCGTCTACCTGTCCGTCCGTTTCCTAATCTGTCTGTCTGTCTGTCTCTCTGTGCGTCCGTCCGTGGGTCCATTTAAAGAACACTCAAAGTAACGCCATCTCGCATCCCCCGCGGCACATACCCGCTTTACGCGTCCGTCTACCTGTCTGTCTGACTGCCAGTCTGTCCGTCTGTTCGTCCAAGCGTCCATACGTGCGTCCACTAGAGAACACTCAAAGAACCGCCATCTCGCATACCCTGTGGCACATAGCCGCTTTACACGTCCGTCTACCTGTCCGTCTGTCTGCCAGTCTGTCTGCCTCTCCGTCAATGCGTCCGGGCGTTCGTCAATCTAGAGAACACTCTGAGTACCGCCATCTCGCGCGTCTTATACCCTGTGGCACATGCCCGCTTTACGCGCCCGTCTACTATGTCCGTCTGTCTGTCTGTTCGTCCATGCGTCCGTCCGTGCGTTTATCTAGAGAACACTCTGAGTACCGCCATCTCGTGCGTCGTATACCCTGTGGTACATACTCGACCCACTTTACGGGTCCGTCTATCTGTCCGTCTGTTCACCAGTCTGTCTGTCTGTTCGTCCGTGCATCCGTCCGTGCGTTCCTCTAGAGAACACTCGAAGTACTGCCATCTCGCATATCCTGAGGCACATAGCCGCTTTACGCGTCCATCTACCTGTCTGTCTGTCTGCCAGTCTGTCTGTTTGTCTGTCCATGCGTCTGTCCGTGCGCCCATCTAGAGAACACTCAAAGTACCGCCATCTCACATACCGTCTGGCACATAGCCGCTTTACACGTTTGTCTACCTGTCCGTCTGTCTGCCAGTCTTTCTGTCTGTCCATCCGTGCGTCCGTCCGTGCATCCATCTAGAGAACACTGAAAGTACCGCCAGCTCGCATACCCTGTGGCACATAGCCGCTTTACGCGTCCATCTACCTGTCCGTCTATCCGCCAGTCTCTGTCTGTCCGCCCATGCATCCGTTCATGCGTAAATCTAGAGAACACTCAAAGTACCGCCATCTCGCTTACCCTGTGGCACATAGCCGCTTTACGCGTCCGTCTACCTGTCCATATGTCTGCCAGTCTGTCTGTCTGTCCGTCCATGCGTTCGTTCGTGCGTCCATCTAGAGAACACTCAAAGTACCGTAATCTCGCATACCGTGTGGCACATAGCCGCTTTACGCGTCCATCTACCTGTCCGTCTGTCTGCCAGTCTGTCTGTCTGTCCGTCCGTGCGTCCATCTCGAGAGCACTCAAAAGTACCACCATCTCGCATACCCTGTGGCACATAGCCACTTTACACGTCCGGCTACCTGTCCGTCTGTCTGCCAGTCTGTCTGTCTCTCCGTCCATGCGTCCGTGCGTTCGTCAATCTAGAAAACACTCTGAGTACCGCCATCTCGCGCGTCGTATACCCTGTGGTACATACCCGCTTTACGGGTTTGTCTACCTGTCCCTCTGTCTGCCAGTCTGTCAGTTTGTTCGTCCATGCGTCTATCCGTGCGTCCACTATAGAACACTCAAAGTACCGCCATCTCGCATACCCGGTGGCACATAGCTATTTTACACGTCCGTCTACTTGTCCGTCTGTCTGCTAGTCTGTCTGTTCGTTCATGTATCCGTCCGTGCGTCCATCTAGGGAACACTCAAGGTACTGTCATCTCGCATCCCCTGCGGCACATAGCCGCTTTACGCGTCCGTCTACCTGTCCGTCTGTCTGCCAGTCTGTCTGTCTGTTCGTCCGTGCGTCCGTCCGTGCGTTCATCTAGAGAACACTCAAAAAAGTACTGCCATCTCGCATATCCTGAGACACATAGCCGCTTTACGCGTCCATCTACCTGTCCGTCTGTCTGCCAGTCTGTCTGTCTGTCCGTCAATGCGTCTGTTCGTGCTTCAATCTAGAGAACACTCCGAGTACCGCCATCTCGCATACCCTGTGGCACATAGCTGCTTTACGCGTCCATCTACCTGTCCATCTCTCTGCCAGTCTGTCTGTCTCTCTGTCCGTGCGTCCATTGGTGTGTAAATCTAGAGAACACTCCGATTAGCGCCCTTTCGCGCGTCGTATACCTTGTGGCACATACCCGCTTTACGCGTCCGTCTACCTGTTCCTCTGTCTGCCACTCTGTCTGTCTGTTCGTCCATGCGTCTCTCCATGCGCCCATCTAGAGAACACTCAAAGTACCGCCATATCGCATACCATGTGGCACATAGCCGCTTTACACGTCCGTCTACCTGTCCGTCTGTCTGCCAGTCTGTCTTTCTGTTCGTCGATGCATCCGTCCAAGCGTCCATCGAGAGAACACTCTGAGTGCCGCCATATCGCATACCATGTGGCACATAGCCGCTTTACGCGTCCGTCTACCGGTCCGTCTGTGTGCCAGTCTGTCTGTCTGTCCATCCATGCGTCCGTTCGTGCGTCAATCTAGAGAACACTCAAAGTACCGCCATCTCGCATACCCTGTGGCACATAGCAACTTTACACGTCTGTCTACCTGTCCGTCTGTCTGCCAGTCTGTCTGTTTCTCCGTCCATGCGTCCGTGCGTTCGTCAATCTAGAGAACACTCTGAAAACCGCCATCTCGCACGTCGTATACCCTGTGGCACATAGCCGCTTTACGCGTCCGTCTACTATGTCCGTCTGTCTACCACTTTGTTCGTCCATGCGCCCGTCCGCGCGTCCATCTAGAGAACACACTGAGTATCGCCATCTCGCGCGTCGTATACCCTGTGGTACATACCCGCTTTACGCGTCCATCTACCTGTCCGTCTGTCTCCCAGTCTGTCTGTCTGTTCGTCCATGCGTCCGTCCGTGCGTCTATCTAGAGAACACTCTGAGTACCACCATCTCGCGCGTCGTATACCCCGTGGTACATACCCGCTTTACGGGTCCGTCTACCTGTCCGTCTGTCTGCCAGTCTCTCAGTCTGTTCGTCCGCGCGGCCATCCGTGCGTCCACAAGAGAACACTCAAAGTGCCGCCATCTCGCATACCCTGTGGCACATAGCCGCTTTACACGTCCGTTTACCTGTCCGTCTGTCTGCCAGTCTGCCTGTCTGTTCGTCCATGCGTCCATCCATGCGTCACTCTAGAGAACACTTAAAGTACCGCCATCTCGCTTCTCGTATACCCTTTAGCAAATACCGCTTTACGCGTCCGTCTACCTGTCCGTCCGTTTGCTAATCTGTCTGTCTGTCTGTCTCTCTGTGCGTCCGTCCGTGGGTCCATTTAAAGAACACTCAAAGTAACGCCATCTCGCATCCCCCGCGGCACATACCCGCTTTACGCGTCCGTCTACCTGTCTGTCTGTCTGCCAGTCTGTCAGTCTGTTCGTCCAAGCGTCCATCCGTGCGTCCACTAGAGAACACTCAAAGAACCGCCATCTCGCATACCCTGTGGCACATAGCCGCTTTACACGTCCGTCTACCTGTCCGTCTGTCTGCCAGTCTGTCTGTCTGTTCGTCCATGCATCCGTCCGTGCGTCCATCTAGAGAACACTCAAGGTACCGCCATCTCGCATACCCTGTGGCACATAGCCACTTTACACGTCCGTCTACCTGTCCGTCTGTCTGCCAGTCTGTCTGCCTCTCCGTCAATGAGTCCGGGCGTTCGTCAATCTAGAGAACATTCAAAGTACCGCCATCTCGCATACCCTGTGGCACATAGCCGCTTTACGCGTCCGTCTACCTGTCCATCTGTCTGCCAGTCTGTCTGTCTGTTCGTCCGCACGTCTGTTCGTGCTTCAATCTAGAGAACACTCCGAGTACCGCCATCTCGCACACCCTGTGGCACATTGCTGCTTTACGCGTCCGTCTACCTGTCCAGCTGTCTGCCAGTCTGTCAGTCTGTCTTCATGCGTCCATTCGTGCGGAAATCTACAGAACACTCCGATTAGCGCCCTCTCGCGCGTCGTATACCCTGTGGCACATACCCGCTTTACGCGTCCGTTTACCTGTTCCTTTGTCTGCCACTCTGTCTGTCTGTTCATCCATGCGTCCCTCCATGCGTCCATCTAGAGAACACTCAAAGTACCGCCATCTCGCATACCCTGTGGCACATAGCCGCTTTACGCGTCCGTCAACCTTTCCATCTGTCTGCCAGTCTGTCTGTCTGTCTGTCCGTCCATGCGTCTGTTCGTGCTTCAATCTAGAGAACACTCCAAGTACCGCCATCTCGCATACCCTGCGGCACATAGCTGCTTTACGCGTCCATCTACCTCCCCATCTGTCTGCCAGTCTGTCTGTCTGTCCGTCCATGCGTCAATTCGTGCGTAAATCTAGAGAACACTCCGATTAGCGCCCTCTCGCGCGTCGTATACCTTGTGGCACATACCCGCTTTACGCGTCCGTCTACCTGTTCCTCTTTCTGCCACTCTGTCTGTCTGTTCGTCTATGCGTCCCTCCGTGCATCCATCTAGAGAACACTCAAAGTACCGCCATCTCGTATACCTTGTGGCACATACCCACTTTACACGTCCGCTTACTGTCCACCTGTCTGCCAGTCTGTCTGTCTGTCCGTCCGTGCGTCCGTCCATGCGTCCATCTAGACAACACTCAAAGTACCGCCTAATCGCCCGTCGTATACCCTGTGGCACATAGCCGCTTTACGCGTCCGTCTACTATGTCCGTCTGTCTGCCACTCTGTTCGCCAATGCGTCCGTGCGCGTCCATCTAGAGAACACACTGAGTATCGCCATCTCGCGCGTCGTATACCCTGTGGTACACACCCGCTTTAAGCGTCCGTCTACCTGTCTGTCTGTCTGCAAGTCTGTCAGTCTGTTCGTCCAAGCGTCCATCCGTGTGTCCACTAGAGAACACTCAAAGAACCGCAATCTCGCATACCCTGTGGCACATAGCTGCTTTACACGTTCGTCTACATGTCCGTCTGTCTGCCAGTATGTCTGTCTGTCCGTCCGTGCGTCCCTCCGTGCGTCCATCTAGAGAACACTTAACATACCACATCTCGCATACCCTGTGGCACATAGCCGCTTTACACGTCCATCTACCTGTCCGTCTGTCTTTCTGTCCGTCCGTCCATGCGCCCATCTAGAGAACACTCAAAGTACCGCCATCTCGCATACCCTGTGGCACATAGCCGCTTTACACGTCTCTCTACCTGTCCGTCTGTCTGCCAGTCTGTCTGTCTGTCCGTTCGTGCGTCCGTCCGTGCGTCCACATAAAGAACACTCAAAGTACCACCATCTCGCATACCCTGTGGCACATAGCAGCTTTACACGTCCGTCTACCTGTCCGTCTGTCTGCCAGTTTGTCTCTCTGTCCGTCCGTGCGTCTGTCCGTGCGCCCATCTAGAGAACACTCAAAGTACCGCCATCTCGCATACCGTCTGGCACATAGCCGCTTTACACGTTTTTCTGTCTGTCCGTCTGTCTGCCAGTCTTTCTGTCTGTCCATCCGTGCGTCCGTCCGTGCATCCATCTAGAGAACACTGAAAGTACCGCCATCTCGCATACCCTGTGGCACATAGCCGCTTTACGCGTCCATCTACCTGTCCGTCTATCTGCCAGTCTCTGTCTGTCCGCCCATGCATCCGTTCATGCGTAAATCTAGAGAACACTCAAAGTACCGCCATCTCGCTTACCCTGTGGCACATAGCCGCTTTACGCGTCCGTCTACCTGTCCATCTGTCTGCCAGTCTGTCTGTCTGTCCGTCCATGCGTTCGTTCGTGCGTCCATCTAGAGAACACTCAAAGTACCGTAATCTCGCATACCGTGTGGCACATAGCCGCTTTACGCGTCCTTCTACCTGTCCGTCTGTCTGCCAGTCTGTCTGTCTGTCCGTCCGTGCGTCCATCTCGAGAGCACTCAAAAGTACTGCCATCTCGCATACCCTGTGGCACATAGCCGCTTTACACGTCCGTCTACCTGTCCGTCTGTTTTTATGTTCGTCGATGCATCCGTCCGTGCGTCCATCGAGAGAACACTCTGAGTGCCGCCATTTCGCATACCCTGTGGCACATTGCCGCTTTACACGTCCGTCTACCTGTCCATCTGTCTGCCAATCTGTCTGTCTGTCTGTCTGTCCGTCCATGCGTCTGTTCGTGCTTCAATCTAGAGAACACTCAAGGTACCGCCATCTCGCGTACCCTGTGGCACATAGCCACTTTACACGTCCGTCTACCTGTCCGTCTGTCTGCCAGTCTGTCTGTCTCTCCGTCCATGCGTCCGTGCGTTCGTCAATCTAGAAAACACTCTGAGTACCGCCATCTCGCGCGTCGTATACCCTGTGGTACATACCCGCTTTACGGGTCTGCTACCTGTCCCTCTGTCTGCCAGTCTGTCAGTTTGTTCGTCCATGCGTCTATCCGCGCGTCCACTAGAGAACACTCAAAGTACCGCCATCTCGCATACCCTGTGGCACATAGCTATTTTACACGTCCGTCTACCTGTCCGTCTGTCTGCTAGTCTGTCTGTTCGTCCATGCATCCGTCCGTGCATCCATCTAGGGAACACTCAAGGTACTGCCATCTCGCATACCCTGTGGCACAACCACTTTACGCGTCCGTCTACCTGTCCGTCTGTCTCCCAGTCTGTCTGTCTGTTCGTCCATGCGTCTGTCCGTGCGTCTATCTAGAAAACACTCTGAGTACCGCCATCTCGCGCGTCGTATACCCTGTGGTACATACCCGCTTTACGGGTCCGTCTAGCTGTCCGTCTGTCTGCCAGTCTGTCAGTCTGTTCGTCCGCGCGGCCATCCGTGCGTCCACAAGAGAACACTCAAAGTGCCGCCATCTCGCATACCCTGTGGCACATAGCCGCTTTACACGTCCGTTTACCTGTCCGTCTGTCTGCCAGTCTGCCTGTCTGTTCGTCCATGCGTCCATCCATGCGTCACTCTAGAGAACACTTAAAGTACCGCCATCTCGCATCTCGTATACCCTGTAGCAAATACCGCTTTACGCGTCCGTCTACCTGTCCGTCCGTTTCCTAATCTGTCTGTCTGTCTGTCTCTCTGTGCGTCCGTCCGTGGGTTCATTTAAAGAACACTCAAAGTAACGCCATCTCGCATCCCCCGCGGCACATACCCGCTTTACGCGTCCGTCTACCTGTCTGTCTGACTGCCAGTCTGTCAGTCTGTTCGTCCAAGCGTCCATACGTGCGTCCACTAGAGAACACTCAAAGAACCGCCATCTCGCATACCCTGTGGCACATAGCCACTTTACACGTCCGTCTACCTGTCCGTCTGTCTGCCAGTCTGTCTGTCTGTTCGTCCATGCATCACCGTGCGTCCATCTAGAGAACACTCAAGGTACCGCCATCTCGCATACCCTGTGGCATATAGCCACTTTACACGTCCGTCTACCTGTCCGTCTGTCTGCCAGTCTGTCTGCCTCTCCGTCAATGCGTCCGGGCGTTCGTCAATCTAGAGAACACTCTGAGTACCGCCATCTCGCGCGTCTTATACCCTGTGGCACATACCCGCTTTACGCGTCCGTCTACTATGTCCGTCTGTCTGTCTGTTCGTCCATGCGTCCGTCCGTGCGTTTATCTAGAGAACACTCTGAGTACCGCCATCTCGTGCGTCGTATACCCTGTGGTACATACTCGACCCACTTTACGGGTCCGTCTATCTGTCCGTCTGTTCACCAGTCTGTCTGTCTGTTCGTCCGTGCATCCGTCCGTGCGTTCCTCTAGAGAACACTCGAAGTACTGCCATCTCGCATATCCTGAGGCACATAGCCGCTTTACGCGTCCATCTACCTGTCCGTCTATCTGCCAGTCTGTCTGTTTGTCTGTCCATGCGTCTGTCCGTGCGCCCATCTAGAGAACACTCAAAGTACCGCCATCTCACATACCGTCTGGCACATAGCCGCTTTACACGTTTGTCTACCTGTCCGTCTGTCTGCCAGTCTTTCTGTCTGTCCATCCGTGCGTCCGTCCGTGCATCCATCTAGAGAACACTGAAAGTACCGCCAGCTCGCATACCCTGTGGCACATAACCGCTTTACGCGTCCATCTACCTGTCCGTCTATCTGCCAGTCTCTGTCTGTCCGCCCATGCATACGTTCATGCGTAAATCTAGAGAACACTCAAAGTACCGCCATCTCGCTTACCCTGTGGCACATAGCCGCTTTACGCGTCCGTCTACCTGTCCATATGTCTGCCAGTCTGTCTGTCTGTCCGTCCATGCGTTTGTTCGTGCGTCCATCTAGAGAACACTCAAAGTACCGTAATCTCGCATACCGTGTGGCACATAGCCGCTTTACGCGTCCATCTACCTGTCCGTCGTTCTGCCAGTCAGTCTGTCTGTCCGTCCGTGCGTCCATCTCGAGAGCACTCAAAAGTACCACCATCTCGCATACCCTGTGGCACATAGCCACTTTACACGTCCGGCTACCTGTCCGTCTGTCTGCCAGTCTGTCTGTCTCTCCGTCCATGCGTCCGTGCGTTCGTCAATCTAGAAAACACTCTGAGTACCGCCATCTCGCGCGTCGTATACCCTGTGGTACATACCCGCTTTACGGGTTTGTCTACCTGTCCCTCTGTCTGCCAGTCTGTCAGTTTGTTCGTCCATGCGTCTATCCGTGCGTCCACTAGAGAACACTCAAAGTACCGCCATCTCGCATACCCGGTGGCACATAGCTATTTTACACGTCCGTCTACTTGTCCGTCTGTCTGCTAGTCTGTCTGTTCGTTCATGTATCCGTCCGTGCGTCCATCTAGGGAACACTCAAGGTACTGTCATCTCGCATCCCCTGCGGCACATAGCCGCTTTACGCGTCCGTCTACCTGTCCGTCTGTCTGCCAGTCTGTCTGTCTGTTCGTCCGTGCGTCCGTCCGTGCGTTCATCTAGAGAACACTCAAAAAAGTACCGCCATCTCGCATATCCTGAGACACATAGCCGCTTTACGCGTCCATCTACCTGTCCGTCTGTCTGCCAGTCTGTCTGTCTGTCCGTCAATGCGTCTGTTCGTGCTTCAATCTAGAGAACACTCCGAGTACCGCCATCTCGCATACCCTGTGGCACATAGCTGCTTTACGCGTCCATCTACCTGTCCATCTCTCTGCCAGTCTGTCTGTCTCTCTGTCCGTGCGTCCATTGGTGTGTAAATCTAGAGAACACTCCGATTAGCGCCCTTTCGCGCGTCGTATACCTTGTGGCACATACCCGCTTTACGCGTCCGTCTACCTGTTCCTCTGTCTGCCACTCTGTCTGTCTGTTCGTCCATGCGTCTCTCCATGCGCCCATCTAGAGAACACTCAAAGTACCGCCATATCGCATACCATGTGGCACATAGCCGCTTTACACGTCCGTCTACCTGTCCGTCTGTCTGCCAGTCTCTCTTTCTGTTCGTCGATGCATCCGTCCGTGCGTCCACATAAAGAACACTCAAAGTACCACCATCTCGCATACCCTGTGGCACATAGCAGCTTTACACGTCCATCTACCTGTCCGTCTATCTGCCAGTCTCTGTCTGTCCGCCCATGCATCCGTTCATGCGTAAATCTAGAGAACACTCAAAGTACCGCCATCTCGCTTACCCTGTGGCACATAGCCACTTTACGCGTCCGTCTACCTGTCCATCTGTCTGCCAGTCTGTCTGTCTGTCCGTCCATGCGTTCGTTCGTGCGTCCATCTAGAGAACACTCAAAGTACAGTAATCTCGCATACCGTGTGGCACATAGCCGCTTTACGCGTCCATCTACCTGTCCGTCTGTCTGCCAGTCTGTCTGTCTGTCCGTCTGTGCGTCCATCTCGAGAGCACTCAAAAGTACCGCCATCTCGCATACCCTGTGGCACATAGCCGCTTTACACGTCCGTCTACCTGTCCGTCTGTCTTTCTGTTCGTCGATGCATCCGTCCGTGCGTCCATCGAGAGAACACTCTGAGTGCCGCCATATCGCATACCATGTGGCACATAGCCGCTTTACGCGTCCGTCTACCGGTCCGTCTGTGTGCCAGTCTGTCTGTCTGTCCATCCATGCGTCCGTTCATGCGTCAATCTAGAGAACACTCAAAGTACCGCCATCTCGCATACCCTGTGGCACATAGCAACTTCACACGTCTGTCTACCTGTCCGTCTGTCTGCCAGTCTGTCTGTTTCTCCGTCCATGCGTCCGTGCGTTCGTCAATCTAGAGAACACTCTGAAAACCGCCATCTCGCACGTCGTATACCCTGTGGCACATAGCAGCTTTACGCGTCCGTCTACTATGTCCGTCTGTGTACCACTTTGTTCGTCCATGCGCCCGTCCGCGCGTCCATCTTGAGAACACACTCAGTATCGCCATCTCGCGCGTCGTATACCCTGTGGTACATACCGCTTTACGCGTCCGTCTACCTGTCTGTCTGTCTGCCAGTCTGTCAGTCTGTTCGTCCAAGCGTCCATCCGTGCGTCCACTAGAGAACACTCAAGGTACCGCCATCTCGCGTACCCTGTGGCACATAGCCACTTTACACGTCCGTCTACCTGTCCGTCTGTCTGCCAGTCTGTCTGTCTCTCCGTCCATGCGTCCGTGCGTTCGTCAATCTAGAAAACACTCTGAGTACCGCCATCTCGCGCGTCGTATACCCTGTGGTACATACCCGCTTTACGGGTCTGTCTACCTGTCCCTCTGTCTGCCAGTCTGTCAGTTTGTTCGTCCATGCGTCTATCCGCGCGTCCACTAGAGAACACTCAAAGTACCGCCATCTCGCATACCCTGTGGCACATAGCTATTTTACACGTCCGTCTACCTGTCCGTCTGTCTGCTAGTCTGTCTGTTCGTCCATGCATCCGTCCGTGCATCCATCTAGGGAACACTCAAGGTACTGCCATCTCGCATACCCTGTGGCACAACCACTTTACGCGTCCGTCTACCTGTCCGTCTGTCTCCCAGTCTGTCTGTCTGTTCGTCCATGCGTCCGTCCGTGCGTCTATCTAGAGAACACTCTGAGTACCGCCATCTCGCGCGTCGTATACCCTGTGGTACATACCCGCTTTACGGGTCCGTCTAGCTGTCCGTCTGTCTGCCAGTCTGTCAGTCTGTTCGTCCGCGCGGCCATCCGTGCGTCCACAAGAGAACACTCAAAGTGCCGCCATCTCGCATACCCTGTGGCACATAGCCGCTTTACACGTCCGTTTACCTGTCCGTCTGTCTGCCAGTCTGCCTGTCTGTTCGTCCATGCGTCCATCCATGCGTCACTCTAGAGAACACTTAAAGTACCGCCATCTCGCATCTCGTATACCCTGTAGCAAATACCGCTTTACGCGTCCGTCTACCTGTCCGTCCGTTTCCTAATCTGTCTGTCTGTCTGTCTCTCTGTGCGTCCGTCCGTGGGTCCATTTAAAGAACACTCAAAGTAACGCCATCTCGCATCCCCCGCGGCACATACCCGCTTTACGCGTCCGTCTACCTGTCTGTCTGACTGCCAGTCTGTCAGTCTGTTCGTCCAAGCGTCCATACGTGCGTCCACTAGAGAACACTCAAAGAACCGCCATCTCGCATACCCTGTGGCACATAGCCGCTTTACACGTCCGTCTACCTGTCCGTCTGTCTGCCAGTCTGTCTGTCTGTTCGTCCATGCATCACCGTGCGTCCATCTAGAGAACACTCAAGGTACCGCCATCTCGCATACCCTGTGGCATATAGCCACTTTACACGTCCGTCTACCTGTCCGTCTGTCTGCCAGTCTGTCTGCCTCTCCGTCAATGCGTCCGGGCGTTCGTCAATCTAGAGAACACTCTGAGTACCGCCATCTCGCGCGTCTTATACCCTGTGGCACATGCCCGCTTTACGCGTCCGTCTACTATGTCCGTCTGTCTGTCTGTTCGTCCATGCGTCCGTCCGGGCGTTTATCTAGAGAACACTCTGAGTACCGCCATCTCGTGCGTCGTATACCCTGTGGTACATACTCGACCCACTTTACGGGTCCGTCTATCTGTCCGTCTGTTCACCAGTCTGTCTGTCTGTTCGTCCGTGCATCCGTCCGTGCGTTCCTCTAGAGAACACTCGAAGTACTGCCATCTCGCATATCCTGAGGCACATAGCCGCTTTACGCGTCCATCTACCTGTCCGTCTGTCTGCCAGTCTGTCTGTTTGTCTGTCCATGCGTCTGTCCGTGCGCCCATCTAGAGAACACTCAAAGTACCGCCATCTCACATACCGTCTGGCACATAGCCGCTTTACACGTTTGTCTACCTGTCCGTCTGTCTGCCAGTCTTTCTGTCTGTCCATCCGTGCGTCCGTCCGTGCATCCATCTAGAGAACACTGAAAGTACCGCCAGCTCGCATACCCTGTGGCACATAGCCGCTTTACGCGTCCATCTACCTGTCCGTCTATCTGCCAGTCTCTGTCTGTCCGCCCATGCATCCGTTCATGCGTAAATCTAGAGAACACTCAAAGTACCGCCATCTCGCTTACCCTGTGGCACATAGCCGCTTTACGCGTCCGTCTACCTGTCCATATGTCTGCCAGTCTGTCTGTCTGTCCGTCCATGCGTTCGTTCGTGCGTCCATCTAGAGAACACTCAAAGTACCGTAATCTCGCATACCGTGTGGCACATAGCCGCTTTACGCGTCCATCTACCTGTCCGTCGTTCTGCCAGTCAGTCTGTCTGTCCGTCCGTGCGTCCATCTCGAGAGCACTCAAAAGTACCACCATCTCGCATACCCTGTGGCACATAGCCACTTTACACGTCCGGCTACCTGTCCGTCTGTCTGCCAGTCTGTCTGTCTCTCCGTCCATGCGTCCGTGCGTTCGTCAATCTAGAAAACACTCTGAGTACCGCAATCTCGCGCGTCGTATACCCTGTGGTACATACCCGCTTTACGGGTTTGTCTACCTGTCCCTCTGTCTGCCAGTCTGTCAGTTTGTTCGTCCATGCGTCTATCCGTGCGTCCACTAGAGAACACTCAAAGTACCGCCATCTCGCATACCCGGTGGCACATAGCTATTTTACACGTCCGTCTACTTGTCCGTCTGTCTGCTAGTCTGTCTGTTCGTTCATGTATCCGTCCGTGCGTCCATCTAGGGAACACTCAAGGTACTGTCATCTCGCATCCCCTGCGGCACATAGCCGCTTTACGCGTCCGTCTACCTGTCCGTCTGTCTGCCAGTCTGTCTGTCTGTTCGTCCGTGCGTTCATCTAGAGAACACTCAAAAAAGTACCGCCATCTCGCATATCCTGAGACACATAGCCGCTTTACGCGTCCATCTACCTGTCCGCCTGTCTGCCAGTCTGTCTGTCTGTCCGTCAATGCGTCTGTTCGTGCTTCAATCTAGAGAACACTCCGAGTACCGCCATCTCGCATACCCTGTGGCACATAGCTGCTTTACGCGTCCATCTACCTGTCCATCTCTCTGCCAGTCTGTCTGTCTCTCTGTCCGTGCGTCCATTGGTGTGTAAATCTAGAGAACACTCCGATTAGCGCCCTTTCGCGCGTCGTATACCTTGTGGCACATACCCGCTTTACGCGTCCGTCTACCTGTTCCTCTGTCTGCCACTCTGTCTGTCTGTTCGTCCATGCGTCTCTCCATGCGCCCATCTAGAGAACACTCAAAGTACCGCCATATCGCATACCATGTGGCACATAGCCGCTTTACACGTCCGTCTACCTGTCCGTCTGTCTGCCAGTCTCTCTTTCTGTTCGTCGATGCATCCGTCCGTGCGTCCACATAAAGAACACTCAAAGTACCACCATCTCGCATACCCTGTGGCACATAGCAGCTTTACACGTCCATCTACCTGTCCGTCTATCTGCCAGTCTCTGTCTGTCCGCCCATGCATCCGTTCATGCGTAAATCTAGAGAACACTCAAAGTACCGCCATCTCGCTTACCCTGTGGCACATAGCCACTTTACGCGTCCGTCTACCTGTCCATCTGTCTGCCAGTCTGTCTGTCTGTCCGTCCATGCGTTCGTTCGTGCGTCCATCTAGAGAACACTCAAAGTACAGTAATCTCGCATACCGTGTGGCACATAGCCGCTTTACGCGTCCATCTACTTGTCCGTCTGTCTGCCAGTCTGTCTGTCTGTCCGTCTGTGCGTCCATCTCGAGAGCACTCAAAAGTACCGCCATCTCGCATACCCTGTGGCACATAGCCGCTTTACACGTCCGTCTACCTGTCCGTCTGTCTTTCTGTTCGTCGATGCATCCGTCCATGCGTCCATCGAGAGAACACTCTGAGTGCCGCCATATCGCATACCATGTGGCACATAGCCGCTTTACGCGTCCGTCTACCGGTCCGTCTGTGTGCCAGTCTGTCTGTCTGTCCATCCATGCGTCCGTTCATGCGTCAATCTAGAGAACACTCAAAGTACCGCCATCTCGCATACCCTGTGGCACATAGCAACTTTACACGTCTGTCTACCTGTCCGTCTGTCTGCCAGTCTGTCTGTTTCTCCGTCCATGCGTCCGTGCGTTCGTCAATCTAGAGAACACTCTGAAAACCGCCATCTCGCACGTCGTATACCCTGTGGCACATAGCAGCTTTACGCGTCCGTCTACTATGTCCGTCTGTGTACCACTTTGTTCGTCCATGCGCCCGTCCGCGCGTCCATCTTGAGAACACACTGAGTATCGCCATCTCGCGCGTCGTATACCCTGTGGTACATACCCGCTTTACGCGTCCGTCTACCTGTCTGTCTGTCTGCCAGTCTGTCAGTCTGTTCGTCCAAGCGTCCATCCGTGCGTCCACTAGAGAACACTCAAGGTACCGCCATCTCGCGTACCCTGTGGCACATAGCCACTTTACACGCCCGTCTACCTGTCCGTCTGTCTGCCAGTCTGTCTGTCTCTCCGTCCATGCGTCCGTGCGTTCGTCAATCTAGAAAACACTCTGAGTACCGCCATCTCGCGCGTCGTATACCCTGTGGTACATACCCACTTTACGGGTCTGTCTACCTGTCCCTCTGTCTGCCAGTCTGTCAGTTTGTTCGTCCATGCGTCTATCCGCGCGACCACTAGAGAACACTCAAAGTACCGCCATCTCGCATACCCTGTGGCACATAGCTATTTTACACGTCCTTCTACCTGTCCCTCTGTCTGCTAGTCTGTCTGTTCGTCCATGCATCCGTCCGTGCATCCATCTAGGGAACACTCAAGGTACTGCCATTACGCATACACTGTGGCACAACCACTTTACGCGTCCATCTACCTGTCTGTCTGTCTCCCAGTCTGTCTGTCTGTTCGTCCATGCGTCCGTCCGTGCGTCTATCTAGAGAACACTCTGAGTACCACCATCTCGCGCGTCGTATACCCTGTGGTACATACCCGCTTTACGGGTCCGTCTAGCTGTCCGTCTGTCTGCCAGTCTGTCAGTCTGTTCGTCCGCGCGGCCATCCGTGCGTCCACAAGAGAACACTCAAAGTGCCGCCATCTCGCATACCCTGTGGCACATAGCCGCTTTACACGTCCGTTTACCTGTCCGTCTGTCTGCCAGTCTGCCTGTCTGTTCGTCCATGCGTCCATCCATGCGTCACTCTAGAGAACACTTAAAGTACCGCCATCTCGCTTCTCGTATACCCTGTAGCAAATACCGCTTTACGCGTCCGTCTACCTGTCCGTCCGTTTGCTAATCTGTCTGTCTGTCTGTCTCTCTGTGCGTCCGTCCGTGGGTCCATTTAAAGAACACTCAAAGTAACGCCATCTCGCATCCCCCGCGGCACATACCCGCTTTACGCGTCCGTCTACCTGTCTGTCTGTCTGCCAGTCTGTCTGTCTGTTCGTCCATGCATCCGTCCGTGCGTCCATCTAGAGAACACTCAAGGTACCGCCATCTCGCATACCCTGTGGCACATAGCCACTTTACACGTCCGTCTACGTGTCCGTCTGTCTGCCAGTCTGTCTGCCTCTCCGTCAATGAGTCCGGGCGTTCGTCAATCTAGAGAACATTCAAAGTACCGCCATCTCGCATACCCTGTGGCACATAGCCGCTTTACGCGTCCGTCAACCTTTCCATCTGTCTGCCAGTCTGTCTGTCTGTCTGTCCGTCCATGCGTCTGTTCGTGCTTCAATCTAGAGAACACTCCAAGTACCGCCATCTCGCATACCCTGCGGCACATATCTGCTTTACGCGTCCATCTACCTCCCCATCTGTCTGCCAGTCTGTCTGTCTGTCCGTCCATGCGTCAATTCGTGCGTAAATCTAGAGAACACTCCGATTAGCGCCCTCTCGCGCGTCGTATACCTTGTGGCACATACCCGCTTTACGCGTCCGTCTACCTGTTCCTCTTTCTGCCACTCTGTCTGTCTGTTCGTCTATGCGTCCCTCCGTGCATCCATCTAGAGAACACTCAAAGTACCGCCATCTCGTATACCTTGTGGCACATACCCACTTTACACGTCCGCTTACTGTCCACCTGTCTGCCAGTCTGTCTGTCTGTCCGTCCGTGCATCCGTCCATACGTCCATCTAGACAACACTCAAAGTACCGCCTAATCGCCCGTCGTATACCCTGTGGCACATAGCCGCTTTACGCGTCCGTCTACTATGTCCGTCTGTCTGCCACTCTGTTCGCCAATGCGTCCGTGCGCGTCCATCTAGAGAACACACTGAGTATCGCCATCTCGCGCGTCGTATACCCTGTGGTACACACCCGCTTTAAGCGTCCGTCTACCTGTCTGTCTGTCTGCAAGTCTGTCAGTCTGTTCGTCCAAGCGTCCATCCGTGTGTCCACTAGAGAACACTCAAAGAACCACAATCTCGCATACCCTGTGGCACATAGCTGCTTTACACGTTCGTCTACCTGTCCGTCTGTCTGCCAGTATGTCTGTCTGTCCGTCCGTGCGTCCCTCCGTGCGTCCATCTAGATAACACTTAACATACCACATCTCGCATACCCTGTGGCACATAGCCGCTTTACACGTCCATCTACCTGTCCGTCTGTCTTTCTGTCCGTCCGTCCATGCGCCCATCTAGAGAACACTCAAAGTACCGCCATCTCGCATACCCTGTGGCACATAGCCGCTTTACACGTCTCTCTACCTGTCCGTCTGTCTGCCAGTCTGTCTGTCTGTCCGTTCGTGCGTCCATCCGTGCGTCCACATAAAGAACACTCAAAGTACCACCATCTCGCATACCCTGTGGCACATAGCAGCTTTACACGTCCGTCTACCTGTCCGTCTGTCTGCCAGTTTGTCTCTCTGTCCGTCCGTGCGTCTGTCCGTGCGCCCATCTAGAGAACACTCAAAGTACCGCCATCTCGCATACCGTCTGGCACATAGCCGCTTTACACGTTTTTCTGTCTGTCCGTCTGTCTGCCAGTCTGTCCGTCTGTTCGTCCAAGCGTCCATACGTGCGTCCACTAGAGAACACTCAAAGAACCGCCATCTCGCATACCCTGTGGCACATAGCCGCTTTACACGTCCGTCTACCTGTCCGTCTGTCTGCCAGTCTGTCTGCCTCTCCGTCAATGCGTGCGGGCGTTCGTCAATCTAGAGAACACTCTGAGTACCGCCATCTCGCGCGTCTTATACCCTGTGGCACATGCCCGCTTTACGCGTCCGTCTACTATGTCCGTCTGTCTGTCTGTTCGTCCATGCGTCCGTCCGTGCGTTTATCTAGAGAACACTCTGAGTACCGCCATCTCGTGCGTCGTATACCCTGTGGTACATACTCGACCCACTTTACGGGTCCGTCTATCTGTCCGTCTGTTCACCAGTCTGTCTGTCTGTTCGTCCGTGCATCCGTCCGTGCGTTCCTCTAGAGAACACTCGAAGTACTGCCATCTCGCATATCCTGAGGCACATAGCCGCTTTACGCGTCCATCTACCTGTCCGTCTGTCTGCCAGTCTGTCTGTTTGTCTGTCCATGCGTCTGTCCGTGCGCCCATCTAGAGAACACTCAAAGTACCGCCATCTCACATACCGTCTGGCACATAGCCGCTTTACACGTTTGTCTACCTGTCCGTCTGTCTGCCAGTCTTTCTGTCTGTCCATCCGTGCGTCCGTCCGTGCATCCATCTAGAGAACACTGAAAGTACCGCCAGCTCGCATACCCTGTGGCACATAGCCGCTTTACGCGTCCATCTACCTGTCCGTCTATCTGCCAGTCTCTGTCTGTCCGCCCATGCATCCGTTCATGCGTAAATCTAGAGAACACTCAAAGTACCGCCATCTCGCTTACCCTGTGGCACATAGCCGCTTTACGCATCCGTCTACCTGTCCATATGTCTGCCAGTCTGTCTGTCTGTCCGTCCATGCGTTCGTTCGTGCGTCCATCTAGAGAACACTCAAAGTACCGTAATCTCGCATACCTTGTGGCACATACCCGCTTTACGCGTCCGTCTACCTGTTCCTCTGTCTGCCACTCTGTCTGTCTGTTCGTCCATGCGTCTCTCCATGCGCCCATCTAGAGAACACTCAAAGTACCGCCATATCGCATACCATGTGGCACATAGCCGCTTTACACGTCCGTCTACCTGTCCGTCTGTCTGCCAGTCTGTCTTTCTGTTCGTCGATGCATCCGTCCAAGCGTCAATCTAGAGAACATTCAAAGTACCGCCATCTCGCATACCCTGTGGCACATAGCCGCTTTACGCGTCCGTCTACCTGTCCATCTGTCTGCCAGTCTGTCTGTCTGTTCGTCCGCACGTCTGTTCGTGCTTCAATCTAGAGAACACTCCGAGTACCGCCATCTCGCACACCCTGTGGCACATTGCTGCTTTACGCGTCCGTCTACCTGTCCAGCTGTCTGCCAGTCTGTCAGTCTGTCTTCATGCGTCCATTCGTGCGGAAATATACAGAACACTCCGATTAGCGCCCTCTCGCGCGTCGTATACCCTGTGGCACATACCCGCTTTACGCGTCCGTTTACCTGTTCCTTTGTCTGCCACTCTGTCTGTCGGTTCGTCCATGCGTCCCTCCATGCGCCCATCTAGAGAACACTCAAAGTACCGCCATCTCGCATACCCTGTGGCACATAGCCGCTTTACGCGTCCGTCAACCTTTCCATCTGTCTGCCAGTCTGTCTGTCTGTCTGTCCGTCCATGCGTCTGTTCGTGCTTCAATCTAGAGAACACTCCAAGTACCGCCATCTCGCATACCCTGCGGCACATAGCTGCTTTACGCGTCCATCTACCTCCCCATCTGTCTGCCAGTCTGTCTGTCTGTCCGTCCATGCGTCAATTCGTGCGTAAATCTAGAGAACACTCCGATTAGCGCCCTCTCGCGCGTCGTATACCTTGTGGCACATACCCGCTTTACGCGTCCGTCTACCTGTTCCTCTTTCTGCCACTCTGTCTGTCTGTTCGTCTATGCGTCCCTCCGTGCATCCATCTAGAGAACACTCAAAGTACCGCCATCTCGTATACCTTGTGGCACATACGCACTTTACACGTCCGCTTACTGTCCACCTGTCTGCCAGTCTGTCTGTCTGTCCGTCCGTGCATCCGTCCATACGTCCATCTAGACAACACTCAAAGTACCGCCTAATCGCCCGTCGTATACCCTGTGGCACATAGCCGCTTTACGCGTCCGTCTACTATGTCCGTCTGTCTGCCACTCTGTTCGCCAATGCGTCCGTGCGCGTCCATCTAGAGAACACACTGAGTATCGCCATCTCGCGCGTCGTATACCCTGTGGTACACACACGCTTTAAGCGTCCGTCTACCTGTCTGTCTGTCTGCAAGTCTGTCAGTCTGTTCGTCCAAGCGTCCATCCGTGTGTCCACTAGAGAACACTCAAAGAACCGCAATCTCGCATACCCTGTGGCACATAGCTGCTTTACACGTTCGTCTACCTGTCCGTCTGTCTGCCAGTATGTCTGTCTGTCCGTCCGTGCGTCCCTCCGTGCGTCCATCTAGATAACACTTAACATACCACATCTCGCATACCCTGTGGCACATAGCCGCTTTACACGTCCATCTACCTGTCCGTCTGTCTTTCTGTCCGTCCGTCCATGCGCCCATCTAGAGAACACTCAAAGTACCGCCATCTCGCATACCCTGTGGCACATAGCCGCTTTACACGTCTCTCTACCTGTCCGTCTGTCTGCCAGTCTGTCTGTCTGTCCGTTCGTGCGTCCGTCCGTGCGTCCACATAAAGAACACTCAAAGTACCACCATCTCGCATACCCTGTGGCACATAGCAGCTTTACACGTCCGTCTACCTGTCCGTCTGTCTGCCAGTTTGTCTCTCTGTCCGTCCGTGCGTCTGTCCGTGCGCCCATCTAGAGAACACTCAAAGTACCGCCATCTCGCATACCGTCTGGCACATAGCCGCTTTACACGTTTTTCTGTCTGTCCGTCTGTCTGCCAGTCTTTCTGTCTGTCCATCCGTGCGTCCGTCCGTGCATCCATCTAGAGAACACTGAAAGTACCGCCATCTCGCATACCCTGTGGCACATAGCCGCTTTACGCGTCCATCTACCTGTCCGTCTATCTGCCAGTCTCTGTCTGTCCGCCCATGCATCCGTTCATGGTAAATCTAGAGAACACTCAAAGTACCGCCATCTCGCTTACCCTGTGGCACATAGCCGCTTTACGCGTCCGTCTACCTGTCCATCTGTCTGCCAGTCTGTCTGTCTGTCCGTCCATGCGTTCGTTCGTGCGTCCATCTAGAGAACACTCAAAGTACCGTAATCTCGCATACCGTGTGGCACATAGCCGCTTTACGCGTCCTTCTACCTGTCCGTCTGTCTGCCAGTCTGTCTGTCTGTCCGTCTTTGCGTCCGTTCGTGCGTCAATCTAGAGAACACTCAAAGTACCGCCATCTCGCATACCCTGTGGCACATAGCCGCTTTACGCGAACGTCTACCTGTCCATCTGTCTGCCAGTCTGTCTGTCTGTCCGTCCATGCGTCCGTGCGTTCGTCAATCTAGAGAACACTCTGAGTACCGCCATCTCGCGCGTCGTATACCCTGTGGCACATAGCCGCTTTACGCGTCCGTCTACTATGTCCGTCTGTCTGCCACTCTGTTCGTCCATGCGTCCATCCGCGCGTCCATCTAGAAAACACACTGAGTACCGCCATCTCGCGCGTCGTATACCCTGTGGTACATACCCGCTTTACGGGTCTGTCTACCTGTCCCTCTGTCTGCCAGTCTGTCAGTTTGTTCGTCCATGCGTCTATCCGTGCGTCCACTAGAGAACACTCAAAGTACCGCCATCTCGCATACCCTGTGGCACATAGCTATTTTACACGTCCGTCTACCTGTCCGTCTGTCTGCTAGTCTGTCTGTTCGTTCATGCATCCGTCCGTGCGTCCATCTAGGGAACACTCAAGGTACTGCCATCTCGCATACCCTGTGGCACACCAACTTTACGCGTCCCTCTACCTGTCCGTCTGTCTCCCAGTCTGTCTGTCTGTTCGTCCATGCGTCCGTCCGTGCGTCTATCTAGAGAACACTCTGAGTACCGCCATCTCGCGCGTCGTATACCCTGTGGTACATACCCGCTTTACGGCTCCGTCTACCTGTCCATCTGTCTGCCAGTCTGTCAGTCTCTTCGTCCGTGCGGCCATCCGTGCGTCCACAAAAGAACACTCAAAGTGCCGCCATCTCGCACACCCTGTGGCACATAGCCGCTTTACACGTCCGTTTACCTGTCCGTCTGTCTGCCAGTCTGCCTGTCTGTTCGTCCATGCATCCATCCGTGCGTCACTCTAAAGAACACTTAAAGTACCGCCACCTCGCATCTCGTATACCCTGTAGCAAATACCGCTTTACGCGTCCGTCTACCTGTCCGTCCGTTTTCTAATCTGTCTGTCTGTCTCTCTGTGCGTCCGTCCGTGGGTTCATTTAAAGAACACTCAAAGTAACGCCATCTCGCATCCCCCGCGGCACATAGCCGCTTTACGCGTCCGTCTACCTGTCCCTCTGTCTGCCAGTCTGTCTGTCTGTTCGTCCGTGCGTCCGTCCGTGCGTTCATCTAGAGAACACTCAAAGTACCGCCATCTCGCAAATCCTGAGACACATAGCCGCTTTACGCGTCCATCTACCTGTCCGTCTGTCTGCCAGTATGTCTGTCTAATCATCCATGCGTCCATTCGTGCGTCAATCTAGAGAACAATCAAAGTACCGCCATCTCGCATACCCTGTGGCACATAGCCGCTTTACGCGTCCGTCTACCTGTCCCTCTGTCTGCCAGTCTGTCTGTCTGTCCGTCCATGCGTCTGTTCGTGCTTCAATCTAGAGAACACTCCGAGTGCCGCCATCTCGCATACCCTGTGGCACATAGCTGCTTTAGGCGTCCGTCTACCTGTCCATCTCTCTGCCAGTCTGTCTGTCTGCCTGTCTATGCGTCCGTGTGTTCGTCAATCTAGAGAACACTCTGAGTACCGCCATCTCGCGCGTCGTATACCCTGTGGCACATAGGCGCTTTACGCGTCCGTCTACTATGTCCGTCTGTCTGCCACTTTGTTCGTCCATGCGTCCGTCCGTGCGTACATTTAGAGAACACTCTGACTACCGCCATCTTGCGAGTCGTATACCCTGTGGTACATACCCTCTTTACGCGTCCGTCTACCTGTCCGTCTGTCTGCCAGTCTGTCAGTCTTTTCGTCCATGCGTCCATCCGTGCGTCCACTAAAGAACACTTAAAATACCGCCATATCGCATACCCTGTGGCACATAGCTGCTTTACACGTACGCCTACCTGTCCGTCTGTCTGCCAGTGTGTCTGTCTGTCCGCCCGTGCGTCCCCCCGTGCGTCCATCTAGAGAACACTTAAAATACCGCCATATCGCATACCCTGTGGCACATAGCTGCTTTACACGTACGCCTACCTGTCCGTCTGTCTGCCAGTCTGTCTGTCTGTTCGTCGATACATCCGTCCGTGCGTCAATCGAGAGAACACTCTGAGTGCCGCCATCTCGCATACCCTGTGGCACATAGCCGCTTTACACGTCCGTCTACCTGTCCGTTTGTCTTCCAGTCTGTCTGTCTCTCCGTCCATGCGTCCGTTCGTTCGTCAATCTAGAGAACACTCTGAGTACCGCCATCTCACGCGTCGTATACTCTGTGGCACATATTTGCTTTACGCGTCCGTATATCTGTCTGTCTGTCTGCCAGTCTGTCTGTCTGTTCGTCCATGCGTCTGTCCATGCGTCCATCTAGAGAACACTCTGAGTACCGCCATCTCGCGCGTGGTATACCCTGTGGTACACCCGTTTTACGCGTCCGTCTACTATGTCCATCTTTCTGCCACTGTGTTCGTCCATGCGTCCGTCCGCGCGTCCATCTAGAGAACACACTGAGTACCGCCATCTCGCGCGTCGTATACCCTGTTGTACATACCCGCTTTACGCGTCCGTCTACCTGTCTGTCTGTCTGCCAGTCTGTCACTCTGTTCGTCCAAGCGTCCATCTGTCCGTCCACTAGAGAACACTCAAAGTACCGCCATCTCGCATAGCCTGTGGCACATAGCCGCTTTACACGTCCGTCTACCTGTCCGTCTGGCTGCCAGTCTGTCTGTCTCTCCGTCTATGCATCCGTCCGTTCGACCATCTAGAGAACACTCAAAGTACCGCTATCTCGCATACCCTCTGGCACATAGCCACTTTACACATCTGTCTACCTGTCCGTCTGTCTGCCAGTCTGTCTCTCCGTCCATGCGTCCGTGCGTTCGTCAAAGTAGAGAACACTCTGAGTGCCGCCATCTAGCGCGTCGTATACCCTGTGGTTCATACCCACTTTACGCGCCCGTCTACTATGTCCGTCTGTCTGCCACTCTGTCTGTCTGTTCGTCCATGCGTCCGTCCGCGCGTCCATCTAGAGAACACACTGAGAACCACCATCTCACGCGTCGTATACCCTGTGGCACATAGCCACTTTACGCGTCCGTCGACCTGTCCATTCGTTTGCTAATCTGTCTGTCTCTCTGTCCGTGCGTCCGTCCGTGCGTCAATTTAAAGAGCACTTAGAGTAACGCCATCTCGCATACCCTGTGGCACATAGCCGCTTTAAGCGTCCATCTACCTGTCCGTCTGTCTGCCAGTATGTCTGTCTGTCCGTCTATGTGTCCGTTCGTGGGTCAATCTAGAGAACACTCAAAGTACCGCCATCTCGCATACCCTGTGGCACATAGCCGGTTTACGCGTCCGTCTACCTTTCCATCTGTCTGCCAGTCTGTCTGTCTGTCCGTCCATGCGTCTATTCGTGCGTAATTCTAGAGAACACTCCGAGTTACGCCCTCGCGCATCGTATACCCTGTGCCACATACCCGCTTTACGCGTCCGTCTACCTGTTCCTCTGTCTGCCACTCTATCTGTCTGTTTGTCCATGCGTCCGTCCGCGCGTCCATCTAGAGAACACACTGATAACCACCATCTCGCGCGTCGTATACCCTGTGGTACATAGCCGCTTTACGCGTCCGTCTACCTGTCCGTCTGTGTGCCAGTCTGTCTGTCTGTCCGTTTATGCGTCCATTCGTGCGTAAATCTAGAGAACACTCCGATTAGCGCCCTCTCGCGCGTCGCATACCTTGTGGCACATACCCGCTTTACGCGTCCGTCAACCTGTTCCTCTTTCTGCCACTCTGTCTGTCTGCTCGTCCATGCGTCCCTCCGTGCGTCCATCTAGAGAACACTCAAAGTACCGCCATCTCGCATACCTTTTGGCACATAGCCACTTTACACGTCCGTCTAACTGTCCGTCTGTCTGCCAGTCTGTCTGTCTGCCTGTCTGTCTGTTCGTCCGTGCGTCCGTCCGTGCATCCATCTAGAGAACACTCAAAGTACAACCATATCGCATACCCTGTGGCACATAGCCGCTTTACACGTCTGTCTACCTGTCCGTGCGTCTGTCTGTTCGTCGATGCATCCGTCCGTGCGTCCATCGAGAGTACACTCTGAGTGCCGCCATCTCGCATACCCTGTGGCACATAGCCACTTTACACGTCCGTCTAACTGTCCGTTTGTCTGCCAGTCTGTCTGTCTCTCCATCCATGCATCCATTCGTGCGTCAATCTAGAAAACACTCTGAGTACCGCCATCTCACGCGTCGTATACTCTGTGGCACATATTCGCTTTGCGCGTCCGTATATCTGCCCGTCTGTCTGCCAGTCTTTTTGTCTGTTCGTCCATGCGTCCGTCCATGCGTCCATCTAGAGAACACTCTGAGTACCGCCATCTCGCGCCTCGTATACCCTGTGGTACACCCGCTTTACGCGTCCGTCTACTTGTCAGTCTGTGTGCCAGTCTGTCTGTCTGTCAATCCATGCGTCCGTTCGTGCGTCAATCTAGAGAACACTCAAAGTACCGCCATCTCGCATACCCTGTGGCACATAGCCGCTTTACGCGTCCGTCTACCTGTCCATATGTCTGCCAGGCTGTCTGTCTGTCCGTCCATGTGTCTGTTCCTGCTTCAATCTAGAGAACACTCCGAGTACCGCCATCTCGCATACCCTGTGGCACATAGCCGCTTTACGCGTCCGTCTACCTGTCCATCTGTCTGCCAGTCTGTCTGTCTGTCCGTCCATGCGTCCATTCGTGCGTAAATCCAGAGAACACTCTGAGTACCGCCATCTCGCGCGTCGTATACCCTGCGGCACATACCCGCTTTACAGGTCCGTCTACCTGTCCGTCTGTCTGCCAGTCTGTCTGTCTCTCCGTCTATGCATCCGTCCGTTCGACCATCTAGAGAACACTCAAAGTACCGCCATCTCGCATACCCTGTGGCACATAGCCACTTTACACATCCGTCTACCTGTCCGTCTGTCTGCCACTCTGTCTCTCCGTCCATGCGTCCGTGCGTTCGTCAATCTAGAGAACACTCTGAGTGCCTCCATCTCGCGCGTCGTATACCCTGTGGCTCATAGCCGCTTTACGCGTCCGTCTACTATGTCCGTCAGTCTGCCACTCTGTCTGCCTGTTCGTCCATGCGTCCGTCCACACGTCCATCTAGAGAACACACTGAGTACCACCATCTCGCGCGTCGTATACCCTGTGGCACATACCCGCTTTACCCGTCCTTCTACCTCTCCTTATGTCTGCCGGCATGTCTGTCTGTTCATCCATGCGTCCGTCCGTGCGTCCATTTAGAGAACACTCTGACTACCGCCATCTTGCGAGTCGTATACCCTGTGGTACCTACGCTCTTTACGCGTCCGTCTACCTTTCTGTCTGTCTGCCAGTCTGTCAGTCTTTTCGTCCATGCGTCCATCCGTGCGTCCACTGAAGAACACTCAAAGTACCGCCATCTCGCATACCCTGTGGCACACAGCCGCTTTACACGTCCGTGTACCTGTCCGTATGTCTGCCAGTGTGTCTGTCTGTCCGCCCGTGCGTCTCTCCGTGCGCCCATCTAGAGAACACTCAAAATACCGCATCTCGTGTACCTTGTGCCAAATAGCCACTTTACACGTCCGTCTATCTGTCCGTCTGTCTGCCACTCTGTCTGTCTGTTCGTTCATGCGTCCCTCCGTGCGTCCATCTAGAGAACACTCAAAGTACCGCTATCTCGCATACCCGCTGGCCCATAGCTGCTCTACACGTCCGTCTACCTGTCCGTCTGTCTGCCAGTCTGTCTATCTGTCCGTCCGTGCAACCGTCCGTGCGTCCAACTAGAGAAGACTCGAAGTACTGCCATCTCGCATACCCTGTGGCACATAGCCGCTTTACACGTCCGTCTACCTGTCCGTCTGTCTGCCAGTCCGCCTGTCTGTACATCAATGCGTCCGTCCGTGCGTCCATCTAGAGAACACTTAAAGTACCGCCATCTCGCATCTCGTATACCCTGTAGCAAATACCGCTTTAAGCGTCCGTCGACCTGTCTGTCCGTTTGCTAATCTGTCTTTCTGTCTGTCCGTGCGTTCGTCCGTGCGTCGATTTAAAGACCACTTAAAGTAACGCCATCTCGCATACCCTGTGGCACATAGCCGCTATAAGCGTCCATCTACCTGTCCGTCTGTCTGCCAGTATGTCTGTCTGTCCGTCTATGCGTCCGTTCGTGCGTCAATCTAGAGAACACTCAAAGTACCGCCATCTCGCATACCCTGTGGCACATAGCCGCTTTACGTGAACGTCTTCCTGTCCATCTGTCTGCCAGTCTGTCTGTCTGTCCGTCCATGCGTCCGTGCGTTCGTCAATCTAGAGAACACTCTGAGTACCGCCATCTCGCGCGTCGTATACCCTGTGGCACATAGCCGCTTTACGCGTCCGTCTACTATGTCCGTCTGTCTGCCACTCTGTTCGTCCATGCGTCCATCCGCGCGTCTATCTAGAGAACACACTGAGTACCGCCATCTCGCGCGTCGTATACCCTGTGGTACATACCCGCTTTACGGGTCTGTCTACCTGTCCCTCTGTCTGCCAGTCTGTCAGTTTGTTCGTCCATGCGTCTATCCGTGCGTCCACTAGAGAACACTCAAAGTACCGCCATCTCGCATACCCTGTGGCACATAGCTATTTTACACGTCCGTCTACCTGTCCGTCTGTCTGCTAGTCTGTCTGTTCGTTCATGCATCCGTCCGTGCGTCCATCTAGGGAACACTCAAGGTACTGCCATCTCGCATACCCTGTGGCACACCAACTTTACGCGTCCGTCTACCTGTCCGTCTGTCTCCCAGTCTGTCTGTCTGTTCGTCCATGCGTCCGTCCGTGCGTCTATCTAGAGAACACTCTGAGTACCGCCATCTCGCGCGTCGTATACCCTGTGGTACATACCCGCTTTACGGCTCCGTCTACCTGTCCATCTGTCTGCCAGTCTGTCAGTCTGTTCGTCCGTGCGGCCATCCGTGCGTCCACAAAAGAACACTCAAAGTGCTGCCATCTCGCACACCCTGTGGCACATAGCCGCTTTACACGTCCGTTTACCTGTCCGTCTGTCTGCCAGTCTGCCTGTCTGTTCGTCCATGCGTCCATCCGTGCGTCACTTTAGAGAACAATTAAAGTACCGCCAGCTCGCATCTCGTATACCCTGTAGCAAATACCGCTTTACGCGTCCGTCTACCTGTCCGTCCGTTTTCTAATCTGTCTGTCTGTCTGTCTCTCTGTGCGTCCGTCCGTGGGTTCATTTAAAGAACACTCAAAGTAACGCCATCTCGCATCCCCCGCGGCACATAGCCGCTTTACGCGTCCGTCTACCTGTCCCTCTGTCTGCCAGTCTGTCTGTCTGTTCGTCCGTGCGTCCGTCCGTGCGTTTATCTAGAGAACACTCAAAGTACCGCCATCTCGCAAATCCTGAGACACATAGCCGCTTTACGCGTCCATCTACCTGTCCGTCTGTCTGCCAGTATGTCTGTCTAATCATCCATGCGTCCATTCGTGCGTCAATCTAGAGAACAATCAAAGTACCGCCATCTCGCATACCCTGTGGCACATAGCCGCTTTACGCGTCTGTCTACCTGTCTGTCTGTCTGCCAGTCTGTCAATCTTTTCGTCCATGCGTCCATCCGTGCGTCCACTAAAGAACACTCAAAGTACCGCCATTTCGCATACCCTGTGGCACATAGCCGCTTTACACGTCCGTGTACCTGTCCGTCTGTCTGCCAGTGTGTCTGTCTGTCCGCCCGTGCGTCCCCCCGTGCGTCCATCTAGAGAACACTTAAAATACCGCATCTCGTATACCTTGTGCCAAATAGCCACTTTACACGTCCGTCTATCGGTCCGTCTCTCTGCCTGTCTGTGTGTCTGTCCGTCCGTGCGTCCGTACATGCGTCCATCAAAAGAACACTCAAAGTACCGCCATCTCGCGTACCCTGTGGCACATAGCGGCTTTACACGTCCGTCTACCTGTCCGTCTGTCTGTCTCTCCGTCCGTCCACGCGTCCATCTAGAGAACAGTCAAAGTACCGCCATCTCGCATACCCTGTGGCACATAGCCACTTTACGCTTCCGTCTACCTGTCCATCTGTCTGCCAGTCTGTCTGTCTGTCCGTCCATGCGTCCATTCGTGCGTCCATCTAGAGAACACTCAAAGTACCGCCATATCGCATACCCTGTGGCACATAGCTGCTTTACACGTACGCCTACCTGTCCGTCTGTCTGCCAGTCAGTCTGTCTGTTCGTCGATGCATGCGTCCGTGCGTCAATCGAGAGAACACTCTGAGTGCCGCCATCTCGCATACCCTGTGGCACATAGCCGCTTTACACGTCCGTCTACCTGTCCGTTTGTCTTCCAGTCTGTCTGTCTCTCCGTCCATGCGTCCGTTCGTTCGTCAATCTAGAGAACACTCTGAGTACCGCCATCTCACGCGTCGTATACTCTGTGGCACATATTTGCTTTACGCGTCCGTATATCTGTCTGTCTGTCTGCCAGTCTGTCTGTCTGTTCGTCCATGCGTCTGTCCATGCGTCCATCTAGAGAACACTCTGAGTACCGCCATCTCGCGCGTCGTATACCCTGTGGTACACCCGCTTTACGCGTCCGTCTACTATGTCCATCTTTCTGCCACTGTGTTCGTCCATGCGTCCGTCCGCGCGTCCATCTAGAGAACACACTGAGTACCGCCATCTCGCGCGTCGTATACCCTGTTGTACATACCCGCTTTACGCGTCCGTCTACCTGTCTGTCTGTCTGCCAGTCTGTCAGTCTGTTCGTCCAAGCGTCCATCTGTGCGTCCTTTAGAGAACACTCAAAGTACCGCCATCTCGCATAGCCTGTGGCACATAGCCGCTTTACACGTCCGTCTACCTGTCCGTCTGGCTGCCAGTCTGTCTGTCTCTCCGTCTATGCATCCGTCCGTTCGACCATCTAGAGAACACTGAAAGTACCGCTATCTCGCATACCCTGTGGCACATAGCCACTTTACACATCTGTCTACCTGTCCGTCTGTCTGCCAGTCTGTCTCTCCGTCCATGCGTCCGTGCGTTCGTCAAAGTAGAGAACACTCTGAGTGCCGCCATCTCGCGCGTCGTATACCCTGTGGTTCATACCCACTTTACGCGCCCGTCTACTATGTCCGTCTGTCTGCCACTCTGTCTGTCTGTTCGTCCATGCGTCCGTCCGCGCGTCCATCTAGAGAACACACTGAGAACCACCATCTCACGAGTCGTATACCCTGTGGCACATACCTGCTTTACGGGTCTGTCTACCTGTCCGTCTGTTCACCAGTCTGTCTGTCTGTTCGTCCGTGCGTCCGTCCGTGCGTTCATCTAGAGAACACTCAAAGTACCGCCATCTCGCATATCTTGAGGCACATAGCCGCTTTACGTGTCCATCTACCTGTCCGTCTGTCTGCCAGTCTGTCTGTCTGTCTGTCCATGCGTCCATTCGTGCGTCAATCAAGAGAACAATCAAAGTACCGCCATCTCGCATACCCTGTGGCACATAGCCGCTTTACGCGTCCGTCTACCTGTCCCTCTGTCTGCCAGTCTGTCTGTCTGTCCATCCATGCGTCTGTTCGTGCTTCAATCTAGAGAACACTCCGAGTTTCGCCATTTCGCATACCCTGTGGCACATAGCTGCTTTACGCGCCCGTCTACCTGTCCATCTGTCACCCAGTCTGTCTGTCTGTCCGTCCATGCGTCCATTCGTGCGTAAATCTAGAGAACACTCCGATTAGCGCCCTCTCGCGCGTCGTATACCCCGTGGCATATACCCGCTTTACGCGTCCGTCTACCTGTTCCTCTGTCTGCCACCCTGTCTGTCTGTTCATCCATGCGTATATTCGTGCGTCAATCTAGAGAACAATCAAAGTACCGCCATCTCGCATACCCTGTGGCACATAGCCGCTTTACGCGTCCATCTACATGTCCCTCTGTCTGCCAGTCTGTCTGTCTGTCCGTCCATGCGTCTGTTCGTGCTTCATTCTAGAGAACACTCCGAGTACCGCCATCTCGCATACCCTGTGGCACATAGCTGCTTTACGCGTCTGTCTACCTGTCCATCTGTCTGCAAGTCTGTCTGTCTGTCCGTCCATGCGTCCATTCGTGCGTAAATCCAGAGAACACTCCGATTAGCGCCCTCTCGTGCGTCGTATACCCTGTGGCATATACCCGCTTTACGCGTCCGTCTACCTGTTCCTCTGTCTGCCACTCTGTCTGTCTGTTCGTCCATGCGTCCCTCCGTGCGTCCATCTAGAGAACACTCAAAGTACCGCCATCTCGCATACATTGTGGCACATAGCCACTTTACACGTCCGTCTAACTGTCCGTCTGTCTGCCAGTCTGTCTGTCTGTCCGTCCGTGCGTCCGTCCGTGCGTCCATCTAGAGAACACTCAAAGTACCGCCATATCCCATACCCTGTGGCACATAGCTGCTTTACACGTCCGTCTACCTGTCCGTCTGTCTGTCTGTTCGTCGATGCATCCGTCCGTGCGTCCATCGAGAGAACACTGTGAGTGCCGCCATCTCGCATACCCTGGGGCACATTGCGGCTTTACTTGTCCGTCTACCTGTCCGTTTGTCTGCCAGTCTGTCTATCTCTCCGTCCATGCGTCCGTTCGTGCGTCATTCTAGAGAACACTCTGAGTACCGCTGTCACAATGCAGAAACAGCAGCAGTCGATTCCAGGAAACTCACTTTATTTGTACCAGAACACTGGCAAACTGATCGAAAGAGAACCTCGTCTTCTTCTCCCACTGCGCGTGTTCTTCGTTGTTCTCTTGGCGCTGCTTATTCAATGTGGCATTTGCCCCCCCTCCAGAGAGCAGCGTCCCGATGCTCTTCTACAAAAGACGGTGGAGTAGATGCATGGTGCAAATCAGTCCAAAAAGTAGGGCTTCATTCGCACAACGTGCACAACTTCTGGTTTTTGCTGGCGAAATGTCGAGAAGTTGTCCGGAACGACCACGTAATTAACGTCGCTCAGGCGTTGTAAAACTCTGTAGGGGCCAAAATACTTCTTCAGCAATTTTTTGGACAGTCTCTGGCGGCGGATAGGTCTTCATACCCAGACTTTGTCGCCGGCCTGATAGACGAAATGTCGGTGTCGCAGATTATAACGTTGGGCGTCATAATTTTGCTGCTGGGTGATTCAGACGCACGCAAGCTGCCTCGCTTCTTCTGCTCGTTGGGTAAAAGATGCAGCGTCCAAATCGATGTCATTGCAGTCGTGCAGTAACATGGCGTCAAGCATCGTCGTCACTTCACGGCCATGAAAGAGACTTAACTGCGTTCTTCGTGTAGTTTCTTGCTGCGCTGTATTATAGGCGAACGTGATGTACGGTAGAATGTCGTCCCAGTTCTTGTGATCCACGTCCACGTACATACTCAACATTTCCGCAAGAGTCTTGTTGAGGCGTTCTGTTAAGCCGTTGGTTTGTGGATGATAGGAAGTGGTTTTCCGATGGGCTGTTCCACTGAGCTCAAGCACTGTCTTCAGGAGCGCAGCCGTGAAAGCGGCACCTCGATCCGTTATGATTGTTGGAGCACTGTGCCTCAGGACGATATTTTCTACAAAGAATCGTGCGGTTTCAACGGCGGTGCACTTGACAAAGCCTTTGTTTCCGCATAGCGCGTAAGATAATCAGTGGCGACTCTTACCCACTTGTTGCCAGCATGGGAAGTCGGATATGGTCCAAGGAGATCCATTCCAATTTGGGCAAAAGGTACCGTGGGCACTTGAATTGGTTGTAATAGTCCAGCTGGTTTTAACGGTGGCGATTTTCGTCGTTGACAATCGAGGCACGTGCGCACGTAATGCTTCACAATAGCTGGAAGTCTTGGCCAGTAGTATTTCTGTTGGATTCTTGCCAATGTGCGTGTGTATCCGAGAGGACCAGACGTTGGCTCATCGTGGCAAGCACAAAGTATCTCCTGACGAAGTGACGTCGGAACGACAAGTAGGTGTTTGCTTCCTCTGGGGGAAAAGTTCTTTTTATAGAGAACACCACCACGTAAGCAGAATGACGGCAGGCTCCTTGCAAATCTTCTAGGGACGGTTGTTGTCCGGCCATTCAAAAATTCAATAAGAGGAAGCAACTTACTGTCTTCTTTCTGCTTGCACGAAATCGTAGTGGTGTCAATGACTCCTACAAACGCCATGCTCTCATCGTCTGTGTCATCATCGCGCTTTATCGGTGACCTTGATAAGCAATCGGCGTCGGCGTGCTGCCGTCCGGACTTATACACGACCATCATATCAAACTCTTGAAGGCGTAAGCTCTACCGTGCGAGCCGACCAGACGGGTCTTTCAAGTTGGTCAGCCAGCAGAGGGAATGATGGTCGCTGACTACGTGGAAAGAACGACCATAGAGGTACGGACGAAACTTCATAACCGCCCATACGACAGCAAGACACTCTTTTTCCGTTGTAGAGTAGTTGGACTCGGCGCGGGAAAGCGTCCTACTAGCATATGCGATCACACGCTCGGCTGAGTCTTGCCACTGGACGAGTACAGCGCCTAAACCCACGTTGCTTGCATCTGTATGGACCATGGTAGGAGCATCCTCATCAAAGTGAGCAAGCACAGGGGGAGTCTGCAGGCGTTGTCGGAGATCGTCAAATGCCACCTGTTGATCGTCGCCCCATGTGAAGGAAACGTCTTCTCTTGTGAGTCGTGTTAACGGCGAGGCTATGTGGGAGAAATTGGCAATAAACCTTCGGTAGTATCGCATAGGCCAAGGAAACGCCTGACTGCTTTCTTGTCTTTTGGTACCGGAAATTTTCTGACGGCCGCAATCTTATCGGGATCAGGTCGAACACCTTCATGGCTCACCACATGACCTAAAAATTGAAGCTCCTTGAAACCGAAGTGACACTTCTCGGGTGTCAGTGTCAGGCCGGCAGATCTTATTGCCCTGAATACCGATAGCAGCCTGCTCAGGTGTTCCTCAAATGTTTTTGAAAAAGCAATGACGTCGTCCAGATAGACCAGACATGTCTGCCACTTAAGGCCTGACAGAAGAGTATCCATCAGTCTCTGAAATGTTGCGAGGGCTGAGCACGATCCAAATGGCAAGACTTTAAATTCATAAAGCCCGTCAGGCGTTACAAAAGCCGTTTTTTCTCTATCTCGCTCGTCGACCTCAATTTGCCAATACCCACTTTTGAGGTCCATTGACGAAAAGTAGCGTGCATACCTCAGCCTGTCGAGTGAATCATTCATGCGCGGTAATGGGTATACGTCTTTCTTTGTCACACGGTTCAGCTTGCGGTAGTCGACACAAAATCGCAAGCTTCCGTCTTTCTTTTTAACCAGCACTACCGGCGACGCCCAAGGACTTCTTGACGGCTGGATGACGTCATCATCGAGCATTTTCTTCACTTGTTCTTGGATTGCTTCACGCTCTTTCGGTGCTACGCGGTATGGATTCCATCGTATTGACCTTGCCGTCTCCTTCTTTATTATCCGATGTTTCGTCAGTGGCGTTTGACTGACCCTCGAGGTCGATGAAAAACAGTCTTTGAACTGGTGCAGAAGATCTAATAGACGCTGTCTCTGCGCTGGTGACAAATCCGAGCTTACGTCAATAGGTGGTGGGGCTGACGTGGCTTGCGGCTTGTCCTGTTGTACTACACAGCACTCGCGGATTTCGGTGATCTCGTCGAAGTAGGCAACTGTAGTGCCTTGTGTAATGTGTCGTCGCTCGTTGGTAAAATTCGTCAACAGAACTTCTGCTTCACCGCACACAACATTGACGATACTTCTGGCAATTGCAACACCACGAGAGAGTAGGAGCATCAATACTTGTTCAGCGATTCCTTCTCCAGTATTCTGCTCGCTGCACGTGACTGAAACAAGGCGGCACGGAAACGGAGGTACGGTCACATCGTCAATGACTCGTAGGGATTTTCGGTGTAGCGCTGCGCTTTGATCCGCTGAAAAGGTCAGTACACCGTCCGGAATATTTATGATGGCACCATATTCCCGCAAGAAATCCATCCCCAAGATTGCCTGTTTGCAACACTCAGAAAGGATAACAAAAGTTGCGACGAAGGATGCATCCCCTATCTTCATTCTTGCAGTGCACTTTCCGGTAGGTCTGAGTAGCTGCCCTCCAGCTCCTCTAATCAGCGGTCCTGTCCATTCCATTCTAACCTTCCTGAGCGTGTCTGCCAGACTCTCACTCATTATTGAGAAGTCCGAGCCAGTGTCGACCAATGCCATGACGTCATGTCCGTCAATCATAATTGCAACTTCGGCAGTAACAACCCCGTCCTTCGTCGATTCATTGAAAATGTGTCTCTCTTCGCTCGGCAGTAATGGGGGATTTTCAGCACTTCGACGATTCGCAACCTTTCCCCCCGAGGTCGCTGCTTTTAGTTTCCCCGGCGTGGACTAGGAGATCTCCCTCTTGGCATGTCAGTGGTGCTCCGTCTAGAAGATGGAGAATAACGCCCAGGAGAGGGTGAGCGTGACCGAAACCCAGGAGGAACATCCCGCGGGGTCATGACATTCGTGTCGACGTCAGGTGTTCCGTTGAAATGGCGCCGAAGAACCGTAGAAGGAAACCCTTGGTACCCTGCGGCGCGATACGGGCAATACCGAACGATGTGGCCTGCTACCCCACAGGGAAAGCACAGGGGCCTATGATCAGGGGTACGCCAGATGTCTGTTTTGCGAAGTGGTGGCCGCTTCGGCATCGAAGTTTCTCTGTAGTACCAAGGCGTTGTCGGTGGATGTTGCTGGTGGTACTGATGTGGTGTCGGCACGTTCGCTGGCTGTCGGCGGACTACGTCTGCATAGCTTGCCCTGGGAGTGCTCGTGTTCGGCTCAGGAAGCGAGAGCGCTTGCCTGATCTCCTGGCGTACAACTTCCGTTACTGAGGCGATCGCGCAGTCGTTCGGTTCTCACGCGTCGTATACTCTGTGGCACATATTCGCTTTACGCGTCCGTATATCTGTCCGTCTGTCTGCCAGTCTGTCTGTCTGTTCGTCCATGCGTCCGTCCATGCGTCCATCAAGAGAACACTCTGAGTACCGCCATCTCGCTCATCGTATAACCTGTGGTACACCCGCTTTACGCGTCCGTCTATCGGTCCGTCTGTGTGCCAGTCTGTCTGTCTGTCCATACATGCGTCCGTTCGTGCGTCAATCTAGAGAAAACTCAAAGTATGCGCCATCTCGCATCTCCTGTGGCACATAGCCGCTTTACGCGTCCGCCTACCTGTCCATCTGTCTGCCAGGCCGTCTGTCTGTCCGTCCATGTGTCTGTTCGTGCTTCAATCTAGAGAACACACTGAGTACCGCCATCTCGCGCGTCGTATACCCTGTTGTACATACCCGCTTTACGCGTCCGTCTACCTGTCTGTCTGTCTGCCAGTCTGTCAGTCTGTTCTTCCAAGCGTCCATCCGTGCGTCCATCTAAGAACACTCAAGGTACCGCCATCTCGCATACCCTGTGGCACATAGCCACTTTACACGTCCGTCTACCTGTCCGTCTGCCAGTCTGTCTGCCTCTCCATCCATGCGTCCGTGAGTTCGTCAATCTAGAGAACACTCTGAGTACCGCCATCTCGCGCGTCGTATACCCAATGGCACATGCCCGCTTTACGCGTTCGTCTACTATGTCCGTCTGTCTGCCAGTCTGTCTGTCTGTTCGTCCATGCCTCCGTCCGTGCGTCTATCTAGAGAACACTCTGAGTACCGCCATCTCGCGCGTCGTATACCCTGTGGTACATACCCGCTTTACGGGTCCGTCTACCTGTCCGTCTGTCTGCCAGTCTGTCTGTCTGTCCGTCCATGCGTCTGTTCGTGCTTCAATCTAGAGAACACTCAAAGTACCGCCATCTCGCATACCTTGTGGCACATAGCCACTTTACACGTCCGTCTAACATTCCGTCTGTCTGCCAGTCTGTCTGTCTGTCCGTCCATGCATCCATTCGTGCGTAAATCCAGAGAACACTCTGAGTACCGCCATCTCGCGCGTCGTATACCTAGCGGCACATACTCGCTTTACAGGTCCGTCTATCTGTCCGTCTGTCTGCCAGTCTGTCTGTCTCTCCGTCCATGCATGCATCCGTCCATTCGACCATCTAGCGAACACTCAAATACCGCTATCTCGCATACCCTGTGGCACATAGCCACTTTAAACATCCGTCTACCTGTCCGTCTGTCTGCCAGTCTGTCTCTCCGTCCATGCGTCCGTGCGTTCGTCAAAGTAGAGAACACTCTGAGTGCCGCCATCTCGCGCGTCGTATACCCTGTGGCTCATACCCGCTTTGCGCGTCCGTCTACTATGTCCGTCTGTCTGCCACTCTGTCTGTCTGTTCGTCCATGCGTCCGTTCGTGGGTCAATCTAGATAACACACTGAGTACCGCCATCTTGCGCGTCGTATACCCTGTGGCACATACCCGTTTTACGCGTCCGTATATCTGTCCGTCTGTCGGCCAGTCTGTCTCTCTGTTCGTCCATGCATCCATTCGTGCGTCCATCTAGAGAACACTCAAAGTACCGCTATCTCGCATACCCGCTGGCACATAGCCGCTCTACACGTCCGTCTACCTGTCCGTCTGTCTGTCAGTCTGTCTATCTGTCCGTCCGTGCAACCGTCCGTGCATCCAACTAGAGAACACTCAAAGTACTGCCATCTCGCATACCCTGTGGCACATAGCCGCTTTACACATCCGTCTACCTGTCCGTCTGTCTGCCAGTCCGCCTGTCTGTCCATTCATGCGTCCGTCCGTGCGTCCATCTAGAGAACACTTAAAGTACCGCCATCTCGCATCTCGTATACCCTGTAGCGAATACCACTTTACGCGTCCGTCGACCTGTCCGTCCGTTTGCTAATCTGTCTGTCTGTCTGTCCGTGCGTCCGTCCGTGCGTCGATTTAAAGAGCACTTAAAGTAACGCCATCTCGCATACCCTGTGGCACATAGCCGCTATAAGCGTCCATCTACCTGTCCGTCTGTCTGCCAGTATGTCTGTCTGTCCGTCTATGCGTCCGTTCGTGCGTCAATCTAGAGAACACTCAAAGTATCGCCATCTCGCATGCCCTGTGGCACATAGCCGCTTTACGCGTCCGTCTACCTGTCCATCTGTCTGCCAGTCTGTCTGTCTGTCCGTCCATGCGTCCGTGCGTTCGTCAATCTAGAGAACACTCTGAGTACCGCCATCTCGCGCGTCGTATACCCTGTGGCACATAGCCGCTTTACGCGTCCGTCTACTATGTCCGTCTGTCTGCCACTCTGTTCGTCCATGCGTCCATCCGCGCGTCCATCTAGAGAACACACTGAGTACCGCCATCTCGCGCGTCGTATACCCTGTGGTACATACCCGCTTTACGCGTCCGTCTACCTGTCTGTCTGTCTGCCAGTCTGTCAGTGTGTTCGTCCAAGCGTCCACTAAAGAACACTCAAAGTACCGCCATCTCGCATACCTTGTGGCACATAGCCACTTTACACGTCCGTCTATCTGTCCGTCTGTCTGCCAGTCTGTGTGTCTGTCCGTCCGTGCGTCCGTCATAGCGTCCATCTAGAGAACACTCAAAGTATCGCCATCTCGCATACCCTTTGGCACATAGCCACTCTACGCTTCCGTCTACCTGTCCATCCGTCTGCCAGTCTGTCTGTCTGTCCGTCCATGCGTCCGTTCGTGCGTCAATCTAGAGAACACACTGAGTACCGCCATCTCGCGCGTCGTATACCCTGTGGTACACCCGCTTTACGCGTCCGTCTACCTGTCCGTCTGTGTGCCAGTCTGTCAGTCTGTTCGTCCAAGCGTCCATCCATGCGTCCACTAGAGAACACTCAAAGTACCGCCATCTCGCATACACTGTGGCACATAGCCGCTTTACGCGTCCGTCTACTATGTCCGTCTGTCTGCCAGTCTGTCTGTCTGTTCGTCCATGCATCCGTCCTTGCGTCCATCTAGAGAACACTCAAGGTACCGCCATCTCGCATACCCTGTGGCAAACCCTCTCTACACGTCCGTCTACCTGTCCGTCTTTCTGCCTGTCTGTCTGTCTCTTCGTCGATGCATCCGTCCGTGCGTCCATCGAGAGAACACTCTGAGTGCCGCCATCTCGCATACCCTGTGTCACATGGCCGCTCCACACGTCCGTCTACCTGTCCATTTGTCTGCCAGTCTGTCTGTCTCTCCGTCCATGCGTCCGTTCGTGCGTCAATCTAGAGAACACTCTGAGTACCGCCATCTCACGCGTTGTATACTCTGTGGCACATATTCGCTTTACGCGTCCGTATATCTGCCCGTCTGTCTGCCAGTCTGTCTGTCTGTTCGTCCATGCGTCCCTCCGTGCGTCCATCTAGAGAACACTCACAGTACTGCCATCTCGCATACCTTGTGGCACATAGCCACTTTGCACGTCCGTCTAACTGTCCGTCTGTCTGCCAGTCTGTCTGTCTGTCTGTCTGTCTGTCCGTCCATGCGTCCGTCCGTGCATCCATCTAGAGAACATTCAAAGTACCACCATATCGCATACCCTGTGGGACATAGCCGCTTTACACGTCCGTCTACCTGTCCGTCTGTCTGTCTGTTCGTCGATGCATCCGTCCGTGCGTCCATCGAGAGAACACTTTGAGTACCGCCATCTCGCATACCCTGTGGCACATAGCCGCTTTACACGTCCGCCTACCGGTCCGTTTGTCTGCCATTCTGTCTGTCTCTCCATCCATGCATCCATTCGTGCGTCAATCTAGAGAACACTTTGAGTACCGCCCTCTCACGCGTCGTATACTCTGTGGCATATATTCGCTTTCCGCGTCCGTATATCTGTCCGTCTGTCTGCCAGTCTGTCTGTCTGTTCGTCCATGCGTCCGTCCATGCGTCCATCTAGAGAACACTCTTTGTACCGCCATCTCGCGCCTCGTATACCCTGCGGTACACCCGCTTTACGCGTCCGTCTACCTGTCCGTCTGTGTGCCAGTCTGTCTGTCTGTCCATCCATGCATCCGTTCGTGCTTCAATCTAGAGAACACTCCGAGTACCGCCATCTCGCATACCTTGTGGCACATAGCCGCTTTACACGTCCGTCTACCTGTCCGTCTGTCTGTCTCTTCGTCGATGCATCCGTCCGTGCGTCCATCGAGAGAACACTCTGAGTACCACCATCTCGCATACCCTGTGGCACATAGCCGCTTTACACGTCCGCCTACCGGTCCGTTTGTCTGCCATTCTGTGTGTCTCTCCATCCACGCATCCATTCGTGCGTCAATCTAGAGAACACTTTGAGAACCGCCATCTCACGCGTCGTATACTCTGTGGCATATATTCGCTTTCCGCGTCCGTATATCTGTCCGTCTGTCTGCCAGTCTGTCTGTCTGTTCGTCCATGCATCCGTTCGTGCTTCAATCTAGAGAACACTCCGAGTACCGCCATCTCGCATACCTTGTGGCACATAGCCGCTTTACACGTCCGTCTACCTGTCCGTCTGTCTGTCTCTTCGTCGATGCATCCGTCCGTGCGTCCATCGAGAGAACACTCTGAGTACCGCCATCTCGCATACCCTGTGGCACATAGCCGCTTTACACGTCCGCCTACCGGTCCGTTTGTCTGCCATTCTGTGTGTCTCTCCATCCACGCATCCATTCGTGCGTCAATCTAGAGAACACTTTGAGAACCGCCATCTCACGCGTCGTATACTCTGTGGCATATATTCGCTTTCCGCGTCCGTATATCTGTCCGTCTGTCTGCCAGTCTGTCTGTCTGTTCGTCCATGCGTCCGTCCATGCGTCCATCTAGAGAACACTCTTTGTACCGCCATCTCGCGCCTCGTATACCCTGTGGTACACCCGCTTTACGCGTCCGTCTACCTGTCCATCTGTCTGCCAGTCTGTCTGTCTGTCCGTCCATGCGTCCATTCGTGCGTAAATCCAGAGAACACTCTGAGTACCGCCATCTCGCGCGTCGTATACCCTGCGGCACATACCCGCTTTACAGGTTCGTCTACCTGTCCGTCTGTCTGCCAGTCTGTCTGTCTCTCCGTCCATGCATAAGTCCGTTTGACCATCTGGAGAACACTCAAAGTACCGCCATCTCGCATACCTTGTGGCACATAGCCACTTTACACATCCGTCTACCTGTCCGTCTGTCTGCCACTCTGTCTCTCCGTCCATGTGTCCGTGCGTTCGTCAATCTAGAGAACACTCTGAGTGCCGCCATCTCGCGCGTCGTATACCCTGTGGCTCATACCCGCTTTACACGTCTGTCTACTATGTCCGTCTGTCTGCCACACTGTCTGTCTGTTCGTCCATGCATCCGTCCACACGTCCATCTAGAGAACACACTGAGTACCACCATCTCGTGCGTCGTATACCCTGTGGCACATACCCGCCTTACCCGTCCTTCTACCTCTCTCTATGTCTGCCGGCCTGTTTGTCTGTTCGTCCATGCGTCCGTCCAGCGTCCATTTAGAGAACACTCTGACTACCGCCATATTGCGAGTCGTATACCCTGTGGTACATACACTCTTTACGCGTCCGTCTACCTGTCCATCTGTCTGCCAGTCTGTCAGTCTTTTCCTCCATGCGTCCATCCGTGCGTCCACTAAAGAACACTCAATGTACCGCCATCTCGCATACCCTGCGGCACATAGCCGCTTTACACGTCCGTATACCTGTCCGTCTGTCTGCCAGTCTGTCTATCTGTCCGTCCGTGCTACCGTCCGTGCGTTCAACAAGAGAACACTCAAAGTACCGCCATCTCGCATACCCTGTGGCACATAGCCTCTTTACACGTCCGTCTACCTGTCCGTCTGTCTGCCAGTCCGCCTGTCTGTCCGTCCATGCGTCCGTCCGTGCGTCCATCTAGAGAACACTTAAAGTACCGCCATCTCGCATACCCTGTAGCAAATACCGCTTTACGCGTCCGTCTACCTGTCCGTCCGTTTGCTAATCTGTCTGTCTGTCTGTCCGTGCGTCCGTCCGTGCGTCGATTTAAAGAGCACCTAAACTAACGCCATCTCGCATACCCTGTGGCACATAGCCGCTTTACGCGTTCATCTACCTGTCCGTCTGTCTGCAAGTATGTCTGTCTGTCCGTCTATGCGTCCGTTCGTGCGTCAATCTAGAGAACACTCAAAGTACCGCCATCTCGCATACCCTGTGGCACATAGCCGCTTTACGCGTCCGTCTACCTGTCCGTCTGTCTTCCAGTCTGTCAGTCTGTTCGTCCATGCGTCCATCCGTGCGTCTATCTAGAGAACACTCTGAGTACCGCCATCTCGCGCGTCGTATACCCTTTGGTACATACCCGCTTTACGGGTCCGTCTACCTGTCCGTCTGTCTGCCAGTCTGTCAGTCTATTCGTCTGTGCGTCCGTCCATGCGTCCATCGAGAGAACACTCAAAGTACCGCCATCTCGCATACCCTGAGGCACATAGCCGCTTTACGCGTCCATCTACCTGTCCGTCTGTCTGCCAGTCTGTATGTCTGTCTGTCTGTCGGTCCGTCCGTCCGTGCGTCCAACTAGAGAACACTCAAAGTACCGCCATCTCGAATACCCTTTGGCAAATAGCCGCTATACACGTCCGTCTACCTGTCCGTCTGTTTGCTAATCTCTTTGTCTGTCTGTCCGTGCGTCCGTCCGTGCTTCGATTTAAAGAGCACTTGAAGTAACGCCATCTCGCATACCCTGTGGGACATAGCCGCTTTACGCGTCCATGTACCTGTCCGTCTGTCTGCCAGTATATCTGTCTGTGCGTCTATGCGTCCGTTCGTGCGTCAATCTAGAGAACACTCAAATTACCGCGATCTTGCATACCCTGTGGCACATAGCCGCTTTACGCATTCGTCTACCTGTCCATCTGTCTGCCAGTCTGTCTGTCTGTTCGTCCATGCGTCCGTCCGTGCGTCTATCTAGAGAACACTCTGAGTACCGCCATCTCGCGCGTCGTATACCCTTTGGTACATACCCGCTTTACGGGTCCGTCTACCTGTCCGTCTGTCTGCCAGTCTGTCAGTCTGTTCGTCCATGCGTCCATCCGTGCGTCCACTAGAGAACACTCAAAGTGCCGCCATCTCGCATACCCCGCGGCACATAGCCGCTTTACACGTCTGTCTACCTGTCCGTCTGTCTGCCAGTCTGTCTATCTGTTCGTCCATGCATCCGTCCGTGCGTCCATCTAGAGAACACTCAAGGTACCGCCATCTCGCATACCCCGTTGCACACCCGCTTTACGCGTCCATCTACCTGTCCGTCTGTCTGCCAGTCTGTCTGTCTGTTTGTCCATGCGTCCGTCCGTGCGTCTATCTAGAGAACACTCTGAGTACCGACATCTCACGCGTCGTATACCCTTTGGTACATACCCGCTTTACGGGTCCGTCTACCTGTCCGTCTGTCTGCCAGTCTATCAGTCTGTTCGTCCATGCGTCCATCCGAGCGTCCACTAGAACACTCAAAGTGCCGCCATCTCGCATCCCCCGCGGCACATAGACGCTTTACGCGTCCGTCTACCTGTCCGTCTGTCAGCTAGTCTGTCTGTCTATTCGTCCGTGCGTTCGTCCATACGTCCATCTAGAGAACACTCAAAGTACCGCCATCTCGCATACCCTGTGGCACATAGCCGCTTTACGCGTCCGTCTACCTGTCCATCTGTCGGGCAGTCTGTCTGTCTTTCCGTCCACGCGTCTGTTCGTGCTTCAATCTAGAGAACACTCCGAGTACCGCCATCTCGCATACCCTGTGGCACATAGCTGCTTTACGCGTCCGTCTACCTGTTCTTCTGTCTGCCACTATCTGTCTGTTCGTCCATGCGTCCGTCCGCGCGTCCATCTAGAGGACACACTGATAACCGCCATCTCGCGCGTCGTATACCCTGTGGTACATAGCAACTTTACGCGTCTGTCTACTTATCCGTCTGTCTGCCAGTCTGTCTGTCTCTCCGTCCATGCGTCCGTGCGTTCGTCAATCTAGAGAACACTCTGAGTACCACCATCTCGCGCGTCGTATACCCTGTGGCACATAGCCGCTTTACGCGTCCGTGTACTATGTCCGTCTGTCTGCCACTCTGTTCGCCCATGCGTCCGTCCGCGCGTCCATCTAGAGAACACACTGAGTACCACCATCTCGCGCGTCGTATACTCTGTGGTACATACCCGCTTTACGCGTCCGTCTACCTGTCTGTCTGTCTGCCAGTCTGTCAGTCTGTTCGTCCAAGCGTCCATCCGTGCGTCCACTAGAGAACACTCAAAGTACCGCCATCTCGCAAACCTTGTGGCACATAGCCACTTTACACGTCCGTTTAATTGGCCGTCTGTCTGCCAGTCTGTCTGTCTGTCCGTCCGTGCGTCCGTCCTTGCGTCCATCTAGAGAACACTCAAAGTACCGCCATATCGCATACCCTGTGGCACATAGCCGCTTTACACGTCCGTCTATCTGTCCCTGTCCGTCTCTTTGCCAGTCTGTCTGTCTCTTCGTCGATGCATCCGTCCTTGCGTCCATCTAGAGAACACTCAAAGTACCACCATCTCGCATACCCTGTGGAACATAGCCGCTTTATACGTCCGTCTACCTGTCCGTCTGTCTGCCAGTCTGTCTGTCTGTCCTTCCGTGCATCCGTTCGTGCGTCAATCTAGAGAACACTCTGAGTACCGCCATCTCACGCGTCGTATACTCTGTGGCACATATTCGCTTTACGCGTCCGTATATCTGTCCGTCTGTCTTCCAGTCTGTCTGTGTGTTCGTCCATGCGTCCGTCCATGCGTCCATCTAGAGAACACTCTGAGTACCGCCATCTCGCGCGTCGTATACCCGGTGGTACACCCGCTTTTCGCGTCCGTCTACCTGTCCGTCTGTGTGCCAGTCTGTCTGTCTGTCCATCCATGCGTCCGTTCGTGCGTCAATCTAGAGAACACTCAAAGTACCGCATTCTCGCATACCTTGTGGCACATAGCAACTTTACACGTCTGTCTACAGTCCGTCTGTCTGCCAGTCTGTCTGTCTCTCCGTCCATGCGTCCGTGCGTTCGTCAATCTAGAGAACACTCTGAGTACCGCCATCTCGCGCGTCGTATACTTTGTGGCACATAGCCGCTTCACGCGTCCGTCTACTATGTCCGTCTGTCTGCCAGTCTGTCTGTCTGTTCGTCCATGCGTCCGTCCGTGCGTCTATTCAGAGAACACTCTGAGTACCACCATCTCGTGCGTCGTATACCCTGTGGTACATACCCGCTTTACGGGTCTGTCTACCTGTACCTCTGTTCACCAGTCTGTCTATCTGTTCGTCCGTGCGTCCGTCCGTGCGTTCATCTAGAGAACACTCAAAGTACCGCCATCTCGCAAATCCTGAGGCACATAGCCGCTTTACGTGTCCATCTACCTGTCCGTCTGTCTGCCAGTCTGTCTGTCTGTCTGTCCATGCGTCCATTCGTGCATCAATCTAGAGAACAATCAAAGTACCGCCATCTCGCATACCCTGTGGCACATAGCCGCTTTACACGTCCGTCTACCTGTCCCTCTGTCTGCCAGTCTGTCTCTCTGTCCGTCCGTGCGTCCGTCCGTGCGTCCATCTAGAGAACACTCAAAGTACCGCCATATCGTATACCCTGTGGCACATAGCCGCTTTACGCGTCCGTCTACTATGTCCGTCTGTCTGCCACTCTGTTCGTCCATGCGTCCATCCACGCGTCCATCTAGAGAACACACTGAGTACCGCCATCTCGCGCGTCGTATACCCTGTGGTACATACCCGCTTTACGCGTCCGTCTACCTGTCTGTCTGTCTGCCAGTCTGTCAGTCTGTTCGTCCAAGCGTCCATCCGTGCGTCCACTAGAGAACACTCAAAGTACCGCCATCTCGCATACCTTGTGGCACATAGCCACTTTACACCAACGTTTTTAGAACAATTCAGTTTTACAGCTTCCCATAGGCGCCCACTATCCGGCGTGGCCGCTAAGCGTGTGGCGGCTGCTAGGGGCGCTGTAGGCATGCTTTGCTCCGCACTCTGCGCGTCGTCTGCTACACCTGAGAAAACGCGGTGCGGCGCGACCGTGTTACCGCTCGCATTTCAAAGCGTTTCGCTTTGCTGGCGGAACAGTTCATGCCAAAGCAGCAGTTTCTTCGTATACATGCATTTCATTGTTGCTGCGCCCATTTTCATCTAGTGGAATTACGTGTCTGGGCTCCATCTATAGCTACCGTCGCCAGTACATTCTTATGTGGGCATAGGCGGCCTCGCGCGAGCATAACTGTAAAAAAAAAGACACCCTTCAAAGAAAACGTAGATGCAGTAAAACTTTTTAAAAGCATAGTGCTCGTTTCTGATGCCACATAGTCATGCGCCGTTTACCGAACAGACTCGTCAATCTGATTTCGGTGTTTTTTTTTCTTTCCTATTGCCGTGAATCTTATTTGAAGATAACATGGTGAGAATAATAATACTGAGAAAGTAAAATTGGCAAATTCAGAAGGAACATATATTTTCTTGCACATACAGAATAGTATTGCATTGTTCACTGAGCAAGAAAGGCAGCTCAAAGCAGCTTAGCTTTTTTTCTTGCATTTTGAACTTTTTCTGTGACAAGCAGTTCACGGTTCTTCTTTCGAGAAAAGAAGTGCATGCGCATTAAACAATAGCATTTGATTATCTTTGCGGTGAGGAATTCGAGGTGCTCATTACAACCAATTGCAGGCAGTGCAGTCGCATGAAACCTGTCCAATACCATCCAGAAAATATCCCCGAACACTGCCGACGTTTCAAGCGTATCATGCACAACCTCTTCTACTTCCTTAATTAATGCGTACAGCCTAAATGAGGCCTCTCGAAGGCATCCTGGCTTGAATGACCTCAACTCTGTCAGGCGCCTCTGGTTGAGCTGTGTTTCCTCGGAGTTGAACTGATCGGGAGAAGCTGTGAGCAACGCACAGCATTCTTCGCACGTTACTGTTATCGTGATTTTCTTGTGCACATAACCGGCTAGATAGTACACCACCATCTCATGTGCTCCAGCTTTTTGGTACCCATGATCCCGTTCGTCACAGCAAACGTCCTCGGTACAAACCATCCCCAGAAGCTTCTTATCCAGCTTTGCTTCAACGGCGAATTTTAGCTCAGCTGCCGCTTTCGCCTTTTCAGCAAGACTTTCATGAATTGAAACGAGGACGCCCTCAGCCGGTTCAGAGCAGTTCCCCTTTAATTGCTTTTGTTCACCGCTGCCTTCATTGGCTTTCTTGCTCGCATTTGCCTTGGAGGCGTAGGCACCGAGCACATAGAGGTCGGGTTGTGAGGACAGAACACAGCTTGTGATGGACATTTTCTAATTTTCCTGTCACACCAGTGTGAGCTACCTGAATACCTGAACAGATTTTCAAGCTATCTGTATCATTGAGCAGGTGCTCGACGCTAGCAGTGCTGTCTACAGTCTTATGCAGTTGCTTGTGCATCTTGTTGTAACCGTTCACAACACAGCTACCATCATTTTTCACAATAACGGCCTTGCTCACTTTAAGCTCCCCTGCCACAAGTCGCCTGTCGAAAAAAACACCGCAAGTTTGCCCAGAACATTTATCGACGATGAGTTCAAGCTTACAGTCCCTACTAGGTAACGGCACTGTCACCAGTTCGTTCAGACAAACACCGGAGGAGTTCGTTGCTGAGGGGCTAGGTGGTGGCGTGATGCCCACTGCTCCAAGCGAATCGCCTAAGGACAAAGAGGCCTCTCCACACGAGCCACTCGAACAAGACGCACTTTCCGCCGATGCTTCCAAGCCGATTCAGTTCGGCTTTTTCAGTGATTTTCGCGTGCATGTCGTCGTTCTTGGCTTAGATATGTGCTCCGGCAAGCCAGGAAAGAGACGCGGCAACGCTCCTGGCACTAACTTCCAGTTACCACGGGGAATTAAAACCTCCTGGCCCTTTACAACATGCTTGAAATACTTTACAATGTCTTGCTCTTCGAAATGTCTCTCATGTACCTTGGACTTTTGCGTGAGGCGCCTGTCCTTGCGGTGCAGCATGTGTTCCCATTGTTTAAACTCCGTGGCCTTACGTGGTGGGGTAAAAAAATGATGATTTGCGGCGTCATTTCTGTAGCCACTCGTACATCCCGGCGCAAAACACGAAGGCATTTTCACAACAAAAAAGCGAACATTCGGAAACCGGAAGATTCAGGCGCACGTGGGGGGAACGAAATCGCTTCGAACGACGCGCGCCCGCCAAAGCACCCGCCTGTCCGCGCGCCCGATCAAGAGCAAGTGAAGAAAAGCGTGACTGCAGCGCCACTAGTTCGTGTGACCGCCACCACGGCCGCCTCGGGAGCGGAGCTGTGAAACTGAATTGTTCTAAAAAGGTTGCTTTACACGTCCGTCTAACTGTCCGTCTGTCTGCCAGTCTGTCTGTCTGTCCGTCCGTGCGTCCACTAAAGAACACTCAGAGTACCGCCTTCTCGCATACCTTGTGGCACATAGCCACTTTACACGTCCGTCTATCTGTCCGTCTGTCTGCCAGTCTGCGTGTCTGTCCGTCCGCGCGTCCTTACGTGCATCCATCTAAAGAACACTCAAAGTACCGCCATCTCGCATACCCTGTGGCACATAGCCACTTAACACCGTCCGTCTGTCTGTCCGTCCGTCAATGCGTTCATCTAGAGAACACTCTGAGTACCGCCATCTCGCGCGTCGTATTCCCTGTGGTACATACCCGCTTTACGGGTCCGTCTACCTGTCTGTCTGTCTGCCAATCTGTCAGTCTGTTCGTCCATGCGTCCTTCCGTGCGTCCACTAGAGAACACTCAGAATGCCGCCATCTCGCATACCCTGTGGCACATAGCCGCTTTACACATCCGTCTACCTGTCCGTCTGTCTGCCAGTCTGCCTGTCTGTCCGTCTAGGCGTCCGTCCGTGCGTTCATCTAGAGAAGACTCAAAGTACCGCCATCTCGCATACCCTGAGGCACATAGCCGCTTTACACGTCCGCCTACCTGTCCGTCTGTCTGCCAGTCTGTCTGTCTCTTCGTCGATGCATCCGTCCGTGCGTCCATCGAGAGAACACTCTGAGTGCCGCCATCTCGCATACCCTGTGGCACATGGCCACTTTACACGTCCGTCTACCTGTCCATTTGTCTGCCACTCTGTCTGTCTCACCGTCCATGCGTCCGTTCGTGCGTCAATCTAGAGAACACTCTGAGTACCGCCATCTCACGCGTTGTATACTCTGTGGCACATATTCGCTTTACGCGTCCGTATATCTGCCCGTCTGTCTGCCAGTCTGTCTGTCTGTTCGTCCATGCGTCCCTCCGTGCGTCCATCTAGAGAACACTCACAGTACTGCCATCTCGCATACCTTGTGGCACATAGCCACTTTGCACGTCCGTCTAACTGTCCGTCTGTCTGCCAGTCTGTCTGTCTGTCTGTCTGTCTATCTGTCCGTCCATGCGTCCATCTAGAGAACACTCAAAGTACCACCATATTGCATACCCTGTGGCACATAGCCGCTTTACACGTCCGCCTACCTGTCCGTCTGTCTGCAAGTCTGTCTGTCTCTTCGTCGATGCATCCGTCCGTGCGTCCATCGAGAGAACACTCTGAGTGCCGCCATCTCGCATACCCTGTGGCACATGGCCGCTTTACACGTCCGTCTACCTGTCCATTTGTCTGCCAGTCTGTCTGTCTCTCCGTCCATGCGTCCGTTCGTGCGTCAATCTAGAGAACACTCTGAGTACCGCCATCTCACGCGTTGTATACTCTGTGGCACATATTCGCTTTACGCGTCCGTATATCTGCCCGTCTGTCTGTCTGTTCGTCCATGCGTCCCTCCGTGCGTCCATCTAGAGAACACTCACAGTACTGCCATCTCGCATACCTTGTGGCACATAGCCACTTTGCACGTCCGTCTGTCTGCCAGTCTGTCTGTCTGTCCGTCCATGCGTCCGTCCGTGCATCCATCTAGAGAACACTCAAAGTACCACCATATCGCATACCCTGTGGCACATAGCCGCTTTACACTTCCGTCTACCTGTCTGTCTGTTCGTCGATGCATCCGTCCGTGCGTCCATCGAGAGAACACTCTGAGTACCGCCATCTCGCATACCCTGTGGCACATAGCCGCTTTACACGTCCGCCTACCGGTCCGTTTGTCTGCCATTGTGTCTGTCTCTCCATCCATGCATCCATTCGTGCGTCAATCTAGAGAACACTCTGAGTACCGCCATCTCACGCGTCGTATACTCTGTGGCATATATTCGCTTTCCGCGTCCGTATATCTGTCCGTCTGTCTGCCAGTCTGTCTGTCTGTTCGTCCATGCGTCCGTCCATGCGTCCATCTAGAGAACACTCTTTGTACCGCCATCTTGCGCCTCGTATACCCTGTGGTACACCCGCTTTACGCGTCCGTCTACCTGTCCGTCTGTGTGCCAGTCTGTCTGTCTGTCCATCCATGCGTCCGTTCGTGCTTCAATCTAGAGAACACTCCGAGTACCGCCATCTCGCATACCCTGTGGCACATAGCCGCTTTACGCGTCCGTCTACCTGTCCATCTGTCTGCCAGTCTGTCTGTCTGTCCGTCCATGCGTCCATTCGTGCGTAAATCCAGAGAACAACACTCTGAGTACCGCCATCTCGCGCGTCGTATACCCTGCGGCACATACCCGCTTTACAGGTCCGTCTACCTGTCCGTCTGTCTGCCAGTCTGTCTGTCTCTCCGTCCATGCATCCGTCCGTTTGACCCTCTGGAGAACACTCAAAGTACCGCCACCTCGCATACCTTGTGGCACATAGCCACTTTACACATCCGTCTACCTGTCCGTCTGTCTGCCACTCTGTCTCTCCGTCCATGTGTCCGTGCGTTCGTCAATCTAGAGAACACTCTGAGTGCCGCCATCTCGCGCGTCGTATACCCTGTGGCTCATACCCGCTTTACGCGTCCGTCTACTATGTCCGTCTGTCTGCCACACTGTCTGTCTGTTCGTCCATGCGTCCGTCCACACGTCCATCTAGAGAACACACTGAGTACCACCATCTCGTGCGTCGTATACCCTGTGGCACATACCCGCTTTACCCGTCCGTCTACCTTTCCCTATGTCTGCCGGCCTGTTTGTCTCTTCGTCCATGCGTCCGTCCAGCGTCCATTGAGAACACTCTGACTACCGCCATCTTGCGAGTCGTATACCCTGTGGTACATACCCTCTTTACGCGTCCGTCTACCTGTCCATCTGTCTGCCAGTCTGTCTATCTGTCCGTCCGTGCTACCGTCCGTGCGTTCAACTAGAGAACACTCAAAGTACCGCCATCTCGCATACCGTGTGGCACATAGCCGCTTTACACGTCCGTCTACCTGTCCGTCTGTCTGCCAGTCCGCCTGCATGTCCGTCCATGCGTCCGTCCGTGCGTCCATCTAGAGAACACTTAAAGTACCGCCATCTCGCATACCCTGTAGCAAATACCGCTTTACGCGTCCGTCTACCTGTCCGTCCGTTTGCTACTCTGTCTGTCTGTCCATGCGTCCGTCCGTGCGTCGATTTAAAGAGCACCTAAACTAACGCCATCTCGCATACCCTGTGGCACATAGCCACTTTACGCGTCCGTCTACCTGTCCGTCTGTCTGCCAGTCTGTCTTTCTGTTCGTCCATGCGTCCGTCCGTGCGTCTATCTAGAGAACACTCTGAGTACCGCCATCTCGCGCGTCGTATACCCTTTGATACATATCCGCTTTACTGGTCCGTGTACCTGTCCGTCTGTCTTCCAGTCTGTCAGTCTGTTCGTCCATGCGTCCATCCGTGCGTCTATCTAGAGAACACTCTGAGTACCGCCATCTCGCGCGTCGTATACCCTTTGGTACATACCCGCTTTACGGGTCCGTCTACCTGTCCGTCTGTCTGCCAGTCTGTCAGTCTATTCGTCTGTGCGTCCTTCCATGCGTCCATCTAGAGAACACTCAAAGTACCGCCATCTCACATACCCTGAGGCACATAGCCTCTTTACGCGTCCATCTACCTGTCCGTCTGTCTGCCAGTCTGTATGTCTGTCTGTCTGTCGGTCCGTCCGTCCGTGCGTCCAACTAGAGAACACTCAAAGTACCGCCATCTCGAATACCCTTTGGCAAATAGCCGCTATACACGTCTGTCTACCTGTCCGTCTGTTTGCTAATCTCTCTGTCTGTCTGTCCGTGCGTCCGTCCGTGTGTCGATTTAAAGTGCACTAGAAGTAACGCCATCTCGCATACCCTGTGGGACATAGCCGCTTTACGCGTCCATCTACCTGTCCGTCTGTCTGCCAGTATGTCTGTCTGTCCGTCTATGCGTCCGTTCGTGTGTCAATCTAGAGAACACTCAAATTACCGCCATCTTGCATACCCTGTGGCACATAGCCGCTTTACGCATTCGTCTACCTGTCCATCTGTCTGCCAGTCTGTCGGTCCGTCTGTCCATGCGTCCGTTCATGCGTCAATCTAGAGAACACTCAAAGTACCGCCATCTCGCATACCCTGTGGCACATAGCCGCTTTACGCGTCCGTCTACCTGTCCATCTGTCTGCCAGTCTGTCTGTCTGTTCGTCCATGCGTCCGTCCGCGCGTCTATCTAGAGAACACTCTGAGTACCGCCATCTCGCGCGTCGTATACCCTTTGGTACATACCCGCTTTACAGGTCCGTCTACCTGTCCGTCTGTCTGCCAGTCTGTCAGTCTGTTCGTCCATGCGTCCATCCGTGCGTCCACTAGAGAACACTCAAAGTGCCGCCATCTCGCATCCCCCGCGGCACATAGCCGCTCTACACGTCCGTCTACCTGTCCGTCTGTCTGCCACATTGTCTGTCCGTCCGTGCGTCCGTCCGTGTGTCCATCTCGAGAGCACTCAAAAGTACCGCCATTTCGCATACCCTGCGGCACATATCCACTTTACACGTCCGTATACCTGTCCGTCTGTCTGCCACTCTGTCTATCTGTCCGTTCGTGCATCCGTCCGTGCGTCCAACTAGAGAACACTCAAAGTACCGCCATCTCGCTTACCCTGTGGCACATAGCCGCTTTAAACGTCCGTGTACCTGTCCGTTTGTCTGCCATTCCGCCTGTCTGTCTGTCCATGCGTCCGTCCGTGCGTCCATCTGGAGAACACTTAAAGTACCGCCATCTCGCATCTCGTATACCTTGTAGCAAATACCGCTTTACGCGTCCGTCTACATGTCCGTCCGTTTGCTAATCTGTCTGTCTGACTGTCCGTCCGTGCGTCGATTTAAAGAGCACTTAAAGTAACGCCATCTCGCATACCCTGTGGGACATAGCCGCTTTACGCGTCCATCTACCTGTCCGTCTGTCTGCCAGTATGTCTTTCTGTCCGTCTATGCGTCCGTTCGTGCGTCAATCTAGAGAACACTCAAATTACCGCCATCTCGCATACCCTGCGGCACATAGCCGCTTTACGCGTCCGTCTACCTGTCCATATGTCTGCCAGTCTGTCTGTCTCTCCATCCACGCGTCCATTCGTGCGTAAATCTAGAGAACACTCCGAGTACCGCCCTGTCGCGCGTCGTATACCCTGTGCCACATACCCGCTTTACGCTTCCGTCTACCTGTCCGTCTGTCTGCCAGTCTGTCAGTCTGTTCGTTCATGCGTCCATCCGTGCGTCCACTAGAGAACACTCAAAGTGCCGCCATCTCGCATCCCCCGCGGCACATAGCCGCTTTACGCGTCCGTCTACCTGTGCGTCTGTCTGCCAGTCTGTCTGTCTATACGTCCGTGCGTCCGTCGATGCGTTCACCTAGAGAACACTCAAAGTACCGCCATCTCGCACACCCTGAGGCACATAGCCGCTTTACGCGTCCATCTACCTGTCCGTCTGGCTGCCAGTCTGTATGTCTGTCTGTCTGTCTGTCTGTCCATGCGTCCGTTCGTGCGTCAATCTAGAGAACACTCAAAGTACCGCCATCTCGCATACCCTGTGGCACATAGCCGCTTTACGCGTCCGTCTACCTGTCAATCTGTCTGGCAATCTGCTGTCTTTCCGTCCATGCGTGTGTTCGTGCTTCAATCTAGAGAACACTCAAAGTAACGCCATCTCGCATACCCTGAGGCACATAGCCGCTTTACACGTCCGCCTACCTGTCCGTCTGTCTGCCAGTCTGTCTGTCTCTTCGTCGATGCATCCGTCCGTGCGTCCATCGAGAGAACACTCTGAGTGCCGCCATCTCGCATACCCTGTGGCACATGGCCACTTTACACGTCCGTCTACCTGTCCATTTGTCTGCCACTCTGTCTGTCTCACCGTCCATGCGTCCGTTCGTGCGTCAATCTAGAGAACACTCTGAGTACCGCCATCTCACGCGTTGTATACTCTGTGGCACATATTCGCTTTACGCGTCCGTATATCTGCCCGTCTGTCTGCCAGTCTGTCTGTCTGTTCGTTTATGCGTCCCTCCGTGCGTCCATCTAGAGAACACTCACAGTACTGCCATCTCGCATACCTTGTGGCACATAGCCACTTTGCACGTCCGTCTAACTGTCCGTCTGTCTGCCAGTCTGTCTGTCTGTCTGTCTGTCTATCTGTCCGTCCATGCGTCCATCTAGAGAACACTCAAAGTACCACCATATTGCATACCCTGTGGCACATAGCCGCTTTACACGTCCGCCTACCTGTCCGTCTGTCTGCAAGTCTGTCTGTCTCTTCGTCGATGCATCCGTCCGTGCGTCCATCGAGAGAACACTCTGAGTGCCGCCATCTCGCATACCCTGTGGCACATGGCCGCTTTACACGTCCGTCTACCTGTCCATTTGTCTGCCAGTCTGTCTGTCTCTCCGTCCATGCGTCCGTTCGTGCGTCAATCTAGAGAACACTCTGAGTACCGCCATCTCACGCGTTGTATACTCTGTGGCACATATTCGCTTTACGCGTCCGTATATCTGCCCGTCTGTCTGTCTGTTCGTCCATGCGTCCCTCCGTGCGTCCATCTAGAGAACACTCACAGTACTGCCATCTCGCATACCTTGTGGCACATAGCCACTTTGCACGTCCGTCTGTCTGCCAGTCTGTCTGTCTGTCCGTCCATGCGTCCGTCCGTGCATCCATCTAGAGAACACTCAAAGTACCACCATATCGCATACCCTGTGGCACATAGCCGCTTTACACTTCCGTCTACCTGTCCGTCTGTCTGTCTGTTCGTCGATGCATCCGTCCGTGCGTCCATCGAGAGAACACTCTGAGTACCGCCATCTCGCATACCCTGTGGCACATAGCCGCTTTACACGTCCGCCTACCGGTCCGTTTGTCTGCCATTGTGTCTGTCTCTCCATCCATGCATCCATTCGTGCGTCAATCTAGAGAACACTCTGAGTACCGCCATCTCACGCGTCGTATACTCTGTGGCATATATTCGCTTTCCGCGTCCGTATATCTGTCCGTCTGTCTGCCAGTCTGTCTGTCTGTTCGTCCATGCGTCCGTCCATGCGTCCATCTAGAGAACACTCTTTGTACCGCCATCTTGCGCCTCGTATACCCTGTGGTACACCCGCTTTACGCGTCCGTCTACCTGTCCGTCTGTGTGCCAGTCTGTCTGTCTGTCCATCCATGCGTCCGTTCGTGCTTCAATCTAGAGAACACTCCGAGTACCGCCATCTCGCATACCCTGTGGCACATAGCCGCTTTACGCGTCCGTCTACCTGTCCATCTGTCTGCCAGTCTGTCTGTCTGTCCGTCCATGCGTCCATTCGTGCGTAAATCCAGAGAACAACACTCTGAGTACCGCCATCTCGCGCGTCGTATACCCTGCGGCACATACCCGCTTTACAGGTCCGTCTACCTGTCCGTCTGTCTGCCAGTCTGTCTGTCTCTCCGTCCATGCATCCGTCCGTTTGACCCTCTGGAGAACACTCAAAGTACCGCCACCTCGCATACCTTGTGGCACATAGCCACTTTACACATCCGTCTACCTGTCCGTCTGTCTGCCACTCTGTCTCTCCGTCCATGTGTCCGTGCGTTCGTCAATCTAGAGAACACTCTGAGTGCCGCCATCTCGCGCGTCGTATACCCTGTGGCTCATACCCGCTTTACGCGTCCGTCTACTATGTCCGTCTGTCTGCCACACTGTCTGTCTGTTCGTCCATGCGTCCGTCCACACGTCCATCTAGAGAACACACTGAGTACCACCATCTCGTGCGTCGTATACCCTGTGGCACATACCCGCTTTACCCGTCCGTCTACCTTTCCCTATGTCTGCCGGCCTGTTTGTCTCTTCGTCCATGCGTCCGTCCAGCGTCCATTGAGAACACTCTGACTACCGCCATCTTGCGAGTCGTATACCCTGTGGTACATACCCTCTTTACGCGTCCGTCTACCTGTCCATCTGTCTGCCAGTCTGTCTATCTGTCCGTCCGTGCTACCGTCCGTGCGTTCAACTAGAGAACACTCAAAGTACCGCCATCTCGCATACCGTGTGGCACATAGCCGCTTTACACGTCCGTCTACCTGTCCGTCTGTCTGCCAGTCCGCCTGCATGTCCGTCCATGCGTCCGTCCGTGCGTCCATCTAGAGAACACTTAAAGTACCGCCATCTCGCATACCCTGTAGCAAATACCGCTTTACGCGTCCGTCTACCTGTCCGTCCGTTTGCTACTCTGTCTGTCTGTCCATGCGTCCGTCCGTGCGTCGATTTAAAGAGCACCTAAACTAACGCCATCTCGCATACCCTGTGGCACATAGCCACTTTACGCGTCCGTCTACCTGTCCGTCTGTCTGCCAGTCTGTCTTTCTGTTCGTCCATGCGTCCGTCCGTGCGTCTATCTAGAGAACACTCTGAGTACCGCCATCTCGCGCGTCGTATACCCTTTGATACATATCCGCTTTACTGGTCCGTGTACCTGTCCGTCTGTCTTCCAGTCTGTCAGTCTGTTCGTCCATGCGTCCATCCGTGCGTCTATCTAGAGAACACTCTGAGTACCGCCATCTCGCGCGTCGTATACCCTTTGGTACATACCCGCTTTACGGGTCCGTCTACCTGTCCGTCTGTCTGCCAGTCTGTCAGTCTATTCGTCTGTGCGTCCTTCCATGCGTCCATCTAGAGAACACTCAAAGTACCGCCATCTCGCATACCCTGAGGCACATAGCCTCTTTACGCGTCCATCTACCTGTCCGTCTGTCTGCCAGTCTGTATGTCTGTCTGTCTGTCGGTCCGTCCGTCCGTGCGTCCAACTAGAGAACACTCAAAGTACCGCCATCTCGAATACCCTTTGGCAAATAGCCGCTATACACGTCTGTCTACCTGTCCGTCTGTTTGCTAATCTCTCTGTCTGTCTGTCCGTGCGTCCGTCCGTGTGTCGATTTAAAGTGCACTAGAAGTAACGCCATCTCGCATACCCTGTGGGACATAGCCGCTTTACGCGTCCATCTACCTGTCCGTCTGTCTGCCAGTATGTCTGTCTGTCCGTCTATGCGTCCGTTCGTGTGTCAATCTAGAGAACACTCAAATTACCGCCATCTTGCATACCCTGTGGCACATAGCCGCTTTACGCATTCGTCTACCTGTCCATCTGTCTGCCAGTCTGTCGGTCCGTCTGTCCATGCGTCCGTTCATGCGTCAATCTAGAGAACACTCAAAGTACCGCCATCTCGCATACCCTGTGGCACATAGCCGCTTTACGCGTCCGTCTACCTGTCCATCTGTCTGCCAGTCTGTCTGTCTGTTCGTCCATGCGTCCGTCCGCGCGTCTATCTAGAGAACACTCTGAGTACCGCCATCTCGCGCGTCGTATACCCTTTGGTACATACCCGCTTTACAGGTCCGTCTACCTGTCCGTCTGTCTGCCAGTCTGTCAGTCTGTTCGTCCATGCGTCCATCCGTGCGTCCACTAGAGAACACTCAAAGTGCCGCCATCTCGCATCCCCCGCGGCACATAGCCGCTCTACACGTCCGTCTACCTGTCCGTCTGTCTGCCACATTGTCTGTCCGTCCGTGCGTCCGTCCGTGTGTCCATCTCGAGAGCACTCAAAAGTACCGCCATTTCGCATACCCTGCGGCACATATCCACTTTACACGTCCGTATACCTGTCCGTCTGTCTGCCACTCTGTCTATCTGTCCGTTCGTGCATCCGTCCGTGCGTCCAACTAGAGAACACTCAAAGTACCGCCATCTCGCTTACCCTGTGGCACATAGCCGCTTTAAACGTCCGTGTACCTGTCCGTTTGTCTGCCATTCCGCCTGTCTGTCTGTCCATGCGTCCGTCCGTGCGTCCATCTGGAGAACACTTAAAGTACCGCCATCTCGCATCTCGTATACCTTGTAGCAAATACCGCTTTACGCGTCCGTCTACATGTCCGTCCGTTTGCTAATCTGTCTGTCTGACTGTCCGTCCGTGCGTCGATTTAAAGAGCACTTAAAGTAACGCCATCTCGCATACCCTGTGGGACATAGCCGCTTTACGCGTCCATCTACCTGTCCGTCTGTCTGCCAGTATGTCTTTCTGTCCGTCTATGCGTCCGTTCGTGCGTCAATCTAGAGAACACTCAAATTACCGCCATCTCGCATACCCTGCGGCACATAGCCGCTTTACGCGTCCGTCTACCTGTCCATATGTCTGCCAGTCTGTCTGTCTCTCCATCCACGCGTCCATTCGTGCGTAAATCTAGAGAACACTCCGAGTACCGCCCTGTCGCGCGTCGTATACCCTGTGCCACATACCCGCTTTACGCTTCCGTCTACCTGTCCGTCTGTCTGCCAGTCTGTCAGTCTGTTCGTTCATGCGTCCATCCGTGCGTCCACTAGAGAACACTCAAAGTGCCGCCATCTCGCATCCCCCGCGGCACATAGCCGCTTTACGCGTCCGTCTACCTGTGCGTCTGTCTGCCAGTCTGTCTGTCTATACGTCCGTGCGTCCGTCGATGCGTTCACCTAGAGAACACTCAAAGTACCGCCATCTCGCACACCCTGAGGCACATAGCCGCTTTACGCGTCCATCTACCTGTCCGTCTGGCTGCCAGTCTGTATGTCTGTCTGTCTGTCTGTCTGTCCATGCGTCCGTTCGTGCGTCAATCTAGAGAACACTCAAAGTACCGCCATCTCGCATACCCTGTGGCACATAGCCGCTTTACGCGTCCGTCTACCTGTCAATCTGTCTGGCAATCTGCTGTCTTTCCGTCCATGCGTGTGTTCGTGCTTCAATCTAGAGAACACTCAAAGTAACGCCATCTCGCATACCCTGTGGCACATAGCCACTTTACACGTCTGTCTACCTGTCCGTCTGTCTGCCATTCTGTCTATCTGTTCGTCCATGCATCCGTCCGTGCGTCCATCTAGAGAACACTCATAGTACCACCATATTGCATACCCTGTGGCACATAGCCGCTTTACACGTCCGCCTACCTGTCCGTCTGTCTGCCAGTCTGTCTGTCTCTTCGTCGATGCATCCGTCCGTGCGTCCATCGAGAGACCACTCTGAGTGCCGCCATCTCGCATACCCTGTGGCACATGGCCACTTTACACGTCCATCTACCTGTCCATTTGTCTGCCAGTCGGTCTGTCTCTCCGTCCATGCGTCCGTTCGTGCGTCAATCTAGAGAACACTCTGAGTACCGCCATCTCACGCGTTGTATACTCTGTGGCACATATTCGCTTTACGCGTCCGTATATCTGCCCGTCTGTCTGCCAGTCTGTCTGTCTGTTCGTCCATGCGTCCCTCCGTGCGTCCATCTAGAGAACACTCACAGTACCACCATATTGCATACCCTGTGGCACATAGCCGCTTTACACGTCCGCGTACCTGTTTATCTGTCTGCAAGTCTGTCTGTCTCTTGGTCGATGCATCCGTCCGTGCGTCCATCGAGAGAACACTCTGAGTGCCGCCATCTCGCATACCCTGTGGCATATGGCCGCTTTACACGTCCGTCTACCTGTCCATTTGTCTGCCAGTCTGTCTGTCTCTCCGTCCATGCATCCATTCGTGCGTCAATCTAGAGAACACTCTGAGTACCGCCATCTCACGCGTCGTATACTCTGTGGCATATATTCGCTTTCCGCGTCCGTATATCTGTCCGTCTGTCTGCCAGTCTGTCTGTCTGTTCGTCCATGCGTCCGTCCATGCGTCCATCTAGAGAACACTCTTTGTACCGCCATCTCGCGCCTCGTATACCCTGTGGTACACCCGCTTTACGCGTCCATCTACCTGTCCGTCTGTGTGCCAGTCTGTCTGTCTGTCAACCAATGCGTCCGTTCGTGCTTTAATCTAGAGAACACTCCGAGTACCGCCATCTCGCATACCCTGTGGCACATAGCCGCTTTACGCGTCCGTCTACCTGTCCATCTGTCTGCCAGTCTGTCTGTCTGTCCGTCCATGCGTCCATTCGTGCGTAAATCCAGAGAACACTCTGAGTACCGCCATCTCGCGCCTCGTATACCCTGTGGTACACCCGCTTTACGCGTCCATCTACCTGTCCGTCTGTCTGCCAGTCTGTCTGTCTCTCCGTCCATGCATCCGTCCGTTTGACCCTCTGGAGAACACTCAAAGTACCGCCATCTCGCATACCTTGTGGCACATAGCCACTTTACACATCCGTCTACCTGTCCGTCTGTCTGCCACTCTGTCTGTTCGTCCATGCGTCCGTCCACACGTCCATCTAGAGAACACACTGAGTACCACCATCTCGTGCGTCGTATACCCTGTGGCACATACCCGCTTTACCCGTCCTTCTACCTCTCCCTATGTCTGCCGGCCTGTTTGTCTCTTCATCCATGCGTCCGTCCAGCGTCCATTGAGAACACTCTGACTACCGCCATCTTGCGAGTCGTATACCCTGTGGTACAAACCCTCTTTACGCGTCCGTCTACCTGTCCATCTGTCTGCCAGTCTGTCTATCTGTCCGTCCGTGCTACCGTCCGTGCGTTCAACTAGAGAACACTCAAAGTACCGCCATCTCGCATACCCTGTGGCACATAGCCGCTTTACACGTCCGTCTACCTGTCCGTCTGTCTGCCAGTCCACCTGTCTGTCCGTCCATGCGTCCGTCCGTGCGTCAATCTAGAGAACACTTAAAGTACCGCCATCTCGCATACCCTGTAGCAAATACCGCTTTACGCGTCCGTCTACCTGTCCGTCTGTTTGCTACTCTGTCTGTCTGTCTGTCCGTGCGTCCGTCCGTGCGTCGATTTAAAGAGCACCTAAACTAACGCCATCTCGCATACCCTGTGGCACATAGCCGCTTTACGCGTCCGTCTACCAGTCCGTCTGTCTGCCAGTCTGTCTTTCTGTTCGTCCATGCGTCCGTCCGTGCGTCTATCTAGAGAACACTCTGAGTACCGCCATCTCGCGCGTCGTATACCCTTTGATACATATCCGCTTTACTGGTCCGTCTACCTGTCCGTCTGTCTGCCAGTCTGTCAGTCTATTCGTCTGTTCGTCCTTCCATGCGTCCATCTAGAGAACACTCAAAGTACCGCCATCTCGCATACCCTGAGGCACATAGCCTCTTTACGCGTCCATCTACCTGTCCGTCTGTCTGCCAGTCTGTATGTCTGTCTGTCTGTCGGTCCGTCCGTCCGTGCATCCAACTAGAGAACACTCAAAGTACCGCCATCTCGAATACCCTTTGGCAAATAGCCGCTATACACGTCCGTCTACCTGTCCGTCTGTTTGCTAATCTCTCTGTCTGTCTGTCCGTGCGTCCGTCCGTGCGTCGATTTAAAGAGCACTAGAAGTAACGCCATCTCGCATACCCCGTGGGACATAGCCGCTTTACGCGTCCATCTACCTGTCCGTCTGTCTGCCAGTATGTCTGTCTGTCCGTCTATGCGTCCGTTCGTGTGTCAATCTAGAGAACACTCAAATTACCGCCATCTTGCATACCCTGTGGCACATAGCCGCTTTACGCATTCGTCTACCTGTCCATCTGTCTGCCAGTCTGTCGGTCCGTCTGTCCATGCGTCCGTTCGTGCGTCAATCTAGAGAACACTCAAAGTACCGCCATCTCGCATACCCTGTGGCACATAGCCGCTTTACGCGTTCGTCTACCTGTCCATCTGTCTGCCAGTCTGTCTGTCTGTTCGTCCATGCGTCCGTCCGTGCGTCCACTAGAGAACACTCAAAGTAACGCCATCCCGCATACCCTGTGGCACATAGCCACTTTACACGTCTGTCTACCTGTCCATCTGTCTGCCATTCTGTCTATCTGTTCGTCCATGCATCCGTCCGTGCGTCCATCTAGAGAACACTCATAGTACCACCATATTGCATACCCTGTGGCACATAGCCGCTTTACACGTCTGTCTACCTGTCCGTCTGTCTGCCATTCTGTCTATCTGTTCGTCCATGCATCCGTCTGTGCGTCCATCTAGAGAACACTCATAGTACCACCATATTGCATACCCTGTGGCACATAGCCGCTTTACACGTCCGCCTACCTGTCCGTCTGTCTGCCAGTCTGTCTGTCTCTTCGTCGATGTATCCGTCCGTGCGTCCATCGAGAGAACACTCTGAGTGCCGCCATCTCGCATACCCTGTGGCACATGGCCACTTTACACGTGCATCTACTTGTCCATTTGTCTGCCAGTCTGTCTGTCTCTCCGTCCATGCGTCCGTTCGTGCGTCAATCTAGAGAACACTCTGAGTACCGCCATCTCACGCGTTGTATACTCTGTGGCACATATTCGCTTTACGCGTCCGTATATCTGCCCGTCTGTCTGCCAGTCTGTCTGTCTGTTCGTCCATGCGTCCGTCCGCGCGTCTATCTAGAGAACACTCTGAGTACCCCCATCTCGCGCGTCGTATACCCTTTGGTACATACCCGCTTTACGGGTCCGTCTACCTGTCCGTCTGTCTGCCAGTCTGTCAGTCTGTTCGTCCATGCGTCCATCCGTGCGTCCACTAGAGAACACTCAAAGTGCCGCCATCTCGCATCCCCCGCGGCACATAGCCGCTCTACACGTCCGTCTACCTGTCCGTCTGTCTGCCACATTGTCTGTCCGTCCGTGCGTCCGTCCGTGTGTCCATCTCGAGAGCACTCAAAAGTACCGCCATTTCGCATACCCTGCGGCACATATCCACTTTACACGTCCGTATACCTGTCCGTCTGTCTGCCACTCTGTCTATCTGTCCGTTCGTGCATCCGTCCGTGCGTCCAACTAGAGAACACTCAAAGTACTGCCATCTCGCTTACCCTGTGGCACATAGCCGCTTTAAACGTCCGTGTACCTGTCCGTTTGTCTGCCAGTCCACCTGTCTGTCCGTCCATGCGTCCGTCCGTGCGTCCATCTAGAGAACACTTAAAGTACCGCCATCTCGCATCTCGTATACCTTGTAGCAAATACCGCTTTACGCGTCCGTCTACATGTCCGTCCGTTTGCTAATCTGTCCGTCTGACTGTCCGTCCGTGCGTCGATTTAAAGAGCACACAAAGTAACGCCATTTCGCATACCCTGTGGCACATAGCCGCTTTACGCGTCCATCTACCTGTCCGTCTGTCTGCCAGTATGTCTTTCTGTCCGTCTATGTGTCCGTTCGTGCGTCAATCTAGAGAACACTCAAATTACCGCCATCTCGCATACCCTGCGGCACATAGCCGCTTTACGCGTCCGTGTACCTGTCCATATGTCTGCCAGTCTGTCTGTCTCTCCGTCCACGCGTCCATTCGTGCGTAAATCTAGAGAACACTCCGAGTACCGCCCTGTCGCGCGTCGTATACCATGTGCCACATACCCGCTTTACGCTTCCGTCTACCTGTCCGTCTGTCTGCCAGTCTGTCAGTCTGTTCGTCCATGCGTCCATCCTTGCGTCCACTAGAGAACACTCAAAGTGCCGCCATCTCGCATCCCCCGCGGCACATAGCCGCTTTACGCGTCCGTCTACCTGTGCGTTTGTCTGCCAGTCTGTATGTCTGTCTGTCTGTCTGTTCATGCGTCCGTTCGTGCGTCAATCTAGAGAACACTCAAAGTACCGCCATCTCGCATACCCTGTGGCACATAGCCGCTTTACGCGTCCGTCTACCTGTCCATCTTTCTGGCAGTCTGCTGTCTTTCCGTCCATGCGTCTGTTCGTGCTTCAATCTAGAGAACACTCAAAGTAACGCCATCTCGCATACCCTGTGGCACATAGCCACTTTACACGTCTGTCTACCTGTCCGTCTGTCTGCCATTCTGTCTATCTGTTCGTCCATGCATCCGTCTGTGCGTCCATCTAGAGAACACTCATAATACCACCATATTGCATACCCTGTGGCACATAGCCGCTTTACACGTCCGCCTACCTGTCCGTCTGTCTGCCAGTCTGTCTGTCTCTTTGTCGATGCATCCGTCCGTGCGTCCATCGAGAGAACACTCTGAGTGCCGCCATCTCGCATACCCTGTGGCACATGGCCACTTTACACGTCCATCTACCTGTCCATTTTTCTGCCAGTCTGTCTGTCTCTCCGTCCATGCGTCCGTTCGTGCGTCAATCTAGAGAACACTCTGAGTACCGCCATCTCACGCGTTGTATACTCTGTGGCACATATTCGCTTTACGCGTCCGTATATCTGCCAATCTGTCTGCCAGTCTGTCTGTCTGTTCGTCCATGCGTCCCTCCGTGCGTCCATCTAGAGAACACTCACAGTACTGCCATCTCGCATACCTTGTGGCACATAGCCACTTTGCACGTCCGTCTAACTGTCCGTCTGTCTGCCAGTCTGTCTGTCTGTCTGTCTGTCTATCTGTCCGTCCATGCGTCCATCTAGAGAACACTCAAAGTACCACCATATTGCATACCCTGTGGCACATAGCCGCTTTACACGTCCGCCTACCTGTTTGTCTGTCTTCAAGTCTGTCTGTCTCTTCGTCGATGCATCCGTCCGTGCGTCCATCGAGAGAACACTCTGAGTGCCGCCATCTCGCATACCCTGTGGCACATGGCCGCTTTACACGTCCGTCTACCTGTCCTTAATGGCATGATTTGGCCGCAAAAGAGACACACACAAGAAAAGGAACACTCAAACGACAAGCACAGGCGGCACTTCCAACTAAAGCAGACTAGGTGCAAACCCAGACTTAAGTACGAAAATATAGACATGCGCAGTCTTCATACAGCCTTACGCTATCCAACAATCAAACAATCTTGTCTCCGAAGCATACAACGTCACCGACGGTTCGCTGATACACCTTTCACCTTTCTTTTTAATGTAATAGGCTTCCATCAGCTCACGCGCAGTTTTGTACCTGCTTCTACCCAGAATCTTAAACTCATTAAAACGTGGTACACACCCACAGGCTTTACAGTGCATAGGCAAATGCGCCAAGCCATCGTTCATTAAATTTAATTCGTGCTCCCTAACTCGTTCATTGATGCAGCGCCCGGTAATCCCGATGTACGAGTTGCCACACGAAAAGGGAATCTCATAAACAACGCCTTTTGCACATCTCCCGTACATCGTGGCGTGTTTTTTGCCGCACCCTTGACGGCTCGCCTCCACCTCCCGAGCAGTTCTCGGGCACAGCTGAGCCAGCTTTATGGGCGCAGAGAAGGCGACAGGTACCCCATACCGGCCTGCTACCTTTTTCAGGTTGTGGGAGACCTTATGAACATAAGGAATCACTGCAGGTCTTACGGTTTCGGTTCTTTGTTCCCCCGTGGCAGCTCTAGTACCATCACCCTTAGCTTTCCGCAAAAGCGCTTCGGAGACAGCTGTCAATAGCGAGTCAGGGAAATTCGCAGCTAAAAGACGCTGGATCTGGTTTCCGAATGATGCCTGCGTCATGTGCGTGCACGATTTCTCGAGAGTAGATCCGTAAGACCTGCAGTGATTCCTTATGTTCATAAGGTCTCCCACAACCTGAAAAAGGTAGCAGGCCGGTATGGGGTACCTGTCGCCTTCTCTGCGCCCATAAAGCTGGCTCAGCTGTGCCCGAGAACTGCTCGGGAGGTGGAGGCGAGCCGTCAAGGGTGCGGCAAAAAACACGCCACGATGTACGGGAGATGTGCAAAAGGCGTTGTTTATGAGATTCCCTTTTCGTGTGGCAACTCGTACATCGGGATTACCGGGCGCTGCATCAATGAACGAGTTAGGGAGCACGAATTAAATTTAATGAACGATGGCTTGGCGCATTTGCCTATGCACTGTAAAGCCTGTGGGTGTGTACCACGTTTTAATGAGTTTAAGATTCTGGGTAGAAGCAGGTACAAAACTGCGCGTGAGCTGATGGAAGCCTATTACATTAAAAAGAAAGGTGAAAGGTGTATCAGCGAACCGTCGGTGACGTTGTATGCTTCGGAGACAAGATTGTTTGATTGTTGGATAGCGTAAGGCTGTATGAAGACTGCGCATGTCTATATTTTCGTACTTAAGTCTGGGTTTGCACCTAGTCTGCTTTAGTTGGAAGTGCCGCCTGTGCTTGTCGTTTGAGTGTTCCTTTTCTTGTGTGTGTCTCTTTTGCGGCCAAATCATGCCATTAAGTAAATACCAACTAGGCCAACAATCAGTATTATTACAGTCTACCTGTCCATTTGTCTGCCAGTCTGTCTGTCTCTCCGTCCATGCGTCCGTTCGTGCGTCAATCTAGAGAACACTCTGAGTACCGCCATCTCACGCGTTGTATACTCTGTGGCACATATTCGCTTTACGCGTCCGTATATCTGCCCGTCTGTCTGCCAGTCTGTCTGTGTGTTCGTCCATGCGTCCCTCCATGCGTCCATCTAGAGAACACTCACAGCACTGCCATCTCGCACACCTTGTGGCACATAGCCACTTTGCACGTCCGTCTAACTGTCCCTCTGTCTGCCAGTCTGTCTGTCTGTCTGTCTGTCCGTCCATGCGTCCGTCCGTGCATCCATCTAGAGAACACTCAAAGTACCGCCATATCGCATACCCTGTGGCACGTAGCCGCTTTACACTTCCGTCTACCTGTCCGTCTGTCTGTCTGTTTGTCGATGCATCCGTCCGTGCGTCCATCTAGGGAACACTCAATGTACCGCCATCTCGCATACCCTGAGGCACATAGCCGCTTTACGCGTCCATCTACCTGTCCGTCTGGCTGCCAGTCTGTATGTCTGTCTGTCTGTCTGTCAATGCGTCCGTTCCTGCGTCAATATAGAGAACACTCAAAGTACCGCCATCTCGCATACCCTGTGGCACATAGCCGCTTTACGCGTCCGTCTACCTGTCCATCTGTCTGGCAGTCTGTCTGTCTTTCCGTCCATGCGTCTGTTCGTGCTTCAATCTAGAGAACACTCCGAGTACCGCCATCTCGCATACCCTGTGGCACATAGCCGCTTGACGCGTCCGTCTACCTGTCGATTTGTCTGCCAGTCTGTCTGTCTGTCCGTCCATGTGTCCATTCGTGCGTAAATCCAGAGAACACTCTGAGTACCGCCTTCTCGCGCGTTGTATACCCTGCGGCACATACCCGCTTGACAGGTCCGTCTACCTGTCCGTCTGTCTGCCAGTCTGTCTGTCTCTCCGTCCATGCATCCGTCCGTTCGACCATCTAGAGAACACTCAAAGTACCGCCATCTCGCATACCCTGTGGCACATAGCCACTTCACACATCTGTCTACCTGTCCGTCTGTCTGCCAGTCTGTCTCGCCGTCCATGCGTCCGTGCGTTCGTCAATCTAGAGAACACTCTGAGTACCGCCATCTCGCGCGTCGTATACCCTGTGGCACATACCCGCTTTACGCGTCCGTCTACCTCTACCTATGCTTGCCGGCCTGTCTGTCTGTTTGTCCATGCGTCCGTCCGTGCGTCCATCTAGAGAACACTCTGACTACCGCCATCTTGCGAGTCGTATACCCTGTGGTACATACCCGCTTCTCGCGTCCGTCTACCTGTCCGTCTGTCTGCCAGTCTGTCAGTCTGTTCGTCGATGCGTCCATCCGTGCGTCCACTAAAGAACGCTCAAAGTACCGCCATCTCGCATACCCTGTGGCACATAGCCACTTTACACGTCCGTCTACCTGTCCGTCTGTCTGCCAGTGTGTCTGTCTGTCCGTCCGTGCGTTCCTCCATGCGTCTATCTAGAGAAAACTTAAAATACCGCATTTCGCATACCTTGTGGCACATAGCCACTTTACACGTCCGTCTATCTGTCCGTCTGTCTGCCAGTCTGTGTGTCTGTCCGTCCGTGCGTCCGTCCATGCGTCCATCTAGAGAACACTCAAAGTACCGCCATCTCGACTACCCTGTGGCACATAGCCACTTTACGCTTCCGTCTGCCTGTCCATCTGTCTGCCAGTCTGTCTGTCTGTCCGTCCATGCGTCCGTTCGTGCGTCAATCTAGAGAACACACTGAGTACCGCAATCTTGTGCGTCGTATACCCTGTGGCACATGCCCGCTTTACGCGTCCGTCTACCTGTCCAACTGTCGGCCAGTCTGTCTGTCTGTTCGTCCATGCGTCCATTCGTGCTTCCATCTAGAGAACACTCAGGTACCGCTATCTCGACTACCCGGTGGCACATAGCCACTCTACACGTACGTCTACCTGTCCGTCTGTCTGCCACTTTGTATGTCTGTCCGTCCGTGCTTCCATCTCGAGAGCACTCAAAAGTACCGCCATCTCGCATACCCTGCGGCACATAGCCGCTTTACACGTCCGTATACCTGTCCGTCTGTCTGCCAGTCCGCCTGTCTCTTCGTCCATGCGTCCGTCCATGCGTCCATCTAGAGAACACTTAAAGTACCGCCATCTCGAATCTTGTATACCCTGTAGCAAATACCGCTTTACGGGTCCGTCTAACTGTCGGCCCGTTTGCTAATCTGTCTGTCTGTCTGTCTGTCTGTCCGTGCGTCCATCCGTGCGTCGATTTAAAGAGCACTTAAAGTAACGCCATTTCGCATACCTTGTAGCACATAGCCGCTTTACGCGTCCGTCTACCTGTCCATGTGTCTGCCAGTCTGTCTGTCTGTCCGTCCATGCGTCCATTCATGCGTAAATCTAGAGAACACTCTGAGTACGGCCATCTCGCGCGTCGTATACCGTGTGGCACATAGCTGCTTGACGCGTCCGTCTACTATGTCCGTCTGTCTGCCACTCTGTCTGTTCGTCCATGCGTCCGTCCGTGCATCCATCTAGAGAACACACTGAGTACCGCCATCTCGCGCGTCATGTACCTTTTGGTACATACCCGCTTAAACGCGTCCGTCTACCTGTCTGTCTGTCTGCCAGTCTGTTCGTCCAAGCGTCCATACGTGCGTCCACTAGAGAACACTCAAAGTACCGCCATCTCGCATACCCTGTGGCACATAGCCGCTTTACACGTCCGTCTACCTGTCCGTCTGTCTGCCTGTCTGTCTGCCTTTCCGTCCGTGCGTCCGTCCATGCGTCCATCTAGAGAACACTCAAAGTAACGCGATCTCGCATACCCGGTGGCATATAGCCACTTTACACGTCTGTCTACCTGTCCGTCTGTCTGACAGTCTGTCTGTCTGCTCGTCCATGCATCCGTCCGTGCGTCCATCTAGAGAACACTCAAGGTACCGCCATCTCGCATACCCCGTGGCACACCCGCTTTATTTGTCCGTCTACCTGTCCGTCTGTCTGCCAGTCTGTCTGTCTGTTCGTCCATGCGTCCGTCCGTGCGTCTTTCTAGAGAACGCTTTGAGTACCGCCATCTCGCACGTCGTATACCCTTTGGTACATACCCGCTTTACGGGTCCGTCTACCTGTCCGTCTGTCTGCCAGTCTGTATGTCTGTCTGTCTGTCCATGCGTCCGTTCGTGCGTCAATATAGAGAACACTCAAAGTACCGCCATCTCGCATACCCTGTGGCACATAGCCGCTTTACGCGTCCGTCTACCTGTCCATCTGTCTGGCAGTCTGTCTGTCTTTCCGTCCATGCGTCTGTTCGTGCTTCAATCTAGAGAACACTCCGAGTACTGCCATCTCGCATATTCTGCGGCACATAGCCGCTTTACACGTCCATATACCTGTCCGTCTGTCTGCCAGTCTGTCTATCTGTCCGTCCGTGCTACCGTCCGTGCGTTCAACTAGAGAACACTCAAAGTACCACCTTCTCGCATACCCTGTGGCACAGAGCCGCTCTACACGTCCGTCTACCTGTCCGTCTGTCTGCCACTTTGTCTGTCTGTCCATCCGTGCGTCCATCTCGAGAGCACTCAAAAGTACCGCCATCTCGCATACCCTGCGGCACATAGCCGCTTTACACGTCCGTATACCTGTCCGTTTGTCTGCCAGTCCGCCTGTCTGTCCGTCCATGCGTCCGTCCGTGCGTCCATCTAGAGAACACTTAAAGTACCGCCATCTCGCATCTCGTATACCCTGTAGCAAATACCGCTTTACGCGTCCGTCTACCTGTCCGTCCGTTTGCTAATCTGTCTGTCTGTCTGTCCGTGTATCCGTCCGTGCGTCGATTTAAAGAGCACTTAAACTAACGCCATCTCGCATACCCTGTGGCAAATAGCCGCTTTACGCGTCCAGCTACCTGTCCGTCTGTCTGCCAGTATGTCTGTCTGTCCGTCCGTGCGTTCCTCCATGCGTCTATCTAGAGAAAACTTAAAATACCGCATCTCGCATACCTTGTGGCACATAGCCACTTTACACGTCCGTCTATCTGTCCGTCTGTCTGCCAGTCTGTGTGTCTGTCAGTCCGTGCGTCCGTCCTTGCGTCAATCTAGAGAACACTCAAAGTACCGCCGTCTCGCATACCCTGTGGCACATAGCCGGTTTACGCGTCCGTCTACCTGTCCGTCTGTCTGCCAGTCTGTCTTTCTGTTCGTCCATGCGTCCGTCCGTGCGTCTATCTAGAGAACACTCTGAGTACCGCCATCTCGTGCGTCGTACACCCTTTGATACATATCCGCTTTACTGGTCCGTGTACCTGTCCGTCTGTCTTCCAGTCTGTCAGTCTGTTCGTCCATGCGTCCATCCGTGCGTCCACTAGAGAACACTCAAAGTGCCGCCATCTCGCATCCCCCGCGGCACATAGCCGCTTTACGCGTCCGTCTACCTGTCCGTCTGTCTGCCAGTCTGTCTGTCTATTCGTCCGTGCGTCCGTCCATGCGTCCGTCCATGCGTCCATCTGGAGAACACTCAAAGTACCGCCATCTCGCATACCCTGAGGCACATAGCCACTTTACGCGTCCATCTACCTGTCCGTCTGTCTGCCAGTCTGTATGTATGTCTGTCTGTCCATGCGTCCGTTCGTGCGTCAATCTAGAGAACACTTAAAGTACCGCCATCTCGCATACCCTGTGGCACATAGCCGCTTGACGCGTCCGTCTACCTGTCCATCTGTCTGGCAGTCTGTCTGTCTTTCCGTCCATGCGTCTGTTCGTGCTTCAATCTAGAGAACACTCCGAGTACCGCCATCTTGCATACCCTGTGGAACAGAGCCGCTTTACGCGTCCGTCTACCTGTCCATCTGTCTGCCAGTCTGTCTGTCGGTCCGTCCATGCGTCTCTTCATGCGTCCATTTAAGAACACTGAAAGTGCCGCCATCTCGCATCCCCCGCGGCACATAGACGCTTTACGCGTCCGTCTACCTGTCCGTCTGTCTGCAAGTCTGTCTGTCTATTCGTCCGTGCGTTCGTCCATGCGTCCATCTAGAGAACACTCAAAGTACCGCCATCTCGCATACCCTGAGACACAAAGCTGCTTTACGCGTCCATCTACCTGTCCGTCTGTCTGCCAGTCTGTATGTCTGTCTGTCTGTCCATGCGTCTGTTCGTGCTTCAATCTAGAGAACACTCCGAGTACCGCCATCTCGCATACCTTGTGGCACATAGCTGCTTTACGCGTCCGTCTACCTGTTCCTCTGTCTGCCACTATCTGTCTGTTCGTCCATGCGTCCGTCCGCGCGTCCATCTAGAGGACACACTGATAACCGCCATCTCGCGCGTCGTATACCCTGTGGTACATAGCAACTTTACGCGTCTGTCTACCTGTCCGTCTGTCTGCCAGTCTGTCTGTCTCTCCGTCCATGCGTCCGTGCGTTCGTCAATCTAGAGAACACACTGAGTACCACCATCTCGCGCGTCGTATACTCTGTGGTACATACCCGCTTTACGCGTCCGTCTACCTGCCTGTCTGTCTGCCAGTCTGTCAGTCTGTTCGTCCAAGCGCCATCCGTGCGTCCACTAGAGAACACTGAAAGTACCGCCATCTCGCAAATGTTGTGGCACATAGCCACTTTACACGTCCGTCTACCTGTCCGTTTGTCTGCCAGTCTGTCAGTCTGTTCGTCCATGCGTCCATCCGAGCGTCCACTTAAGAACACTCAAAGTACCGCCATCTCGCATACCCTGTGGCACATAGCCACTTTACACGTCCGTCTACCTGTCCGTCTGTCTGCCAGTGTGTCTGTCTGTCCGTCCGTGCGTTCCTCCATGCGTCTATCTAGAGAAAACTTAAAATACCGCATCTCGCATACCTTGTGGCACATAGCCACTTTACACGTCCGTCTATCTGTCCGTCTGTCTGCCAGTCTGTGTGTCTGTCAGTCCGTGCGTCCGTCCTTGTGTCCATCTAGAGAAGACTCAAAGTACCGCCATCTCGCATACCCTGTGGCACATACCCGCTTTACGCGTCCGTCTACCTGTCAATCTGTCGGCCAGTCTGTCTGTCTGTCCGTCCGTGCGTCCATCTCGAGAGCACTCAAAAGTACCGGCATCTCGCATACCCTGCGGCACATAGCCGCTTTACACGTCCGTATACCTGTCCGTCTGTCTGCCAGTCCACCTGTCTGTCCGTCCATGCGTCCGTCCGTGCGTCCGACTAGAGAACAGTTAAAGTACCGCCATCTCGCATCTTGTATACCCTGTAGCAAATACCGCTTTACGCGTCCGTCTACCTGTCCACCCGTTTGCTAATCTGTCTGTCTGTCTGTCCGTGCGTCTATCCGTGCGTCGATTTAAAGAGCACTTAAAGTAACGCCATCTCGCATACCCTGTGGCACATAGCCGCTTTACGCGTTCATCCACCTGTCCGTCTGTCTGCCAGTATGTCTGTCTGTCCGTCTATGCGTCCGTTCGTGCGTCAATCTAGAGAACACTCAAAGTACCGCCATCTTGCATACCCTGTGGCACATAGCCGCTTTACGCGTCCATCCACCTGTCCGTCTGTCTGCCAGTCTGTCTGTCTGTCCGTCCATGCGTCCATTCATGCGTAAATCTAGAGAACACTCTGAGTACGGCCATCTCGCGCGTCGTATACCCTGTGGCCCATAGCCGCTTGACGCGTCCGTCTACTATGTCCGTCTGTCTGCCACTCTGTCTGTTCGTCCATGCGTCCGTCCACGCATCCATCTAGAGAACACTCTTTGTACCGCCATCTCGCGCCTCGTATACCCTGTGGTACACCCGCTTTACGCGTCCGTCTACCTGTCTGTTTGTCTGCCAGTCTGTCAGTCTGTTCGTCCAAGCGTTCATACGTGCGTCCACTAGACAACACTCAAGGTACGGCCATCTCGCATACCCTGTGGCACGTAGCCACTTTACGCGTCCGTCTACCTGTGCGTCTGTTGGCCAGTCTGTCTGTCTGTTCGTCCATGCGTCCATTCGTGCGTCCATCTAGAGAACACTCAAAGTACCGCCATCTCGCATACCCTGCGGCACATAGCCGCTTTACACGTCCATATACCTGTCCGTCTGTCTGCCAGTCTGTCTATCTGTCCGTCCGTGCTACCATCCGTGCGTTCAACTAGAGAACACTCAAAGTACCGCCTTCTCGCATACCCTGTGGCACATACCCGCTTTACACGTCCGTGTACCTGTCCTTCTGTCTGCCAGTCTGCCTGTCTGTCCGTCCATGCGTCCGTCCGTGCGTCCATCTAGAGAACACTTAAAGTACCGCCATCTCGCATCTCGTATACCCTGTAGCAAATACCGCTTTACGCGTCCGTCTACCTGAACGTCCGTTTTCTAATCTGTCTGTCTGTCTGTCTGTCCGTGCGTCCGTCCGTGCGTCGATTTAAAGAGCTCTTAAACTAACGCCATCTCGCATACCCTGAGGCACATACCCGCTTTACGCGTCCGTCTACCTGTCTGTCTGTCTGCCAGTCTGTCAGTCTGTTCGTCCAAGCTTCCATACGTGCGTCCACTAGACAACACTCACGGTACCGCCATCTCGCATACCCTGTGGCACATAGCCACTTTACACGTCCGTCTACCTGTCCGTCTGTCTGCCTGTCTGTCTGCCTCTCCGTCCATCCGTCCGTGCGTTCGTCAATCTAGAGAACACTCTGAGTACCGCCATCTCGCGCGTCGTATACCCTTTGGAACATACCCGCTTTACGGGTCCGTCTACCTGTACGTCTGTCTGCCAGTCTGTAAGTTCTGTCTGTCTGTCCATGCGTCCGATCTTGCGTCAATCTAGAGAACACTCAAAGTACCGCCATCTCGCATACCCTGTGGCACATAGCCGCTTTACGCGTCCGTCTACCTGTCCTTCTGTTGGGCAGTCTGTCTGTCTTTCCGTCCATGTGTCTGTTCGTGCTTCAATCTAGAGAACACTCCGAGTACCGCCATCTCGCATACCCTGTGGCACATAGCCGCTTTACGCGTCCATCTACCTGTCCGTCTGTCTGCCAGTCCGCCTGTCTGTCCGTCCATGCGTCCGTCCGTGCGTCCATCTAGAGAACACTTAAAGTACCGCCATCTCGCATCTCGTATACCCTGTAGCAAATACCGCTTTACGCGTCCGTCTACCTGTCTGTCCGTTTGCTAATCTGTCTGTCTGACTGTCCGTCCGTGCGTGGATTTGAAGAGAACTTAAAGTAACGCCATCTCGGATACCCTGTGGCACATAGCCGCTTTACGCGTTCATCTACCTGTCCGTCTGTCTGCCAGTATGTCTGTCTGTCCGTCTATGCGTCCGTTCGTGCGTCAATCTAGAGAACACTCAAATTACCGCCATCTCGCATACCCTGTGGCACATAGCCGTTTTACGCGTCCGTCTACCTGTCCATATGTCTGCCAGTCTGTCTGTCTGTCCGTCCATGCGTCCATTCGTGTGTAAATCTAGAGAACACTCCGAGTACCGCCCTGTCGCGCGTCGTATACCCTGTGCCACATACCCGCTTTACGTTTCCGTCTACCTGTCCGTCTGTCTGCCAGTCTGTCAGTCTGTTCGTCCATGCGTCCATCTCCATCCGTGCGTCCACTAGAGAACACTCAAAGTGCCGCCATCTCGCATCCCCCGCGGCACATAGCCGCTTTACGCGTCCGTCCACCTGTCCGTCTGTCTGCCAGTCTGTCTGTCTATTCGTCCGTGCGTCCGTCCATGCGTCCATCTAGAGAACACTCAATGTACCGCCATCTCGCATACCCTGAGGCACATAGCCGCTTTACGCGTCCATCTACCTGTCCGTCTGGCTGCCAGTCTGTATGTCTGTCTGTCTGTCTGTCTGTCAATGCGTCCGTTCCTGCGTCAATATAGAGAACACTCAAAGTACCGCCATCTCGCATACCCTGTGGCACATAGCCGCTTTACGCGTCCGTCTACCTGTCCATCTGTCTGGCAGTCTGTCTGTCTTTCCGTCCATGCGTCTGTTCGTGCTTCAATCTAGAGAACACTCCGAGTACCGCCATCTCGCATACCCTGTGGCACATTGCCGCTTGACGCGTCCGTCTACCTGTCGATCTGTCTGCCAGTCTGTCTGTCTGTCCGTCCATGCGTCCATTCATGCGTAAATCCAGAGAACACTCTGAGACCGCCTTCTCGCGCGTCGTATACCCTGCGGCACATACCCGCTTGACAGGTCCGTCTACCTGTCCGTCTGTCTGCCAGTCTGTCTGTCTCTCCGTCCATGCATCCGTCCGTTCGACCATCTAGAGAACACTCAAAGTACCGCCATCTCGCATACCCTGAGGCACATAGCCACTTCACACATCTGTCTACCTGTCCGTCTGTCTGCCAGTCTGTCTCGCCGTCCATGCGTCCGTCCGTGCGTCCATCTAGAGAACACTCTGACTACCGCCATCTTGCGAGTCGTATACCCTGTGGTACATACCCGCTTCTCGCGTCCGTCTACCTGTCCGTCTGTCTGCCAGTCTGTCAGTCTGTTCGTCCATGCGTCCATCCGTGCGACCACTAAAGAACGCTCAAAGTACCGCCATCTCGCATACCCTGTGGCACATAGCCACTTTACACGTCCGTCTACCTGTCCGTCTGTCTGCCAGTGTGTCTGCCTGTCCGTCCGTGCGTTCCTCCATGCGTCTATCTAGAGAAAACTTAAAATACCGCATCTCGCATACCTTGTGGCACATAGCCACTTTACACGTCCGTCTATCTGTCCGTCTGTCTGCCAGTCTGTGTGTCTGTCCGTCCGTGCGTCCGTCCATGCGTCCATCTAGAGAACACTCAAAGTACCGCCATCTCGACTACCCTGTGGCACATAGCCACTTTACGCTTCCGTCTGCCTGTCCATCTGTCTGCCAGTCTGTCTGTCTGTCCGTCCATGCGTCCGTTCGTGCGTCAATCTAGAGAACACACTGAGTACCGAAATCTTGCGCGTCGTATACCCTGTGGCACATGCCCGCTTTACGCGTCCGTCTACCTGTCCATCTGTCGGCCAGTCTGTCTGTCTGTTCGTCCATGCGTCCATTCGTGCTTCCATCTAGAGAACACTCAGGTACCGCTATCTCGCCTACCCGGTGGCACATAGCCACTCTACACGTACGTCTACCTGTCCGTCTGTCTGCCACTTTGTATGTCTGTCCGTCCATGCTTCCATCTCGAGAGCACTCAAAAGTACCGCCATCTCGCATACCCTGCGGCACATAGCCGCTTTACACGTCCGTATACCTGTCCGTCTGTCTGCCAGTCCGCCTGTCTCTTCGTCCATGCGTCCGTCCATGCGTCCATCTAGAGAACACTTAAAGTACTGCCATCTCGAATCTTGTATACCCTGTAGCAAATACCGCTTTACGCGTCCGTCTAACTGTCGGCCCGTTTGCTAATCTGTCTGTCTGTCTGTCTGTCCGTGCGTCCATCCGTGCGTCGATTTAAAGAGCACTTAAAGTAACGCCATTTCGCATACCCTGTAGCACATAGCCGCTTTACGCGTCCATCCACCTGTCCGTCTGTCTGCCAGTATGTCTGTCTGTCCGTCTATGCGTCCGTTCGTGCGTCAATCTAGAGAACACTTTAAGTACCGCCATCTCGCATACCCTGTGGCACATAGCCGCTTTACGCGTCCGTCTACCTGTCCATGTGTCTGCCAGTCTGTCTGTCTGTCCGTCCATGCGTCCATTCATGCGTAAATCTAGAGAACACTCTGAGTACGGCCATCTCGCGCGTCGTATACCCTGTGGCACATAGCCGCTTGACACGTCCGTCTACTATGTCCGTCTGTCTGCCACTCTGTCTGTTCGTCCATGCGTCCGTCCGCGCATCCATCTAGAGAACACACTGAGTACCGCCATCTCGCGCGTCATATACCTTTTGGTACATACCCGCTTAAACGCGTCCGTCTACCTGTCTGTCTGTCTGCCAGTCTGTTCGTCCAAACGTCCATACGTGCGTCCACTAGAGAACACTCAAAGTACCGCCATCTCGCATACCCTGTGGCACATAGCCGCTTTACACGTCCGTCTACCTGTCCGTCTGTCTGCCTGTCTGTCTGCCTCTCCGTCCATCCGTCCGTGCGTTCGTCAATCTAGAGAACACTCTGAGTACCGCCATCTCGCGCGTCGTATACCCTGTGGCACATGCCCGCTTTACGCATCCATTTACTATGTCCGTTTGTCTGCCAGTCTGTCTGTCTGTCCGTCCGTGCGTCCGTCCATGCGTCCATCTAGAGAACACTCAAAGTAACGCGATCTCGCATACCCGGTGGCATATAGCCACTTTACACGTCTGTCTACCTGTCCGTCTGTCTGCCAGTCTGTCTGTCTGTTCGTCCATGCGTCCGTCCGTGCGTCTTTCTAGAGAACGCTTTGAGTACCGCCATCTCGCACGTCGTATACCCTTTGGTACGTACCCGCTTTACGGGTCCGTCTACCCGTCCGTCTGTCTGCCAGTCTGTATGTCTGTCTGTCTGTCCATGCGTCCGTTCGTGCGTCAATCTAGAGAACACTCAAAGTACTGCCATCTCGCATATTCTGCGGCACATAGCCGCTTTACACGTCCATATACCTGTCCGTCTGTCTGCCAGTCTGTCTATCTGTCCGTCCGTGCTACCGTCCATGCGTTCAACTAGAGAACACTCAAAGTACCACCTTCTCGCATACCCTGTGGCACAGAGCCGCTTTACACGTCCGTCTACCTGTCCGTCTGTCTGCCACTTTGTCTGTCTGTCCATCCGTGCGTCCATCTCGAGAGCACTCAAAAGTACCGCCATCTCGCATACCCTGCGGCACATAGCCGCTTTACACGTCCGTATACCTGTCCGTTTGTCTGCCAGTCCGCCTGTCTGTCCGTCCATGCGTCCGTCCGTGCGTCCATCTAGAGAACACTTAAAGTACCGCCATCTCGCATCTCGTATAACCTGTAGCAAATACCGCTTTACGCGTCCGTCTACCTGTCCGTCCGTTTGCTAATCTGTCTGTCTGTCTGTTCGTGTATCCGTCCGTGCGTCGATTTAAAGAGCACTTAAACTAACGCCATCTCGCATACCCTGTGGCAAATAGCCGCTTTACGCGTCCAGCTACCTGTCCGTCTGTCTGCCAGTATGTCTGTCTGTCCGTCTATGCGTCCGTTCGTGCGTCAATCTAGAGAACACTCAAATTACCGCCATCTCGCATACCCTGTGCACATAGCCGCTTTACGCAACCGTCTACCTGTCCATCTGTCTGCCAGTCTGTCTGTCTGTCCGTCTGTCATTGCATCCGTTCGTGCGTCAATCTAGAGAACACTCAAAGTACCGCCGTCTCGCATACCCTGTGGCACATAGCCGGTTTACGCGTCCGTCTACCTGTCCGTCTGTCTGCCAGTCTGTCTTTCTGTTCGTCCATGCGTCCGTCCGTGCGTCTATCTAGAGAACACTCTGAGTACCGCCATCTCGTGCGTCGTACACCCTTTGATACATATCCGCTTTACTGGTCCGTGTACCTGTCCGTCTGTCTTCCAGTCTGTCAGTCTGCTCGTCCATGCGTCCATCCGTGCGTCCACTAGAGAACACTCAAAGTGCCGCCATCTCGCATCCCCCGCGGCACATAGCCGCTTTACGCGTCCGCCTACCTGTCCGTCTGTCTGCCAGTCTGTCTGTCTATTCGTCCGTGCGTCCGTCCATGCGTCCGTCCATGCGTCCATCTGGAGAACACTCAAAGTACCGCCATCTCGCATACCCTGAGGCACATAGCCGCTTTACGCGTCCATCTACCTGTCCGTCTGTCTGCCAGTCTGTATGTACGTCTGTCTGTCCATGCGTCCGTTCGTGCGTCAATCTAGAGAACACCTAAAGTACCGCCATCTCGCATACCCTGTGGCACATAGCCGCTTTACGCGTCCGTCTACCTGTCCATCTGTCTGGCAGTCTGTCTGTCTTTCCGTCCATGCGTCTGTTCGTGCTTCAATCTAGAGAACACTCCGAGTACCGCCATCTTGCATACCCTGTGGAACAGAGCCGCTTTACGCGTCCGTCTACCTGTCCGTCTGTCTGCCAGTCTGTCTGTCGGTCCGTCCATGCGTCTCTTCATGCGTCCATTTAAAAACACTCAAAGTACCGCCATCTCGCATACCCTGTGGCACATAGCCGCTTTACGCGTCCGTCTACCTGTCCGTCTACCTGTCCGTCTGTTTGCCAGTCCGTCTGTCTATTCGTTCGTGCGTCCGTCCATGCGTCCATCTAGAGAACACTCAAAGTACCACCATCTCGCATACCCTGAGGCACATAGCCGCTTTACGCGTCCATCTACCTGTCCGTCTGTCTGCCAGTTTGTATGTCTGTCTGTCTGTCCATGCGTCCGTTCGTGCGTCAATCTAGAGAACAATCATCATCATCATCAGCCTGACTACGTCCACTGCAGGACAAAGGCCTTTCCCATGTTCCGCCAGTTAACCCGGTCCTGTGCTTGCTGCTTCCAATTTATACCCGCAAACTTCTTAATCTCATCTGCCCACCTAACCTTCTGTCTCCCCCTAACCCGCTTCCCTTCGCTGGGAATCCAGTCAGTTCCCCTAATGACCAGCGGTTATCCTGTTTACGCGCTACATGCCCTGCCCATCTCCATTTCTTCTTCTTGATTTGAGCTATGATATCCTTAACCCCCGTTTGTTCCCTAATCCACTCTGCTCTCTTCTTGTCTCTTAAGGTTACACCTACCATTTTTCTTTCCATTGCTCGCTGCGTCGTCCTCAATTTAAGCTGAACCCTCTTTGTAAGTCTCCAGGTTTCTGCCTTGTAGCTAAGTACCGGCAAGATACAGCTGTTATATACCTTCCTCTTGAGGGATAGTGGCAATCTACCTGTCATAATTTGAGAGTGCTTGCCGAATGTGCTCCACCCCATTCTTATTCTTCTAGTTACTTCAATCTCGTGGTTCGGCTCTGCGGTTATTACCTGGCCTAAGTAGACATAGTCTTTTACAACTTCAAATGCACCATTACCTATCTCGAAGCGCTGCTCTTTGCCGAGGTTGTTGTACATTACTTTCGTTTTCTGCAGATTAATTTCAAGACCCACTTTTCTGCTCTCTTTGTCTAACTCCGTAATCATGAGTTGCAATTCGTCCCCCGAGTTACTCAGCAATGCAATGTCATCGGCGAAGCGCAGGTTACTAAGGTATTCTCCATTGACTCTTATCCCTAACTGTTTCCATTCTAGGCTTCAGTAGAAATATCAGCTGTCATGCAAACACTGCGGAATCAGGCCGTAGATGAAGTATATATAAACATTCTGGAAGAAATCTACAGGGGATCAACTGCTACCATAGTGCTTCATAGAGAAAGCAACAGAATACCAATCAAGAAGGGTGTAAGGCAGGGGGACACAATTTCCCCAATGCTGTTTACCGCGTGCTTACAGGAGGTTTTCAGAGAACAATCAAAGTACCGCTATCTCGCATACCCTGTGGCATATAGCCGCTTTATGCGTCCGTCTACCTGTCCATCTGTCTGGCAGTCTGTCTGTCTTTCTGTCCATGCGTCTGTTCGTGGTTCAATCTAGAGAAAACTCCAAGTACCGCCATCTTGCATACCCTGTGGCACATAGCCGCTATACGCGTCCGTCTACCTGTCCATCTGTCTGCCAGTCTGTCTGTCAGTCCGTCCGTCCGTGCGTCCAACTAGAGAACACTCAAAGTACCGCCATCTCACATACCCTTTGGCAAATAGCCGCTTTACACGTCCCTCTACCTGTCCGTCCGTTTGCTAATCTCTCTGTCTGTCTGTCCGTACGTCCGTCCGTGCGTCGATTTAAAGAGCACTTGAAGTAACGCCATCTCGCATACCCTGTGGCACATAGCCGGTTTACGCGTCCATCTACCTGTCCGTCTGTCTGCCATTATGTCTGTCTGTCCGTCTATGCGTCCATTCGTGCGTAAATCTAGAGAACACTCAAATTACCGCCATCTCGCATACCCTGTGGCACATAGCCGCTTTACGCGTCCGTCTACCTGTCCATCTGTCTGCCAGTCTGTCTGTCCGTCTGTCCATGCGTCCGTTCGTGCGTCAATCTAGAGAACACTCAAAGTACCGCCATCTTGCGCGTCGTATACCCTGTGGCACATACCCGCTTTACGCGTCCGTCTACCTGTCCGCCTGTTGGCGAGTCTGTCTGTCTGTTCGTCCATGCGTCCATTCGTGCGTCCATCTAGAGAACACTCAAAGTACCTGCTTCTCGCATACCCTGCGGCACATAGCCGCTTTACACGTCCATATACCTGTCCGTCTGTCTGCCAGTCTGTCTATCTGTCCGTCCGTGCTACCGTCCGTGCGCTCTACTAGAGAACACTCAATGTACCGCCTTCTCGCATACCCTGTGGCACATAGCCGCTTTACACGTCCGTCTACTTGTCCGTCTGTCTGCCACTTTGTCTGTCTGTCCATCCGTGCGTCCATCTCGAGAGCACTCAAAAGTACCGCCATCTCGCATACCCTGCGGCACATAGCCGCTTTACACGTCCGTATACCTGTCCGTCTGTCTCCATGTTCGCCTGTCTCTCCGTCCATGCGTCCGTCCGAGCGTCCATCTAGAGAACACTTAAAGTACCGCCATCTCGCATACCCTTTGGCAAATAGCCGCTTTACACGTCCGTCTACCTGTCCGTCCGTTTGCTAATCTCTCTGTCTGTCTGTCCGTACGTCCGTCCGTGCGTCGATTTAAAGAGCACTTGAAGTAACGCCATTTCGCATAGCCTGTGGCAAATAGCCGCTTTACGCGTCCAGCTACCTGTCCGTCTGTCTGCCAGTATGTCTGTCTGTCCGTCTATGCGTCCGTTCGTGCGTCAATCTAAAGAACACTCAAATTACCGCCATCTCGCATACCCTGTGCACATAGCCGCTTTACGCGTCCGTCCACCTGTCCATCTGTCTGCCAGTCTGTCTGTCTGTCCGTCTGTCCATGCATCCGTTCATGCGTCAATCTAGAGAACACTCAAAGTACCGCCATCTCGCATACACTGTGGCACATAGCCGGTTTACGCTTCCGTCTACCTGTCCGTCTGTCTGCCAGTCTGTCTTTCTGTTCGTCCATGCGTCCGTCCGTGCGTCCATCTAGAGAACACTTAAAGTACCGCCATCTCGCATCTCGTATACCCTGTAGCAAATACCGCTTTACGCGTCCATCTACCTGTCCGTCCGTTTGATAATCTGTCTGTCTGACTGTCCGTCCGTGCGTCGATTTGAAGAGAACTTGAAGTAACGCCATCTCGCATACCCTGTGGCACATAGACGCTTTACGCGTTCATCTACCTGTCCGTCTGTCTGCCAGTATGTCTGTCTATCCGTCTATGTGTCCGTTCTTGCGTCAATCTAGAGAACACTCAAAGTGCCACCATCTCGCATCCCCCGCAGCACATAGCCGCTTTACGCGTCCGTCTACCTGTCCGTCTGTCTGCCAGTCTGTCTGTCTATTCGTCCGTGCGTCCGTCCAAGCGTCCATCTTGAGAACACTCAAAGTACCGCCATCTCGCATACCCTGAGGCACATAGCCGCTTTACGCGTCCATCTACCTGTCCGTCTGTCTGCCAGTCTGTATGTCTGTCTGTCTGTTCATGCGTCCGTTCATGCGTCAATCTAGAGAACACTCAAAGTACCGCCATCTCGCATACCCTGTGGCACATAGCCACTTTACGCGTCCATCTACCTGTCAATCTGTCTGGCAGTCTGTCTGTCTTTCCGTCCATGCGTCTGTTCGTGCTTCAATCTAGAGAACACTCCGAGTACCGCCATCTTGCATACCCTGTGGCACATAGCCGCGTTACGCGTCCGTCTACCTGTCCATCTTTCTGTCTGTCCGTTCGTCCATGCGTCCATCTAGAGAACACTCAAAGTTCGGCCATCTCGCATACCCTGCGGCACATGGCCACTTTACGCGTCCGTCTACCTGTCCGTCTGTCGGCCAGTCTGTCTGTCTGTTCGTCCATGCGTCCATTCGCGCGTCCATCTAGAGAACACTCAAAGTACCGCTATCTCGCATACCCTGTGGCACATAGCCACTCTACACGTCCGTCTACATGTCCGTCTGTCTGCCACATTGTCTGTCCGTCCGTGCGTCCGTCCGTGCATCCATCTCGAAAGCACTCAAAAGTACCGCCATCTCGCATACCCTGCGGCACATAGCCACTTTACACGTCCGTATACCTGTCCGTCTGTCTGCCACTCTGTCTATCTGTCCGTCCGTGCATCTGTCCGTGCGTCCAACTAGAGAACACTCAAAGTACCGCCATCTCGCATACCCTGTGGCACATAGCCGCTTTACACGCCCGTCTACCTGTCCGCCTGTCTGCCACTCCGCCTGTCTGTCCGTCCATGCGTTCGTCCGTGCGTCCATCTAGAGAACACTTAAAGTACCGCCATCTCACATCTCGTATACCCTGTAGCAAATACCGCTTTACGCACCCGTCTACCTGTCCGTCCGTTTGCTAATCTGTCTGTCTGACTGTCAGTCCGTGCGTCGATTTGAAGAGAACTTGAAGTAACGCCATCTCGCATACCCTGTGGCACATAGCCGCTTTACGCGTTCATCTACCTGTCCGTCTGTCTGCCAGTATGTCTCTCTGTCCGTCTATGCGTCCGTTCGTGCGTCAATCTAGAGAACACTCAAATTACCGCCATCTCGCATACCCTGTGGCACATAGCCGTTTTACGCGTCCGTCTACCTGTCCATGTCTGCCACTCTGTCTGTCTGTCCATCCATGCGTCCACTCGTGCGTAAATCTAGAGAACACTCCGAGTACCGCACTGTCGCGCGTCGTATACCCTGTGCCACATACCCGCTTTACGCTTCCGTCTACCTGTCCGTCTGTCTGCCAGTCTGTCAGTCTGTTCGTCCAAGTGTCCATACGTGCGTCCACTAGAGAACACTCAAAGTACCGCCATCTCGCATACCCTGTGGCACATAGCCACTTTACACGTCTGTCTACCTGTCCGTCTGTCTGCCACTTTGTCTGTCTGTCCGTCCGTGCGTCCATCTCGAGAGCACTCAAAAGTACCGCCATATCGCATACCCTGCGGCACATAGCCGCTTTACACGTCCGTATACCTGTCCGTCTGTCTGCCAGTCAGCCTGTCTGTCCGTCCATGCGTCCGTCCGTGCGTCCATCTAGAGAACACCTAAAGTACTGCCATCTCGCATCTTGTATACCCTGTAGCAAATACCGCTTTACGCGTCCGTCTACCTGTCCGCCCGTTTGCTAATCTGTCTGTCTGTCTGTCTGTCCGTGCGTCCATCCGTGCGTCGATTTAAAGAACACTCAAAGTACCGCCATCTCGCATACCCTGTGGCACATAGCCGCTTTACGCGTCCGTCTACCTGTCCATGTGTCTGCCAGTCTGTCTGTCTGTCCGTCTATGCGTCCGTTCGTGCGTTAATCTAGAGAACACTCAAAGTACCGCCATCTCGCATACCCTGTGGCACATAGCCGCTTTACGCGTCTGTCTACCTGTCCATGTGTCTGCCAGTCTGTCTGTTTGTCCGTTCATGCGTCCATTCATGCATAATCTAGAGAACACTCTGAGTACGGCCATCTCGCGCGTCGTATACCCTGTGGCACACAGCCGCTTGACGCGTCCGTCTGCTATGTCCGTCTGTCTGCCACACTGTCTGTTCGTCCATGGTCCGTCCGCGCATCTATTTAGAGAACACTCATAGTACCGCCATCTCGCGCGTCGTATACCCTGTGGCACCTGCCCGCTTTACGCGTCCGTCTACTATGTCCGTCTGTCTGCCAGTCTGTCTGTCTGTCCGTCCGTGCGTCCGTCCATGCGTCCATCTAGAGAACACTCGAAGTAACGCCATCTCGCATACCCTGTGGCACATAGCCACTTTACACGTCTGTCTACCTGTCTGTCTGTCTGTCAGTCTGTCTGTCTGTTCGTCAATGCATCCGTCCGTGCGTCCATCTAGAGAACACTCAAGGTACCGCCATCTCGCATACCCCGTGGCACACCCGCTTTACGCGTCCGTCTACCTGTCCGTCTGTCTGCCAGTCTGTCTGTCTGTTCGTCCATGCGTCCGTCCGCGCGTCTATCTAGAGAACACTCTGAGTACCGCCATCTCGCGCGTCGTATACCCTTTGGTACATACGCGCTTTACGGGTCCGTCTACCTGTCCGTCTGTCTGCCAGTCTGTATGTCTGCCTGTCTGTCCATGCGTCCGTTCGTGTGTCAATCTAGAGAACACTCAAAGTACCGCCATCTCGCATACCCTGTGGCACATAGCCGCTTTACGCGTCCGTCTACCTGTCCATCTGTCGGGCAGTCTGTCTGTCTTTCCGTCCATGCGTCTGTTCGTGCTTCAATCTAGAGAACACTCCGAGTACCGCCATCTCGCATACCCTGTGGCACATAGCCGCTTTACGAGTCCGCCTACCTGTCCATCTGTGTTCCAGTCTGTCTGTCGGTCCGTCCATGCGTCCATCTAGAGAACACTCAAAGTACCACCATCTCGCATACCCTGCGGCACATGGCCGCTTTACACGTCCGTATACCTGTCCGTCTGTCTACCAGTCTGTCTATCTGTCCGTCCGTGCTACAGTCCGTGCGTTCAACTAGAGAACACTCAAAGTACCGCCTATTCGCATACCCTGTGGCACATAGCCGCTTTACAAGTCCGTCTACCTGTCCGTCTGTCTGCCAGTCCGCCTGTCTGTCCGTCCATGCGTCCGTCCATGCGTCCATCTAGAGAACACTTAAAGTACCGCCATCTCGCATCTCGTATACCCTGTAGCAAATACCACTTTACGCGTCCGTCTACCTGTCCGTCCGTTTGCTAATCTGTCTGTCTGTCTGTCCGTGCGTCCGTCCGTGCGTCGATTTAAAGAGCACCTAAACTAACGCCATCTCGCATACCCTGTGGCAAATAGCCGCTTTACGCGTCCATCTACCTGTCCGTCTGTCTGCCAGTATGTCTGTCTGTCCGTCTATGCGTCCGTTCGTGCGTCAATCTAGAGAACACTCAAATTAGCGCCATCTCGCATACCCTGTGGCACATAGCCGCTTTACGCGTCCGTATACCTGTCCATCTGTCTGCCAGTCTGTCTGCCTGTCCGTCTGTTCATGCGTCCGTTCGTGTGTCAATCTAGAGAACACTCAAAGTACCGCCATCTCGCATACCCTGTGGCACATAGCCGCTTTACGCGTCCGTCTACCTGTTCGTCTGTCTGCCAGTCTGTCTGTCTGTTCGTCCATGCGTCCGTCCGTGCGTCTATCTAGAGAACACTCTGAGTACCGCCATCTCGCGCGTCGTATACCCTTTGGTACATACCCGCTTTACGGGTCCGTCTACCTGTCCGTCTGTCTGCCAGTCTGTCAGTCTGTTCGTCCATGCGTCCATCCGTGCGTCCACTAGATAACACTCAAAGCGCCGCCATCTCGCATCCCCCGCGGTACATAGCCGCTTTACGCGTCCGTTTACCTGTCCGTCTGTCTGCCAGTCTGTCTGTCTATTCGTCCGTGCGTCCTTCCAAGCGTCCATCTTGAGAACACTAAAAGTACCGCCATCTCGCATACCCTGAGGCACATAGCCGCTTTACGCGTCCATCTACCTGTCCGTCTGTCTGCCAGTCTGTATGTCTGTCTGTCTGTCCATGCGTCCATTCGTGCGTCAATCTAGAGAACACTCAAAGTACCGCCATCTCGCGTACCCTGTGGCACATAGCCGCTTTACACGTCCGTCTACCTGTCCATCTGTCTGGCAGTCTGTCTGTCTTTCTGTCCATGCGTCTGTTCGTGCTTCAATCTAGAGAACACTCCGACTACCGCCATCTTGCATACCCTGTGGCACATAGCCGCTTTACGCGTCCGTTTACCTGTCCATCTGTCTGCCAGTCTGTCTGTCGGTCCGTCCATGCATCTGTTCGTGCGTCTATCTAAGAACACATAAAGTACCGCCATCTCGCATACCCTGTGGCTCATAGCCGCTTTACCTGTCCGTCTACCTGTCCGTCTGTCTGTCTGTCTGTTCGTCCATGCGTCCAATTAGAGAACACTCAAAGTACCGCCATCTCGCATACCCTGTTGCACATAGCCACTTTACGCTTCCGTCTACCTGTCCATCTGTCTGCCAGTCTGTCTATCTGTCCGTCCATGCGTCCGTTCGTGCGTCAATCTAGAGAACACACTGAGTACCGCCATCTTGCGCGTCGTATACCCTGTGGCATACACCCGCTTTACGCGTCCGTCTACCTGTCCGTCTGTCGGCCAGTCTGTCTGTCTGTTCGTCCATGCGTCCATTCGTGCGTCCATCTAGAGAACACTCAAAGTGCCACTATCTCGCATACCCTGTGGCACATGCCGCTCTCCACATCCGTCTACTTGTCCGTCTGTCTGCCACATTGTCTGTCCGTCCGTGCGTCTGTCCGTGCGTTCATCTCGAGAGCACTCAAAAGTACCGCCATCTCGCATACCCTGCGGCACATAGCCACTTTACACGTCCGTATACCTGTCCGTCTGTCTGCCACTCTGTCTATCTGTCCGTCCGTGCATCTGTCCGTGCGCCCAACTAGAGAATACTCAAAGTACCGCCATCTCGCATACCCTGTGGCACATAGCCGCTTTACACGTCCGTCTACCTGTCCGTCTGTCTGCCAGACCGCCTGTCTGTCCGTCCATGCGTCCGTCCGTGCGTCCATCTAGAGAACACTTAAAGTACCGCCATCTCGTATTTCGTATACCCTGTAGCAAATACCGCTTTACGCGTCCGTCTACCTGTCCGTCCGTTTGCTAATCTGTCTGTCTGACTGTCCGTCCGTGCGTCGATTTGAAGAGAACTTAAAGTAACGCCATCTCGCATACCCTGTGGCACATAGCCGCTTTACGCGTCCATCTACCTGTCCGTCTGTCTGCCAGTATGTCTGTCTGTCCGTCTATGCGTCCGTTTGTGCGTCAATCTAGAGAACACTCAAATAACCGCCATCTCGCATACCCTGTGGCACATAGCCGTTTTACGCGTCCGTCTACCTGTCCATATGTCTGCCAGTCTGTCTGTCTGTCCGTCCATGCGTCCACTCGTGCGTAAATCTAGAGAACACTCCGAGTACCGCACTGTCGCGCGTCGTATACCCTGTGCCACATACCCGCTTTACGCTTCCGTCTACCTGTCCGTCTGTCTGCCAGTCTGTCAGTCTGTTCGTTCATGCGTCCATCTGTGCGTCCACTAGAGAACACTCAAAGTGGCGCCATCTCACATCCCCCACGGCATATAGCCGCTTTACGCGTCCGTTTACCTGTCCGTCTGTCTGCCAGTCTGTCTGTCTATTCGTCCATGCGTCCGTCCATGCGTCCATCTAGAGAACACTCAAAGTACCGCCATCTCGCATACCCTTTGGCAAATAGCCGCTTTACACGTCCGTCTACCTGTCCGTCCGTTTGCTAATCTCTCTGTCTGTCTGTCCGTACGTCCGTCCGTGCGTCGATTTAAAGAGCACTTGAAGTAACGCCATCTCGCATACCCTGTGGCACATAGCCGCTTTACGCGTCCATCTACCTGTCCGTCTGTCTGCCAGTATGTCTGTCTGTCCGTCTATGCGTCAATTCGTTTGTCAATCTAGAGAACACTCAAATTACCGCCATCTCGCATACCCTGTGGCACATAGCCGCTTTACGCGTCCGTCTACCTGTCCATCTGTCTGCCAGTCTGTCTGTCCGTCTGTCCATGCGTCCGTTCGTGCGTCAATCTAGAGAACATTCAAAGTACCGCCATCTCGCATACCCTGTGGCACATAGCCGCTTTACGCGTCCGTCTGCCTGTCCGTCTGTCTGCCAGTCTGTCTGTCTCTTCGTCCATGCGTCCGTCCATGCGTCTATCTAGAGAACACTCTGAGTACCGCCATCTCGCGCGTCGTATACCCTTTGGTACATACCCGCTTTACGGGTCCGTCTACCTGTCCGTCTGTCTGCCAGTCCGTCAGTCTGTTCGTCCATGCGTCCATCCGTGCGTCCACTAGAGAACACTCAAAGTGCCACCATTTCGCATCCCCCGCGGCACATAGTCGCTTTACGCGTCCATCAACCTGTCCGTCTGTCTGCCAGTCTGTCTGTCTATTCGTCCGTGCGTCCGTCAGAGCGTCCATCTTGAGAATACTCAAAGTACCGCCATCTCGCATACCCTGAGGCACATAGCCGCTTTACGCGTCCATCTACCTGTACATCTGTCTGGCAGTCTGTCTGTCTTTCCGTCCATGCGTCTGTTCGTGCTTCAATCTAGAGAACACTCCGAGTACCGCCATCTTGCATACCCTGTGGAACATAGCCGCTTTACGCGTCCGTCTACCTGTCCATCTGTCTGCCAGTCTGTCTGTCGGTCCGTCCATGCGTCTCTTCGTGCGTCCATCTAAGAACACTCAAAGTACCGCCATCTCGCATACCCTGTGGCACATAGCCGCTTTACACGTCTGTCTACCTGTCCGTCTACCTGTCCGTCTGTCTGCCAGTCTGTCTGTCTATTCGTCCGTGCGTCCGTCCATGCGTCCATCTAGAGAACACTCAAAGTACCACCATCTCGCATACCCTGAGGCACATAGCCGCTTTACGCGTCCATCTACCTGTCCGTCTGTCTGCCAGTTTGTATGTCTGTCTGTCTGTCCATGCGTCCGTTCGTGCGTCAATCTAGAGAACATTCAAAGTACCGCCATCTCGCATACCCTGTGGCACATAGCCGCTTTACGCGTCCGTCTGCCTGTCCGTCTGTCTGCCAGTCTGTCTGTCTGTTCGTCCATGCGTCCGTCCATGCGCCTATCTAGAGAACACTCTGATTACCGCCATCTCGCGCGTCGTATACCCTTTGGTACATACCCGCTTTACGGGTCCGTCTACCTGTCCGTCTGTCTGCCAGTCTGTCAGTCTGTTCGTCCATGCGTCCATCCGTGCGTCCACTAGAGAACACTCAAAGTGCCACCATTTCGCATCCCCCGCGGCACATAGTCGCTTTACGCGTCCATCTACCTGTCCGTCTGTCTGCCAGTCTGTCTGTCTATTCGTCCGTGCGTCCGTCAGAGCGTCCATCTTGAGAATACTCAAAGTACCGCCATCTCGCATACCCTGTGGCACATAGCCGCTTTACGCGTCCGTCTACCTGTCCATCTGTCTGGCAGTCTGTCTGTCTTTCCGTCCGTGCATCTGTTCGTGCTTCAATCTAGAGAACACTCCGAGTACCGCCATCTTGCATACCCTGTGACACATAGCCGCTTTACGCGTCAGTCTACCTGTCCGTCTGTCTGTCTGTCCGTTCGTCCATGCGTCCAACTAGAGAACACTCAAAGTTCCGCCATCTCGCATACCCTGTGGCACATAGCCACTTTACGCTTCCGTCTACCTGTCCATCTGTCTGCCAGTCCGCCTGTCTGTTCGTCCATGCGTCCGTTCGTGCGTCAATCTAGAGAACACACTGAGTACCGCCATCTTGCGCGTCGTATACCCTGTGGCACATAACCGCTTTACGCGTCCGTCTACCTGTCCGTCAGTCGGCCAGTCTGTCTGTCCGTCCATGCGTCCATTCGTGCGTCCATCTAGAGAACACTCAAAGTACCGCTATCTCGCAAACCCTGTGGCACATAGCCGCTCTACACGTCCGTCTACCTGTCCGTCTGTCTGCCACATTGTCTATCTGTCCGTCCGTGCATCTGTCCGTGCGTCCAACTAGAGAACACTCAAAGTACCGCCATCTCGCATACCCTGTGGCACATAGCCGCTTTACGCGTCCGTCTACCTGTCCGCCTGTCTGCCAGTCCGCCTGTCTGTCCGTCCATTGGTCCGTCCGTGCGTCCATCTAGAGAACACTTAAAGTACCGCCATCTCGCATCTCGTATACCCTGTAGCAAATACCGCTTTACGCGTCCGTCTACCTGTCCGTCCGTTTGCTAATCTGTCTGTCTGACTGTCCGTCCGTGCGTCGATTTGAAGAGAACTTGAAGTAACGCCATCTCGCATACCCTGCGGCACATAGCCGCTTTACGCGTTCATCTACCTGTCCGTCTGTCTGCCAGTATGTCTGTCTGTCCGTCTATGCGTCCGTTCTTGCGTCAATCTAGAGAACAATCAAATTACCGCCATCTCCCATACCCTGTGGCACATAGCCGTTTTACGCGTCCGTCTACCTGTCCATATGTCTGCCAGTCTGTCTGTCTGTCCATCCATGCGTCCATTCGTGCGTAAATCTAGAGAACACTCCGAGTACCGCCCTGTCGCGCGTCGTATACCCTGTGCCACATACCCGCTTTACGCTTCCGTCTACCTGTCCGTCTGTCTGCCAGTCTGTCAGTCTGTTCGTCCATGCGTTCATCCGTGCGTCCACTAGAGAACACTCAAAGTGCCGCCATCTCGCATCCCCCGCGGCACATAGCCGCTTTACGCGTCCGTCTACCTGTCCGCCTGTCTGCCAGTCCGCCTGTCTGTCCGTCCATTGGTCCGTCCGGGCGTCCATCTAGAGAACACTTAAAGTACCGCCATCTCGCATCTAGTATACCCAGTAGCAAATACCGCTTTACGCGTCCGTCTACAGGTCCGTCCGTTTGCTAATCTGTCTGTCTGACTGTCCGTGCGTCGATTTGAAGATAACTTAAAGTAACGCCATCTCGCATACCCTGTGGCACATAGCCGCTTTACGCGTCCATCTACCTGTCCGTCTGTCTGCCAGTATGTCTGTCTGTTCGTTCATGCGTCCATCCGTGCGTCCACTAGAGAACACTCAAAGTGCCGCCATCTCGCATCCCCCACGGCATATAGCCGCTTTACGCGTCCGTCTACCTGTCCGTCTGTCTGCCAGTCTGTCAGTCTGTTCGTTCATGCGTCCATCCGTGCGTCCACTAGAGAACACTCAAAGTGCCGCCATCTCGCATCCCCCACGGCATATAGCCGCTTTACGCGTCCGTCTACCTGTCCGTCTGTCTGCCAGTCTGTCTGTCTATTCGTCCGTGCGTCCGTCCATGCGTCCATCTAGAGAACACTCAAAGTACCGCCATCTCGCATACCCTGATTCACATAGCCACTTTACGCGTCCATCTACCTGTCCGTCTGGCTGCCAGTCTGTATGTCTGTCTGTCTGTCTGTCCATGCGTCCGTTCGTGCGTCAATAAAGAGAACACTCAAAGTACCACCATCTCGCATACCCTGTGGCACATAGCCGCTTTACACGTCCGTCTACCTGTCCATCTGTCTGGCAGTCTGTCTGTCTTTCCGTCCATGCGTCTGTTCGTGCTTCAATCTAGAGAACACTCCGACTACCGCCATCTTGCATACCCTGTGGCACACAGCCGCTTTACGCGTCCGTCTACCTGTCCATCTGTCTGCCAGTCTGTCTGTCGGTCCGTCCATGCATCTGTTCGTGCGTCTATCTAAGAACACTCAAAGTACTGCCATCTCGCATACCCTGTGGCTCATAGCCGCTTTACGCGTCCGTCTACCTGTCCGTCTGTCTGTCTGTCCGTTCGTCCATGCGTCCAACTAGAGAACACTCAAAGTTCCGCCATCTCGCATACCCTGTGGCACATAGCCACTTTACGCTTCCGTCTACCTGTCCATCTGTCTGCCAGTCTGTCTGTCTGTTCGTCCATGCGTCCGTTCGTGCGTTAATCTAGAGAACACACTGAGTACCGCCATCTTGCGCGTCGTATACCCTGTGGCACATACCCGCTTTACGCGTCCGTCTACCTGTCCGTCAGTCGGCCAGTCTGTCTGTCTGTTCGTCCATGCGTCCATTCGTGCGTCCATCTAGAGAACACTCAAAGTACCGCTATCTCGCATACCCTGTGGCACATAGCCGCTCTACACGTCCGTCTACCTGTCCGTCTCTCTGCCACATTGTCTGTCCGTCCGTGCGTCCGTCCGTGCGTCCATCTCGATAGCACTCAAAAGTACCGCCATCTCGCATACCCTGCGGCACATAGCCACTTTACACGTCCGTATACCTGTCCGTCTGTCTGCCACTCTGTCTATCTGTCCGTCCGTGCATCTGTCCGTGCGTCCAACTAAAGAACACTCAAAGTACCGCCATCTCGCATACCCTGTGGCACATAGCCGCTTTACGCGTCCGTCTACCTGTCCGCCTGTCTGCCAGTCCGCCTGTTTGTCCGTCCATTGGTCCGTCCGTGCGTCCATCTAGATAACACTTAAAGTACCGCCATCTCGCATCTCGTATACCCTGTAGCAAATACCGCTTTACGCGTCCGTCTACCTGTCCGTCCGTTTGCTAATCTGTCTGTCTGACTGTCCGTCCGTGCGTCGATTTGAAGAGAACTTGAAGTAACGCCATCTCGCATACCCTGTGGCACATAGCCGCTTTACGCGTTCATCTACCTGTCCGTCTGTCTGCCAGTATGTCTGTCTGTCCATCTATGCGTCCGTTCGTGCGTGAATCTAGAGAACAATCAAATTACCGCCATCTCCCATACCCTGTGGCACATAACCGTTTTACGCGTCCGTCTACCTGTCCATATGTCTGGCAGTCTGTCTGTCTGTCCATCCATGCGTCCATTCGTGCGTAAATCTAGAGAACACTCCGAGTACCGCCCTGTCGCGCGTCGTATACCCTGTGCCACATACCCGCTTTACGCTTCCGTCTACCTGTCCGTCTGTCTGCCAGTCTGTCAGTCTGTTCGTCCATGCGTTCATCCGTGCGTCCACTAGAGAACACTCAAAGTGCCGCCATCTCGCATCCCCCGCGGCATATAGCCGCTTTACGCGTTCGTCTACCTGTCCGTCTGTCTGCCAGTCTGTCTGTCTATTCGTCCGTGCGTCCGTCCATGCGTCCATCTAGAGAACACTCAAAGTACCGCCATCTCGCATACCCTGTGGCACATAGCCACTTTACGCTTCCATCTACCTGTCCATCTGTCTGCGAGTCTGTCTGTCTGTCCGTCCATGCGTCCGTCCATGCGTCCATCTAGAGAACAATTAAAGTACCGCCATCTCGCATCTCGTATACCCTGTAGCAAATACCGCTTTACGCGTCCGTCTACCTGTCCGTCCGTTTGCTAATCTGTCTGTCTGTCTGTCCGTGCATCCGTCCGTGCGTCGATTTCAAGAGCACTTAAACTAACGCCATCTCGCATACCCTGTGGCAAATAGCCGCTTTACGCGTCCATCTACCTGTCCGTCTGTCTGCCAGTATGTCTGTCTGTCCGTCTATGCGTCCGTTCGTGCGTCAATCTAGAGAACACTCAAATTACCGCCATCTCGCATACCCTGTGCACATAGCCGCTTTACGCGTCCGTCTACCTGTCCATCTGTCTGCCAGTCTGTCTGTCTGTCCGTCTGTCCATGCGTCCGTTCGTGCGTCAATCTAGAGAACACTCAAAGCACCGCCATCTCGCATACCCTGTGGCACATAGCCGGTTTACGCGTCCGTCTACCTGTCCGTCTGTCTGCCAGTCTGTCTTTCTGTTCGTCCATGCGTCCGTCCGTGCATCTATCTAGAGAACACTCTTTGTACCGCCATCTCGTGCGTCGTATACCATTTGATACATATCCGCTTTACTGGTCCGTGTACCTGTCCGTCTGTCTTCCAGTCTGTCAGTCTGTTCGTCCATGCGTCCATCCGTGCGTCCACTAGAGAACGCTCAAAGTGCCGCCATCTCGCATCCCCCGCGGCACATAGCCGCTCTACGCGTCCGTCTACCTGTCCGTCTGTCTGCCAGTCTGTCTGTCTATTCGTCCGTGCGTCCGTCCATGCGTCCGTCCATGCGTTCATCTAGAGAACACTCAAAGTACCGCCATCTCGCGTACCCTGAGGCACATAGCCGCTTTACGCGTCCATCTACCTGTCCGTCTGTCTGCCAGTCTGTATGTCTGTCTGTCTGTCCATGCGTCCGTTCGTGCGTCAATCTAGAGAACACTCAAAGTACCGCCATCTCGCATACCCTGTGGCACATAGCCGCTTTACGCGTCCGTCTACCTGTACATCTGTCTGGCAGTCTGTCTGTCTTTCCGTCCATGCGTCTGTTCGTGCTTCAATCTAGAGAACACTCCGAGTACCGCCATCTTGCATACCCTGTGGAACATAGCCGCTTTACGCGTCCGTCTACCTGTCCATCTGTCTGCCAGTCTGTCTGTCGGTCCGTCCATGCGTCTCTTCGTGCGTCCATCTAAGAACACTCAAAGTACCGCCATCTCGCATACCCTGTGGCACATAGCCGCTTTACACGTCTGTCTACCTGTCCGTCTACCTGTCCGTCTGTCTGCCAGTCTGTCTGTCTATTCGTCCGTGCGTTCGTCCATGCGTCCATCTAGAGAACGCTCAAATTACCACCATCTCGCATACCCTGAGGCACATAGCCGCTTTACGCGTCCATCTACCTGTCCGTCTGTCAGCCAGTCTGTATGTCTGTCTTTCCGTCCATGCGTCTGTTCGTGCTTCAATCTAGAGAACACTCCGAGTACCGCCATCTTGCATACCCTGTGGCACATAGCCGCTCTACGCGTCCGTCTACCTGTCCGTCTGTCTGTCTGTCCGTTCGTCCATGCGTCCAACTAGAGAACACTCAAAGTTCCGCCATCTCGCATACCCTGTGGCACATAGCCACTTTACGCTTCCGTCTACCTGTCCATCTGTCTGCCAGTCTGTCTGTCTGTTCGTCCATGCGTCCGTTCGTGCGTCAATCTAGAGAACACACTGAGTACCGCCATCTTGCGCGTCGTATACCCGGCGGCACATACCCGCTTTACGCGTCCGTCTACCTGTCCATCTGTCTGCCAGTCTGTCTGTCGGTCCGTCCATGCATCTGTTCGTGCGTCTATCTAAGAACACTCAAAGTACCGCCATCTCACATACCCTGTGGCTCATAGCCGTTTTACCTGTCCGTCTACCAGTCCGTCAACCTGTCCGTCTGTCTGTCTGTCCGTCCGTCCATGCGTCCATCTAGAGAACACTCAAAGTACCGCCATCTCGCATACCCTGTGGCACATAGCCACTTTACGCTTCCATCTACCTGTCCATCTGTCTGCCAGTCTGTCTGTCTGTCCGTCCATGCGTCCATCTAGAGAACAATTAAAGTACCGCCATCTCGCATCTCGTATACCCTGTAGCAAATACCGCTTTACGCGTCCGTCTACCTGTCCGTCCGTTTGCTAATCTGTCTGTCTGTCTGTCCGTGCATCCGTCCGTGCGTCGATTTAAAGAGCACTTAAACTAACGCCATCTCGCATACCCTGTGGCAAATAGCCGCTTTACGCGTCCATCTACCTGTCCGTCTGTCTGCCAGTATGTCTGTCTGTCCGTCTATGCGTCTATTCGTGCGTCAATCTAGAGAACACTCAAATTACCGCCATCTCGCATACCCTGTGGCACATAGCCGCTTTACGCGTCCGTCTACCTGTCCATCTGATTGCCAGTCTGTCTGTCCGTCTGTCCATGCGTCCGTTCGGGCGTCAATCTAGAGAACACTCAAAGTACCGCCATCTCGCATACCCTGTGGCACATAGCCGCTTTACGCGTCCGTCTGCCTGTCCGTCTGTCTGCCAGTCTGTCTGTCTGTTCGTCCATGCGTCCGTCCATGCGTCTATCTAGAGAACACTCTGAGTACCGCCATCTCGCGCGTCGTATACCCTTTGGTACATACCCGCTTTACGGGTCCGTCTACCTGTCCGTCTGTCTGCCAGTCTGTCAGTCTGTTCGTCCATGGTCCGTCCGCGCATCTATCTAGAGAACACACTGAGTACCGCCATCTCGCGCGTCGTATACCCTGTGGTACTTACCCGCTTTACGCGTCCGTCTACCTATCTGTCTGTCTGCCAGTCTGTCAGTCTGTTCGTCCAAGCGTCCATACGTGCGTCCACTAGAGAACACTCAAAGTACCGCCATCTCGCATACCCTGTGGCACATAGCCGCTTTACACGCCCGTCTACCTGTCCGTCTGTCTGCCAGTCTGTCTGTCTGTTCGTCTATGCATCCGTCCGTGCGTCCATCTAGAGAACACTCAAGGTACCGCCATCTCGCATACCCTGTGGCACATAGCCACTTTACACGTTCGTCTACCTGTCCGTCTGTGTGCCTGTCTGTCTGCCTCTCCGTCCATCCGTCCGTGCGTTCGTCAATCTAGATAACACTCTGAGTACCGCCATCTCGCGCGTCGTATACCCTGTGGCACATTCCCGCTTTACGCGTCCGTCTACTATGTCCGTCTGTCTGCCAGTCTGTCTGTCTGTCCGTCCGTGCGTCCGTCCATGCGTCCATCTAGAGAACACTCAAAGTAACGCCATCTCGCATACACTGTGGCACATAGCCACTTTACACGTCTGCCTACCTGTCCGTCTGTCTGCCAGTCTGTCTGTCTGTTCGTCCATGCTACCGTCCGTGCGTCCATCTAGAGAACACTCAAGGTACCGCCATCTCGCATACCCCGTGGCACACCCGCTTTACGCGTCCGTCTACCTGTCCATCTGTCTGCCAGTCTGTCTGTCTGTTCGTCCATGCGTCCATCTAGAGAACACTCAAAGTACCGCCATCTCGCATACGCTGTGGCACATAGCCACTTTACGCTTCCATATACCTGTCCATCTGTCTGCCAGTCTGTCTGTCTGTCCGTCCATGCGTCCGTTCGTGCGTCAATCTAGAGAACACACTGAGTACCGCCATCTTACGCGTCGTATACCCTGTGGCACATACCCGCTTTACGCGTCCGTCTACCTGTCCGTCTGTTGGCCAGTCTGTCTGTCTGTTCGTCCATGCGTTTATTCGTGCGTCCATCTAGAGAACACTCAAAGTACCGCCATCTCGCATACCCTGCGGCACATAGCCGCTTTACACGTCCGTATACCTGTCCGTCTGTCTACCAGTCTGTCTATCTGTCCGTCCGTGCTACCGTCCGTGCGTTCAACTAGAGAACACTCAAAGTACCGCCTTCTCGCATACCCTGTGGCACATAGCCGCTTTACACTCCGTCTACCTGTCCGTCTGTCTGCAAGTCCGCCGGTCTGTCCGTCCGTGCGTCCATCTAGAGAACACTTAAAGTACCACCATCTCGCATCTCGTATACCCTGTAGCAAATACCGCTTTACGCGTCCGTCTACCTGTCCGTCCGTTTGCTAATCTGTCTGTCTGTCTGTCCGTGCGTCCGTCCGTGCGTCGATTTAAAGAGCACTTGAAGTAACGCCATCTCGCATACCCTGTGGCACATAGCTGCTTTACGCGTCCATCTACCTGTCCGTCTGTCTGCCAGTATGTCTTTCTGTCCGTCTATGCGTCCGTTCGTGCGTCAATCTAGAGAACACTCAAATTACCGCCATCTCGCATACCCTGTGGCACATAGCCGCTTTACGCGTCCGTCTACCTATCCATCTGTCTGCCAGTCTGTCAGTCTGTTCGTCCATGCGTCCATTCGTGCGTCAATCTAGAGAACACTCAAAGTACCGCCATCTCGCATACCCTGTGGCACATAGCCGCTTTACGCGTCCGTCTACCTGTCCGTCTGTCTGCCAGTCTGTCTGTCTATTCGTTCGTGCGTCCGTCTATGCGTCCATCTAGAGAACACTCAAAGTAACGCCATCTCGCATACCCTGATTCACATAGCCGCTTTACGCGTCCATCTACCTGTCCGTCTGGCTGCCAGTCTGTATGTCTGTCTGTCTGTCTGTCTGTCCATGCGTCCGTTCATGCGTCAATATAGAGAACACTCAAAGTACCGCCATCTCGCATACCCTGTGGCACATAGCCACTTTACGCGTCCGTCTACCTGTCCATCTGTCTGGCAGTCTGTCTGTCTTTCCATCCATGCGTCTGTTCGTGCTTCAATCTAGAGAACACTCCGACTACCGCCATCTTGCATACCCTTTGGCACATAGCCGCTTTACGCGTCCGTCTACCTGTCCATCTGTCTGCCAGTCTGTCTGTCGGTCCGTCCATGCATCTGTTCGTGCGTCTATCTAAGAACACTCAAAGTACCGCCATCTCGCATACCCTGTGGCTCATAGCCGCTTTACCTGTCCGTCTACCTGTCCGTCTACCTGTCCGTCTGTCTGTCTGTCGGTCCGTCCATGCGTCCATCTAGAGAACACTCAAAGTACCGCCATCTCGCATACCCTGTGGCACATAGCCACTTTACGCTTCCATCTACCTGTCCATCTGTCTGCCAGTCTGTCTGTCTGTCCGTCTATGCGTCCGTTCGTGCGTGAATCTAGAGAACACTCAAAGTACCGCCATCTCGCATACCCTGTGGCACATAGCCGCTTTACGCGTCCGTCTACCTGTCCGTCTGTCTGCCAGTCTGTCTTTTTGTTCGTCCATGCGTCCGTCCGTGCGTCTATCTAGAGAACACTCTGAGTACCGCCATCTCGCGCGTCGTATACCTTTTGGTACATACCCGCTTTACGGGTCCGTCTACCTGTCCCTCTGTCTGCCAGTCTGTATGTCTGTCTGTCTGTCCATGCGTCTGTTCGTGGTTCAATCTAGAGAACACTCCTAGTACCGCCATCTTGCATACCCTGTGGCACATAGCCGCTTTACGCGTCCGTCTACCTGTCCATCTGTCTGCCAGTCTGTCTGTCGGTCCGTCCGTCCGTGCGTCCAACTAGAGAACACTCAAAGTACCGCCATCTCGCATACCCTTTGGAACATAGCCGTTTTACACGTCCGTCTACCTGACCGTCTGTCTGCCAGTCCGCCTGTCTGTCCATCCAAGCGTCCGTCCGTGCGTCCATCTAGAGAACACTTAAAGTACCGCCATCTCGCATCTCGTATACCCTGTAGCAATTACCGCTTTACGCGTCCGTCTACCTGTCCGTCCGTTTTCTAATCTGTCTGTCTGTCTGTCCGTGCGTCCGTCCGTGCGTCAATTTAAAGAGCACCAAACGTAACGCCATCTCACATACCCTGTGGCACATAGCCGCTTTACGCGTCCATCTACCTGCCCATCTGTCTGCCAGTATGTCTGTCTGTCCGTCTAAGCGTCCGTTCGTGCGTCAATCTAGAGAACACTCAAAGTACCGCCATCTTGCATACCCTGTGGCACATAGCCGCTTTACGCGTCCGTCTACCTGTCCGTCTGTCTGTCTGTCCGTTCGTCCATGCGTCCAACTAGACAACACTCAAAGTTCCGCCATCTCGCATACCCTGTGGCACATAGCCACTTTACGCTTCCGTCTACCTGTCCATCTGTCTGCCAGTCTGTCTGTCTGTTCGTCCATGCGTCCGTTCGTGCGTTAATCTAGAGAACACACTGAGTACCGCCATCTCGCATACCCTGTGGCACGTAGCCGCTTTACGCGTCCGTCTACCTGTCCATCTGTCTGGCAGTCTGTCTGTCTTTCCGTCCATGCGTCTGTTCGTGCTTCAATCTAGAGAACACTCCGAGTACCGCCATCTTGCATACCCTGTGGCACATAGCCGCTTTACGCGTCCGTCTACCTGTCCGTCTGTCTGTCTGTCCGTTCGTCCATGCGTCCAACTAGAGAACACTCAAAGTTCCGCCATCTCGCATACCCTGTGGCACATAGCCACTTTACGCTTCCGTCTACCTGTCCATCAGTCTGCCAGTCTGTCTGTCTGTTCGTCCATGCGTCCGTTCGTGCGTTAATCTAGAGAACACACTGAGTACCGCCATCTTGCGCGTCGTATACCCTGTGGCACATACCCGCTTTACGCGTCCGTCTACCTGTCCGTCAGTCGGCCAGTCTGTCTGTCTGTTCGTCCATGCGTCCATTCGTGCGTCCATCTAGAGAACACTCAAAGTACCGCTATCTCGCATACCCTGTGGCACATAGCCGCTCTACACGTCCGTCTACCTGTCCGTCTCTCTGCCACATTGTCTGTCCGTCCGTGCGTCCGTCCGTGCGTCCATCTCGATAGCACTCAAAAGTACCGCCATCTCGCATACCCTGCGGCACATAGCCACTTTACACGTCCGTATACCTGTCCGTCTGTCTGCCACTCTGTCTATCTGTCCGTCCGTGCATCTGTCCGTGCGTCCAACTAGAGAACACTCAAAGTACCGCCATCTCGCATACCCTGTGGCACATAGCCGCTTTACGCGTCCGTCTACCTGTCCGCCTGTCTGCCAGTCCGCCTGTTTGTCCGTCCATTGGTCCGTCCGTGCGTCCATCTAGAGAACAATCAAATTACCGCCATCTCCCATACCCTGTGGCACATAACCGTTTTACGCGTCCGTCTACCTGTCCATATGTCTGGCAGTCTGTCTGTCGGTCCATCCATGCGTCCATTCGTGCGTAAATCTAGAGAACACTCCGAGTACCGCCCTGTCGCGCGTCGTATACCCTGTGCCACATACCCGCTTTACGCTTCCGTCTACCTGTCCGTCTGTCTGCCAGTCTGTCAGTCTGTTCGTCCATGCGTTCATCCGTGCGTCCACTAGAGAACACTCAAAGTGCCGCCATCTCGCATCCCCCGCGGCACATAGCCGCTTTACGCGTTCGTCTACCTGTCCGTCTGTCTGCCAGTCTGTCTGTCTATTCGTCCGTGCGTCCGTCCATGCGTCCATCTAGAGAACACTCAAAGTACCGCCATCTCGCATACCCTGTGGCACATACCACTTTACGCTTCCATCTACCTGTCCATCTGTCTGCGAGTCTGTCTGTCTGTCCGTCCATGCGTCCGTCTATGCGTCCATCTAGAGAACAATTAAAGTACCGCCATCTCGCATCTCGTATACCCTGTAGCAAATACCGCTTTACGCGTCCGTCTACCTGTCCGTCCGTTTGCTAATCTGTCTGTCTGTCTGTCCGTGCATCCGTCCGTGCGTCGATTTCAAGAGCACTTAAACTAACGCCATCTCGCATACCCTGTGGCAAATAGCCGCTTTACGCGTCCATCTATCTACCTGTCCGTCTGTCTGCCAGTATGTCTGTCTGTCCGTCTATGCGTCCGTTCGTGCGTCAATCTAGAGAACACTCAAATTACCGCCATCTCGTGCGTCGTATACCATTTGATACATATCCGCTTTACTGGTCCGTGTACCTGTCCGTCTGTCTTCCAGTCTGTCAGTCTGTTCGTCCATGCGTCCATCCGTGCGTCCACTAGAGAACACTCAAAGTGCCGCCATCTCGCATCCCCCGCGGCACATAGCCGCTTTACGCGTCCGTCTACCTGTCCGTCTGTCTGCTAGTCTGTCTGTCTATTCGTCCGTGCGTCCGTCCATGCGTCCGTCCATGCGTTCATCTAGAGAACACTCAAAGTACCGCCATCTCGCATACCCTGAGGCACATAGCCGCTTTACGCGTCCATCTACCTGTCCGTCTGTCTGCCAGTCTGTATGTCTGTCTGTCTGTCCATGCGTCCGTTCGTGCGTCAATCTAGAGAACACTCAAAGTACCGCCATCTCGCATACGCTGTGGCACATAGCCACTTTACGCTTCCATATACCTGTCCATCTGTCTGCCAGTCTGTCTGTCTGTCCGTCCATGCGTCCGTTCGTGCGTCAATCTAGAGAACACACTGAGTACCGCCATCTTACGCGTCGTATACCCTGTGGCACATACCCGCTTTACGCGTCCGTCTACCTGTCCGTCTGTTGGCCAGTCTGTCTGTCTGTTCGTCCATGCGTTTATTCGTGCGTCCATCTAGAGAACACTCAAAGTACCGCCATCTCGCATACCCTGCGGCACATAGCCGCTTTACACGTCCGTATACCTGTCCGTCTGTCTACCAGTCTGTCTATCTGTCCGTCCGTGCTACCGTCCGTGCGTTCAACTAGAGAACACTCAAAGTACCGCCTTCTCGCATACCCTGTGGCACATAGCCGCTTTACACTCCGTCTACCTGTCCGTCTGTCTGCAAGTCCGCCGGTCTGTCCGTCCGTGCGTCCATCTAGAGAACACTTAAAGTACCACCATCTCGCATCTCGTATACCCTGTAGCAAATACCGCTTTACGCGTCCGTCTACCTGTCCGTCCGTTTGCTAATCTGTCTGTCTGTCTGTCCGTGCGTCCGTCCGTGCGTCGATTTAAAGAGCACTTGAAGTAACGCCATCTCGCATACCCTGTGGCACATAGCTGCTTTACGCGTCCATCTACCTGTCCGTCTGTCTGCCAGTATGTCTTTCTGTCCGTCTATGCGTCCGTTCGTGCGTCAATCTAGAGAACACTCAAATTACCGCCATCTCGCATACCCTGTGGCACATAGCCGCTTTACGCGTCCGTCTACCTATCCATCTGTCTGCCAGTCTGTCAGTCTGTTCGTCCATGCGTCCATTCGTGCGTCAATCTAGAGAACACTCAAAGTACCGCCATCTCGCATACCCTGTGGCACATAGCCGCTTTACGCGTCCGTCTACCTGTCCGTCTGTCTGCCAGTCTGTCTGTCTATTCGTTCGTGCGTCCGTCTATGCGTCCATCTAGAGAACACTCAAAGTAACGCCATCTCGCATACCCTGATTCACATAGCCGCTTTACGCGTCCATCTACCTGTCCGTCTGGCTGCCAGTCTGTATGTCTGTCTGTCTGTCTGTCTGTCCATGCGTCCGTTCATGCGTCAATATAGAGAACACTCAAAGTACCGCCATCTCGCATACCCTGTGGCACATAGCCACTTTACGCGTCCGTCTACCTGTCCATCTGTCTGGCAGTCTGTCTGTCTTTCCATCCATGCGTCTGTTCGTGCTTCAATCTAGAGAACACTCCGACTACCGCCATCTTGCATACCCTTTGGCACATAGCCGCTTTACGCGTCCGTCTACCTGTCCATCTGTCTGCCAGTCTGTCTGTCGGTCCGTCCATGCATCTGTTCGTGCGTCTATCTAAGAACACTCAAAGTACCGCCATCTCGCATACCCTGTGGCTCATAGCCGCTTTACCTGTCCGTCTACCTGTCCGTCTACCTGTCCGTCTGTCTGTCTGTCGGTCCGTCCATGCGTCCATCTAGAGAACACTCAAAGTACCGCCATCTCGCATACCCTGTGGCACATAGCCACTTTACGCTTCCATCTACCTGTCCATCTGTCTGCCAGTCTGTCTGTCTGTCCGTCTATGCGTCCGTTCGTGCGTGAATCTAGAGAACACTCAAAGTACCGCCATCTCGCATACCCTGTGGCACATAGCCGCTTTACGCGTCCGTCTACCTGTCCGTCTGTCTGCCAGTCTGTCTTTTTGTTCGTCCATGCGTCCGTCCGTGCGTCTATCTAGAGAACACTCTGAGTACCGCCATCTCGCGCGTCGTATACCTTTTGGTACATACCCGCTTTACGGGTCCGTCTACCTGTCCCTCTGTCTGCCAGTCTGTATGTCTGTCTGTCTGTCCATGCGTCTGTTCGTGGTTCAATCTAGAGAACACTCCTAGTACCACCATCTTGCATACCCTGTGGCACATAGCCGCTTTACGCGTCCGCCTACCTGTCCATCTGTCTGCCAGTCTGTCTGTCGGTCCGTCCGTCCGTGCGTCCAACTAGAGAACACTCAAAGTATCGCCATCTCGCATACCCTTTGGAACATAGCCGTTTTACACGTCCGTCTACCTGACCGTCTGTCTGCCAGTCCGCCTGTCTGTCCATCCAAGCGTCCGTCCGTGCGTCCATCTAGAGAACACTTAAAGTACCGCCATCTCGCATCTCGTATACCCTGTAGCAATTACCGCTTTACGCGTCCGTCTACCTGTCCGTCCGTTTTCTAATCTGTCTGTCTGTCTGTCCGTGCGTCCGTCCGTGCGTCAATTTAAAGAGCACCAAACGTAACGCCATCTCACATACCCTGTGGCACATAGCCGCTTTACGCGTCCATCTACCTGCCCATCTGTCTGCCAGTATGTCTGTCTGTCCGTCTATGCGTCCGTTCGTGCGTCAATCTAGAGAACACTCAAAGTACCGCCATCTTGCATACCCTGTGGCACATAGCCGCTTTACGCGTCCGTCTACCTGTCCGTCTGTCTGTCTGTCCGTTCGTCCATGCGTCCAACTAGACAACACTCAAAGTTCCGCCATCTCGCATACCCTGTGGCACATAGCCACTTTACGCTTCCGTCTACCTGTCCATCTGTCTGCCAGTCTGTCTGTCTGTTCGTCCATGCGTCCGTTCGTGCGTTAATCTAGAGAACACACTGAGTACCGCCATCTCGCATACCCTGTGGCACATAGCCGCTTTACGCGTCCGTCTACCTGTCCATCTGTCTGGCAGTCTGTCTGTCTTTCCGTCCATGCGTCTGTTCGTGCTTCAATCTAGAGAACACTCCGAGTACCGCCATCTTGCATACCCTGTGGCACATAGCCGCTTTACGCGTCCGTCTACCTGTCCGTCTGTCTGTCTGTCCGTTCGTCCATGCGTCCAACTAGAGAACACTCAAAGTTCCGCCATCTCGCATACCCTGTGGCACATAGCCACTTTACGCTTCCGTCTACCTGTCCATCTGTCTGCCAGTCTGTCTGTCTGTTCGTCCATGCGTCCGTTCGTGCGTTAATCTAGAGAACACACTGAGTACCGCCATCTTGCGCGTCGTATACCCTGTGGCACATACCCGCTTTACGCGTCCGTCTACCTGTCCGTCAGTCGGCCAGTCTGTCTGTCTGTTCGTCCATGCGTCCATTCGTGCGTCCATCTAGAGAACACTCAAAGTACCGCTATCTCGCATACCCTGTGGCACATAGCCGCTCTACACGTCCGTCTACCTGTCCGTCTCTCTGCCACATTGTCTGTCCGTCCGTGCGTCCGTCCGTGCGTCCATCTCGATAGCACTCAAAAGTACCGCCATCTCGCATACCCTGCGGCACATAGCCACTTTACACGTCCGTATACCTGTCCGTCTGTCTGCCACTCTGTCTATCTGTCCGTCCGTGCATCTGTCCGTGCGTCCAACTAGAGAACACTCAAAGTACCGCCATCTCGCATACCCTGTGGCACATAGCCGCTTTACGCGTCCGTCTACCTGTCCGCCTGTCTGCCAGTCCGCCTGTTTGTCCGTCCATTGGTCCGTCCGTGCGTCCATCTAGAGAACAATCAAATTACCGCCATCTCCCATACCCTGTGGCACATAACCGTTTTACGCGTCCGTCTACCTGTCCATATGTCTGGCAGTCTGTCTGTCTGTCCATCCATGCGTCCATTCGTGCGTAAATCTAGAGAACACTCCGAGTACCGCCCTGTCGCGCGTCGTATACCCTGTGCCACATACCCGCTTTACGCTTCCGTCTACCTGTCCGTCTGTCTGCCAGTCTGTCAGTCTGTTCGTCCATGCGTTCATCCGTGCGTCCACTAGAGAACACTCAAAGTGCAGCCATCTCGCATCCCCCGCGGCACATAGCCGCTTTACGCGTTCGTCTACCTGTCCGTCTGTCTGCCAGTCTGTCTGTCTATTCGTCCGTGCGTCCGTCCATGCGTCCATCTAGAGAACACTCAAAGTACCGCCATCTCGCATACCCTGTGGCACATAGCCACTTTACGCTTCCATCTACCTGTCCATCTGTCTGCGAGTCTGTCTGTCTGTCCGTCCATGCGTCCGTCTATGCGTCCATCTAGAGAACAATTAAAGTACCGCCATCTCGCATCTCGTATACCCTGTAGCAAATACCGCCTTACGCGTCCGTCTACCTGTCCGTCCGTTTGCTAATCTGTCTGTCTGTCTGTCCGTGCATCCGTCCGTGCGTCGATTTCAAGAGCACTTAAACTAACGCCATCTCGCATACCCTGTGGCAAATAGCCGCTTTACGCGTCCATCTATCTACCTGTCCGTCTGTCTGCCAGTATGTCTGTCTGTCCGTCTATGCGTCCGTTCGTGCGTCAATCTAGAGAACACTCAAATTACCGCCATCTCGTGCGTCGTATACCATTTGATACATATCCGCTTTACTGGTCCGTGTACCTGTCCGTCTGTCTTCCAGTCTGTCAGTCTGTTCGTCCATGCGTCCATCCGTGCGTCCACTAGAGAACACTCAAAGTGCCGCCATCTCGCATCCCCCAAGCCACATAGCCGCTTTACGCGTCCGTCTACCTGTCCGTCTGTCTGCTAGTCTGTCTGTCTATTCGTCCGTGCGTCCGTACATGCGTCCGTCCATGCGTTCATCTAGAGAACACTCAAAGTACCGCCATCTCGCATACCCTGAGGCACATAGCCGCTTTACGCGTCCATCTACCTGTCCGTCTGTCTGCCAGTCTGTATGTCTGTCTGTCTGTCCATGCGTCCATTCGTGCGTCAATCTAGAGAACACTCAAAGTACCGCCATCTCGCATACCCTGTGGCACATAGCCGCTTTACGCGTCCGTCTACCTGTACATCTGTCTGGCAGTCTGTCTGTCTTTCCGTCCATGCGTCTGTTCGTGCTTCAATCTAGAGAACACTCCGAGTACCGCCATCTTGCATACCCTGTGGAACATAGCCGCTTTACGCGTCCGTCTACCTGTCCATCTGTCTGCCAGTCTGTCTGTCGGTCCGTCCATGCGTCTCTTCGTGCGTCCATCTAAGAACACTCAAAGTACCGCCATCTCGCATACCCTGTGGCACATAGCCGCTTTACACGTCTGTCTACCTGTCCGTCTACCTGTCCGTCTGTCTGCCAGTCTGTCTGTCTATTCGTCCGTGCGTCCGTCCATGCGTCCATCTAGAGAACGCTCAAATTACCACCATCTCGCATACCCTGAGGCACATAGCCGCTTTACGCGTCCATCTACCTGTCCGTCTGTCAGCCAGTCTGTATGTCTGTCTGTCTGTTCATGCGTCCGTTCGTGCGTCAATCTAGAGAACACTCAAAGTACCGCCATCTCGCATACCCTGTGGCACATAGCCGCTTTACGCGTCCGTCTACCTGTCCATCTGTCTGGCAGACTGTCTGTCTTTCCGTCCATGCGTCTGTTCGTGCTTCAATCTAGAGAACACTCCGAGTACCGCCATCTTGCATACCCTGTGGCACATAGCCGCTTTACGCGTCCGTCTACCTGTCCGTCTGTCTGTCTGTCCGTTCGTCCATGCGTCCAACTAGAGAACACTCAAAGTTCCGCCATCTCGCATACCCTGTGGCACATAGCCACTTTACGCTTCCGTCTACCTGTCCATCTGTCTGCCAGTCTGTCTGTCTGTTCGTCCATGCGTCCGTTCGTGCGTCAATCTAGAGAACACACTGAGTACCGCCATCTTGCGCGTCGTATACCCTGCGGCACATACCCGCTTTACGCGTCCGTCTACCTGTCCATCTGTCTGCCAGTCTGTCTGTCGGTCCGTCCATGCATCTGTTCGTGCGTCTATCTAAGAACACTCAAAGTACCGCCATCTCGCATACCCTGTGGCTCATAGCCGTTTTACCTGTCCGTCTACCAGTCCGTCAACCTGTCCGTCTGTCTGTCTGTCCGTCCGTCCATGCGTCCATCTAGAGAACACTCAAAGTACCGCCATCTCGCATACCCTGTGGCACATAGCCACTTTACGCTTCCATCTACCTGTCCATCTGTCTGCCAGTCTGTCTGTCTGTTCGTCCATGCGTCCGTTCGTGCGTTAATCTAGAGAACACACTGAGTACCGCCATCTCGCATACCCTGTGGCACATAGCCGCTTTACGCGTCCGTCTACCTGTCCATCTGTCTGGCAGTCTGTCTGTCTTTCCGTCCATGCGTCTGTTCGTGCTTCAATCTAGAGAACACTCCGAGTACCGCCATCTTGCATACCCTGTGGCACATAGCCGCTTTACGCGTCCGTCTACCTGTCCGTCTGTCTGTCTGTCCGTTCGTCCATGCGTCCAACTAGAGAACACTCAAAGTTCCGCCATCTCGCATACCCTGTGGCACATAGCCACTTTACGCTTCCGTCTACCTGTCCATCTGTCTGCCAGTCTGTCTGTCTGTTCGTCCATGCGTCCGTTCGTGCGTTAATCTAGAGAACACACTGAGTACCGCCATCTTGCGCGTCGTATACCCTGTGGCACATACCCGCTTTACGCGTCCGTCTACCTGTCCGTCAGTCGGCCAGTCTGTCTGTCTGTTCGTCCATGCGTCCATTCGTGCGTCCATCTAGAGAACACTCAAAGTACCGCTATCTCGCATACCCTGTGGCACATAGCCGCTCTACACGTCCGTCTACCTGTCCGTCTCTCTGCCACATTGTCTGTCCGTCCGTGCGTCCGTCCGTGCGTCCATCTCGATAGCACTCAAAAGTACCGCCATCTCGCATACCCTGCGGCACATAGCCACTTTACACGTCCGTATACCTGTCCGTCTGTCTGCCACTCTGTCTATCTGTCCGTCCGTGCATCTGTCCGTGCGTCCAACTAGAGAACACTCAAAGTACCGCCATCTCGCATACCCTGTGGCACATAGCCGCTTTACGCGTCCGTCTACCTGTCCGCCTGTCTGCCAGTCCGCCTGTTTGTCCATCCATTGGTCCGTCCGTGCGTCCATCTAGAGAACAATCAAATTACCGCCATCTCCCATACCCTGTGGCACATAACCGTTTTACGCGTCCGTCTACCTGTCCATATGTCTGGCAGTCTGTCTGTCTGTCCATCCATGCGTCCATTCGTGCGTAAATCTAGAGAACACTCCGAGTACCGCCCTGTCGCGCGTCGTATACCCTGTGCCACATACCCGCTTTACGCTTCCGTCTACCTGTCCGTCTGTCTGCCAGTCTGTCAGTCTGTTCGTCCATGCGTTCATCCGTGCGTCCATCTAGAGAACACTCAAAGTACCGCCATCTCGCATACCCTGTGGCACATAGCCACTTTACGCTTCCATCTACCTGTCCATCTGTCTGCGAGTCTCTCTGTCTGTCCGTCCATGCGTCCGTCTATGCGTCCATCTAGAGAACAATTAAAGTACCGCCATCTCGCATCTCGTATACCCTGTAGCAAATACCGCTTTACGCGTCCGTCTACCTGTCCGTCCGTTTGCTAATCTGTCTGTCTGTCTGTCCGTGCATCCGTCCGTGCGTCGATTTCAAGAGCACTTAAACTAACGCCATCTCGCATACCCTGTGGCAAATAGCCGCTTTACGCGTCCATCTATCTACCTGTCCGTCTGTCTGCCAGTATGTCTGTCTGTCCGTCTATGCGTCCGTTCGTGCGTCAATCTAGAGAACACTCAAATTACCGCCATCTCGTGCGTCGTATACCATTTGATACATATCCGCTTTACTGGTCCGTGTACCTGTCCGTCTGTCTTCCAGTCTGTCAGTCTGTTCGTCCATGCGTCCATCCGTGCGTCCACTAGAGAACACTCAAAGTGCCGCCATCTCGCATCCCCCGCGGCACATAGCCGCTTTACGCGTCCGTCTACCTGTCCGTCTGTCTGCTAGTCTGTCTGTCTATTCGTCCGTGCGTCCGTCCATGCGTCCGTCCATGCGTTCATCTAGAGAACACTCAAAGTACCGCCATCTCGCATACCCTGAGGCACATAGCCGCTTTACGCGTCCATCTACCTGTCCGTCTGTCTGCCAGTCTGTATGTCTGTCTGTCTGTCCATGCGTCCGTTCGTGCGTCAATCTAGAGAACACTCAAAGTACCGCCATCTCGCATACCCTGTGGCACATAGCCGCTTTACGCGTCCGTCTACCTTTACATCTGTCTGGCAGTCTGTCTGTCTTTCCGTCCATGCGTCTGTTCGTGCTTCAATGTAGAGAACACTCCGAGTACCGCCATCTTGCATACCCTGTGGAACATAGCCGCTTTACGCGTCCGTCTACCTGTCCATCTGGCTGCCAGTCTGTCTGTCGGTCCGTCCATGCGTCTCTTCGTGCGTCCATCTAAGAACACTCAAAGTACCGCCATCTCGCATACCCTGTGGCACATAGCCGCTTTACACGTCTGTCTACCTGTCCGTCTACCTGTCCGTCTGTCTGCCAGTCCGCCTGTCTGTCCGTCCGTGCGTCCGTCCGTGCGTCCATCTAGAGAACACTTAAAGTACCGCCATCTCGCATTTCGTATACCCTGTAGCAAATACCGCTTTACGCGTCCGTCTACCTGCCCGTCCGTTTGCTAATCTGTCTGTCTGACTGTCCGTCCGTGCGTCGATTTGAAGAGAACTTAAAGTAACACCATCTCGCATACCCTGTGGCACATAGCCGCTTTACGCGTCCATCTACCTGTCCGTCTGTCTGCCAGTATGTCTGTCTGTCCGTCTATGCGTCCATTTGTGCGTCAATCTAGAGAACACTCAAATACCGCCATCTCGCATACCCTGTGTCACATAGCCGTTTTACGCGTCCGTCTACCTGTCCATATGTCTGCCAGTCTCTCTGTCTGTACGTTCATGTGTCCATTCGTGCGTAAATCTAGAGAACACTCCGAGTACCGCCATCTCGCGCGTCGTATACCCTGTGGCATATACCCGCTTTACGCGTCCGTCTACCTGTCCGTCTGTCGGCCAGTCTGTCTGTCTGTTCGTCCATGCGTCCATTCGTGCGTCCATCTAGAGAACACTCAAAGTACCACTATCTCGCATACCCTTTGCACATTGCCGCTCTACACGTCTGTCTACCTGTCCGTCTGTCTGCCACATTGTCTGTCCGTCCGTGCGTCTGTCCGTGCGTCCATCTCGAGAGCACTGAAAAGTACCGCCATCTCGCATACCCTGCGGCACATAGCCACTTCACACGTCCGTATACCTGTCCGTCTGTCTGCCACTCTGTCTATCTGTCCGTCCGTGCATCTGTCCGTGCGTCCAACTAGAGAACACTCAAAGTACCGCCATCTCGCATACCCTGTTGCACATAGCCGCTTTACACGTCCGTCTACCTCTCCGTCTGTCTGCCAGTCCGCCTGTCTGTCCGTCCATGCGTCCGTCCGTGCGTCCATCTAGAGAACACTTAAAGTACCGCCATCTCGCGTTTCGTATACCGTGTAGCAAATACTACTTTACGCGTCCGTCTACCTGTCCGTCCGTTTGCTAATCTGTCTGTCTGACTGTCCGTCCGTGCGTCGATTTGAAGAGAACTTAAAGTAATGCCATCTCGCATACCCTGTGGCACATAGCCGCTTTACGCGTCCATCTACCTGTCCGTCTGTCTGCCAGTATGTCTGTCTGTCCGTCTATGCGTCCGTTCGTGCGTCAATCTAGAGAACACTCAAATTACCGCCATCTCGCATACCCTGTGGCACATAGCCGTTTTACGCGTTCGTCTACCTGTCCATATGTCTGCCAGTCTGTCTGTCTGTTCGTCCAAGCGTCCGTCCGTGCGTCTATCTAGAGAACACTCTGAGTACCGCCACCTCGCGCGTCGTATACCCTTTGGTACATACCCGCTTTACGGGTCCGTCTACCTGTCGGTCTCTCTGCCAGTCTGTCAGTCTGTTCGTGCATGCGTCCATCCGTGCGTCCACTAGAGAACACTCAAAGTGCCGCCATCTCGCATCCCCCGCAGCACATAGCCGCTTTACGCGTCCATATACCTGTCCGTCTGTCTGCCAGTCTGTATGTCTGTCTGTCTGTCCTGCGTCCGTTCGTGCGTCAATCTAGAGAACACTCAAAGTACCGCCATCTCGCATACCCTGTGGCACATAGCCACTTTACGAGTCCGTCTACCTGTCCATCTGTCTGGCAGTCTGTCTGTCTTTCCGTCCATGCGTCTGATCGTGCTTCAATCTAGAGAACACTCCGAATACCGCCATCTTGCATACCCTGTGGCATATAGCCACTTTACGCGTCCGTCTACCTGTCCGTCTGTCTGCCAGTCTGTCTGTCTGTCCGTCCATGCATCCTTTCGTGCGTCAATCTAGAGAACACACTGAGTACCGCCATCTTGCGGGTCGTATACCCTGTGGCACATACCCGCTTTACGCAACCGTCTACCTGTCCGTCTGTCGGCCAGTCTGTCTGTCTGTTCGTCCATGCGTCCATTCGTGCATCCATCTAGAGAACACTCAAAGTACCGCCTTCTCGCATACCCTGAGGCACATAGCCGCTTTACGCGTCCATCTACCTGTCCGTCTGTCTGCCAGTCTGTATGTCTGTCTGTGTGTCCATGCGTCTGTTCGTGCGTCAAACTAGAGCACACTTAAAGTACCGCCATCTCGCATACCCTGTGGCACATAGCGGCTTTACGCGTCCGTCTACCTCTCCATCTGTCTGGCAGTCTGCCTGTCTTTCCGTCCATGCGTCTGTTCGTGCTTCAATCTAGAGAACACTGCGAGTACTGCCATCTTGCATACCCTGTGGCACATAGCCGCTTTACGCGTCCGTCTACCTGTCCATCTGTCTGGCAGTCTGTCTGTCTTTCCGTCCATGCGTCTGTTCGTGGTTCAATCTAGAGAACAATCCGAGTACAGCCATCTTGCATACCCTGTGGCACATAGCCGCTTTACGCGTCCGTCTACCTGTCCATCTCTCTGCCAGTCTGTCTGTAGGTCTGTCCGTCCATGCGTCCAACTAGAGAACACTCAAAGTACCGCCATCTCGCATACCCTTTGGCACATAGCCGCTTTACACGTCCGTCTACCTGTCCGTCTGTCTTCCACTCCACCTGTCTGTCCGTCCATGCGTCCATCCGTGCGTCCATCTAGAGAACACTTAAAGTACCGCCATCTCGCATCACGTATACCCTGTAGCAAATACCGCTTTACGTGTCCGTCTACCTATCCGTCCGTTTGCTAATCTGTCTGTCTGTCTGTCCGTGCGTCCGTCCGTGCGTCGATTTAAAGAGCACCTAAAGTAACGCCATCTCGCATACCCTGTGGCACATAGCCGCTTTACGCGTCCATCTACCTGTCCGTCTGTCTGCCAGTCTGTCAGTCTGTTCGTCCATGCATCCATCCGTGCGTCCACTAGAGAACACTCAAAGTGCCGCCATCTCGCATCCCCCGCGGCACATAGCCGCTTTACGCGTCCGTCTACCTGTCCGTCTGTCTGCCAGTCTGTATGTCTGTCTGTTTGTCCATGCGTCCGTTCGTGCGTCAATTTAGAGAACACTCAAAGTACCGCCATCTCGCATACCCTGTGGCGCACAGCCGCTTTACGCGTCCGTCTAGCTGTCCATCTGTCTGGCAGTCTGTCTGTCTTTCCGTCCATGCGTCTGTTCGTGCTTCAATCCAGAGAACACTCCGAGTACCGCCATCTTGCATACGCTGTGGCACATAGCCGCTTTACGCGTCCGTCTACCTGTCCGTCTGTCTGTCTGTCTGTCCGTCCATGCGTCCAACTAGAGAACACTCAAAGTACCGCCATCTCGCATACCCTGTGGCACATAGCCACTTTACGCTTCCGTCTACCTGTCCATCTGTCTGCCAGTCTGTCTGTCTGTTCGTCCATGCGTCCGTCCGTGCGTCCATCTAGAGAACACTTAAAGTACCGCCATCTCGCATCTCGTATACTGTAGCAAATACCGCTTTACGCGTCCGTCTACCTGTCCGTTCGTTTGCTAATCTGTCTGACTGTCCGTCCATGCGTCGATTTAAAGAGCACTTAAAGTAGCGCCATCTCGCATACCCTGTGGCACATAGCCGCTTTACGTGTCCATCTACCTGTCCGTTTGTCTGCCAGTCTGTCTGTCTATTCGTCCGTGCGTCCGTCCATGCGTCCGTCCATGCGTCCATCTAGAGAACACTCAAAGTACCGCCATCTCGCATACCCTGAGGCACATAGCCGCTTTACGCGTCCATCTACCTGTCCGTCTGTCTGCCAGTCTGTATGTCTGTCTGTTTGTCCATGCGTCCGTTCGTGCGTCAATCTAGAGAACACTCAAAGTACCGCCATCTCGCATACCCTGTGGCACATAGCCGCTTTACGCGTCCGTCTACCTGTCCATCTGTCTGGCAGTCTGTCTGTCTTTCCGTCCATGCGTCTGTTCGTGCTTCAATCCAGAGAACACTCCGAGTACCGCCATCTTGCATACCCTGTGGCACATATCCGCTTTACGCGTCCGTCTACCTGTCCGTCTGTCTGTCTGTCCGTCCGTCCATGCGTCCAACTAGAGAACACTCAAAGTACCGCCATCTCGCCTACCCTGTGGCACATAGCCACTTTACGCTTCCGTCTACCTGTCCATCTGTCTGCCAGTCTGTCTGTCTGTCCGTCCTTGCGTCCGTTCGTGCGTCAATCTAGAGAACACACTGAGTACCGCAATCTTGTGCGTCGTATACCCTGTGGCACATACCCGCTTTACGCGTCCGTCTACCTGTCCGTCTGTCGGCCAGTCTGTCTGTCTGTTCGTCCATGCGTCCATTCGTGCGTCCATCTAGAGAACACTCAAAGTACCGCCATCGCGCATACCCTGTGGCACATAGCCACTTTACACGTCCGTCTACCTGTCCGTCTGTCTGCCAGTCCGCCTGTCTGTCCGTCCATGCGTCCGTCCGTGCGTCCATCTAGAGAACACTTAAAGTACCGCCATCTCGCATCTCGTATACTGTAGCAAATACCGCTTTACGCGTCCGTCTACCTGTCCGTTCGTTTGCTAATCTGTCTGTCTGACTGTCCGTCCATGCGTCGATTTAAAGAGCACTTAAAGTAGCGCCATCTCGCATACCCTGTGGCACATAGCCGCTTTACGTGTCCGTCTACCTGTCCGTTTGTCTGCCAGTCTGTCTGTCTATTCGTCCGTGCGTCCGTCCATGCGTCTGTTCGTGCTTCAATCCAGAGAACACTCCGAGTACCGCCATCTCGCATACCCTGTGGCACATAGCCACTTTACGCTTCTGTCTACCTGTCCATCTGTCTGCCAGTCTGTCTGTCTGTTCGTCCATGCGTCCATTCGTGCGTCCATCTAGAGAACACTCAAAGTACCGCTATCTCGCATACCCTGTGGCACATAGCCGCTCTACACGTCCGTCTACCTGTCCGTCTGTCTGCCACTTTGTCTGTCCGTCCGTGCTTCCGTCCGTGCGTCCATCCCGAGAGCACTCAAAAGTACCGCCATCTCGCATTCCCTGCGGCACATAGCCACTTTACACGTCCGTATACCTGTCCGTCTGTCTGCATTCTGTCTATCTGTTCGTCCGTGCATCCGTCCGTGCGTCCAACTAGAGAACACTCAAAGTACCGCCATCTCGCATACCCTGTGGCACATAGCCGCTTTACACGTCCGTCTACCTGTCCGTCTGTCTGCCAGTCCGCCTGTCTGTCCGTCCATGCGTCCGTCAGTGCGTCCATCTAGAGAACACTTAAAGTACCGCCATCTCGCATCTCGTATACCCTGTAGCAAATACCGCTTTACGCGTCCGTCTACCTGCCGTTCGTTTGCTAATCTGTCTGTCTGACTGTCCGTCCGTGCGTCGATTTAAAGAGCACTCAAAGTACCGCCATCTCGCATACCCTGTGGCACATAGCCGCTTTACGCGTCCGTCTACCTGTCCATCTGTCTGGCAGTCTGTCTGTCTTTCCGTCCATGCGTCTGTTCGTGCTTCAATGCAGAGAACACTCCGAGTACCGCCATCTTGCATACCCTGTGGCACATATCCGCTTTACGCGTCCGTCTACCTGTCCGTCTGTCTGTCTGTCCGTCCGTCCATGCGTCCAACTAGAGAACACTCAAAGTACCGCCATCTCGCCTACCCTGTGGCACATAGCCACTTTACGCTTCCGTCTACCTGTCCATCTGTCTGCCAGTCTGTCTGTCTGTCCGTCCTTGCGTCCGTTCGTGCGTCAATCTAGAGAACACACTGAGTACCGCAATCTTGTGCGTCGTATACCCTGTGGCACATACCCGCTTTACGCGTCCGTCTACCTGTCCGTCTGTCGGCCAGTCTGTCTGTCTGTTCGTCCATGCGTCCATTCGTGCGTCCATCTAGAGAACACTCAAAGTACCGCCATCTCGCATACCCTGTGGCACATAGCCACTTTACACGTCCGTCTACCTGTCCGTCTGTCTGCCAGTCCGCCTGTCTGTCCGTCCATGCGTCCGTCCGTGCGTCCATCTAGAGAACACTTAAAGTACCGCCATCTCGCATCTCGTATACTGTAGCAAATACCGCTTTACGCGTCCGTCTACCTGTCCGTTCGTTTGCTAATCTGTCTGTCTGACTGTCCGTCCATGCGTCGATTTAAAGAGCACTTAAAGTAGCGCCATCTCGCATACCCTGTGGCACATAGCCGCTTTACGTGTCCGTCTACCTGTCCGTTTGTCTGCCAGTCTGTCTGTCTATTCGTCCGTGCGTCCGTCCATGCGTCTGTTCGTGCTTCAATCCAGAGAACACTCCGAGTACCGCCATCTCGCATACCCTGTGGCACATAGCCACTTTACGCTTCTGTCTACCTGTCCATCTGTCTGCCAGTCTGTCTGTCTGTTCGTCCATGCGTCCATTCGTGCGTCCATCTAGAGAACACTCAAAGTACCGCTATCTCGCATACCCTGTGGCACATAGCCGCTCTACACGTCCGTCTACCTGTCCGTCTGTCTGCCACTTTGTCTGTCCGTCCGTGCTTCCGTCCGTGCGTCCATCCCGAGAGCACTCAAAAGTACCGCCATCTCGCATTCCCTGCGGCACATAGCCACTTTACACGTCCGTATACCTGTCCGTCTGTCTGCATTCTGTCTATCTGTTCGTCCGTGCATCCGTCCGTGCGTCCAACTAGAGAACACTCAAAGTACCGCCATCTCGCATACCCTGTGGCACATAGCCGCTTTACACGTCCGTCTACCTGTCCGTCTGTCTGCCAGTCCGCCTGTCTGTCCGTCCATGCGTCCGTCAGTGCGTCCATCTAGAGAACACTTAAAGTACCGCCATCTCGCATCTCGTATACCCTGTAGCAAATACCGCTTTACGCGTCCGTCTACCTGCCGTTCGTTTGCTAATCTGTCTGTCTGACTGTCCGTCCGTGCGTCGATTTAAAGAGCACTTAAAGTAGCGCCATCTCGCATACCCTGTGGCACGTAGCCGCTTTACGCGTCCATCTACCTGTCCGTTTGTCTGCCAGTATGTCTGTCTGTCCGTCCATGCGTCCGTTCGTGCGTCAATCTAGAGAACACTCAAATTACCGCCATCTCGCATACCCTGTGGCACATAGCCACTTTACGCTTCCGTCTACCTGTCCATCTGTCTGCCAGTCTGTCTATCTGTCCGTCCTTGCGTCCGTTCGTGCGCCAATTTAGAGAACACACTGAGTACCGCCATCTTGCGCGTCGTATACCCTGTGGCATATACCCGCTTTACGCGTCCGTCTACCTGTCCATCTGTCTGCCAGTCTGTCTGTCTGTCCGTCCTTGCGTCCGTTCGTGCGTCAATCTAGAGAACACACTGAGTACCGCAATCTTGTGCGTCGTATACCCTGTGGCACATACCCGCTTTACGCGTCCGTCTACCTGTCCGTCTGTCGGCCAGTCTGTCTGTCTCTTCGTCCATGCGTCCATTCGTGCGTCCATCTAGAGAACACTCAAAGTACCGCCATCTCGCATACCCTGTGGCACATAGCCACTTTACACGTCCGTCTACCTGTCCGTCTGTCTGCCAGTCCGCCGGTCTGTCCGTCCATGCGTCCGTCCGTGCGTCCATCTAGAGAACACTTAAAGTACCGCCATCTCGCATCTCGTATACTGTAGCAAATACCGCTTTACGCGTCCGTCTACCTGTCCGTTCGTTTGCTAATCTGTCTGTCTGACTGTCCGTCCATGCGTCGATTTAAAGAGCACTTAAAGTAGCGCCATCTCGCATACCCTGTGGCACATAGCCGCTTTACGTGTCCGTCTACCTGTCCGTTTGTCTGCCAGTCTGTCTGTCTATTCGTCCGTGCGTCCGTCCATGCGTCTGTTCGTGCTTCAATCCAGAGAACACTCCGAGTACCGCCATCTCGCATACCCTGTGGCACATAGCCACTTTACGCTTCCGTCTACCTGTCCATCTGTCTGCCAGTCTGTCTGTCTGTTCGTCCATGCGTCCATTCGTGCGTCCATCTAGAGAACACTCAAAGTACCGCTATCTCGCATACCCTGTGGCACATAGCCGCTCTACACGTCCGTCTACCTGTCCGTCTGTCTGCCACTTTGTCTGTCCGTCCGTGCTTCCGTCCGTGCGTCCATCCCGAGAGCACTCAAAAGTACCGCCATCTCGCATTCCCTGCGGCACATAGCCACTTTACACGTCCGTATACCTGTCCGTCTGTCTGCATTCTGTCTATCTGTTCGTCCGTGCATCCGTCCGTGCGTCCAACTAGAGAACACTCAAAGTACCGCCATCTCGCATACCCTGTGGCACATAGCCGCTTTACACGTCCGTCTACCTGTCCGTCTGTCTGCCAGTCCGCCTGTCTGTCCGTCCATGCGTCCGTCAGTGCGTCCATCTAGAGAACACTTAAAGTACCGCCATCTCGCATCTCGTATACCCTGTAGCAAATACCGCTTTACGCGTCCGTCTACCTGCCGTTCGTTTGCTAATCTGTCTGTCTGACTGTCCGTCCGTGCGTCGATTTAAAGAGCACTTAAAGTAGCGCCATCTCGCATACCCTGTGGCACGTAGCCGCTTTACGCGTCCATCTACCTGTCCGTTTGTCTGCCAGTATGTCTGTCTGTCCGTCTATGCGTCCGTTCGTGCGTCAATCTAGAGAACACTCAAATTACCGCCATCTCGCATACCCTGTGGCACATAGCCACTTTACGCTTCCGTCTACCTGTCCATCTGTCTGCCAGTCTGTCTATCTGTCCGTCCTTGCGTCCGTTCGTGCGCCAATTTAGAGAACACACTGAGTACCGCCATCTTGCGCGTCGCATACCCTGTGGCACATACCCGCTTTACGCGTCCGTCTACCTGTCCGTCTGTCGGCCAGTCTGTCTGGCAGTTCGTCCATGCGTCCACTCGTGCGTCCATCTAGAGAACACTCGAAGTACCGCTATCTCGCATACCCTGTGGCACATAGCCGCTCTACACGTCCGTCTACCTGTCCGTCTGTCTGCCTCTTTGTCTGTTCGTCCGTGCTTCCGTCCGTGCGTTCATCTCGAGAGCACTCAAAAGTACCGCCACCTCGCTTTCCCTGCGGCTCATAGCCACTCTACACGTCCGTATACCTGTCCGTCTGTCTGCCAGTCTGTCTATCTGTCGGTCCGTGCATCCTTCCGTGCGTCCAATTAGAGAACACTCAAAGTACCGCCATCTCGCATACCCTGTGGCACATAGCCGCTTTACACGTCCGTCTATCTGTCCGTCTGTCTGCCAGTCCGCCTGTCTGTCCGTCCATGCGTCCGTCCATGCGTCCATCTAGAGAACACTTGAAGTACCGCCATATCGCATCTCGTATACCCTGTAGCAAATACCGCTTTACGCGTCCGTCTACCTGTCCGTTCGTTTGCTAATCTGTCTGTCTGACTGTCCGTCCGTGCGTCGATTTAAAGAGCACTTAAAGTAGCGCCATCTCGCATACCCTGTGCCAAATACCCGCTTTACGCTTCCGTCTACCTGTCCATCTGCCTGCCAGTATGTCTGTCTGTCCATCTATGCGTCCGTTCGTGCGTCAATCTAGAGAACACTCAAATTACCGCCATCTCGCATACCCTGTGGCACATAGCCGCTTTACGCGTCCGTCTACCTGTCCATCTGTCTGCCAGACTGTGTCTCTCCGTCTGTCCATGCGTCCGTCCGTGCGTCTATCTAGAGAACACTCTGAGTACCGCCATCTCGTGCGTCGTATACCCTTTGATACATATCCGCTTTACTGGTCCGTGTACCTGTCCGTCTGTCTTCCAATCTGTCAGTCTGTTCGTCCATGCGTCCATCCGTGCGTCCACTAGAGAACACTCAAAGTGCCGCCATCTCGCATTCCCCGCGGCACATAGCCGCTTTACGCGTCCGTCTACCTGTCCGTCTGTCTGCCAGTCTGTCTGTCTATTCGTCCGTGCGTCCGTCCATGCGTCCATCTAGAGAACACTCAAAGTACCGCCATCTCGCATACCCTGAGGCACATAGCCGCTTTACGCGTCCATCTACCTGTCCGTCTGTCTGCCAGTCTGTATGTCTGTCTGTTTGTCCATGCGTCCGTTCGTGCGTCAATCTAGAGAACACTCAAAGTACCGCCATCTCGCATACCCTGTGGCACATAGCCGCTTTACGCGTCCGTCTACCTGTCCATCTGTCTGGCAGTCTGTCTGTCTTTCCGTCCATGCGTCTGTTCGTGCTTCAATCTAGAGAACACTCCGAGTACCGCCATCTTGCATACCCTGTGGAACATAGCCGCTTTACGCGTCCGTCTACCTGTCCATCTGTCTGCCAGTCTGTCTGTCGGTTCGTCCATGCGTCTCTTCGTGCGTCCATCTAGAGAACACTCAAAGTACCGCTATCTCGCATACCCTGTGGCACATAGCCGCTCTACGCGTCCGTCTACCTGTCCGTCTGTCTGCCACTTTGTCTCTTCGTCCGTGCGTCCGTCCGTGCGTCCATCTCGAGAGCACTCTAAAGTACCGCTATCTCGCATACCCTGCGGCACATAGCCGCTTTACACGTCCGTATACCTGTCCGTCTGTCTGCCAGTCTGTCTATCTGTCCGTCCGTGCATCCGTCCGTGCGTACAACTAGAGAACACTCAAAGTACCGCCATCTCGCATACCCTGTGGCACATAGCCGCTTTACACGTCCGTCTATCTGTCCGTCTGTCTGCCAGTCCGCCTATCTATCCGTCCATGCGTCCGTCCGTGCGTCCATCTAGAGAACACTTGAAGTACCGCCATCTCGCATCTCGTATACCCTGTAGCAAATACCGCTTTACGCGTCCGTCTACCTGTCCGTTCGTTTGCTAATCTGTCTGTCTGACTGTCCGTCCATGCGTCGATTTAAAGAGCACTTAAAGTAGCGCCATCTCGCATACCCTGTGGCACATAGCCGCTTTACGCGTCCGTCTACCTGTCCGTTTGTCTGCCAGTCTGTTTGTCTATTCGTCCGCGCGTCCGTCCATGCGTCCGTCCATGCGTCCATCTAGAGAACACTCAAAGTACCGCCATCTCGCATACCCTGAGGCACATAGCCGCTTTACGCGTCCATCTACCTGTCCGTCTGTCTGCCAGTCTGTATGTCTGTCTGTTTGTCCATTCGTCCGTTCGTGCGTCAATCTAGAGAACACTCAAAGTACCGCCATCTCGCATACCCTGTGGCACATAGCCGCTTTACGCGTCCGTCTACCTGTCCATCTGTCTGGCAGTCTGTCTGTCTTTCCGTCCATAAGTCTGTTCGTGCTTCAATCCAGAGAACACTCCGAGTACCGCCATCTTGCATACCCTGTGGCACATAGCCGCTTTACGCGTCCGTCTACCTGTCCGTCTGTCTGTCTGTCCGTCCGTCCATGCGTCCAACTAGAGAACACTCAAAGTACTGCCATCTCGCCTACCCTGTGGCACATAGCCACTTTACGCTTCCGTCTACCTGTCCATCTGTCTGCCAGTCTGTCTGTCTGTCCGTCCTTGCGTCCGTTCGTGCGTCAATCTAGAGAACACACTGAGTACCGCAATCTTGTGCGTCGTATACCCTGTGGCACATACCCGCTTTACGCGTCCGTCTACCTGTCCGTCTGTCGGCCAGTCTGTCTGTCTGTTCGTCCATGCGTCCATTCGTGCGTCCATCTAGAGAACACTCAAAGTACCGCTATCTGGCATACCCTGTAGCACATAGCCGCTCTACACGTCCGTCTACCTGTCCGTCTGTCTGCCACTTTGTCTGTCCGTCCGTGCTTCCGTCCGTGCGTCCATCTCGAGAGCACTCAAAAGTACCGCCATCTCGCATTCCCTGCGGCACATAGCCACTTTACACGTCCGTATACCTGTCCGTCTGTCTGCTTTCTGTCTATCTGTCCGTCCGTGCATCCGTCCGTGCGTCCAACTAGAGAACACTCAAAGTACCGCCATCTCGCATACCCTGTGGCAAATAGCCGCTTTACACGTCCGTCTACCTGTCCGTCTGTCTGCCAGTCCGCCTGTCTGTCCGTCCATGCGTCCGTCCGTGCGTCCATCTAGAGAACACTTAAAGTACCGCCATCTCGCATCTCGTATACCCTGTAGCAAATACCGCTTTACGCGTCCGTCTACCTGTCCGTTCGTTTGCTAATCTGTCTGTCTGACTGTCCGTCCGTGCGTCGATTTAATGAGCACTTAAAGTAGCGCCATCTCGCATACCCTGTGGCACGTAGCCGCTTTACGCGTCCATCTACCTGTCCGTTTGTCTGCCAGTATGTCTGTCTGTCCGTCTATGCGTCCGTTCGTGCGTCAATCTAGAGAACACTCAAATTACCGCCATCTCGCATACCCTGTGGCACATAGCCACTTTACGCTTCCGTCTACCTGTCCATCTGTCTGCCAGTCTGTCTATCTGTCCGTCCTTGCGTCCGTTCGTGCGCCAATTTAGAGAACACACTGAGTACCGCCATCTTGCGCGTCGTATACCCTGTGGCACATACCCGCTTTACGCGTCCGTCTACCTGTCCATCTGTCGGCCAGTCTGTCTGGCTGTTCGTCCATGCGTCCATTCGTGCGTCCCTCTAGAGAACACTCAAAGTACCGGCATCTCGCATACCCTGTGGCACATAGCCGCTTTACACGTCCGTCTATCTGTCCGTCTGTCTGCCAGTCCGCCTGTCTGTCCGTCCATGCATCCGTCCGTGCGTCCATCTAGAGAACACTTAAAGTACCGCCATCTCGCATCTCGTATACCCTGTAGCAAATACCGCTTTACGCGTCCGTCTACCTGTCCGTTCGTTTGCTAATCTGTATGTCTGACTGTCCGTCCGTGCGTCGATTTAAAGAGCACTTAAAGTAGCGCCATCTCGCATACCCTGTGCCACATACCCGTTTTACGCTTCCGTCTACCTGTCCATCTGTCTGCCAGTATGTCTGTCTGTCCATCTATGCGTCCGTTCGTGCGTCAATCTAGAGAACACTCAAAGTACCGCTATCTCGCGTACCCTGTGGCACATAGCCGCTGTACACGTCCATCTACCTGTCCGTCTGTCTGCCACTTTGTCTGTCCGTCCGTGCGTCCATCTCCAGAGCACTCAAAAGTAGCTTCATCTCGCATACCTTGTGGCACATAGCCACTTTACACGTCCGTATACCTGTCCGTCTGTCTGCCAGTCTGTCTATCTGTCCGTCCGTGCATCCGTCCGTGCGTCCAACTAGAGAAGACTCAAAGTACCGCCATCTCGCATACCCTGTGGCACATAGCCACTTTACACGTCCGTCTACCTGTCCGTCTGTCTGCCAGTCCGCATGTCTGTCCGTCCATGCGTTCATTCGTGCATAAATCTAGAGAACACTCCGAATACCGCCCTCTCGCGCGTCGTATACCCTGTGCTACATACCCGCTTTACGCTTCCGTCTACCTGTCCATCTCTCTGCCAGTCTGTCTGTCTGTCTGTCCATGCGTCCGTTGGTGCGTCAATGTGGTGGTGCGGCGCTTTTTTTCTTTGGGCTGATAGCTCTGAAGAAATGTTCTGATGGTGGTGGGAGGAGAGCACGACTGTCTCCGTGGCGCATTGGGCTAGCGCTATAGGCTGTTGACCGAAAGGTTGGAGGTTCGAGCCCTCCCGGGAGTGGTGTGTTGCTTTTTTCTTTGCGCTGATAGCTTTGTAGATATGTACTGATGGTGGTGAGAGTGAAGCACGACTGTCTCCGTGGCGCAATTGGCTAGTGCGATGGGCTGTTAACCGAAAGGTTAGAGGTTCGAGCCCACACGGTGGTGGTGCGGCGCTTTTTTTCCCTTGGGCTGATAGCTCTGAGGAAATGTTCTGACGTTGGTGAGGGTGTAGCGCGACTGTCTCCGTGGCGCAATTGGCTAGCGCGATCGGCTGTTAACAGAAAGGTTGGAGGTTCGAGCCCTCCCGAGAGTGGTGTGTTGCTTTTTTTTCTTTGGGCTGATAGCTTTGAAGATATGTTCTGATGGTGGTGAGAGTGGAGCAGGACTGTCTCCGTGGCGCAATTGGCTAGCGCGATCGGCTGTTAACCGAAAGGTTGGAGGTTCGAGCCCACCCGGTGGTGCTGCGGCGCTTTTTTTTTCTTTGGGCTGATACCTTTGAAGATATGTCCTGATGGTTGTGAGAGTGGAGCAGGACTGTCTCCGTGGCGCAATTGGCTGTTAACCGAAAGGTTGGAGGTTCGAGCCCTCCCGGAAGTGGTGTGTTGCTTTTTTCTTTGCGCTGATAGCTTTGAAGATATGTTCTGATGGTGGTGACAGGGGAGCACGACTGTCTCCGTGACGCAATTGGCTAGCGCGATCGGCTGTTAACCGAAAGGTTAGAGGTTCGAGCCCACCCGGTGTTGGTGCGGCGCTTTTTTTTCTTTGGGCTGATAGTCTGAAGAAATCTTCTGACGGTGGTGAGAGTGGAGCACGACTGTCTTCGTGGCGCAATTGGCTAGCGCGATCGGCTGTTAACCGAAAGGTTGGAATTTCGAGCCCTCCCGGGAGTGGTGTGTTGCTTTTTTCTTTGTGCTGATAGCTTTGAAGATATGTTCTGATGGTGGTGAGAGTGGAACACGACTGTCTCCGTGGCGCAATTGGCCAGCGCAATCGGCTATGAACCGAAATTTAGGAGGTTCGAGCCCACCCGGTGGTGGTGCGGCGCTTTTTTTTATTCGGGCTGATAGCTCTGAAGAACTGTTCTGATGGAGGTGGGAGTGCTGCACTACTGTCTCCGTGGCACAATTGGCTAGCGCGATTGTCTGTTAACCGAAAGGTTGGAATTTCGAGCCCTCCAAGGAGTGGTGTGTTGCTTTTTTCTTTGCGCTAATAGCTTTGAAGATATGTTCTGATGGTGGTGAGAGTGGAGCACGACTGCCTCCGTGACGCAATTGGCTAGCGCGATTGGCTTTTAACCGAAACGTTGGAATTTCGAGCCCTCCCAGGAGTGGTGTGTTGCTTTTTTCTTTGTGCTGATAGCTTTGAAGATTTGTTCTGATGGTGGTGAGAGTCGAGCACGACTGTATCCGTGGCGCAATCGGCTAGCGCGTTCGGCCGTTAACTGAAAGGCTGGAGGTTCGAGCCCACCCGGTGGTGGTGCGGCACTTTTTTTTCTTCGGGCTGATACCTTTGAAGATATGTTCTGATGGTGGTGAGAGTGGAGCAGGACTGTCTCCGTGGCGCAATTGGCTAGCGCGATCGGCTGTTAACCAAAAGGTGGGAGTTTTGAGCGCACCCGTGGACGGTGTGTCGCTTTTTTTTGCGCTGATGGCGTACAAGATATGTTCTGATGGTGGTGAGAGTGGAGCACGACTGTCTCCGTGGCGTAATTGGCTAGCGCGATCGGCTGTTAACCGAAATGTTGGGGGTTCGAGCCCACCCGCGAGTGGTGCGGCGCGTTTTTTCTTTGGGCTGATAGCTTTGAAGATTAGTTTAATGGTGGTGGGAGTTGTGCAGGACTGTCTCCGTGGCGCAACTGGCTAGCGCGATTGGCTGTTAAGCGAAAGGCTGAAGGTTCGAGCCCACCCGGTGGTGGTGCGGCGCTTTCTTTTTCTTTGGGCTGATAGCTCTGAAGAAATGTTCTGACGGAGGTGGAGTGATGCACTACTGTCTCCGTGGCGCAATTGGCTAGCGCGATCGGCTGTTAACCGAAAGGTTGGAATTTCGAGCCCTCCCGGGAGTGGTGTGTTACTTTTTTCTTTGCGCTGATGGCTTTGAAGAAATGTTCTGACGGTGGTGACAGTGGAACACGACTGCCTCCGTGACGCAATTGGCTAGCGCGATTGGCTTTTAACCGAAAGGTTGGAGGTGCGAGCCCTCCCGGGAGTGGTGTGTTGCTTTTTTTTCTTCGGGCTCATAGCTTTGAAGATATGTTCTGACGGAGGTGAGAGTGGAGCACGACTGTCTCCGTGGCGCAATTGGCCAGCGCGATCGGCTATGAACTGAAATTTTGGAGGTTCGAGCCCACCCGGTGGTGGTGCGGCGCTTTTTTTTCTTTGGGCTGATAGCTCTGAAGAAATGTTCTGATGGTGGTGAGAGGAGAGCACGACTGTCTCCGTGGCGCATTGGGCTAGCGCTATAGGCTGTTGACCGAAAGGTTGGAGGTTCGAGCTCTCCCGGGAGTGGTGTGTTGCTTTTTTCTTTGCGCTGATAGCTTTGTAGATATGTACTGATGGTGGTGAGAGTGAAGCACGACTGTCTCCGTGGCGCAATTGGCTAGTGCGATGGGCTGTTAACCGAAAGGTTAGAGGTTCGAGCCCACACGGTGGTGGTGCGGCGCTTTTTTTCCCTTGGGCTGATAGCTCTGAGGAAATGTTCTGACGGTGGTGAGAGTGGAGCACGACTGTCTTCGTGGCGCAATTGGCTAGCGCGATCGGCTGTTAACCGAAAGGTTGGAATTTCGAGCCCTCCCGGGAGTGGTGTGTTGCTTTTTTCTTTGTGCTGATAGCTTTGAAGATATGTTCTGATGGTGGTGAGAGTGGAACACGATTGTCTCCGTGGCGCAATTGGCCAGCGCAATCGGCTATGAACCGAAATTTAGGAGGTTCGAGCCCACCCGGTGGTGGTGCGGCGCTTTTTTTTCTTCGGGCTGATAGCTCTGAAGAACTGTTCTGATGGAGGTGGGAATGCTGCACTACTGTCTCCGTGGCACAATTGGCTAGTGCGATTGTCTGTTAACCGAAAGGTTGGAATTTCGAGCCCTCCAAGGAGTGGTGTGTTGCTTTTTTCTTTGCGCTAATAGCTTTGAAGATATGTTCTGATGGTGGTGAGAGTGGAGCACGACTGTCTACGTGGCGCAATTGGCTAGCGCGATCGCCTGTTAACCGAAAGGCTGGAGGTTCGAGCCCACCCGGTGGTGGTGCGGCGCTTTCTTTTTCTTTGGGCTGATAGCTCTGAAGAAATGTTCTGACGGAGGTGGGTGCGCTGCACTACTGTCTCCGTGGCGCAATTGGCTAGCGCGATCGGCTGTTAACCAAAAGATTGGAAATTCGAGCCCTCCCGGGAGTGGTGTGTTACTTTTTTCTTTGCGCTGATGGCTTTGAAGAAATGTTCTGACGGTAGTGACAGTGGAACACGACTGCCTCCGTGACGCAATTGGCTAGCGCGATTGGCTTTTAACCGAAACGTTGGAATTTCGAGCCCTCCCAGGAGTGGTGTGTTGCTTTTTTCTTTGTGCTGATAGCTTTGAAGATTTGTTCTGATGGTGGTGAGAGTCGAGCACGACTGTATCCGTGGCGCAATTAGCTAGCGCGTTCGGCCGTTAACTGAAAGGCTGGAGGTTCGAGCCCAGCCGGTGGTGGTGCGGCGCTTTCTTTTTCTTTGGGCTGATAGCTCTGAAGAAATGTTCTGACGGAGGTGGGAGCGCTGCACTACTGTCTCCGTGGCGCAATTGGCCAGCGCGATCGGCTATGATCCGAAATTTTGGAGGTTCGAGCCCACCCGGTGGTGGTGCGGCGCTTTTTTTTCTTTGGGCTGATAGCTCTGAAGAAATGTTCTGATGGTGGTGAGAGGAGAGCATCGACTGTCTCCGTGGCGCAATGGGCTAGCGCTATAGGCTGTTGACCGAAAGGTTGGAGGTTCGAGCCCTCCCGGGAGTGGTGTGTTGCTTTTTTCTTTGCGCTGATAGCTTTGAAGATATGTACTGATGGTGGTGAGAGTGAAGCACGACTGTCTCCGTGGCGCAATTGGATAGTGCGATGGGCTGTTAACCGAAAGGTTGGAGGTTCGAGCCCACACAGTGGTGGTGCGGCGCTTTTTTTCCCTTGGGCTGATAGCTCTGAGGAAATGTTCTGACGGTGGTGAGGGTGTAGCGCGACTGTCTCCGTGGCGCAATTGGCTAGCGCGGTCGGCTGTTAACAGAAAGGTTGGACGTTCGAGCTCTCCCGAGAGTGGTGTGTTGCTTTTTTTTCTTTGGGCTGATAGCTTTGAAGATATGTTCTGATGGTAGTGAGAGTGGAGAAGGACTGTCTCCGTGGCGCAATTGGCTAGCGCGATCGGCTGTTAACCGAAAGGTTGGAGGTTCGAGCCCACCCGGTGGTGCTGCGGCGCTTTTTTTTCTTTGGGCTGATACCTTTGAAGATATGTTCTGATGGTGGTGAGAGTGGAGCAGGACTGTGTCCGTGGCGCCATAGGCTGTTAACCGAAAGGTTGGAGGTTCGAGCCCTCCTGGAAGTGGTGTGTTGCTTTTTTCTTTGCGCTGATAGCTTTGAAGATATGTTCTGATGGTGGTGACAGTGGAGCACGACTGTCTCCGTGGCGCAATTGGCTAGCGCGATCGGCTGTTAACCGAAAGGTTAGAGGTTCGAGCCCACCCGGTGTTGGTGCGGCGCTTTTTTTTGGGCTGATAGTCTGAAGAAATCTTCTGACGGTGGTGAGAGTGGAGCACGACTGTCTTCGTGGCGCAATTGGCTAGCGCGATCGGCTGTTAACCGAAAGGTTGGAATTTCGAGCCCTCCCGGGAGTGGTGTAATGCTTTTTCCTTTGCGCTGATAGCTTTGAAGATATGTTCTGATGGTGGTGAGAGTGGAGCACGACTGTCTACGTGACGCAATTGGCTAGCGCGATCGCCTGTTAACCGAAAGGCTGGAGGTTCGAGCCCACCCGGTGGTGGTGCGGCGCTTTCTTTTTCTTTGGGCTGATAGCTCTGAAGAAATATTCTGACGGAGGTGGGAGCGCTGCACTACTGTCTCCGTGGCGCAATTGGCTAGCACGATCGGCTGTTAACCGAAATATTGGAAATTCGAGCCCTCCCGGGAGTGGTGTGTTGCTTTTTTCCCTTGGGCTGATAGCTCTGAGGAAATGTTCTGACGGTGGTGAGGGTGTAGCGCGACTGTCTCCGTGGCGCAATTGGCTAGCGCGATCGGCTGTTAACAGAAAGGTTGGACGTTCGAGCTCTCCCGAGAGTGGTGTGTTGCTTTTTTTTCTTTGGGCTGATAGCTTTGAAGATATGTTCTGATGGTGGTGAGAGTGGAGCAGGACTGTCTCCGTGGCGCAATTGGCTAGCGCGATCGGCTGTTAACCGAAAGGTTGGAGGTTCGAGCCCACCCGGTGGTGCTGCGGCGCTTTTTTTTCTTTGGGCTGATACCTTTGAAGATATGTTCTGATGGTGGTGAGAGTGGAGCAGGACTGTCTCCGTGGCGCAATTGGCTGTTAACCGAACGGTTGGAGGTTCGAGCCCTCCCGGAAGTGGTGTGTTGCTTTTTTCTTTGCGCTGATAGCTTTGAAGATATGTTCTGATGGTGGTGACAGTGGAGCACGACTGTCTCCGTGGCGCAATTGGCTAGCGCGATCGGCTGTTAACCGAAAGGTTAGAGGTTCGAGTTCACCAGGTGTTGGTGCGGCGCTTTTTTTTCTTTGGGCTGATCATCTGAAGAAATCTTCTGACGGTGGTGAGAGTGGAGCACGACTGTCTTCGTGGCGCAATTGGCTAGCGCGATCGGCTGTTAACCGAAAGGTTGGAATTTCGAGCCCTCCCGGAAGTGGTGTGTTGCTTTTTTCTTTTTGCTGATAGCTTTGAAGATATGTTCTGATGGTGGTGAGAGTGGAGCACGACTGTATCCGTGGCGCAATTGGCTAGCGCGTTCGGCCGTTAACTGAAAGGCTGGAGGTTCGAGCGCACCCGGTGGTGGTGCGGCACTTTTTTTTCTTCGGGCTGATACCTTTGAAGATATGTTCTGATGGTGGTGAGAGTGGAACACGACTGTCTCCGTGGCGTAATTGGCTAGCGCGATCGGCTGTTAACCGAAATGTTGGGGGTTCGAGCCCACCCGCGAGTGGTGCAGCGCTTTTTTTCTTTGGGCTGATAGCTTTGAAGATTAGTTTAATGGTGGTGGAAGTTGTGCAGGACTGTCTCCGTGGCGCAACTGGCTAGCGCGATTGGCTGTTAAGCGAAAGGCTGAAGGTTCGAGCCCACCCGGTGGTGGTGCGGCGCTTTCTTTTTCTTTGGGCTGATAGCTCTGAAGAAATGTTCTGACGGAGGTGGAGTGATGCGCTACTGTCTCCGTGGCGCAATTGGCTAGCGCGATCGGCTGTTAACCGAAAGGTTGAAATTTCGAGCCCTCCCGGGAGTGGTGTGTTACTTTTTTCTTTGCGCTGATGGATTTGAAGAAATGTTCTGACGGTGGTGACAGTGGAACACGACTGCCTCCGTGACGCAATTGGCTAGCGCGATTGGCTTTTAACCGAAAGGTTGGAGGTGCGAGCCCTCCCGGGAGTGGTGTGTTGCTTTTTTTTCTTCGGGCTGATAGCTTTGAAGATATGTTCTGACGGTGGTGAGAGTGGAGCACGACTGTCTCCGTGGCGCAATTGGCCAGCGCGATTGGCTATGAACTGAAATTTTGGAGGTTCGAGCCCACCCGGTGGTGGTGCGGCGCTTTTTTTTCTTTGGGCTGATAGCTCTGAAGAAATGTTCTGATGGTGGTGAGAGGAGAGCACGACTGTCTCCGTGGCGCATTGGGCTAGCGCTATAGGCTGTTGACCGAAAGGTTGGAGGTTCGAGCCCTCCCGGGAGTGGTGTGTTGCTTTTTTCTTTGCGCTGATAGCTTTGTAGATATGTACTGATGGTGGTGAGAGTGAAGCACGACTGTCTCCGTGGCGCAATTGGCTAGTGCGATGGGCTGTTAACCGAAAGGTTAGAGGTTCGAGCCCACACGGTGGTGGTGCGGCGCTTTTTTTCCCTTGGGCTGATAGCTCTGAGGAAATGTTCTGACGGTGGTGAGGGTGTAGCGCGACTGTCTCCGTGGCGCAATTGGCTAGCGCGATCGGCTGTTAACAGAAAGGTTGGAGGTTCGAGCCCTCCCGAGAGTGGTGTGTTGCTTTTTTTTATTTGGGCTGATAGCTTTGAAGATATGTTCTGATGGTGGTGAGAGTGGAGCAGGACTGTCTCCGTGGCGCAATTGGCTAGCGCGATCGGCTGTTAACCGAAAGGTTGGAGGTTCGAGCCCACCCGGTGGTGCTGCGGCGCTTTTTTTTCTTTGGGCTAATACCTTTGAAGATATGTTCTGATGGTGGTGAGAGTGGAGCAGGACTGTCTCCGTGGCGCAATTGGCTGTTAACCGAAAGGTTGGAGGTTCGAGCCCTCCCGGAAGTGGTGTGTTGCTTTTTTCTTTGCGCTGATAGCTTTGAAGATATGTTCTGATGGTGGTGACAGTGGAGCACGACTGTCTCCGTGGCGCAATTGGCTAGCGCGATCGGCTGTTAACCGAAAGGTTAGAGGTTCGAGCCCACCCGGTGTTGGTGCGGCGCTTTTTTTTCTTTGGGCTGATAGTCTGAAGAAATCTTCTGACGGTGGTGAGAGTGGAGCACGACTGTCTTCGTGGCGCAATTGGCTAGCGCGATCGGCTGTTAACCGAAAGGTTGGAATTTCGAGCCCTCCCGGAAGTGGTGTGTTGCTTTTTTCTTTTTGCTGATAGCTTTGAAGATATGTTCTGATGGTGGTGAGAGTGGAGCACGACTGTATCCGTGGCGCAATTGGCTAGCGCGTTTGGCCGTTAACTGAAAGGCTGGAGGTTCGAGCCCACCCGGTGGTGGTGCGGCACTTTTTTTTCTTCGGGCTGATACCTTTGAAGATATGTTCTGATGGTGGTGAGAGTGGAGCAGGACTGTCTCCGTGGCGCAATTGGCTAGCGCGATCGGCTGTTAACCAAAAGGTGGGAGTTTCGAGCGCACCCGTGGACGGTGTGTCGCTTTTTTTTGCGCTGATGGCGTAGAAGATATGTTCTGATGGTGGTGAGAGTGGAACACGACTGTCTCCGTGGCGTAATTGGCTAGCGCGATCGGCTGTTAACCGAAATGTTGGGGGTTCGAGCCCACCCGCGAGTGGTGCAGCGCTTTTTTTCTTTGGGCTGATAGCTTTGAAGATTAGTTTAATGGTGGTGGGAGTTGTGCAGGACTGTCTCCGTGGCGCAACTGGCTAGCGCGATTGGCTGTTAAGCGAAAGGCTGAAGGTTCGAGCCCACCCGGTGGTGGTGCGGCGCTTTCTTTTTCTTTGGGCTGATAGCTCTGAAGAAATGTTCTGACGGAGGTGGAGTGATGCGCTACTGTCTCCGTGGCGCAATTGGCTAGCGCGATCAGCTGTTAACCGAAAGGTTGAAATTTCGAGCCCTCCCGGGAGTGGTGTGTTACTTTTTTCTTTGCGCTGATGGATTTGAAGAAATGTTCTGACGGTGGTGACAGTGGAACACGACTGCCTCCGTGACGCAATTGGCTAGCGCCATTGGCTTTTAACCGAAAGGTTGGAGGTGCGAGCCCTCCCGGGAGTGGTGTGTTGCTTTTTTTTCTTCGGGCTGATAGCTTTGAAGATATGTTCTGACGGTGGTGAGAGTGGAGCACGACTGTCTCCGTGGCACAATTGGCCAGCGCGATTGGCTATGAACTGAAATTTTGGAGGTTCGAGCCCACCCGGTGGTGGTGCGGCGCTTTTTTTTCTTTGGGCTGATAGCTCTGAAGAAATGTTCTGATGGTGGTGAGAGGAGAGCACGACTGTCTCCGTGGCGCATTGGGCTAGCGCTATAGGCTGTTGACCGAAAGGTTGGAGGTTCGAGCCCTCCCGGGAGTGGTGTGTTGCTTTTTTCTTTGCGCTGATAGCTTTGTAGATATGTACTGATGGTGGTGAGAGTGAAGCACGACTGTCTCCGTGGCGCAATTGGCTAGTGCGATGGGCTGTTAACCGAAAGGTTAGAGGTTCGAGCCCACACGGTGGTGGTGCGGCGCTTTTTTTCCCTTGGGCTGATAGCTCTGAGGAAATGTTCTGACGGTGGTGAGGGTGTAGCGCGACTGTCTCCGTGGCGCAATTGGCTAGCGCGATCGGCTGTTAACAGAAAGGTTGGAGGTTCGAGCCCTCCCGAGAGTGGTGTGTTGCTTTTTTTTATTTGGGCTGATAGCTTTGAAGATATGTTCTGATGGTGGTGAGAGTGGAGCAGGACTGTCTCCGTGGCGCAATTGGCTAGCGCGATCGGCTGTTAACCGAAAGGTTGGAGGTTCGAGCCCACCCGGTGGTGCTGCGGCGCTTTTTTTTCTTTGGGCTAATACCTTTGAAGATATGTTCTGATGGTGGTGAGAGTGGAGCAGGACTGTCTCCGTGGCGCAATTGGCTGTTAACCGAAAGGTTGGAGGTTCGAGCCCTCCCGGAAGTGGTGTGTTGCTTTTTTCTTTGCGCTGATAGCTTTGAAGATATGTTCTGATGGTGGTGACAGTGGAGCACGACTGTCTCCGTGGCGCAATTGGCTAGCGTGATCGGCTGTTAACCGAAAGGTTAGAGGTTCGAGCCCACCCGGTGTTGGTGCGGCGCTTTTTTTTCTTTGGGCTGATAGTCTGAAGAAATCTTCTGACGGTGGTGAGAGTGGAGCACGACTGTCTTCGTGGCGCAATTGGCTAGCGCGATCAGCTGTTAACCGAAAGGTTGGAATTTCGAGCCCTCCCGGGAGTGGTGCGTTGCTTTTTTCTTTGTGCTGATAGCTTTGAAGATATGTTCTGATGGTGGTGAGAGTGAAACACGACTGTCTCCGTGGCGCAATTGGCCAGCGCAATCGGCTATGAACCGAAATTTAGGAGGTTCGAGCCCACCCGGTGGTGGTGCGGCGCTTTTTTTTCTTCGGGCTGATAGCTCTGAAGAACTGTTCTGATGGAGGTGGGAGTGCTGCACTACTGTCTCCGTGGCACAATTGGCTAGCGCGATTGTCTGTTAACCGAAAGGTTGGAATTTCGAGCCCTCCAAGGAGTGGTGTGTTGCTTTTTTCTTTGCGCTGATAGCTTTGAAGATATGTTCTGATGGTGGTGAGAGTGGAGCACGACTGTCCACGTGGCGCAATTGGCTAGCGCGATCGCCTGTTAACCGAAAGGCTGGAGGTTCGAGCCCACCCGGTGGTGGTGCGGCGCTTACTTTTTCTTTGGGCTGATAGCTCTGAAGAAATGTTCTGACGGAGGTGGGAGCGCTGCACTACTGTCTCCGTGGCGCAATTGGCTAGCGCGATCGGCTGTTAACCGAAAGATTGGAAATTCGAGCCCTCCCGGGAGTGGTGTGTTACTTTTTTCTTTGCGCTGATGGCTTTGAAGAAATGTTCTGACGGTGGTGACAGTGGAACACGACTGCCTCCGTGACGCAATTGGCTAGCGCGATTGGCTTTTAACCGAAAGGTTGGAATTTCGAGCCCTCCCAGGAGTGGTGTGTTGCTTTTTTCTTTGTGCTGATAGCTTTGAAGATTTGTTCTGATGGTGGTGAGAGTCGAGCACGACTGTATCCGTGGCGCAATTAGCTAGCGCGTTCGGCCGTTAACTGAAAGGCTGGAGGTTCGAGCCCACCCGGTGGTGGTGCGGCGCTTTCTTTTTCTTTGGGCTGATAGCTCTGAAGAAATGTTCTGACGGAGGTGGGAGCGCTGCACTACTGTCTCCGTGGCGCAATTGGCCAGCGCGATCGGCTATGATCCGAAATTTTGGAGGTTCGAGCCCACCCGGTGGTGGTGCGGCGCTTTTTTTTCTTTGGGCTGATAGCTCTGAAGAAATGTTCTGATGGTGGTGAGAGGAGAGCACGACTGTCTCCGTGGCGCAATGGGCTAGCGCTATAGGCTTTTGACCGAAAGGTTGGAGGTTCGAGCCCTCCCGGGAGTGGTGTGTTGTTTTTTTCTTTGCGCTGATAGCTTTGAAGATATGTACTGATGGTGGTGAGAGTGAAGCACGACTGTCTCCGTGGCGCAATTGGCTAGTGCGATCGGCTGTTAACCGAAAGGTTGGAGGTTGGAGCCCACACAGTGGTGGTGCGGCGCTTTTTTCTCTTGGGCTGATAGCTCTGAGGAAATGTTCTGACGGTGGTGAGGGTGTAGCGCGACTGTCTCCGTGGCGCAATTGGCTAGCGCGATCGGCTGTTAACGAAAGGTTGGACGTTCGAGCTCTCCCGAGAGTGGTGTGTTGCTTTTTTTTCTTTGGGCTGATAGCTTTGAAGATATGTTCTGATGGTGGCGAGAGTGGAGCAGGACTGTCTCCGTGGCGCAATTGGCTAGCGCGATCGGCTGTTAACCGAAAGGTTGGAGGTTCGAGCCCACCCGGTGGTGCTGCGGCGCTTTTTTTCTTTGGGCTGATACCTTTGAAGATATGTTCTGATGGTGGTGAGAGTGGAGCAGGACTGTGTCCGTGGCGCCATAGGCTGTTAACCGAAAGGTTGGAGGTTCGAGCCCTCCTGGAAGTGGTGTGTTGCTTTTTTCTTTGCGCTGATAGCTTTGAAGATATGTTCTGATGGTGGTGACAGTGGAGCACGACTGTCTCCGTGGCGCAATTGGCTAGCGCGAGCGGCTGTTAACCGAAAGGTTAGAGGTTCGAGTCCACCCGGTGTTGGTGCGGCGCTTTTTTTTTGGGCTGATAGTCTGAAGAAATCTTCTGACGGTGGTGAGAGTGGAGCACGACTGTCTTCGTGGCGCAATTGGCTAGCGCGATCGGCTGTTAACCGAAAGGTTGGAATTTCGAGCCCTCCCGGGAGTGGTGTAATGCTTTTTTCTTTGCGCTGATAGCTTTGAAAATATGTTCTGATGGTGGTGAGAGTGGAGCACGACTGTCTACGTGGCGCAATTGGCTAGCGCGATCGCCTGTTAACCGAAAGGCTGGAGGTTCGAGCCCACCCGGTGGTGGTACGGCGCTTTCTTTTTCTTTGGGCTGATAGCTCTGAAGAAATATTCTGACGGAGGTGGGAGCGCTGCACTACTGTCTCCGTGGCGCAATTGGCTAGCGCGATCGGCTGTTAACCGAAATATTGGAAATTCGAGCCCTCCCGGGAGTGGTGTGTTGCTTTTTTCTTTGCGCTGATAGCTTTGAAGAAATGTTCCGACGGTGGTGAGAGTGGAACACGACTGTCTCCGTGACGCAATCGGCTAGCGCGATTGGCTTTTAACCGAAAGGTTGGAGGTTCGAGCCCTCCCGGGAGTGCTGTGTTGCTTTTTTTTCTTCGGGCTGATAGCTTTGAAGATATGTTCTGATGATGGTGAGAATGGAGCACGACTGTCTCCGTGGCGCAATTGGCCAGCGCGATCGGCTATGAACCGAAATTTAGGAGGTTCGAGCCCACTCGGTGGTGGTGCGGCGCTTTTTTTTCTTTGGGCTGATAGCTCTGAAGAAATGTTCTGATGGTGGTGAGAGGAGAGCACGACTGTCTCCGTGGCGCAATGGGCTAGCGCTACAGGCTGTTGACCGAAAGGTCGGAGGTTCGAGCCCTCCCGAGAGTGGTGTGTTGCTTTTTTTTCTTTGGGCTGATAGCTTTGAAGATATGTTCTGATGGTGGTGAGAGTGGAGCAGGACTGTCTCCGTGGCGCAATTGGCTAGCGCGATCGGCTGTTAAACGAAAGGTTGGAGGTTCGAGCCCACCAGGTGGTGCTGCGGCGCTTTTTTTTTCTTTAGGCTGATACCTTTGAAGATATGTTCTTATGGTGGTGAGAGTGGAGCAGGACTGTCTCTGTGGCGCAATTGGCTAGCGCGATCGGCTGTTAACCAAAAGGTGGGAGTTTCGAGCGCACCCGTGGACGGTGTGTCGCATTTTTTTTGCGCTGATGGCGTAGAAGATATGTTCTGATGGTGGTGAGAGTGGAGCAGGACTGTCTCCGTGGCGCAATTGGCTGTTAACCGAAAGGTTGGAGGTTCGAGCCCTCCCGGAAGTGGTGTGTTGCTTTTTTCTTTGCGCTGATAGCTTTGAAGATATGTTCTGATGGTGGTGACAGTGGAGCACGACTGTCTCCGTGGCGCAATTGGCTAGCGTGATCGGCTGTTAACCGAAAGGTTAGAGGTTCGAGCCCACCCGGTGTTGGTGCGGCGCTTTTTTTTCTTTGGGCTGATAGTCTGAAGAAATCTTCTGACGGTGGTGAGAGTGGAGCACGACTGTCTTCGTGGCGCAATTGGCTAGCGCGATCAGCTGTTAACCGAAAGGTTGGAATTTCGAGCCCTCCCGGGAGTGGTGCGTTGCTTTTTTCTTTGTGCTGATAGCTTTGAAGATATGTTCTGATGGTGGTGAGAGTGGAACACGACTGTCTCCGTGGCGCAATTGGCCAGCACAATCGGCTATGAACCGAAATTTAGGAGGTTCGAGCCCACCCGGTGGTGGTGCGGCGCTTTTTTTTCTTCGGGCTGATAGCTCTGAAGAACTGTTCTGATGGAGGTGGGAGTGCTGCACTACTGTCTCCGTGGCACAATTGGCTAGCGCGATTGTCTGTTAACCGAAAGGTTGGAATTTCGAGCCCTCCAAGGAGTGGTGTGTTGCTTTTTTCTTTGCGCTGATAGCTTTGAAGATATGTTCTGATGGTGGTGAGAGTGGAGCACGACTGTCCACGTGGCGCAATTGGCTAGCGCGATCGCCTGTTAACCGAAAGGCTGGAGGTTCGAGCCCACCCGGTGGTGGTGCGGCGCTTACTTTTTCTTTGGGCTGATAGCTCTGAAGAAATGTTCTGACGGAGGTGGGAGCGCTGCACTACTGTCTCCGTGGCGCAATTGGCTAGCGCGATCGGCTGTTAACCGAAAGATTGGAAATTCGAGCCCTCCCGGGAGTGGTGTGTTACTTTTTTCTTTGCGCTGATGGCTTTGAAGAAATGTTCTGACGGTGGTGACAGTGGAACACGACTGCCTCCGTGACGCAATTGGCTAGCGCGATTGGCTTTTAACCGAAAGGTTGGAATTTCGAGCCCTCCCAGGAGTGGTGTGTTGCTTTTTTCTTTGTGCTGATAGCTTTGAAGATTTGTTCTGATGGTGGTGAGAGTCGAGCACGACTGTATCCGTGGCGCAATTAGCTAGCGCGTTCGGCCGTTAACTGAAAGGCTGGAGGTTCGAGCCCACCCGGTGGTGGTGCGGCGCTTTCTTTTTCTTTGGGCTGATAGCTCTGAAGAAATGTTCTGACGGAGGTGGGAGCGCTGCACTACTGTCTCCGTGGCGCAATTGGCCAGCGCGATCGGCTATGATCCGAAATTTTGGAGGTTCGAGCCCACCCGGTGGTGGTGCGGCGCTTTTTTTTCTTTGGGCTGATAGCTCTGAAGAAATGTTCTGATGGTGGTGAGAGGAGAGCACGACTGTCTCCGTGGCGCAATGGGCTAGCGCTATAGGCTTTTGACCGAAAGGTTGGAGGTTCGAGCCCTCCCGGGAGTGGTGTGTTGTTTTTTTCTTTGCGCTGATAGCTTTGAAGATATGTACTGATGGTGGTGAGAGTGAAGCACGACTGTCTCCGTGGCGCAATTGGCTAGTGCGATCGGCTGTTAACCGAAAGGTTGGAGGTTCGAGCCCACACAGTGGTGGTGCGGCGCTTTTTTTCTCTTGGGCTGATAGCTCTGAGGAAATGTTCTGACGGTGGTGAGGGTGTAGCGCGACTGTCTCCGTGGCGCAATTGGCTAGCGCGATCGGCTGTTAACGAAAGGTTGGACGTTCGAGCTCTCCCGAGAGTGGTGTGTTGCTTTTTTTTCTTTGGGCTGATAGCTTTGAAGATATGTTCTGATGGTGGCGAGAGTGGAGCAGGACTGTCTCCGTGGCGCAATTGGCTAGCGCGATCGGCTGTTAACCGAAAGGTTGGAGGTTCGAGCCCACCCGGTGGTGCTGCGGCGCTTTTTTTCTTTGGGCTGATACCTTTGAAGATATGTTCTGATGGTGGTGAGAGTGGAGCAGGACTGTGTCCGTGGCGCCATAGGCTGTTAACCGAAAGGTTGGAGGTTCGAGCCCTCCTGGAAGTGGTGTGTTGCTTTTTTCTTTGCGCTGATAGCTTTGAAGATATGTTCTGATGGTGGTGACAGTGGAGCACGACTGTCTCCGTGGCGCAATTGGCTAGCGCGAGCGGCTGTTAACCGAAAGGTTAGAGGTTCGAGCCCACCCGGTGTTGGTGCGGCGCTTTTTTTTTGGGCTGATAGTCTGAAGAAATCTTCTGACGGTGGTGAGAGTGGAGCACGACTGAATTCGTGGCGCAATTGGCTAGCGCGATCGGCTGTTAACCGAAAGGTTGGAATTTCGAGCCCTCCCGGGAGTGGTGTAATGCTTTTTTCTTTGCGCTGATAGCTTTGAAAATATGTTCTGATGGTGGTGAGAGTGGAGCACGACTGTCTACGTGGCGCAATTGGCTAGCGCGATCGCCTGTTAACCGAAAGGCTGGAGGTTCGAGCCCACCCGGTGGTGGTACGGCGCTTTCTTTTTCTTTGGGCTGATAGCTCTGAAGAAATATTCTGACGGAGGTGGGAGCGCTGCACTACTGTCTCCGTGGCGCAATTGGCTAGCGCGATCGGCTGTTAACCGAAATATTGGAAATTCGAGCCCTCCCGGGAGTGGTGTGTTGCTTTTTTCTTTGCGCTGATAGCTTTGAAGAAATGTTCCGACGGTGGTGAGAGTGGAACACGACTGTCTCCGTGACGCAATCGGCTAGCGCGATTGGCTTTTAACCGAAAGGTTGGAGGTTCGAGCCCTCCCGGGAGTGCTGTGTTGCTTTTTTTTCTTCGGGCTGATAGCTTTGAAGATATGTTCTGATGATGGTGAGAGTGGAGCACGACTGTCTCCGTGGCGCAATTGGCCAGCGCGATCGGCTATGAACCGAAATTTAGGAGGTTCGAGCCCACTCGGTGGTGGTGCGGCGCTTTTTTTTCTTTGGGCTGATAGCTCTGAAGAAATGTTCTGATGGTGGTGAGAGGAGAGCACGACTGTCTCCGTGGCGCAATGGGCTAGCGCTACAGGCTGTTGACCGAAAGGTCGGAGGTTCGAGCCCTCCCGAGAGTGGTGTGTTGCTTTTTTTTCTTTGGGCTGATAGCTTTGAAGATATGTTCTGATGGTGGTGAGAGTGGAGCAGGACTGTCTCCGTGGCGCAATTGGCTAGCGCGATCGGCTGTTAAACGAAAGGTTGGAGGTTCGAGCCCACCAGGTGGTGCTGCGGCGCTTTTTTTTTCTTTAGGCTGATACCTTTGAAGATATGTTCTTATGGTGGTGAGAGTGGAGCAGGACTGTCTCTGTGGCGCAATTGGCTAGCGCGATCGGCTGTTAACCAAAAGGTGGGAGTTTCGAGCGCACCCGGGGACGGTGTGTCGCATTTTTTTTGCGCTGATGGCGTAGAAGATATGTTCTGATGGTGGTGAGAGTGGAGCACGACTGTCTCCGTGGCGTAATTGGCTAGCGCGATCGGCTGTTAACCGAAAGGTTGGGGGTTCGAGCCCACCCGCGAGTGGCGTGGCGCTTTTTTTCTTTGGGCTGATAGCTTTGAAGATTAGTTTAATGGTGGTGGGAGTTGTGCAGGACTGTCTCTGTGGCGCAACTGGCTAGCGTGATTGGCTGTTAAGCGAAAGGCTGGAGGTTCGAGCCCACCCGGTGGTGGTGCGGCGCTTTCTTTTTCTTTGGGCTGATAGCTCTGAAGAAATGTTCTGACGGAGGTGGAGTGCTGCACTACTGTCTCCGTGGCGCAATTGGCTAGCGCGATCGGCTGTTAACCGAAAGGTTGGAATTTCGAGCCCTCCCGGGAGTGGTGTGTTGCTTTTTTCTTTGCGCTGATGGCTTTGAAGAAATGTTCTGACGGTGGTGACAGTGGAACACGACTGCCTCCGTGACGCAATTGGCTAGCGCGATTGGCTTTTAACCGAAAGGTTTGAGGTGCGAGCCCTCCCGGGAGTGGTGTGTTGCTTTTTTTTCTTTGGGCTGATAGCTCTGAAGAAATGTTCTGATGGTGGTGAGAGGAGAGCACGACTTGCTTCGTGGCGCATTGGGCTAGCGCTATAGGCTGTTGACCGAAAGGTTGGAGGTTCGAGCCCTCCCGGGAGTGGTGTGTTGCTTTTTTCTTTGCGCTGATAGCTTTGTAGATATGTACTGATGGTGGTGAGAGTGAAGCACGACTGTCTCCGTGGCGCAATTGGCTAGTGCGATGGGCTGTTAACCGAAAGGTTAGAGGTTCGAGCCCACACGGTGGTGGTGCGGCGCTTTTTTTCCCTTGGGCTGATAGCTCTGAGGAAATGTTCTGACGGTGGTGAGGGTGTAGCGCGACTGTCTCCGTGGCGCAATTGGCTAGCGCGATCGGCTGTTAACAGAAAGGTTGGAGGTTCGAGCCCTCCCGAGAGTGGTGTGTTGCTTTTTTTTCTTTGGGCTGATAGCTTTGAAGATAATCTTACGAGAAAACGTATATTTACAGATATTTACAACGATTACACGCGATCACAATGCCTGGCGCACTGGCGGGCTGGAACCAGTCTCTATCCACTTCGTAGTCTTCCCTTTTAGCCAGGGACCCTCTACCGCTTTATGCCCCAATCCCACTACTGCCTTGTGGCACTACCCCGCGGCGTTAAAGCGCCGACCCGGCGCTTGTCACGAAAGGGGAGTGTTGGGTGACACATAAGGCTTCAGTCTTACGACGTGCACAACAGTGGATGGTGGTGGCATTGAGTGCACTTCGTCGACGACTCGCTGTATCTCGTAGGTGAGGTTGCTGATCTTGCGAAGGACTTTGTATGGTCCGTCATAGCGAAATAAAAGTTTTTCGGAGAGGCCGATGTGACGAGATGGGGTCCACAAGAGGACGAGAGAACCTGGTGCATACGAAACTTCACGGTGGTGACGATCGTATCGATCTTTCTGAGAGGCTTGAGAAAGCATGAGTCGTTCTCGGGCAATCTGTCGTGCTGCGTCGGCTCGCTCTATGGCATCGCGGACGTATGTGACAGGGGAGCTTGAACCAGCGGGAAGGAGTGTATCAAGAGGCAGAGAGGGTTCCCGTCCATAAAGAAGGTAGAACGGGGAATAGCCTGCGGTGTCATGTCTGGAGGAGTTGTAAGCGAAGGTGACGTAGGGTAACGTTGCGTCCCAGTCACGGTGGTCTGGAGAAACATACATTGACAACATGTCCGTGATAGTGCGATTCAGGCGCTCTGTAAGTCCATTAGTTTGTGGATGGTATGCCGTTGTGAACTTGTGGTTCGTGGAACAGGAACGTACGATATCCTGGACGACGCGAGATAAAAAGTATCGGCCTTGGTCAGTAACGAGCTGTCGAGGAGCGCCGTGATGCAATATGATGTCATGTAGCAGAAAGTCGGCGACATCGGTAGCGCAGCTGGTTGGAAGAGCACGGGTGATCGCATAACGTGTCGCGTAGTCGGTCGCCACGGCAACCCATTTGTTCCCGGATGCAGAAGTGGGAAATGGCCCGAGAAGGTCGAGCCC